>NC_066579.1:315750490-316950490 GCF_024323335.1 Lathyrus oleraceus
TTAGGGTTTGCGCATATAGTAACATCATCATCACTTCCAAAATCGTGAATGAAATTATTGTCACAGAAATGAGTAAATGGCATATCATTCTAATCAGCAGACCAAGCACAATCATAATCCAGCATCCATATTCATTAAATCGAGCTAACAAAAGAGCAGCAAGCAAGAACATGTTCATATGTAAAATTTAAAAACCAGATTTCTCACACATAGCTCAACCATTTTTAGTGATTTAAAGTTCATTGGAATCAGCAAAGCATAAACTAACTAAAGCATGGCATGATTTAACAAATGGTGATAGTCGAAAACTCACTTGATTTTGAAACAACTAGTGAAACAGTGATGTTTGGATGTTGTAAGCTCGAAACAGATGAAGCTTGTAGTTGGTATTGATGAATGGTTGAAGAAGTTTAGCTCAACAAACTCAAATCCAGCTTAAATCGAAATTTGCCATTGATGTAGCTTGAAGAAACAGAACGGGAAATGAGCTTCCAGTTGGTGTTTTTGGTTTTCAAAGGGCTCAAAAGTGGTAGTATGTCATGCAGCAACCAAGGCCAGCTCGAGTGTTTTGAGTTTTTTCAGCAAAAATTCCAAAGATGAAGAAATGAGATTTTTGAGAGAATGGTTTTTCTGTTTTGCAAAATGAGGCTGCTAGGGTTTAGTTTGACAGAAAAAAAGCTTATATACTTCTGTTTAACTTCTCTAATTAAGGTTAATGGAAAATGAAATTGGAATTGCTAATTTGACATGTTTTTGCTAATTGGTGGTTTCTCACTCAAATGGTGCATGTGCATGAGCTGGCTGCGAAATTTGGGCCTAAACAAATCGAAAACAACATTTCTGAACTATCTCAATTGGCAAAATGTGTTAGAATTGGTTATTTCACAAAATCACTTTTGCACCACACATGAAATCAATTCATGTAAGTCCAAAAAGGCCATTTTGAATGGTGATGTTTTGATGCATGATGATGACATTTTTGGAAAGAGGGGATCAAATGTGACTTGTTGGAAAAAACCCCACCAAATTTGGCCAAATGGTTTGAGAGATATGGCCTTTTGAAGTTCAAGAATATTTGAAAATGAATTGATCATATCTTGCCAACCATACATGGGAATTGAGAGTTCTTGGACTTTTTGGAAATGGGAGAACAAGATCTTCAACTTTCATGTTCGGCAAAAATTCATTTGAAGCTTGTATCATGAAGTAAGTTTGGGATCAAGAAGTTTCCATTTTTGGCAAGTTTCAGTTACAGGTCCAGTTTCTATTCTTGGAAATTTCTTGCCTGGCTTCAAATTCTTCCATGATGGTGTTTGACATGATATATGAGGCCTATTTGGACATGAATGAGCTCTCTCAAACCAAATCCAACCATCAAAATCATAAAATCAGGCCCAGTTGACCAAGGTTGACTTTTTAGGGTTTCTGGCAAACTGTGCATTGACTGGAGACTTCTGAACATCCAATCCTTGACCAAAACACTTCAAGAGGACCCCTAGGTCATGTGAGCATGTTGGACCAACCCTAGGGCCTTGCCTCAATGGAGAATGCACTTGCTTGCTTGATTGACTGATCTCCTGATCAGTTTAACCTAATTCTTCTGATGATCTTGCACTTGAGGCAAAGGGACAATGCAATGCTATGCAGTGGACCATGTTAATGCTATGACCTAATATGAGAATGTATGTACAATGATAGGTGCAAATTTGAGGTGCTACACTTACATATCTTTTGGGATTCTTCTGGTATGTCAAATCCTTCAGGTTGTATCATGTACACATCCTCAAGAAGATTCCCATTAAGGAAAGCAGTTTTGACATCCATCTGCCATATTTCATAATCATGATATGCAGCGATAGCAAGTAAAATCCGAACAGATTTAAGCATTGCAACTGGTGAAAAGGTTTCATCATAGTCAACCCCATGAATTTGTTTATATCCTTTTGCAACCAGTCTTGCCTTTTAGGTATGTACCTTACCATCCATGTCAGTCTTCCTTTTGAAGACCCATTTGTATCCTATAGGGTTAACTCCTATAGGAGGCTCTACCAAGGTCCAAACTTGGTTTGTGTACACGGAATCCATTTCAGATTTCATGGCTTCTAGCCACTTCTCAGACTCGGGACCAGTTATGGCCTCTTGGTAGGTCACAGGCTCATCTTGATCCATGAGTAATACATCACCTTGATCTGTTATGAGATATCCATATCTCTCAGGTAGGTGATGTATCCTGCTTGACCTACGCTGGTCTTGTTCTACTTGAGCAGGTTACTCTTCCACAACCACTTGTGTTTCCTGCTCTAATTCCTCCATTGGTGTATCGATGCTTTTTGATTCTTGAATTTCTTCAAGCTCTAGTTTCCTCCCACTGATTCCTTTGGAAATAAAATCCCTTTCTAGGAAAACTCCAGTTCGAGCGACAAACACTTTGCCCTCAGAAGGATTATAGAAGTAATACCCTCTTGTTTCTTTAGGATACCCCACTGTAGCGAGGTATTCATTACCATTAGAGATATTGACTAAATCCAAGGTAAATCATACAAGTCGAGTCGCCACCGCACTTCTGTTTATCCAAAGGAATGGTTAGAAAGCGGACAAAAACCTAAAAGTTTTAACAAAAACTAGTAAAAGAGAAACAGAGATCTGGGTAAGGGGGTTGGTTATGTAATGGGAAGGTGTTAGGCACCCAAAACATCCTAGGTACTCCTAGGGAGCCCTTTTCACATTTGTTGTAAGGTTGTGGTTTTGTAAAAATTTGTTTGTGCAAACATGATTGAAGAGATGAGAAAAGAATATACAAGTTTATTTACATTTTGTGTTTGGATGGATAATCCCATTGCCTACGTACCATCTTAAAAAAGATTAGGATCAAAACCTCGTAGTTCGGGGTAAAAATCTCAAAATGAGTTGGTGAATTGATTGGTCCAAAAGCCTTAAGGTCTTTTGTTATCCAAGGGAGAAAACTCAACCTAAAACCACAAATCCACCATGTGAGGATAGCTTCAACATGCTAGTGAGGGGTTAACCCTATAATAAGCATGAAAGACTCATTGTCCATCACTAAGGATATAGGTGAGTATTACATCTACCTCAAGGATAACTCAAACCTAATAGCTAAAGGTTATGGAAAATTTGATTAAGAAAGTGGCCATTGGAACCACAAAAAGACATTTGAATGGGTTATATTTACCAATTAGAAGTATATACAAAAATGGTCAAAGTTGACTTAAAGATTCAATTCAAAATAAGTGTTATGAAAAGAAGGTTTGAAAATCAAAAGCCTAAGGCTTGGGTTTCTAATGTTTGAAAACAAGTGTTAAATGTTTGCACAAAAGTTTTGGCTTGGGTTAGAGTGGAGGGAAGAAGAAGAATGGCTAAGTCCTAAGCAAAGCAAAAAGGTGAGGGATAAATAAACAAAACCACAATGGAGTTCCTCTCTTGAGATCATATAGATGATCCAAGTAGCTCCCATCCTTTGGAATATGCAATCACACAAAGTATAAATTCAAGCAATCATCAATCAAAGTGAACTCTTGGAAAGACTCCTCAATGCATCTTGGATCTCTCTCTCTTAGAAGCTCATGGTAATGGTTCCCCAAATAAGCTCAAGTTAGAACTCCTAGCACAGGAAAACACACATCAAAAGGTTCTATAATACAATCAAAGAATGGACAAAAGGGAGTTTAGAATATGGTCCTTTCAATGTTTATCTTCAAGCTTAAGCATTCTAAAGGCTCAATGCCTAGTTGCTCTTTGACTTTTTATAGCACTCTAAAGGCCCAATGCCTAGTTGCTCTTCAAATTCCATTTGCTTGGGTAAGGTCCTAAAGTCTAAGTCCACTTTGTCCATTTTGCATTTGGTCCACAATAATCAAAACAAAACACAAGCACAATAGTATATACACAAATATGTGCTCAAGTGAGCAAAAGGCAAATGGCATTAACATAAACATGTGATCAAGTGAGCAAAGGAAAAAGTAAATGGATAATATGTGCAAGAATAGTAAATTGCATAAAAGTAACATGCAATAAGTAAATGTTAATTGTTAATGGTTAGTGTTAGTAGTTAGTGTGCCATAAGGCAAATTTAGCGCTATGTTAAGCAATCGTTATTGGACTTATGGAGAAGTCACAACTATCTGAGGTCGGTCAATAATAATGTAGGCAACAACACAAGTTAGAAGTCTTGATTAGTGAACCAAGTTCAAACAACTTGCCATGCCAAAAAGAAGAAGAGAATTGATCTTGTATTGGTTTAAGCCTTTTACATGATTTAGAAAATAACCTATCCTTAATGCAAAGCCATTCACTTGATCAATTGATCAAGATGAATTAGATTTGAATCAAGGAAGATTAAGTCTCCCTAATCAATGCTAACTTATCAACCTTCAACTCATTGATCAAAGAGAAAGAAGAAGAAGAAGAAGGAGATGAAGAATGGAGAAGGAAAATGGAAAAAATCAAAATGCATAAGATGAAATAAGATCTATCAATCCATATGTATTGACCAAATGACATTGAAAGTCAAAGTCAAACAATGAGAAATCAGAAATGAGATGAAGATTGGAGGTCAAACAATAAGCAAAATATTGTTGGCATTTTAATATTAAAATAAACTTGAATTAAAAATGAAAGAAAGGTCAAACTTCAAAATCACTTCAAATCAACCTTGAAAGGTCCAAGTGATTTATCCCAAGTTCAACAAGGTCAAATAAAGTTTGACAAAAAATTTCAGCATTTTTAAAAGTCAGAAACTATTTTTAATCAATTAAAAATGAATAAAAATAACCTAATTGAACTAAAATCTCAAATAAATCTCAAATCAATTAAAAAATTGATGAGAATATTTTTCATAGATCCATCATCATTCAAATAGGTTAGGAAAATATTTTTGTATTTTTTGAATATCAAAAACTAATTAAAATGAATTAAAAATAACCAGAAAAGAGAAAATTCACAAAAAAAATATTAAATGATGAAATAAAAAATATTAAAAATCAAAATTAGAAACAAGAAATTATTTGGAGAAGAATGCATTTGGTCCCATATTTTTTGGATTTAAAATGAAGAAGATATGAATTTTTGAAAATAATGGAAATAAAAGAAATTAAATCAGAAAATCAAAAATGCCAAAAATCCAGAGGCGTCAGATCTGGATTCATTAATTAACGTGGCATATCTGAAGGCAGGGAGACGCGTGCGCATGGTGTGCTTGAGTCAACAACATCACACATAGCCTTTAAAAAAGTCATAACATTGGATGCATGAGATTCAATCTAGAAACAGGAATGGACGCTCCTGATTGAATCTGGAGACCAGACGGTCGCCAGCGCCACCGTCTTCTCCGGCCAACCTCCGACCATGTCCAAAATTTGCAGAGCTTCAAATGGAAACCAAAACGCACGATCCATACATCTTTGGAAAGCTGGGATGATGTACATCATCCCTGTGCCACTCAATTCCATTCTAGATCTCTATATTGAGAGAAATCAGAGATGGAAGTTCTGTGGTGTTCATCATGAACTTAATGGATTTCAAAAATTAAATGCACAGTCATGATGCCTCTATTGAGAGGACTTCAGCCAACACAAGATCCAAGCAAATAGGTCAATATATGATGAGTTTGAATTCTGGAGATTTGAGCTTGATTCCTTGCTTTCTTTATCAAAACAGAAGATCAATGGAGTAAAGGATGAAGGTCTAGAAGCTTTAGATCCAAGGACTCAACCAGATGTAGTTGAATTTTGGATCTGAAAAAAAATGAAGAAAAGTGAAATAGCTTCTTTGGTGAGGTTGGGGAATCTCTTCAGCAGGGTTTTAGGCGCCTTTAGGTTGGTTTATGATGGAGGTATGCACCTCTATTTATAGCAAAACCTGATGCAAGCAAGGTGAATTTCGTGTGCATGAAAGTTGAAGGCCTCCATGCATGGGCCTGTACAGGCGCATGGAGGGCCCAAAAGCCAATGCAAATGGATGCTCAAATGAATTTGGAGAAGGTTTGGACGTGTGGTTTGCACTCCAATTGCTTGCATATGAAGTTTCACCATGTCATGCATAATTGAACCAAAAGCTTCTCCTTTTCGAAAATACCATTTGCCAAATCCAAACATGACATGTGAGTAATGGTTGGAAAGGTTTTGATGTAAGGAACAATTATTATGTTGGGAAAAAATCCATTTTAAGTGTGGAAATTGGTGAAATTGGAGTTTAAAGTGTAAGGTGCAAAACATGTAAAGGCAAAGTTTCTAAATTTGGCCAATGTTTAAGCCCTTCTGTTTTGATGATGCAAGCCTCAAATGTAAAAACCTCCAACAGAAACGTTGTATATCTTTTCAATACAATCAAAATGGACTTAAATTTTGCATCATTTGGATTTTTGGTGAAAGCGTTATGGGCACTTGAAGTTGGACTTTTTTGCCTTTTAATGCATTTGGCCCAAAAGGACCTATAATGTCTTGCATTATCACATGTATTTCCTTTGAGATTGTGAAGTTTTGTCCAAAATAACATTTGAAGTATACATCTTAAGATTTCCAATGAATTTGATCCCATCTCAAAATCATAAAAAATGAATGAGTTATGTCCTTGGGAAGTTGACCCAAAATTAGGGTTTCAGTCAAAATGACCTATAATGTAATGGAACGGGAGATGATCTTCCAAGCTTCAAATAAATTTTTGATGAACATGAAAGTCGTTCATATTGTCCTTAAGAACATTTTTGCTTTTGGAATCATCTTGATTTGACCAACACATAAAACGTTAGGTCTCAATGCATTTCAAAATAGTCAGATGAATTTACTGATCAACTTCTCAAGTCCATGACTCATATCTTGATGAATTGATGATTGAGGACACTCAAATAAGTTCAAACGTGCATGAAATTAAGAATAAAAGAACTTCCCTTGATTATATTTGACCATGGACTGAGGTTGCTTCAAGAGTAAGGCATTGTGGTGCACAGATGAATTAGGGTTTCTCTGGGGGAACAATCCTCAAACCCTTTGACTTGTTTTGATCAAAATGATGAATTGAGATACTATAGAGGCATATTTGATGGAAGAGAGCTTTGGGAACCATTACCATGCTTGCTTTCATCTCCTCTTGACCTTATCATTGCACAAAAGATCTCCTAGATGCTTTGGACCTTGTGATTGCTCAAGCTACAAACAAAAGATGTTAGTGACATATTTTTGTGCTTTTGGTTAATAAACAAAATGAGAAAAGCAATAATATATAATTCAAGCATGCTTGGTGATCTCAAACCACTCACAAGAGGTCACATCCAAAGGCAAAGGGAACTCAGATGCTAATGATCCTTGAGGCAATGCAGATGCAATGTTATGATGCCATGAGGGATCTTAGGGACAAAATTGGGGTCTTACAAATGCCCCTATTTAAGGTCATTCTAGCCGGAGAAGTGAAGGTCAAAATCTTCGTTTCGACGAGGTAGAATGGGCTTAAATAATAACAAAGATATGAATTTTGGTCCCTAAGAGACCTCATGATGCAATTGTATGCATGTAAATGGTAAAAATCTGTGGGGATATGTGTCCACAAAGGAAAAGATCAGAAGAAATTTGATAATCCCTATGAGTTATCCACTTCATGGGGAAGAGACTCTACCGGGGAGTAAAGGGATGAAAACGCGTGAGCAGGTTACGACTTGAAACTTGCTGAGAGACACGGAGAGAATCCATGAAATAAATCAATGGAAGGACTCGATCTGGCTCGAAGATGCATGTATTGGGGAATATGCCAATACAGGCAAAATTATCCACAACGGATACTTCGGATAAAATCCGGACTCAGGTGGATATGTCCACTAAGGACCCAGCTGAGGAAAACAAATGACGTATTACCGATTACTGGGTAATAAGCTCAAAAAGAGATCATGTGATCCCACCGGCATAAGGGTGAGGGGAAAACATGCTCCGGGAGAATGAATATCTAAGACCTGTATAAGGGTGAGAGATATCAATCAACCAAATCATCAGAGGAAGACCTAAAAAGGTATATTTCAACTCAGGGAAATCCGACTCCACAGGGGACAAAAGTCATAATAGGGAGCAGAAGGAGGGAACACCAGGGATGCCGGTTACTGGGCATATAATAGGTGACCAACCAAAGCGTGAATTGGGGAATGTTCCAAAGACACTCATCATCCAAAAGAGGGCGAAAAGCAAACTCGATCATGGGATGGACATTTGATTCCAAAAAGGGATACGAATCTTACTCGACTGGGGAAGAACAAAAGGCTTCGACCAAAGAGTGCATGATATATATTATCTATTACCGTCAGAACATAGATAATATACTCGCATGGAAGATTATCCACAACCAGTTACTAGGTTAATAAAGGATAAATCGACCGACAAAGAAAGGCATCGGGATACCGAAACTAGGTATATAATGATGACCGTTCAAGGGGAGCAACAAACATTACTGGCAACCGGTATATGAAAGATGACTTGCTGGGGATAAACTGCCTAATCAGAGCAATTATCCAAGAGAATGAGGGAATATCAACACCGAATATTGGATAATGATAACCGTCAAGGAGGGGATTACATCTACCGGATACTGGGTAGAAAACCACGGAAGAGTAACCGTCATCGATTAGGATGAACAAAAGGTTAACTCTGCAAGGGGAAAATAGGGTTTACAACTACCGGCATAAGGGTAGAAAACCACAGACTCCGCCGAGGATAAGATGAATGATTACTAATTACTGAGCAATTATTCATTTATACCACGGGGAAGCATAAGAAACAGATCACAAGAAGCCAATTTAGGATCAAACTAAAGAGGCCAACTGAATCAAGACTCGTCCTAGTGAGGATATAACTCGATAGGGAATCCCATCCCAGAATATGTGTTGGGAGGAAGCGAAAACAACCTTCGTCTACGAGGATATAACTCGATGGGGAATATGGAAGGAAAGATAAACACTTTCTGCTTAATGGGCTGACTCTATATTGAGGGATCAGACACCGACATCTGCTTGGGAAATGTATTACCAACTAGCAGGGAATAAAAAACAAAGATATATGGCAAAGAATGCAATATGAATGTCCAAATGTTTGAAAATTATGTGCACTCATGCGTGGTTTATGTATGATGAATGTTGACAAACAGACATTTCTAACACAAACAACTCCAAGGAATAAGTACACAAACATCCGGTACTACATCTCAAGAGAGAAAGCCAGGTTCATTGGAGAGTATCCAATATGATGAGGGCAAGAGAAACCAGGAAGCAAAGATCCCTGCAGGGGATGCACATCAGTCGTTCCAACTGGGGACAGGAGTTATTCCACAGATAAAAAAATCTGCCGCATAAGCAACTCTATTGGGGAATTTATCCAAGGGATAAAGGGATTCTGGGGATCAAACACCAAGTATCGTACTCACCAAGGAGATCACATTTGCTGAGGAGGAAAGGTCGCTACTCTGCTGAAGGGAAGAGTGGTGGATATCTAACCAGGCACTCCACCCAGTAGGAAAACCACAAAAGGCTCCGGAGGAAGAAGATACAGCAAACCAGGAATATGAACAAATGTCTTACCCTGTTAGGGATCATACCATCCTTGGGAGAGCACTGAGGATCTCCTAAGTATCCTTTCGTCATTGTGAATGTTCACTTTATTTAAAAACAAGTTATGAAAAATTCGATTATTCAAAACAATGATATTTTCTCAATTAAAGCATGCAAAACGTTTGTTGAATAAAAAGAAATAAGAGTGCAAATAATTGGATAAAAGGCTCAAATTTATTAGATGGAATGGTAGTCTGCAAATGGCAAGACTCCATAGATCTTTACAAGTTTGAAATTGGTGATATATATTGGAAAAGGGCTACATTTAACATAATGACCATTTCTCCACCAATTCTGAATCCGATGTATTTGAAGCTTCGGTTGATGACGAATGATCGGGAATCTCTGACAGATGGCAGTTGTAGAACAAAGACTTGTCAGAATGCAGTTACTTGCCAAATCCCTAATTTTTGCCTAGATTACCCCAGGATGAGGTACTCAATCTAGCGGGATATTCATTTTTCATGTCTCTAACTTTTGCCTGGACCGCCCTTTCGGGTTTTCAATCCACCGAGACGCTCATTTTTGCCTAAGCCGCCCTTTCGGGTTTTTAACTTAGCGAGCTATTCTGTTTTTATTTTTAGGTGAAGTATTTCTTGACTGTATCTGAATTCACAGGACGAGTGAAATCCTCCCCATCCATAGTTGTCAGTATCAAAGCACCGCCTGAAAAGGCTCTCTTAACAACATATGGGCCTTCATAGTTTGGAGTCCACTTGCCCCTGGAATCGGGCGCGAAAGACAAGACTTTCTTGAGCACGAGGTCACCTTCTCGGAACACACGAGGCTTGACCTTCTTATCAAAAGATTTCTTCATTCTTTGCTGATACAATTGACCATGGCACATGGCAGTCAATCTTTTCTCTTCTATCAAGTTCAATTGGTCATAACGACTCTGAACCCATTCAGCGTCAGTCAACTTGACTTCCATCAAGACTCTCATTGATGGGATCTCCACCTCTACTGGGAGTACAGCCTCCATGCCATAAACAAGAGAGAAAGGGGTTGCCCTTGTTGAAGTGCGGACAGATGTATGATATTCGTGTAAGGCAAATGGCAGCATCTCATGCCAATCTTTGCACGTGACAACCATCTTTTGGATAATCTTCTTGATATTCTTATTAGCAACTTCAACATCTCCATTCATCTTGGGTCGATAAGGAGAAGAATTATGGTGTGCAATCTTGAACTCACTACACAATTCTTTCATCATTTTGTTGTTCAAGTTAGATCCATTATCAGTAATGATCTTATCTGGCACACCATAACGACATATGAGTTGATTCTTGATAAACTTCACGACCACCTGCCTGGTCACATTTGCATACGATGCCGCTTCAACCCACTTGGTAAAGTAATCAATTGCTACGAGAATAAATCTGTGACCGTTGGACGCTTTCGGCTCTATCATGCCAATCATGTCAATTCCCCACATGGAGAAAGGCCATGGTGATGAAATCACATTCAGAAGTGTCGGGGGAATATGAATCTTATCTGCATAAATCTGACACTTATGGTATTTCTTCACGTATTTGCAGTAGTCGGACTCCATTGTCAGCCAATAGTAGCCTACTCTCAACATCTTTCTAGCCATGGCATGTCCACTGGAATGAGTACCAAATGAACCCTCATGGACCTCAGTCATCAACAGGTTTGCTTCGTGTCTATCCACGCATCTGAGCAGAACCATGTCAAAATTTCTCTTGTAAAGCACATCACCATTGAGGTAGAAACTTCCTGATAATCTCCTCAGAGTCTTCCTGTCTTTCACAGATGCCCTTGGCGGGTAAACCTGGTTCTGAAGGAAACGCTTGATATCATGATACCACGGCTTATCATCTTTCACTTCTTCAACTGCAAATACATGAGCTGGTCTGTCCAAGCGCATCACAGTGATATTGGGGACTTCATTCCAAAGTTTAACCACAATCATCGAAGCAAGTGTAGCAAGAGTGTCTGCCATCCGATTCTCATCTCGAGGAATATGATGGAAGTCAACCTCAGTAAAGAACGTCGAAATCCTTCTCGCATTATCCCTATATGGAATAAGACCAGGCTGATTCGTTTCCCATTCACCCTTAATCTGATTAACAACGAGGGCCGAATCACCATATACATCAAGATACTTGATCCTTAGATCAATACATTCCTCCAATCCCATAATACAAGCTTCATACTCAGCCATATTATTCGTGCATTTGAAAGTTAGCCTTGCTGTAAAAGGAAAATGTGTGCCCTGAGGAGTAATAATCACTGCCCCAATACCATTTCCATATTGATTCACAGATCCATCAAACACCATACTCCATCTGGAACCAGGCTCTGGTCCTTCATCGAGTGTAGGCTCATCACAATCTTTCATTTTCAAATACAGAATCTCCTCATCTGGGAAGTCATATTAAACTGACTGATAATCTTCAATTGGCTGATGTGCCAAGTGGTCAGCCAAGATACTACCTTTAATAGCCTTCTGAGCTCGATACTCAATATCATACTCAGATAACAACATTTGCCAACGGGCAATTCTCCCTGTTAAAGCAGGCTTCTCAAAGATATACTTGATTGGATCCAGTCTGGATATCAACCAGGTCGTATGATTTATCATATATTGGCGTAAGCGCTTAGCAGCCCAAGCCAAAGCACAACATGTCTTTTCAAGCATTGAATATCGAGACTCACAATCAGTGAACTTCTTGCTCAAGTTGTAAATAGCATATTCTTTCTTTCCTGATTCGTCTTGCTGACCAAGGACACAACCCATTGAGTCTTCAAGAACAGTCAAATACATAATCAAAGGTCTTCCTTCCACGGGCGGAGATAGGATCGGAGGCTCAGACAGATACTTTTTAATGCTATCGAAAGCTTTCTGGCAATCCTCAGTCCAATCATGGGACTGATCTTTCCGGAGGAGCTTGAATATCGGTGCACATGTGGCAGTCATGTGGGATATGAATCTGGAAATATAATTCAAGCGACCAAGAAAACCTCGGACTTGCTTCTTAGTTTTGGGCGCAAGAATCTCTTGTATTGCTTTGACTTTTGCAGGATCAACCTCAATACCTCTTTCACTAACGACAAAGCCCAATAGCTTGCCGGAACAGACTCCAAATATACACTTGTTAGGATTCAGACGAAGCTTGTACTTCCTCAAACGCTGAAAAAGCTTTAACAAGTGCTCTATATGTTCAACTTTCGTTCTTGACTTAGCGATCATGTCGTCAACATATACCTCGATCTCCTTGTGCATCATATCATGAAACAAGGTAGTCATAGCTCGTTTATACGTGGCTCCGGCGTTCTTCAAACCTATGGGCATCACTCGATAACAGAATGTTCCCCAAGGTGTGATTGTAAGACCCCAATTTTGGGCCCTAAGATCCCTCATGGCCCATATCATATCATATCATAACCTCAAGGATCATTGCATGCCTTTGTCCCCTTCTGGTGGGTAGATTGCCTTGTGGTTTGATTTCTTGATCACCAAGCATACTTTGCATTTGTATATCTTTGCTTTCATATGTTTATCATTCAAAAAGTACAAAAATATTGTCAGTCTAACCTTGTTGCTTGCAGTGGAAGCAATCATCAGCAATTAGGTCAAAGACAGTCATTGATCAGTCAAAGCAATGGATGATGGCCATTCTTGCAGAATTTGGGCATCATGATCAATAATCAAAGGTTCATACATCTTGAGACATCATTTGAAGTCAAGTTCTCAAGCAAATAGGGTTTGGAAATCATCAGAAGTAGTTCAATCATCCAAAACCCTAGAAAAAGTCAACAGACAGTCAAACTTGGTCAACTGTGGATTTAATCAGAGATTTGATGGATAGAATTGATCTGAAGGAGTTCATTCATGCTTGTATAAGCCTCATCTATCATGTTCAACCTCATCATGGAAGAAAATCAAGTCAATCAGAAATTTTCCAGAAATAGAAAGTGGACCTGTAATTTCAACTGCCAAAAATGGAAACTTCTTGATCTTAAACTTACATCATGATACAAGCTTCAAATGAATTTTTGCCCAACATGAAAGTTGAAGATCTTGTCTTCCCATTTTCAAAAAGTCCTAGAACATCAAAATCCCATGTGTGGTTGTCAAGATATGATCAAATCATTTTCACCAAATTTTGAACTTCAACAAGCCATAACTCTCAAACCATAAGGCCAAATTTGGTGGGGTTTTTTCCTACACATCACATTTTTCATCCTCTTTCCAAAAATATAAATTTCATGATCTAAAACCCTACCATTCAAAATGGCATTTTTGGACCAATTCCTTTAAAATTCAAAGTTTGACCCAAGTTTGACTTTTTGCTTCTTTGATTTTTTCTTGACTTGGCCAATTGGGAAATGTTTAAAACCATATTTGAGACATGTTCCAAGTTTGAATTCATGATCATATCACCATTATACCACCATTCTAGATCAAAATGCAAAATGGACAAAATTGGCAATTGGCTTCATTTGAACAAATCAAGTACAGCAGGTCTGCAGCACACAAAACAGCAATTGTGCTGGCCACTAGCAGCTTGTAGCAGGCCCAAACTCTCAGCAAAAACACACCTCCACTTCATTTATGGATAGTTAGCAATTTTGGAAAATGGAGCTCATTAAGCTAATCCAGCTTAGCATCTCTTAAACCAAGCCTAAACAGCACATATAAGGGCATTTTTCTGCCATTTGCAACCCTAGGAATTGACAGCAGCCAACAAAATACTCTCATTTCCTTTACTCTTGCATTTTTGCACCAGAGCATTTTCGGCACAAGAACTTCAAAGGACATCGAGTTTTCTTCATAGCTCCACCATCTGGACATCATCTTGAGTCCCTTTCAAGCTTCGAACCCCACCTGTGACCACCATTCCATAACTGTTTCTTCAAGAGCACTGTTAATGGCAGATCTCGAGCTGGACCAAGCTGTGCATTCTTGAGCTAAATTCCTGTAAGCATTCGACCTTTGGAAGCTGTGTGACTATCTGTTTCGAGCTATATCCATCAATCCATCACTATTTCCGGCTTTTCTTCAAAAACAAGTTAGTTTTCGATTCTCTTCTTTCTCCAAACTGTATCATGTTTTTGGTAGGTCCTATCATGCTGAGTACACTACAATTTGTTTTACCTGAAATGATGATGTTATGAGGGAGAAATCCGGATTTGTATTTTTGTGCATGAAGTTGTTCTTATTCGATTCTTGAATACTGTGGTGTTTTAGTGGTAATGTTTGATGGATATGTCATGCTTTTTGTGTGTAGGTTCGATTGGTTTGGTTAATTCATGTTTCTGGGCAATTTGTTTTCCATGTATGAATGTATGCTGCCCTGTTCATAAGCATATTCCTGCCCAGATTTTTCTTATGATATGCTTGTTTCATTGTTGGTTGAGGGTGCTACATGATGAGATTACATTGCTTTGTTTTGGTTATTGACATTGGTTACAGTTGATGCTTGAATGTTGAACAATTGATATTGGAGTTGTATGCTGTGTATAAACCCCTAGTATTGCTTGAAAACACAGATAATTCAAGGTTGATTGACTGCTGTTTGCTATATGTTGCAATGCCATGTTATGGTATGATGTTTGCTTGAAGCTTGTTTCTATGAGCTGAATATATTGTTGCTGTTGTTTGTTTGCTTGTTGGTTGGAACTTCAATTGAGGATGATTTTGATAAACACATTATGCTGTTTTGAACCTTATAAACACTGCCTAAAATCCATTTGATTGCTGTATGCTGTCAACCTGCTTACTGCATAAACCTCACCCATACCATGCTGTTGGTTAATGTTTGTTTGGTTGATGATTGATGTTGCTTGATGGTCACTATGCCATGACATTGTGTGTTTGTGTTGATGAACCATGAACATGAAAATGATGCTGTTAATACCATGCTGTTGTTTGGTCTGCTGTTTGAATGATGATGATTTTATGCTGCTATGCTGTTGAACTTTGCTATTTTCCAGCTAAAACAGAAATTCCATATGCTTTGTGTTGATTTTGGTTGGTTATATTTGCATGATGATAACATGATGAACTTGATACCATGACCATTGTTGTTTTGAACCTTATAACATATGTCCTGAAAATACCATGAGCCATACAGTAGAACCATGCTGCTACAACCAACTATGCTCATAACTTTTCCTGCTTGTGTATGCTTTGTTGTTCATGTCATGATTCACCTGGTTACCACCTTAATGCTGCATGAACATTGGCTGTTGTTTGTTTTGCTTGATTTGGTGATGGACATTGGATGATAATGAATTGATAATGCTGCCATGCTAAACCTTGCTGCAGTTTTAAAACATGAATGTTGCTGTCGTTTTTTTTTTTGAGACCAATACCCTGACAGTTATTTCTATGCCATGTGGTACGTTATTGATTGTTTGATGTGTAAACATTGCCAATGCCATGTCAGTTGTTTGCTGTTGTTTGTTTTGGCGTGGATATTGGTAACTATATGTGTACCCTACTGCTGTTTTGCATGAACATGCCCTATCCAGAAATTCCATTTGTCTTTATTGTTTTATTGTTCATGTCATGATGCTGCTATATGCTATTGTTCATGTGTTGGTTAAATGAGGAACATTGATGTTCATTGCTATGCTACATTGCTGCTGTTTTGTTTGGTTCGATGATGATCATGACCATTGCTGTTTGCTTGATGCTGTTACGATGATCACATGACAATGATGCATATGCTGTCTGCTGGATGTCGTTGTTGGTCGAATTTTGTTGATGCTGTTTGCTTGTTGATGCATGATGATGAAATGCCCTGTTGCAGTTTGTTTTTAAACCTTGCAATTGTCCAGAAATTCATGTGATTTATTTGTTTGTTGTGTTTGAATGTGGCTACTTGATTGCTGCATGATTATCATTTTTACATGTTGCTGTTACCTGGTGATGTTTTAATTGATAACATGAAGATGCATGAATGCCATAGCCATGAATACATGTTGCTAAAACCCTAAGTTCCTTGTTAAACCCAGAAAGATGGACGATGATTGGCTGTTGTTGGTTGTTACACTGTTTCATTAAGAACCGACCAATAAGATCATTTCAATTGCCTTGCCTTATGCTGTGCGTTTCAATTAGTGAGTTGCCAAATGACAAAATTGCCATCCGTTGACTTGGTTGACCCCATATGCCATGCCTATTGTTTCATATTTCATCCAATATTTCACCCAATTTCACAAATCATTTTCTCATTCAATTTTCATCAAAAAAAATTATGAAATTTTTCACACATGTTCACAAATGAGTCTAGAATTTGATTGTGAATTTTAATTAATTTTCCATTGGTTGGTTTTTAATTGACAATTATTTTCTCAACATGTGTGCATGAATGATACCCTTGGCCATTTCAATTGTGAAATTCTCATATTGTATCCATTGAGCTTGAAATTTTTTGTGGTGAAACTAGACACATTGATCTTCATTTCCATATAAAGTTTGTGCATTTATCATTTGTGGATTGAGAGTTATGATTTTTTGAAGTTATGTGTTGAATTTGGTGTCACAACATGAACATGCATTTTCCCAATTTTTGTTCACATGCTTCCTCTTATCCAAATCACCCCAAATTTTGCATGAATGATCCCTTGTATGTCTAATTGATGTATGAATTTTCTTGGAATTAATCATGCTGTTTTCCATTTGATTGAGAATTTTCTTCCATATGTAGTCATTTGTTGACTTTTTGTGCTATGCCTTGCCAAACCTTTTGTGAAATTCTCAAATCTTTTTGTATGATCATGAAATTTCATATGTGATAACTAGACATCTCAAGCTTTGTATTGGTGTTAATCTCATTCATTTCTCTTCTGTTTTCAAATTGATATGATTTTTTGAAGTTGACTCATGCTTGTTGACTTTCACCATGCTTACTTGAATTTGATTTGACTTCATGATTTTATTTGACTGCCTTCCTCTCATCCAAATGCCATGAAATTTTGCATGTATACCATGTTAGATGTTAGGATTGAGTGTGATTTATTTCATGGTTTTTGAGAATGTTTGAGTTGACTTTTGATTGAAGTCTTTGCTGTTGACTTTTGCATGCTTCCTTTGCTATGCTTTGCATCCTTTTGCATATGAAATGACCATGATGCATGATATGATTATGAATCCAATTGAGAATGCTTCTTGAATGATTAAACTTGGTTTGGGTTGACTTTTTCTTGCTGCCTTGACTTTTTCTTTCATCTTTGACCCTAGGCTAGTCCTAGTGGTCTTCTGAGCTTATGTTGAGTTCATCTGTTTCAGGTTAAGCACCAATGCCTTGAGGATCATTCAAATATTTGTTTGAGTTGAATTATATGATGTGCTAACCTTTGTTTTGTAGGTGACTCATATGCTTGAGTCCTTGTGCCTTGCACAATTGGTCCCTCTGTGGTTGACTTTTGGGTTATTTCCTTTTGATTTTGACTGTCGACTTGTTTACTAATGAGTTTGACTTTTGCAGGTGCTTTAGTTGCTTAAGTTCTTTGAACTTGCTTGCTTGCTTTGCTTTTTAGCATTTGCTTTGAGGTATAATTACTTCTTCTTCATGTAGTCTGGAGACCCGGTCTGTTATTTGACCGGGCAAACTGTCTGAAGTCCTCCTTAAGAGGCAATGCCTGTGTTTGTTTATATTTGTCCTAAGCAGGAAAAGTCCTTCAAGTAAGGCAATTGGTGGAAGGTAGGGATAAGTAACCTATCCCCCACTATTCAGTGTGTCCTCTCTTTGCTCCCAGTACCTGGTTGAAGCAATGAGATAAATACCCAAGATCTATCGAGTCAATAATGTGGAGAGAGTTCCTACTTTCTGAACTCCCACACTTTCTTTGATGCTCTCTCTGATTTGAGATAGAAGCAATGAGGCACACCCCTCATTTCCTTTTCATCTGCTTCACCTGAGCCCCTCAATGGCCAGGTTAAGAGCGACCTTCACCCATTACAGTGGACTGTTAAAGTCAAACCCTCTTGTGTGAGCCCCCATTGTTTGGCTATAGAGTGTGCTGTTTGATATTCATTGATTGATTGATTGTTTCATGTGCACTTGCTTGCCTGTATGCTATGCATTTATCATCATCATCAATTGCCATTAGTGCATGATCATCTCATTTGTTTTTGTGATGCTATCATTGTTGTTTGCCCATCGAGGACAATTGTAAGTCCATTGCTTTGGCATTTGCTCCTATGATATGGAAGGATAGAGTGTAAGACCTCATTGGTCACTCATATCTTCTGTTTATCTGTGTGTATGTGAGGATACAGTTATAAGTCCCTGTAAGTTGGCATCTGTTATCCTGTGATCATAATTCGATCTGTTTGACTTGTATGTGAGGATACAGTTATAAGTCCCTGTAAGTTGGCATCTGTTATCCTGTGATCATAGTTTGATCTGTGTGTTTGTATGTGAGGTTGCAGTTATAAGTCCCTGTAAGTTGGCATCTGCTTTCCTGTGATCATAGTTTGTTCATCTGTTTGCATGAGAGGTTGCAATTATAAGTCCCTGTAAGTTGGCATTTGCATACCTGTGATCATATTGTTGCTTTTGTTCTTGTATGTGAGGATCCATTGTAAGTCCCAGTGATGTGGCATTGGATTTCCTGTGAGCATACTGTGGAGTTAACCTAAGTCCAGATAGATTGGCAGTTGACCTCCATGTTTCATTCTTGTTTTCTTCTGTGGAGATTAGTGTAAGTCCATTGAGTGGCATCTGATATCCTGTTCGGTTTTAGGAGACTGGTGTAAATCCATTTATTGGTATCCGGTATCCGCCTTTTATTTCTTTGCCTGTGGAGATTAGTGTAAGACCATTGAGTGGCATCTGATATCCCGTTTTGTTTTAGGAGATTGGTATAAGACCAGTGATTGGCATCCGATATCCGCTTTTGCTTGCTTTGTTTGTTTGTTATTATTAATTGCTATTCCAAAGGACACACTTGAATCATCTTCCATATGATTTCAAGAAGTGAACCTTCTAAGAAGTTTTACTATCCATCCCTCATCCATTCATCATTCATTATGTCCTAGACTTTTCACACTTTATCTTTTAAACTTGACATAAGTGTTGTGCAAACATCTTCATGTTTTCTAACTAAAAACCTGGACTCAAGTCCTTGACTTTTTTCAAACTTCATTTCATAATACTTATTTGAATTGATCTTAATCATACTTTGACTCCATTTTCATAATCATAATCAGTAACTCCACTCATTCACTTGTTTTGGCTTTGTCCATTAATGTTTTCATACATGAGCTATAGGTTTGATTTATCTTAGTGGTTGATGTTAATCTCACCTTCTGTCTTTAGTGATTGAATTGTAAGTCTTCCTTGCCTATTATAGGGTTAACCCCTCCCTGGCAAGTTGAAGCTGTTCTCACATGGTGGACGTTGTTGTTTGTATAAGGTTGAGTTTTCTCCCGTGGATAACGTAAGACCTAGGGTTTGTGTTTAAAATTGAACCTAACCCACTTTTGGAAATCTTTTAGCCGAACTACGGCGTTCTGATCCTTACCTTTGATGGAAGGTACGTAGGCAACGGGTTCATCCGTTCGAACCCAATAACCCAATAATAATAAAACTTGTATATTCTTTTCTCACCATCCCAATCATGTTTGCACAATATTTTTGTCATAGCAAATAACAATATTTTACAACAAGTGTGAAAAGGGCTCCCTAGGAGTACCTAGGACGTAGTGGGTGCCTAACACCTTCCCATTGCGTAATTTACCCCTTACCCAGACTCTCTGATCTTTTTATTAGTTTTCTACGTGTAAAACTTCTTAGGCTTTTGTTCGCTTTTTAGCCAGTCCTTTGGATAAATAAAAGTGCGGTGGCGACTCGAAATTTCAATGTATCTCCTAGCTTATGATTTAATCGATAGATCATATAGCGACGAATACACCGCTACAGAAAAGTGGCGACTCTGCTGGGGAGACTCACCAGAATCCCTGGTGGTATTGCCTACTTTTCACCCTTGTTGTGCTATATTGTTATTCTTTATCTGACATATTTTTGTACAATTTGGGATCAATGTATTGATTGTAATGTGTGAATTGCTTGATATACATTTGCTTGTTTGCTTTGGTGATCTGTGAGATGAGTTCTGTACCCGAACTCGAGTGCTCTCTAGGATAGGAGAATGGCATAGTCTTGTTGACTGGTGTGGAGTAGTCCTTAGCCAGTTGACTTGCGAGCCCATTCACTTGGTGGAGGTCATGTTGAACTAATAATGTCACACAAGTTATTTGTGGTTAGGCATTATTCTTTCAATCATGTTCCGCAGAAGCCAAGGACCTTAGTTTACCAAACCCATCCTGGCCTATTTTTAGGACCGTAGTGCGGAGGTCGTTCAGATGTCAGTTCTGATACGATTGTTACGCGATACTACACTCATAAGAGTTTCTCTTGAGAATATTCTTGGAATACGAGTATTCGTTCCTCCGATAATATTCGAAAGATGGAACGATGATTATGGGAACCTCTGATAGAACATGTCTGGCAGGTTTAAACCCTAGTACACTCCCTTTGGGTGGTTCTTAACCGAGACTCCATGCTCGTGACTCTCAACAAACCCGTGATTCGTGGTTGAGTCGTTCAAACATTGTTAATATCAATGGATCCCGGATCAGGTGTAAAACCTAAAATCCACCAAAGCGGCTGGTTGATATTAAGAATGTCGGAACCGGTTCATGTACCGTTAATATCAATGGAACTTGGGTGTCGATAAGGTGAAAACCTAAATCCACCAAAATGGATGATTGATATTAGGGATACATAGAGCTTTCCCACGACCTTTGTTTGGTGTGCTTTGTTTGATCCTTGAGTGTGTTTGTTGCATTCATGCATTCACGCATTCATCCGCATTCATGTCATCAAAAAAAAGAAATTTTCAAGGAACTTAAAGGGTTATTTGCAAAATTTTCAGACATGGAAAGACCGAAAAGGCATACAAAGAAGTACAGCTTTAAGCAGCCCGATGTGAAAGAGTTAAGGAATCTGACATCGTATGTATTAGATCCCTTGGGTTTCAAGGCTCGCTATGGGAAGCTTCTGCCGCTGTTGACTGCTCAAGTGGATGAGGGATTGATGAGCACTCTTGCTCAGTTCTATGATCCGCTCTATCATTGCTTCTTGTTTCCGGACTTCCAGTTGTTGCCGACTTTGGAAGAATACTCTCACCTTATTGGGATTCCGATTCTGGATCAAGTGCCGTTCAGTGGCTTAGAGAGTATTCCATCTGCTCGAGAGATTTCCAGCCTGTTGCACATAGATGAAGATCTGATTAGAGCTAATCTTACTACCAAAGGCGGAATTCAAGGTTTTCCTTCCGAGTTCCTTATTGCCCAAGCTACCTTTTATGGGAAGGCCATGAGTGAGGATGCCTTTGAGGCTCTATTCGTATTACTCATCTATGGATTGGTGCTGTTTCCCAACTTCGACAAGTTCGTCGACATGAACGCTATTAGGATCTTTTCGGTTCTTAATCCGGTTCCGACCTTGTTGGGTGATGCATATGTCTCCATGCATCTGAGGAATATGAAGAATGGAGGAGTCATTGTCTGCTGTTTACCCCTGCTGTACAAGTGGTTTATTTCGCACTTGCCGCAGACATTTGCTTTCAAGGAGAACAAGGGATGTCTACGGTGGTCTCAGAGACTCATGTCTCTCACCAATGATGATATCACCTGGTATGATCGCGTGTATGATACCGTTCAGATCATCAATTCTTGTGGTGAATTCCCCAATGTGCCTCTTCTTGGTACATGTGGTGGGATTACTTACAACCCTACGCTTGCACGTCGTCAGCTTGGGTTCCCCCTAAAGGATAAACCCCATAACATTCTGTTAGAAGGTGTGTTCTTTCAGGAGGGTAAAGATCCCCAAGGCCTGAAAGCCAGATTTGTCCGCGCTTGGCGCAATATTCGCATAAAGAGTAGGAATGAGTTGGGTCCAAAGAACTGCATTGCTTTGGAGCCATACACCTCTTGGGTCAGACAGAGGGCTGCTACCTACCTGATGCCATATGATCATCCGAGACCTACGCTGTTGGATGTGGCTGGGCCTTCAACCCTCCCTACCCAACGTGTAGAGGAGTTGAGAGAAGAAGACCTTTCGCGTGCCTGGATCCGCGAGAGAGAGGAATTGCTGCAGCAGCTCAAGGAGAAAGATGATATGATTGAATTTCTCGAGCACCGAGTGATCGACGATCCGAACGACACTTGGACTTCTCTGCTTCCTCAGTCATCCAAATTCTGGAAAAGGAAGTATGATCAACTTGCAAAAGAGAAAGCTGATATGGAGGCCGCCTATGAGAGAGAGATCAAGAAGTTGTACACTTCTCGTCTTCCAGCATCCCGAGCTGTTAGGGATCCATAGGATGTCGTTTACCTTTTCTCTTTGTAATGTTTAAAAGAATGCTGTACTTCTTTGTCCTAATATTTTGAATGAAATATTTTCCATGAGCAATTAAAATGTTTAAATACTCAAATATTGCAAACAAATACCCTGAGGGTTCCTTGAAAATTAAAGCATTTGCACAAGCATTTCATGCATCATTCCTGCATAAACAGGTACCTTTTTCTGGTCTTCTGGTTCTAACCCTTTGATCTTCATTTATTTTGAAGACAAGCTGACTCACCGGTATTATACGAGAGTCAACTCTGCAAGGATTATGGAGCAGTTGGAACAAGAGAACCAGAGTTTGAGGGATGAAGTCGCCAGACTTGGCGCTCTGATGGAGCAACTTCTTGCTGCCCAGAATCAGCCTGCTCCTCAACAGCCAGCAACTCCCGTTCAGCGGACGGTTATCTCTGAGATAGCTACTACATCGGTGCCTGTCAGTGCCCAGCAGCCAAATGCCATGCCTCCCGGTTTTCCTTGGGGGATGCCTCCCGGCTTTATGCCTGATCTGCCAGCTCCAACGTTCGCTCAAATGCCGGCATCTAGCCCGGTCCCTATTCCTGTTCCTCCTGTCGTGCATACCATGCCGAGGGTAGACGACACCATTTATCACTCTGAAGCTTCTGAAGGCTCAGATGTTCACGAGAAAATGGATGCTATGAACGATCAATTCCTGGAGCTGAGAAAGGAATTGAGAACTCTCAGAGGCAAAGATCTCTTCGGCAAGTCAGCAGCCGAACTTTGTCTAGTTCCCGGTGTTAAAATACCAGTTAAATTCAAGGTCCCAGACTTTGAAAAGTATAAAGGGAACACTTGTCCTTTGGCACATTTGGTTATGTATGCCAGAAAGATGTCCACGCAGACCGACAACGATCAACTCTTGATCCACTACTTTCAAGACAGCTTGTCTGGTGCTGCTCTCCGTTGGTACATGAGCCTAGACAGTGCCAACATCCGCTCTTTCAATGATCTTGGCGAAGCTTTCGTCAAGCAATACAAATACAACGTTGACATGGCGCCTGACAGAGATCAACTCAGGTCTATGTCACAAAAGGACAAGGAATCGTTCAAGGAGTACGCCCAGAGATGGCGTGAGCTGGCAGCTCAAATCACTCCACCATTAGAAGAGAAAGAGATGACCAAGATCTTTCTGAAGACTCTTGGGTCATTTTATTATGAGAGAATGGTGGCCAGCGCTCCCTCTGATTTCACCGAGATGGTGAACATGGGGATGCGTCTTGAAGAAGGCGTCCGAGAAGGACGATTAGCTAAAGATGATGGTTCTTCCTCTAAGCGTTATGGAGCGTTTAAGAGGAAAGAAGGAGAAGCGCATGCTGTGCAGTCTCAGCCAAAACATAGAAGACCCTCTGTTCAGAGGAAGCCTGCACATCGTGCCGGACATCAGCATCAGGTGGCTAGTGTGGCGCCTGTATTCAAGGATAATGCTCAGCAGTATCAGCACCAGCAGCAATATCCACAACCGCAATATCAACAGCAACAGCAGCGTCCACAGCAACAGGCCTACCAGCCTCGTGGAAGTACGACCAATCAGGCTAATGTGAATTATGATAGGAAGAAGGTCAGCTTCGACCCTATTCCGATGACATATACAGAGCTTTATCCCTCCTTGTTGGAGAGGAAGTTGGTTTCTCCCAGGGATCCTCCTGCAATTCCTGCCAATCCGCAATGGTGGTACAAACCAGACCAGCATTGTGTCTACCATTCCGGTGCTCCGGGCCACAACGTTGAGAACTGTTTCCCGCTGAAGAATAAGGTTCAAGACCTTATGAGAAGCGGAATTCTGAGTTTTGAAGACTCCAACCCTAATGTCACCAGGAACCCATTGCCTTCGCATGGGAAATCTGTCAATATGATCCAGGAAGACCTTGGGAAGTACAAGGTGAAGTATGTCAGTCATATCCGGCAGTCATTGGTTGGATTACATAAGATGCTGTGTCAGCACAGCTATTTGAAGCATAACCATGACCAGTGCCGCGTCTGTTCTGTTAACCGCTTGGGTTGTGATCAAGTACGCTTTGAACTTCAGAAATTGTTGAACGAAGGTACCATTGAGATTCTCCAGAATCGCAATGTTGATATTGTTGAACCCGAAGTGAGTGTCATCTCCCCGGTGTTCAAATTGCCAGAGCCCGTTGTTATTCGTTATAATAGCAACAAACCGAAAGCTTCGCCTTCTTTGATTATCAAGCCAGCCGGCCCTGTGCCTTATTCATCTGATAAAGCCGTACCTTTCCGGTACAATCCTGTTGCTGTCCAGGATGGGGTCGAGGTTCCTCTGCCGTCTACTTCCGTGACCACTATCGCTGATGTTAGTGGATTGACCCGCAGTGGTCGTGTATTTTCTGCGCCTGCTAAGGCTGTTCCTTCTGACACTGTTGAGCATCCCGTAGGGAATGCTGTGAATGTTCAGAATCCGGCACCTGATGTTGCCCAACCATCCTCCTCCGTACCAAAAACTCCCATTTCTTCAGTTGGCCCGAGTGGCATTGTTGATGAAGAATCTGATGAGATGCTGAGGCTCATCAGAAAGAGTGAGTATAATATTGTAGACCAGCTTCTACACACGCCTTCCAAGATTTCCATTCTTTCTCTATTGCTGAATTCAGAGCCTCATAGGGAGTCTCTTCAGAAAGTCTTGGACCTGGCATATGTCGATCATGACGTCACTTTGGAACAATTTGATAGCATAGTTGCAAACATTACCGCTTGCAACACCTTGAGCTTTTGTGACGCTGATCTCCCTGAGGAGGGAAGAGACCACAACATGGCCTTACATATATCCATGAATTGCAAATCTGATGCAATGTCCAATGTATTGGTGGACACTGGATCGTCCCTTAATGTATTGCCAAAATCCACACTCTCACGATTGTCATATCAAGGTCCTCCTATGAGGCAGAGTGGGGTTGTTGTAAAAGCTTTTGATGGGTCGCGCAAGACCGTGATTGGGGAAGTTGATCTCCCTATCAAGATTGGACCAAGTGATTTCCAGATCACTTTTCAAGTAATGGATATTCACCCATCATACAGCTGTCTCTTGGGCAGACCATGGATTCACGAGGCTGGCGCCGTGACATCCACCCTACACCAAAAGTTGAAGTTTGTGAAAAATAAGAAATTGGTTGTAGTAGGGGGAGAAAAGGCTCTCCTGGTCAGTAATCTATCTTCCTTCTCGTACATTGATGCAGAGGATGAAGTTGGAACTCAGTTCCAAGCTTTATCTATTGACAAACCAATCGAGAAGAAGTCTCCTTCATTCACTTCCTACCGTGATGCGAAGCTGGCCATTGAATGTGGTGCAGTCGCTGGATTAGGGAAAGTGCTTGAACTTGAAGATAATCGATCCCGGGCTGGCATTGGCTATGGTTCTGGGGCATTCAATGAGCAAGGTTCGTTCACCAGTGGAGGATTCATTCACGCTGACCAACCTGCAGAAGAGGAAGCTGCTGCTATCATTGAAGAAGAAGACGCAGAAGATCTGAACAATTTTGTTATTCCTGGTGGTGTCTGCCACAATTGGGTCGCTGTGGATGTTCCTACAGTTATCCATAGATCAGAGTAATTGTTCATTTTGTTTAAAACCCTTCTCCCATGCCAAAAGGAGAAGTGATGACATTGTTGGCAAAGCATATATACAATGATATTTTCATTCAATTTTTGCATTGCAAAACATTTGTTTTTCCTTTGTTTTCACTTTTTGCTTTTCTTTATGAAATCAGTGATCACAAAAAACATAAAAACAAAAACAAAAGCTGTAAAAGCAACATTTTTCATCTGCATAATGATTTGCTTGTTTAAATTATGAAGTTTTTCTTAACCAAAATCATTATGCAGGTTGATCCTAAAACCCATTGAACATAATGATCCAACGCCATCTCCCAATTTTGAATTCCCTGTATTTGAGGCAGAAGAAGATGACGTTGAAGAGATCCCTGATGAGATCACCCGTCTCCTTGAGCACGAAGAGAAGATCATTCAGCCGCATCTCGAAGACTTGGAAACAGTCAACTTGGGATCTGAAGATTGTGAGCGCCTGGTGAAGATTGGGGCACTTCTTGAAGGGTCTGTTAAGGAAGATTTGATCAGCTTGCTACGAGAATATTCAGATATCTTTGCTTGGTCATATGAAGACATGCCGGGTTTAGATACAGATATTGTGCAACATTTCCTGCCTTTGAAGCCTGAGTGCGTGCCCGTGAAGCAGAAACTCAGAAGAACTCATCCAGATATGGCAGTGAAGATCAAAGAGGAAGTTCAGAAGCAAATTGATGCGGGGTTTCTGGTGACTTCGACATATCCTCAATGGGTGGCCAATATTGTGCCTGTTCCTAAGAAGGACGGAAAAGTCCGTATGTGCGTTGACTACAGAGATTTGAATAAAGCTAGTCCAAAAGACGATTTTCCTTTACCACACATTGACATGTTGGTAGACAATACAGCTAAATTCAAAGTCTTTTCCTTTATGGACGGATTTTCCGGTTATAATCAAATCAAGATGGCACCAGAGGATATGGAGAAGACAACATTCATCACACCTTGGGGAACATTCTGTTATCGAGTGATGCCCTTCGGTTTGAAGAACGCCGGAGCCACGTATCAACGAGCTATGACTACCTTGTTTCATGATATGATGCACAAGGAGATAGAAGTCTATGTTGATGATATGATTGCTAAGTCCCGAACGGAAGGTGAGCATATTGAGCATTTGTTGAAGCTTTTTCAACGTTTGAGGAAATTCCAGCTTCGTCTGAATCCGAACAAATGTACTTTTGGAGTCCGTTCCGGCAAGTTGTTGGGTTTTGTGGTAAGCGAAAGAGGTATTGAGGTTGATCCTGCAAAGGTCAAAGCAATACAAGAGATGCCCGCACCCAAAACTGAGAAGCAAGTCCGAGGTTTTCTTGGCCGCTTGAACTACATTTCCAGATTTATATCCCACATGACTGCCACATGTGCGCCGATATTCAAGCTCCTCCGGAAAGATCAGTCTCATGATTGGACCGAGGATTGCCAGAAAGCTTTCGACAGTATCAAGGATTATCTGTCTGAACCTCCGATTTTGTCTCCGCCAGTGGAAGGAAGACCTCTGATTATGTACTTAACAGTTCTTGAAGACTCGATGGGTTGTGTACTCGGTCAACAAGATGAATCAGGGAGGAAGGAGTTTGCTATCTACTACCTCAGTAAGAAGTTTACTGATTGTGAGTCTCGGTACTCAATGCTTGAGAAGACGTGCTGTGCTTTAGCTTGGGAAGCTAAGCGTTTGCGCCAGTACATGATAAATCATACAACTTGGTTGATATCCAGGATGGATCCAATTAAGTATATCTTCGAGAAGCCTGCTTTAACTGGGAGGATTGCCCGTTGGCAGATGCTGTTGTCTGAGTATGATATTGAATATCGAGCTCAGAAAGCTATCAAAGGTAGTATCTTGGCTGACCATCTAGCGCACCAGCCGATTGAAGATCATCAGTCTGTTCAGTATGACTTCCCTGACGAGGAAATTCTGTATTTGAAGATGAAAGATTGCGATGAGCCTACACTTGATGAAGGTCCAGAACCTGGTTCCAGATGGACGATGGTGTTTGATGGCGCTGTTAATCAATATGGAAATGGAATTGGGGCAGTAATTGTTAATCCCCAGGGATCGCACATTCCATTTACAGCAAGGCTAACTTTCAAATGCACGAATAATATGGCGGAGTATGAAGCCTGTATTATGGGACTTGAAGAATGCATTGACTTAAGGATCAAATATCTTGATGTCTATGGTGATTCAGCTTTGGTTGTCAATCAGATCAAAGGTGAATGGGAGACAAATCAACCAAGTCTCATCCCGTACAGAGATTATGCAAGGAGAATTTCAACTTTCTTCACAGAGGTTGAATTTTATCATATTCCTCGAGAGGATAATCGGATGGCAGATGCCCTTGCTACGCTTGCTTCCATGATAGTTGTCAGATGGTGGAATGATGTCCCCAATATTACTGTGATGCGCTTGGATAGACCCGCTCACATATTTGCAATTGAAGAAGTGAAAGATGACAAGCCTTGGTACTTTGATATCAAGAATTTCCTCCAGAACCAGGTCTACCCGCCTGGGGCATCTGTGAAAGATAGGAAAACTTTGAGAAGGTTGTCAGGCAGTTTCTACCTCAGTGGTGAAGTGCTGTACAAGAGAAATTTTGATATGGTTTTGCTCAGATGCGTGGATAGACACGAAGCAAACCTGTTGATGACTGAGGTCCATGAGGGTTCATTTGGTACTCATTCCAATGGACATGCCATGGCTAAAAAGATGTTGAGAGCAGGCTACTATTGGCTGACAATGGAGTCTGACTGTTGCAAGTATGTGAAGAAATGTCACAAGTGTCAAATTTATGCGGATAAGATTCATATTCCTCCAACACTCCTGAATGTGATTTCATCACCATGGCCTTTCTCTATGTGGGGAATCGACATGATCGGCATGATTGAGCCGAAAGCGTCCAACGGACATCGATTTATTCTCGTAGCAATTGATTACTTCACCAAATGGGTTGAAGCCGCTTCGTATGCGAATGTAACCAGACAGGTGGTTGTGAAGTTTATCAAGAACCAGTTGATTTGCCGTTATGGTGTGCCAGAGAGGATCATTACTGATAATGGATCCAATCTGAATAACAAGATGATGGATGATTTGTGCGCTGAATTTAAGATTGCACACCATAATTCCTCTCCTTACAGACCCAAGATGAATGGGGCTGTTGAAGCTGCTAACAAGAATATCAAGAGAATTATCCAGAAGATGACTGTCACGTACAAAGATTGGCATGAGATGCTGCCATTTGCTTTGCATGGATATCGTACGTCTGTACGCACTTCAACAGGGGCAACCCCTTTCTCTCTTGTTTATGGCATGGAAGCCGTTCTCCCAGTAGAGGTGGAGATCCCATCAATGCGAGTCTTGATGGAAGCCAAGTTGACTGATGCTGAATGGATTCAGAGTCGTTATGACCAACTGAATTTAATTGAAGAAAAGCGTTTAACTGCCATGTGCCATGGTCAGTTGTATCAGCAGAGAATGAAGAAAGCATTCGACAAGAAGGTCAAGCCTCGTGTGTTCCGGGAAGGTGACCTTGTGCTCAAGAAAGTTTTGTCTTTCGCGCCCGATTCCAGGGGTAAGTGGACTCCAAACTACGAGGGTCCATATGTTGTTAAGAGAGCCTTTTCAGGCGGTGCTTTGATGCTTACAACAATGGATGGGGAGGATTTCACTCGTCCTGTGAATTCAGATGCAGTTAAGAGATACTTTGCCTAAAAAAAAAAAAAAAAAAGGTATATGCAAATGAAAAAGAATGAAAAAACAGAATAGCTCGCTAAGTTGAAAACCCGAAAGGGCGGCTTAGGCAAGAATGAGCGTCTCGGTGGAGAACCCGCAAGGGTAATCCAGGCAAAAATTAGAGACTTGAAAAAAAAGTAATATATTTGCATCCCGCTAGATTGAGTACCTCACTCTGGGGCAATCTAGGCAAAAATTAGGGATTTTGGCAAGTAACTGCATCCTGACAAGACTTTCTGGTTCATCAGTCGTCATTTCGTCAGAAGATTCTCGATTCGTCGTCAACTGAAGCTTCGGATACATCGAGATTCAAATTGGTAGAGAAAGGATCATTATGTTCAATATAGCCCTCTTCCAATATATATCACTGATTTCAAATTTGTACAGATCTATGGAGTCTTGCCATTTGCAGACTACCATTCTATCAAATCAATTTGAGCTTTTTATCCAATTATTTGCACTCGAATTTGTTTCAATTCAACAAATGTTTTGCATGTCTTAAATTGATAAAAATATCATTGTTTAAACAAATCAATTTTTCAAAATTTTTGTTTTAAACAAAGTGAACATTCACAAGATTGAAAAGATACTCAAGAATATCTCAGTGCTCTCCCGAGGGTGGCATGATTTCCAACAGGTAAGACATTTGTTCATATTCCTGGTTTGGTGGTATCTTCTTTCTTCAGATCTTTGTTGAGGTTGTTCCTCAGACAGAGTTGTTGTTGGGGTTGTTCCCCAGTACAGTCGCAAGTAAGTGTTGTTGAAGATTTCGTGTTCTCCAGCAGCAGTTTTCCCCTGCATGGGTGTTTTCTTATAGAAGTTTCGGCGGTTGATGGTCTATCATCTTGGTGCCCCGTCACTTTCTCCAGTGGGTCGCATTCCCAGATTTTATTTGTCTCCTCAGCGCAGTCATGAGTGTAACTGATTGATTGATACTCCCCTCGGAGTCGTGAGTAAAGCTGTTATTAATATCCCCACCAGGGTTGCAAGTGGAGTTGTTACCGCTTTTCCCAATGCAGTGTGCCAGCAGGAATTGTCTGTTTCCTCAGCACGATTGTTGTCTTTTTGAAGACTCGGTAAGTCAGTGGTTTGATACCCGGTACTTTACCTTCTCCCCGGCGAAGTCGTCTGCGGAATTATTGCTATCTCTCCATCAGAGTTATTCTCTCCAGCAGAGCAGGATTTATTTTCCTGAGCAGTTTTGATTTGGGTTGACATCCCAGTGTTTCAACCATCTTTCCCTCAGCTTAGTCTGCAGAATGTTTGTTGTGGCAGTTTCGCCCGTTGAATACTCCCTTCAATCCCCAGTATGGTCGGATGATGGCTCTTGCCTCCAATGAACGGATTAATTCCCTGACTGTTTGTGATCCCCAGTAGAGTGGCTTATATTGCAGAATCTACTTGTTGCGATCAGTTTGATGTGTATATTCTCCCCAAGTGGAGTGGTTCGTTGCAGAATCTACCTGTTTGGTTTGTCCTCCCTCAGTGGGTTGTTCCCAAGAGAGTAGCCGACAGTTTTCCCCAGTAGAGTTGCTTATGCAGTTACACTCTATTTGGATGATATCATTCTCCCTCAGTGGGTTTTTCCCCAGCGGAGTTGTGTGGATTTGCTTATACAGCAGTTCGTGCTTACGCACCCCTTTGTTTCTCAGTTGACACTGGGATCCCCTGGCGATATTTTGAGATTTCTCTTGTTCCTCTACAGATTTGTCTTGGTGGCTGTCTTGCCCGTTGTGACTCTCTGTACCTTGATTGGGTTGTTTCCCGATATCTCTGATTCTCTGCTTCTCCAGCAGTACCTGCAGATCTTTGCTTTACAGCATGTAGATCTCCGCAGATTGGCTCTCCAGTTGGTTGTTTCCCTGGAAGTATAATACCGGACGTTTGTTTCCTGAACCTGTTTGTGTTAGAATTGTCTGTTTTGTCAGCATTCATCAAACATAAATCACGCATATTCATGCACATTCATAAAACATTCAGATATTCATGTTGCATTTCTCGCCATATATCTTTTGTTTGTCGTGTCTCCTGCTATGGTGATATAGATCTCTCTACAGATCTCCCCAAGCAGATGTCGGGTGTTTAAAATCTCTCCATATAGAGTCAACCCCATAAGCAGAAAATGTGTTGTCTTTCCTTCTGCAGTTCCCCACTGAGATATATCCTCGTGGATGACGGTTTCTTCCGTTTCCTCCCAACACATATATTGGGATGGATTTTCCTATTTGAGTTATATCCTCATTAGGACGTGTCTTTATTCAGTCTGTCTTTTCGGATCGTTCCCGAATCGGCTATTTGTCAAAACCTTGTGCTTCCCAGTGGGTTGTTCCCCAGCGGAATGTTTTTGGGCCTCTACCCAGTAACTGGTAGTTGTAAGTCCTACTTTTTCCTGGCTTTCAAACAGAATTTGTGGTTATACACCTTTTATTCTCCAGCCAGAGTTTTTGGTTTTCTACCCGTATAATGGTAGTTGTAAATCCTATTTTCCTGCTCTTCAGCAGTTTGTGGTTTGTTATAAACCCTATTTTGGTTTCCCGTGCGGATTTGTGATTTGTTCCACCCCCACGCGGAGTTTTTTTGGTCTTCTACCCCGTATTCGGTAGATGTAAACCCTAATTTTTGTGGTTATCTTCATTCAATATTTGATGATGATTTTCCTTTGCTTGTATAAGTTGCTCAGATCAGCACTTATACCCCTAGCAAGTCTTTTTGTGGATAATTGCCGTATGCTAGCAATTTTATCCCCAGTGGGTCTTTTCACCGTATGCTAGTGATTCGTTCCCCGGATCATTGGTTGTTTACCAGTGCATCCCCAGCCAGTCTCTGTCGATAATTGCCGGATGCTTGCAATTTATCCTCAGCAGTTCGCCTTTCATTTACCCTTTTGTCGGTAATGTCTGTTGCTCCTTTGATTGGTTATCATTATGTACCTAGTTTGGTATCCCGATGCCTTTCTTTTCGGTTGATTTATCCTTTATTAACCCAATAACCGGTTGTGGATAATCTTCCATGCGAGTATATTATTCACGGTCTGCCGGTAATGAATAGTATATCTCATGCACTCTTCAGTCGAAGCCTTTTGTGTTTCCCCAGTCGAGTAAGATTCGTTATTTCCCTTTGTGGAGTCGAATATTCCTGTTGTTGGATAATTGCCGGATGCTTGCAATTTATCCCTTTGAGTTGTCTTTCGTTTACCCGTATGCTTGGTATCGATTGTCTCTCTTTTTGGTTAGTCACCTATTATATACCCAGTAACCGGTATCTCTGGTGTCTTTTCCTTTCGAGTGTATTATTCACGGTCTGCCGGTAATGAATAATATATCTCATGCGCTCTTTAGTTGGAATCCTTTGTTGATTTTCCCCAACTGAGCAAGATTCGTATTCTTTGTAGAATCGAATAGCCATCCTTTAACCAGTTTGCGTTTTGGATGATGAGTGTTTTGGAAGTGAAAACCAATTCACGTTTTCGGTAGATCACCTATTATATACCCAGTAACCGGTATCTCTGGTGTTTCTTACCATGCGAGTTTATTATCTACGTTCTGACGGTAATAGATAATATATCTCATGCGAGTATTTTTATCCACGGTCTGCCGGTAATGGATATTATATCTCATGCACTCTTTGGGTTTGTGTCCCCATTTGAGTAAGATTCGTTTTCCCGTTGTGGATACGAATGTCCATCCTTTAAGTTGTTTTGCTTTTTCAAGCCCTCCTTTCGGATGATGAGTGTTTTGGAAGTGAAAACCAATCCACGTCTTCGGATTTTATCCTATAAACAACCCAGTAACCGGTTCAGGATAATTTTCCTTTCGAGTATATTATTCACGGTCTGCCGGTAATGAATAATATGTCTCATCTGAGTATTCTATCCACGTTCTGACGGTAATGGATATTATATCTCGTGCGCTCTCGAGTCGATCTTTCTGATTGTTTTCCCATTTGAGTAAGATTCATTTTCCTTGTGGAATTGAATGTCCATCCTATAGACAAGTTTGCTTTTCTAGCTTTCTTCAGGATGATGAGTGTTTTGGAAGTGAAATCCAATTCACGCTTTGGTCGGTCACCTATTATATACCCAGTAACCGGTATCCTTGGTGTTCCCTCCTTTCTGCTCCCTATTATGACCTCGGTCCCCCTGTGGAGTCAGATTTTCCTGAGTTTGTTACCCGTATGCCTGGTAACGTCTCATTTCTTTGTTACTTCCCCAGTGGAACTTTTTGTTGCTCCTCCTCAGGAGTCAGCTTGTGTCTCTCCAATGGATTTATTTTCCATTTGGAATTCTTTTTCCCAGTGTGAGTCCTTCACTCCCCAGTGAGTTCTCCTGTCTGTTTTTCTGTTTTCTTTAATCAGAGTCGTGTTTTGTTCACGTTGTGTCAGTTTCATCTTCCCCAGTTTGGAGTCGTGTATTGTTCACACATTTCTTTTTCTTTTATTATCCCCATAGAGTCTTGTTCGAGTCTCTGTTCCTGGTGAGTGTACTACTCCGATGGATCGTTTTTTCTTCTGTGTGAATCCTATTCCCCACAGAATTTGTGTCTTTTGCACGCATACATCTGCATCATGAGGTCTCTTAGGGACCAAAATTTGTCTCATTACTGTTATTTAAGCCCATTCTACCGCGTCGAGATGAAGATTTCTAAACTTCACTTCTCCGGCTAGAATGACCTTAAATAGGGGCATCTGTAAGACCCCAATTTTGGGCCCTAAGATCCCTCATGGCCCATATCATATCATATCATAACCTCAAGGATCATTGCATGCCTTTGTCCCCTTCTGGTGGGTAGATTGCCTTGTGGTTTGATTTCTTGATCACCAAGCATACTTTGCATTTGTATATCTTTGCTTTCATATGTTTATCATTCAAAAAGTACAAAAATATTGTCAGTCTAACCTTGTTGCTTGCAGTGGAAGCAATCATCAGCAATTAGGTCAAAGACAGTCATTGATCAGTCAAAGCAATGGATGATGGCCATTCTTGCAGAATTTGGGCATCATGATCAATAATCAAAGGTTCATACATCTTGAGACATCATTTGAAGTCAAGTTCTCAAGCAAATAGGGTTTGGAAATCATCAGAAGTAGTTCAATCATCCAAAACCTAGAAAAAGTCAACAGACAGTCAAACTTGGTCAACTGTGGATTTAATCAGAGATTTGATGGATAGAATTGATCTGAAGGAGTTCATTCATGCTTGTATAAGCCTCATCTATCATGTTCAACCTCATCATGGAAGAAAATCAAGTCAATCAGAAATTTTCCAGAAATAGAAAGTGGACCTGTAATTTCAACTGCCAAAAATGGAAACTTCTTGATCTTAAACTTACATCATGATACAAGCTTCAAATGAATTTTTGCCCAACATGAAAGTTGAAGATCTTGTCTTCCCATTTTCAAAAAGTCCTAGAACATCAAAATCCCATGTGTGGTTGTCAAGATATGATCAAATCATTTTCACCAAATTTTGAACTTCAACAAGCCATAACTCTCAAACCATAAGGCCAAATTTGGTGGGGTTTTTTCCTACACATCACATTTTTCATCCTCTTTCCAAAAATATAAATTTCATGATCTAAAACCCTACCATTCAAAATGGCATTTTTGGACCAATTCCTTTAAAATTCAAAGTTTGACCCAAGTTTGACTTTTTGCTTCTTTGATTTTTTCTTGACTTGGCCAATTGGGAAATGTTTAAAACCATATTTGAGACATGTTCCAAGTTTGAATTCATGATCATATCACCATTATACCACCATTCTAGATCAAAATGCAAAATGGACAAAATTGGCAATTGGCTTCATTTGAACAAATCAAGTACAGCAGGTCTGCAGCACACAAAACAGCAATTGTGCTGGCCACTAGCAGCTTGTAGCAGGCCCAAACTCTCAGCAAAAACACACCTCCACTTCATTTATGGATAGTTAGCAATTTTGGCAAATGGAGCTCATTAAGCTAATCCAGCTTAGCATCTCTTAAACCAAGCCTAAACAGCACATATAAGGGCATTTTTCTGCCATTTGCAACCCTAGGAATTGACAGCAGCCAACAAAATACTCTCATTTCCTTTACTCTTGCATTTTTGCACCAGAGCATTTTCGGCACAAGAACTTCAAAGGACATCGAGTTTTCTTCATAGCTCCACCATCTGGACATCATCTTGAGTCCCTTTCAAGCTTCGAACCCCACCTGTGACCACCATTCCATAACTGTTTCTTCAAGAGCACTGTTAATGGCAGATCTCGAGCTGGACCAAGCTGTGCATTCTTGAGCTAAATTCCTGTAAGCATTCGACCTTTGGAAGCTGTGTGACTATCTGTTTCGAGCTATATCCATCAATCCATCACTATTTCCGGCTTTTCTTCAAAAACAAGTTAGTTTTCGATTCTCTTCTTTCTCCAAACTGTATCATGTTTTTGGTAGGTCCTATCATGCTGAGTACACTACAATTTGTTTTACCTGAAATGATGATGTTATGAGGGAGAAATCCGGATTTGTATTTTGTGCATGAAGTTGTTCTTATTCGATTCTTGAATACTGTGGTGTTTTAGTGGTAATGTTTGATGGATATGTCATGCTTTTTGTGTGTAGGTTCGATTGGTTTGGTTAATTCATGTTTCTGGGCAATTTGTTTTTCCATGTATGAATGTATGCTGCCCTGTTCATAAGCATATTCCTGCCCAGATTTTTCTTATGATATGCTTGTTTCATTGTTGGTTGAGGGTGCTACATGATGAGATTACATTGCTTTGTTTTGGTTATTGACATTGGTTACAGTTGATGCTTGAATGTTGAACAATTGATATTGGAGTTGTATGCTGTGTATAAACCCCTAGTATTGCTTGAAAACACAGATAATTCAAGGTTGATTGACTGCTGTTTGCTATATGTTGCAATGCCATGTTATGGTATGATGTTTGCTTGAAGCTTGTTTCTATAAGCTGAATATATTGTTGCTGTTGTTTGTTTGCTTGTTGGTTGGAACTTCAATTGAGGATGATTTTGATAAACACATTATGCTGTTTTGAACCTTATAAACACTGCCTAAAATCCATTTGATTGCTGTATGCTGTCAACCTGCTTACTGCATAAACCTCACCCATACCATGCTGTTGGTTAATGTTTGTTTGGTTGATGATTGATGTTGCTTGATGGTCACTATGCCATGACATTGTGTGTTTGTGTTGATGAACCATGAACATGAAAATGATGCTGTTAATACCATGCTGTTGTTTGGTCTGCTGTTTGAATGATGATGATTTTATGCTGCTATGCTGTTGAACTTTGCTATTTTCCAGCTAAAACAGAAATTCCATATGCTTTGTGTTGATTTTGGTTGGTTATATTTGCATGATGATAACATGATGAACTTGATACCATGACCATTGTTGTTTTGAACCTTATAACATATGTCCTGAAAATACCATGAGCCATACAGTAGAACCATGCTGCTACAACCAACTATGCTCATAACTTTTCCTGCTTGTGTATGCTTTGTTGTTCATGTCATGATTCACCTGGTTACCACCTTAATGCTGCATGAACATTGGCTGTTGTTTGTTTTGCTTGATTTGGTGATGGACATTGGATGATAATGAATTGATAATGCTGCCATGCTAAACCTTGCTGCAGTTTTAAAACATGAATGTTGCTGTCGTTTTTTTTTTGAGACCAATACCCTGACAGTTATTTCTATGCCATGTGGTACGTTATTGATTGTTTGATGTGTAAACATTGCCAATGCCATGTCAGTTGTTTGCTGTTGTTTGTTTTGGCGTGGATATTGGTAACTATATGTGTACCCTACTGCTGTTTTGCATGAACATGCCCTATCCAGAAATTCCATTTGTCTTTATTGTTTTATTGTTCATGTCATGATGCTGCTATATGCTATTGTTCATGTGTTGGTTAAATGAGGAACATTGATGTTCATTGCTATGCTACATTGCTGCTGTTTTGTTTGGTTCGATGATGATCATGACCATTGCTGTTTGCTTGATGCTGTTACGATGATCACATGACAATGATGCATATGCTGTCTGCTGGATGTCGTTGTTGGTCGAATTTTGTTGATGCTGTTTGCTTGTTGATGCATGATGATGAAATGCCCTGTTGCAGTTTGTTTTTAAACCTTGCAATTGTCCAGAAATTCATGTGATTTATTTGTTTGTTGTGTTTGAATGTGGCTACTTGATTGCTGCATGATTATCATTTTTACATGTTGCTGTTACCTGGTGATGTTTTAATTGATAACATGAAGATGCATGAATGCCATAGCCATGAATACATGTTGCTAAAACCCTAAGTTCCTTGTTAAACCCAGAAAGATGGACGATGATTGGCTGTTGTTGGTTGTTACACTGTTTCATTAAGAACCGACCAATAAGATCATTTCAATTGCCTTGCCTTATGCTGTGCGTTTCAATTAGTGAGTTGCCAAATGACAAAATTGCCATCCGTTGACTTGGTTGACCCCATATGCCATGCCTATTGTTTCATATTTCATCCAATATTTCACCCAATTTCACAAATCATTTTCTCATTCAATTTTCATCAAAAAAAATTATGAAATTTTTCACACATGTTCACAAATGAGTCTAGAATTTGATTGTGAATTTTAATTAATTTTCCATTGGTTGGTTTTTAATTGACAATTATTTTCTCAACATGTGTGCATGAATGATACCCTTGGCCATTTCAATTGTGAAATTCTCATATTGTATCCATTGAGCTTGAAATTTTTTGTGGTGAAACTAGACACATTGATCTTCATTTCCATATAAAGTTTGTGCATTTATCATTTGTGGATTGAGAGTTATGATTTTTTGAAGTTATGTGTTGAATTTGGTGTCACAACATGAACATGCATTTTCCCAATTTTTGTTCACATGCTTCCTCTTATCCAAATCACCCCAAATTTTGCATGAATGATCCCTTGTATGTCTAATTGATGTATGAATTTTCTTGGAATTAATCATGCTGTTTTCCATTTGATTGAGAATTTTCTTCCATATGTAGTCATTTGTTGACTTTTTGTGCTATGCCTTGCCAAACCTTTTGTGAAATTCTCAAATCTTTTTGTATGATCATGAAATTTCATATGTGATAACTAGACATCTCAAGCTTTGTATTGGTGTTAATCTCATTCATTTCTCTTCTGTTTTCAAATTGATATGATTTTTTGAAGTTGACTCATGCTTGTTGACTTTCACCATGCTTACTTGAATTTGATTTGACTTCATGATTTTATTTGACTGCCTTCCTCTCATCCAAATGCCATGAAATTTTGCATGTATACCATGTTAGATGTTAGGATTGAGTGTGATTTATTTCATGGTTTTTGAGAATGTTTGAGTTGACTTTTGATTGAAGTCTTTGCTGTTGACTTTTGCATGCTTCCTTTGCTATGCTTTGCATCCTTTTGCATATGAAATGACCATGATGCATGATATGATTATGAATCCAATTGAGAATGCTTCTTGAATGATTAAACTTGGTTTGGGTTGACTTTTTCTTGCTGCCTTGACTTTTTCTTTCATCTTTGACCCTAGGCTAGTCCTAGTGGTCTTCTGAGCTTATGTTGAGTTCATCTGTTTCAGGTTAAGCACCAATGCCTTGAGGATCATTCAAATATTTGTTTGAGTTGAATTATATGATGTGCTAACCTTTGTTTTGTAGGTGACTCATATGCTTGAGTCCTTGTGCCTTGCACAATTGGTCCCTCTGTGGTTGACTTTTGGGTTATTTCCTTTTGATTTTGACTGTCGACTTGTTTACTAATGAGTTTGACTTTTGCAGGTGCTTTAGTTGCTTAAGTTCTTTGAACTTGCTTGCTTGCTTTGCTTTTTAGCATTTGCTTTGAGGTATAATTACTTCTTCTTCATGTAGTCTGGAGACCCGGTCTGTTATTTGACCGGGCAAACTGTCTGAAGTCCTCCTTAAGAGGCAATGCCTGTGTTTGTTTATATTTGTCCTAAGCAGGAAAAGTCCTTCAAGTAAGGCAATTGGTGGAAGGTAGGGATAAGTAACCTATCCCCCACTATTCAGTGTGTCCTCTCTTTGCTCCCAGTACCTGGTTGAAGCAATGAGATAAATACCCAAGATCTATCGAGTCAATAATGTGGAGAGAGTTCCTACTTTCTGAACTCCCACACTTTCTTTGATGCTCTCTCTGATTTGAGATAGAAGCAATGAGGCACACCCCTCATTTCCTTTTCATCTGCTTCACCTGAGCCCCTCAATGGCCAGGTTAAGAGCGACCTTCACCCATTACAGTGGACTGTTAAAGTCAAACCCTCTTGTGTGAGCCCCCATTGTTTGGCTATAGAGTGTGCTGTTTGATATTCATTGATTGATTGATTGTTTCATGTGCACTTGCTTGCCTGTATGCTATGCATTTATCATCATCATCAATTGCCATTAGTGCATGATCATCTCATTTGTTTTTGTGATGCTATCATTGTTGTTTGCCCATCGAGGACAATTGTAAGTCCATTGCTTTGGCATTTGCTCCTATGATATGGAAGGATAGAGTGTAAGACCTCATTGGTCACTCATATCTTCTGTTTATCTGTGTGTATGTGAGGATACAGTTATAAGTCCCTGTAAGTTGGCATCTGTTATCCTGTGATCATAATTCGATCTGTTTGACTTGTATGTGAGGATACAGTTATAAGTCCCTGTAAGTTGGCATCTGTTATCCTGTGATCATAGTTTGATCTGTGTGTTTGTATGTGAGGTTGCAGTTATAAGTCCCTGTAAGTTGGCATCTGCTTTCCTGTGATCATAGTTTGTTCATCTGTTTGCATGAGAGGTTGCAATTATAAGTCCCTGTAAGTTGGCATTTGCATACCTGTGATCATATTGTTGCTTTTGTTCTTGTATGTGAGGATCCATTGTAAGTCCCAGTGATGTGGCATTGGATTTCCTGTGAGCATACTGTGGAGTTAACCTAAGTCCAGATAGATTGGCAGTTGACCTCCATGTTTCATTCTTGTTTTCTTCTGTGGAGATTAGTGTAAGTCCATTGAGTGGCATCTGATATCCTGTTCGGTTTTAGGAGACTGGTGTAAATCCATTTATTGGTATCCGGTATCCGCCTTTTATTTCTTTGCCTGTGGAGATTAGTGTAAGACCATTGAGTGGCATCTGATATCCCGTTTTGTTTTAGGAGATTGGTATAAGACCAGTGATTGGCATCCGATATCCGCTTTTGCTTGCTTTGTTTGTTTGTTATTATTAATTGCTATTCCAAAGGACACACTTGAATCATCTTCCATATGATTTCAAGAAGTGAACCTTCTAAGAAGTTTTACTATCCATCCCTCATCCATTCATCATTCATTATGTCCTAGACTTTTCACACTTTATCTTTTAAACTTGACATAAGTGTTGTGCAAACATCTTCATGTTTTCTAACTAAAAACCTGGACTCAAGTCCTTGACTTTTTTCAAACTTCATTTCATAATACTTATTTGAATTGATCTTAATCATACTTTGACTCCATTTTCATAATCATAATCAGTAACTCCACTCATTCACTTGTTTTGGCTTTGTCCATTAATGTTTTCATACATGAGCTATAGGTTTGATTTATCTTAGTGGTTGATGTTAATCTCACCTTCTGTCTTTAGTGATTGAATTGTAAGTCTTCCTTGCCTATTATAGGGTTAACCCCTCCCTGGCAAGTTGAAGCTGTTCTCACATGGTGGACGTTGTTGTTTGTATAAGGTTGAGTTTTCTCCCGTGGATAACGTAAGACCTAGGGTTTGTGTTTAAAATTGAACCTAACCCACTTTTGGAAATCTTTTAGCCGAACTACGGCGTTCTGATCCTTACCTTTGATGGAAGGTACGTAGGCAACGGGTTCATCCGTTCGAACCCAATAACCCAATAATAATAAAACTTGTATATTCTTTTCTCACCATCCCAATCATGTTTGCACAATATTTTTGTCATAGCAAATAACAATATTTTACAACAAGTGTGAAAAGGGCTCCCTAGGAGTACCTAGGACGTAGTGGGTGCCTAACACCTTCCCATTGCGTAATTTACCCCTTACCCAGACTCTCTGATCTTTTTATTAGTTTTCTACGTGTAAAACTTCTTAGGCTTTTGTTCGCTTTTTAGCCAGTCCTTTGGATAAATAAAAGTGCGGTGGCGACTCGAAATTTCAATGTATCTCCTAGCTTATGATTTAATCGATAGATCATATAGCGACGAATACACCGCTACAGTGATGAATGTTGTCTTCTCCATATCCTCGGGTGCCATCTTAATCTGATTATATCCGGAAAACCCGTCCATAAATGAGAAGACATTGAATTTAGCTGTATTTTCTACCAACATATCAATATGTGGTAGAGGAAAATCATCTTTTGGACTAGCTTTATTCAAATCCCTATAGTCCACACACATTTAGACTTTTTCGTCTTTCTTAGGCACGGGCACAATATTGGCCACCCATTGAGGATATGTAGAAGTCACCAAAAACCCTGCATCAATTTGCTTCTGAACTTCCTCTTTAATCTTTACTGCTATATCAGGATGAGTTCTTCTGAGGTTCTGCTTCACAGGCACACACTCAGGTTTCAAAGGTAGGAAATGTTGCACAATATTTGTATCTAGACCCGGCATGTCTTCATATGACCAGGCGAAGACGTCAACATATTCTCGTAGCAATTCAATCAACCCTTTCTTAACAGATTCTTCCAGGAGTGCCCCAATCTTTACTTCTCGCACACAATCTTCAGACCCCAAGTTGACTGTTTCCAGATTCTCAAGATGCGGATGAATGATCTTCTCTTCATGCTCAAGTAGACGGGTGATCTCGTCAGGAATCTCTTCAACCTCATCTTCTTCCGCCTCAAATATAGGGAATTCAAAGTTGGGAGATGGTGTTGGGTCATTATGTTCAATGGGTTTGATCAACCTGCATAATGATTTTGGATATGAAAATCCTTAGAATTCACACAAGGCAAACCATTATACAGATGAAAAGATTGATTTTATTCTATTTTTTAGGTTTTATGTGATCACCAATTTCATGCAAAAAGCGAAAAGGGAAAATAATTGGAAAACAAACATTTAACATGAATCTATTGAATGAAAATATCATTATATTTATGCGCCAACAATGTCATCACTCCTCCTTTTTAAACACAATGAACATTACTTTGACTTATGGATAACTGTTGGAATATCCACAGCGACCCAATTATTGCAGATTCCCCCAGGGATGACGAAGTTTCCAGAATCCTCTTCGTCCTCTTCCAAGATGGCAGCAACCTCTTCGCCTTGACTGGTGTGGATGAACCCTCCACTTTTGAACAGCCCTTGCGTGTTAGAAACCCTAGATAAATAACCTATGCTAGCCCGAGACTTGTTGTCTTCTAACTCAATCATTTTCCCTAAACCAGCGGTTGCACCATGCTCAATGGCCAACTTTGCATCTTTGTAGGAAGCAAATGAATGAGTTCTATTCTCAATAGGTTCATCAATAGACAAAGCTTGGAAAGGAGTTCCAACTTCATCCTCAGCATCTATATATGAGAAAGAAGACAAATGGCTAACCAGGAGAGCCTTTTCTCCCCTTACCACCACCAGCTTCTTGTTCTTTACAAATTTTAGTTTCTGGTGTAGGGTGGATGTCACGGCGCCTGCCTCGTTAATCCATGGTCTGCCTAGGAGACAGCTATACGATGGGTGAATGTCCATAACCTGGAAGGTAATCTGGAAATCACTTGGTCCAATCTTGATTGGGAGATTAACTTCCTCAATCACAATTTTGCGAGACCAACCGAAAGCCTTCACAACTACTCCACTCTGCCTCATGGGAGGCCCTTGATATGACAGTTTCGAGAGAGTGGTTTTTGGCAATATGTTCAATGGTGACCCAGTGTCCACCAGCACATTGGACATGGCGTCGTCTTTGCAACCCATATATATATGTAATGCCAAGTTGTGATCTCTTCCCTCTTCGGGGAGATCAGAGTCACAAAAACTCAAGTTGTTACAAGCAGTAATGTTTGCAACAATGCTATCGAATTGTTCTATTGTGACATCGTGATCCACATATGCCATGTCCAAAACCTTCTGCAGAGCCTCTCGATGTGGTTCTGAATTCAAAAGCAATGATAACACAAATATCTTGGATGGCGTTTGTAGAAGCTGGTCTACAACATTGTACTCGCTTCTCTTGATGAGCCTCAACATCTCATCGCAGTCTTCTTTCATATTGCCTCTTGGGCCAACAGAAGCAGGAGTTATCAACGTAGAGGAGGGCTTAACAACAAGTGTCGGGTTCGGAGTGCTCACAGCATTCCCAATCGGGCGTTCAACAGAATCAGCATTAGTTTGAGGCTTTGAGGGTGCTGAAAATATACGATCACTACGTGTTAGACCGCTAACATCAGCAATGTTAACAACAGATGAAGATGGCAAGGACACCTCTTTCCCATTTTCTACTGCGACAACATTGTAGCGATAAGGGACCGCTTTTTCGGAAGAGTATGGTACTGGTCCGGCAGGCTTGATGGTTAATGCGGGAGAAACCTTTTGCTTGCTACCATCATACTTGATGATAACAGGCTCGGGGATCCGAAATGCTGGAGAAATTACGTTGACCTCTCAGCATCTTCATCAACATTTCTGTTTTGAAGGATCTCAATAACTCCTACATCCAGCATTTCTTGGACATCTTTGCGGACCTGGCGACAACCTTTTTGATTGACAGAACAGACTCGGCATCTATCGTGGTCATGCTCATAATGACTATACTCACATAGCAAACGATGCATCTCGACCAGAGATTGTCGAATATGACTGACATATTTGACTTTGTACTTGCCAGGGCAGCCATGGACCATATTGACAGACTTCCCATGCTCGGGCAATGGGTTCTTCTTTATGTTAGGACCTACGTCCTCGAAACACAAAATGCCACACCTCACAAGGTCTTGAACCTTGGTCTTCAAAGGGTAACAATTCTCTACGTCATGGCCAGGAGCACCTGAATGATAAACACAGTGTAATTCGGGCTTATACCACCATTGGGGGTTAGTAGGTATAGCCGGTGGGTCTCGCAGAGTAATCAACTTCCTCTCTATCAAAGAGGGATATAACTCTGCATACGTCATCGGAATAGGATCGAAGGTGACCCTTTTCCTCTCGTAACTCGTGCTAGTTTGATTACTGTTTCGAGGCTGGTAGGCCTGCTGTTGCGGACGGTGTTGTTGATGTTGATATTGCGGATGTGGTTGCAGATTGTTGTTATGTTGCTGGTACTGCTGATTATCTCTGAAAACAGGTGCTATATGAGCCACCTGGCGCTAGTTACCGGCGGGACGCACGGTCTTCCTCCTCACAGAGGGTTTTCTTGGTTTCACATGGGAGGTCACAACATCTGCCTCTCCATCTTTTTTCTTCACGAACGACCCATAGCGTTTGGCAGAAGAGCCTTCTTCTCTGGTCAGACGTCCTTCTCTAACCCCTTCTTCTAGACGCATCCCCATATTCACCATCTCGGTGAAGTCAGAAGGAGTGCTAGCGATCATCCGCTCATAATAAAAAGAACTTAAGGTCTTCAAAAAGATCTTAGTCATCTCTTTCTCTTCTAGCGGAGGCACGATCTGTACTGCTAACTCTCGCCACCTCTGGGCGTATTCTTTGAATGTTTCTTTGTCCTTCTGGGACATGGCCCTCAATTGATCCCTATCGGGAGCCATATCCACATTGTACTTGTATTTCTTGACGAAGGCCTCGCCAAGATCGTTGAAGGATCGGATGTTCGCACTGTCTAAACGCATGTACCAACGCAGAGCAGCACCGGACAGACTGTCCTGAAAGTAATGGATGAGCAATTGGTCATTGTCGGTCTGAGTCGACATTTTCCTGGCATACATGACCAAGTGGCTGAGAGGACAAGTATTTCCTTTGTATTTTTCAAAGTCAGGGACCTTGAATTTCACGGGGATCTTCACATTAGGAACCAAGCAGAGTTCGGCAGCAGACTTGCCGAAAAGATCTTTTCCCCTGAGAGTTTTCAATTCCTTGCGAAGCTCAAGAAATTGATCGTTCATAGCATCCATATTCTCATAGACATTTGGGCCCTCAGACGGCTCAGAGTGATAGATGGTGTCGTCTACTCTGGGAAGAGTATGCACGACGGGAGGAGGAACAGCAAGGATCGGGCTAGATGCCGGCATAGAAGCAAAAGTGGGAGCAGGACCCTCGGGCATGAAACTGGGAGGCATCCCCCACGGGAATTCGGCTGGCATGGCCGTTAGAACAAAGTGTGCACTGGCTGCAGGCACAGTCGAGGAGACAATCTCAGAGATGACTGTCCTCTGGGGAGGAGTTGAAGGTGTTGGAGAAGACTGGCTCTAGGCAGCCATGAATGACTCCATCAAGGCACTTAATCTGACCACTTCCTCTTTCAGCTCGCGGTTTTCTTGTTCCAGATGATCCATCAGTCTTGAAATGTTGGCTCTAGTGTAGTACCGGTGAGTTAGTGTAGCACCTCAAATTTGCACCCCCCATTCATTCACTTATTTCATTTTTAGGTCATTGGCATTACATTAACATTGCATTGCATTGCATCTTATCAGACAAGAATGGCAGCAAGAGAATTCACCAGTGCAAGAGACCAAGCATTTCCTTGAGATGAAGGCCATATGAGTATTCTAGAGAGCTTACATGAATCAAGGTTCATTTTGAAGCAACTTGACCAAGTGCTAGAGGCTCAAAAGTCATCAGTACATGTCCAAGTCATCAAAGGCCCATGAAAGTCAACTGCAAGTCAACTGAGGGCTAGGAGGGGGAGAAATGGTTTGAGACACTTCATTCATGTCCAAAAGAGGTTTATTCATCATGTCAAACATTTATCTTGAAGGATTTGAAGCCAGATCAAAAGTTTCCAAAAATGGAAAGTGACCTGTGAAATTCTAGTTATCAGACTTTGGATGTCACACTGGTTGTTATGACATCCAATTCTGCACAGACAGGGATTATGCAGAACTTAACAGTAAGTGCAGTAAATAACACAAGTAATTGTTCACCCAGTTCAGTCCAACATGACCTACATCTGGGGGCTACCAAGCCAGGGAGGAAATCCACTATTAGTAGTATCAATTCAAAGCTAAACTCACCCGTTTACAACTTCTCACTTAATCCCTACCCAATGCAATTTCAATCTTAACCTAAGATCAGAGTTCCTACTCACTCCCCCTCAATCACCTCAGTGATATTAAAGACACTTTGAAGTCACACTTCAAAAACAACTCTTGATTATGCTTCACAGCTTAAATCAAGATACACAGCACTCACGCTTAAAAGCTTTGAGTGACACAACACTTACAACTCAATGAACACCCTATGCCAAAGCAATCATCTACTTGATAATGACTTGGCTTACAAGATACGTCTAATACTAGACTCACAAAATACAGCAGTGAAGTATGATGGACACACTAAATCTTCACGCCTCAAAATCCCCGAAACTGAATGAAGGAATGCCTTCCTTTTTATATTGCAGCACCTGGGCTTTTGCACCTGTATTTTCCTGAATTTTAGGTCACACAAGTTCCCTCAAATTCAACATTTAGGTTGCTAACAAATAGGCTATTTGTTAGGTTCATTGAATGTAGCTTGGTTGTTGATTTCCTGGATTTTCTCTCAGCTGTTGAATCCCTAAAGAATAGCCTGAGAAAAAGCTGAAACAGAAAACTGAACAACCTATAATTTAGCATATGCTGTCAGGCACGAATGTCACGACATTCAGCTTGACATCAAGGTCCATATGCTGAGTCTGTTTTTCCAGAAAACAGACTGTACAATTTTGCTGACCTGTACATGATCAAAATGACCGTACTACAGTAACAACTTACATTAATAAATGTCAAAGTGTCCAACTTAACATTTATACATTTGGCCTTAAGTTAGTTCTGTTATTCTCTTGAAGAACAAATTAAGTTTTATGCTGAAGTATAGCAGAACACCACTCTGCCTAATCTTCAGTAGCTGCTGTCAATGATGAATGTCACAACATCCAGTTTGACATTCAGTCAGTAGGCCTTATGCCAGGTCTGGTTCTTCCTTGATAACCAGACTGCAAATGAATACTAAGTTCTAACAGAACTTCTGTTCCTTAGTATCTGTTGACAGGTATGAATGTCACAGCATTCAATAATCCTGTGTTAGCTAGTCCTGCAGTAACTACAATGTAGTCACATATACATGTCATGACATCAGTCAAGACATTAGTGTTTTACCATATAATGCAGCCAATCAAACACCTACAAACTCCCCCTTTGGCAAATTTTTGGCTAAAACACTTTGATCCCCATAACAGAGTTCATAGCAGCGGAATAATACTAGCTAATACACTCAGAGTGGCAGCACACTCACACACATGGAAGTTAAATAAAAACTTCACATAGCAGCACACACATATTAGAAGTTGCACCTAAACTTCAATATCAGCTGCAGGGGGGAATCTTCAGATCTGTCATGAGAGTCTGTTGTAGAGACCCACTTTGTTTGTCAGGGGTATTGGTGGTTATTACTCCCCCTTTTTGTCAAAAATGTTGCCAAAGCCAGCAACATAGCCAGAGCACACTGACAGAGTTCCAGACTTGGTTTTACTTCACAGTTTCAACCAAGTTCACATCCACTTGATCTTGCTTCACAGCTTCGATCAAGTAATCACCCACTTTTACTTTACAGTAGGTACCACCATATCAGATGCCATGATTTTGTTTCTGACATCCAGAACCACTCCTGCATGAACAACATCCTTGAACTCCTGCAGGTACAGTGGCCTTCTCTCTGTAGGGTGTCTCCTTACCCTCTTGTATCCACACTTGTTGTAAGCAGCATAGCTATGATCTGTTGACCCATCATAGCCTAGTACAAATTGTTTAATAGGCAGAGATATTAAACAATTTATCCCAAACATCAGTGGTTGCTATAAGGTCTCAGAGAGACATATTCCCAGTTTGCTCCTTAAGTTTTCAAACTGAGTAGCATCCAGAGCCTTTGTAAATATGTCATCCAGTTGAAGATCCGTGGCTACATGTTCCAAAGTGATCACCTTGTCTTCCACCAGATCTCTGATGAAGTGGTGCCTAATGTCAATATGTTTGGTCCTGCTGTGTTGGATGGGATTCTTGGAGATATTGATGGCACTGAGATTATCACAGAACAATGTCATGACATTTTGAGAGACATTGTACTCAGTGAGCATCTGTTTCATCCAGACCAGTTGGGAGCAACTGCTTCCTGCAGCTATGTATTCAGCCTCTGCAGTGGACAGAGAGACACAATTCTGCTTCTTGCTGAACCACGATATGAGGTTTTCTCCTAAGAAGAAACATCCACCTGATGTGCTTTTTCTGTCATCAGCGCTTCCAGCCCAATCAGCATCACAGTACCCAGATAGGACAGGCTCAGACCCATGTGAATACAGCATCCCATAGTCACACGTCCCATTGATGTACTTGAGAATCCTTTTGACTTGATTCAAGTGGCTCACCTTGGGCTCTGCTTGGTATCTGGCACACACTCCAACTGCATAAGAAATGTCAGGTCTACTTGCAGTTAGATACAGCAGACTACCTATCATGCTTCTGTACAGGCATTGATCGACATTAGGTCCTCCATCATCTTTGGTTAACTTCAGATGAGTAGGAGCAGGAGTCCTCTTGTGCCATGCATTATCCATACCAAACTTCTTAACTATGTTCTTGGCATACTTGCTTTGGGATAGAAACATAGAGTCCTCCATTTGGTTTACTTGCATTCCAAGGAAATAGGTCAGTTCTCCCACTAGACTCATTTCAAACTCAGACTGCATCTGGTGAACAAATTTGTTAACCATTTGTTCTGACATTCCACCAAAGACTATATCATCAACATAGATTTGAGCTATCATGATTTTGCATTCTTCATCCTTTACAAACAAGGTTTTATCAATGCCACCCTTTCTGTATCCATTTGAGGTCAGAAATTCGGTTAACCTTTCATACCAAGCTCTGGGTGCTTGCTTCAACCCATACAAGGCTTTCTTCAACTTGTATACATGCTCAGGTTGGTTAGGATCACAGAACCCTTTGGGTTGTTCCACATAAACTTCTTCATTCAGGTAGCCATTCAAGAATGCACTCTTCACATCCATTTGGAATAGCTTAAACTTCAGGGTGCATGCTACCCCCAACAGCAATCTGATGGACTCAAGTCTAGCCACAGGAGCAAATGTCTCATCAAAGTCTACTCCTTCAACTTGAGTGTATCCTTGAGCTACTAGTCTTGCTTTATTTCTAGTAATTACTCCTTTCTCATCAGATTTGTTTTTGTAGATCCACTTGGTACCAATGATGTTGGACCCTTCAGGTCTTGGAACCAGCTCCCATACTTCATGCCTTGTGAATTGCTCGAGTTCCTCTTGCATGGCAATGATCCAGTATTCATCAGTCAGGGCTTCTTTCACATTCTTTGGTTCAACCTTGGAAACAAAGCAGGAATTTGAGTTTATTCCTCTTGACCTGGTAGTTACACCACTGGTGGGATCCCCTATGATAAGATCCTTAGGGTGGTCTTTCTGAATCCTGATAGATGGCACTTTGGAGGGTGCCTCTACTTCACATTCAGGAGGAGGTTCCTGTACTTCTTCAGACTTGACTGGACTGTCAGTTGGACTGTCAAGGAATGTTTCAACATCCTCCATGACATCGGTTCCTTCCTCTTTATCATCCACAATGACATTTATGGATTCCATCAGGACATTGGTCCTGTAGTTGAACACTCTGTAGGCTCTGCTGTTAGTGGAGTATCCCAGAACTATGCCTTCATCACTTTTGGGATCTAGCTTCCTTCTCTGTTCACGATCTGTGAGAATGTAGCATTTACTTCCAAAAATATGAAAGTATTTCACAGTGGGTTTTCTGCTCTTCCATATTTCATACAGAGTGGAGGAGGTTCCTTTTCTCAAGGTGACTCTGTTGTGAACATAGCACGCGGTATTCATTGCTTCAGCCCAAAAGTGCATAGGGAGCTTCTTTGCATGAATCATTGCTCTGGCAGATTCTTGGATAGTTCTATTTTTTCTTTCAACTATTCCATTCTGCTGAGGAGTTATAGGAGAGGAGAACTCATGGCTTATTACTTCAGACGAGCAAAACTCATCAAACTTGGAATTCTTGAATTCAGTACCATGATCACTTCTAATCCGGACCACACAACTGTCCTTTTCCCTTTGAAGTCTTATGCACAGATCTTTGAAGACATCAAATGTATCTGACTTCTCTCTGATGAAGCTTATCCACGTGTATCTGGAATGGTCATCAACCACCACGTAAGCATACTTCTTCCCACCAAGACTTTCAACCTGCATAGGTCCCATTAGGTCCATGTGCAACAGTTCCAGAACTCTGGAGGTTGTGGAATGTCCCAGCTTCGGGTGTGACATCTTGGTTTGCTTGCCCACTTGGCATTCTCCACAGACTCTTCCTTCATCAATCAGAAGCTTTGGAATTCCTCTGACTGCTTCCTTGGATATGATCTTCTTCATTCCCCGTAAGTGGAGATGTTCAAGTCTTCTATGCCACAGCTTCACCTCCTGTTCTTCCTTGGCTGAGGAGCATGTTGTGGAAAAGTTAGAGAGTTCAGGTTCCCACAGGTAGCAGTTGTCTTTGGACCTGGTTCCTCTCAAAACTTCCTGATTGTCACCATTTGTCACAATGCACAGCTCCTTAGTAAACTGAACATGAAAACCTTGATCACACAGCTGACTTATGCTGATGAGGTTTGCAGTTAGTCCTCTTACTAACAGCACATTGTTCAGTTTTGGCACTCCAGAACAGTCCAGTTTGCCCACACCTCTTATTTTTCCTTTGGCACCATCACCAAAAGTCACATAGCTGGTAGTGTGAGGTTGAATATCTACCAGTAGATTTTCCATACCAGTCATATGTCTTGAGCATCCACTGTCAAAGTACCAGTCTTCTCTGGAAGAAGCCCTTAGGGCAGTGTGTGCTATCCTAGCATACCATTGTTGCTTCTTAATGGGAACACATCGCTTACGTGTTTTATGCTTAGGTCTGACATGTGAGGCTCTGTTAGGGAAACCATGAATCCAGTAGCAGAAGGCTTTTATATGTCCAAGCCTACCACAGTGATGACACCTCCAATCCTGGTATTTCCTCTTCTGATGATCATTCATCCTAGTTCCTCGATGTTGAGACATTGGCTTTGACATCCGCTTGAACTTCTGAACTCTAGCCTTTGGGCGTTTGTGTTCAGCTCTTTTTCCAAATCCTAGCCCAGATTTGGTTCCAGACTGCTGTCCCACCTTTAGAATCTCTTCCAAGGTGTCAGTTCCCTTATTCATCATTCTGATGGATTTGGTCATCTGGTTCAGCTTGGAGGTCAGCAGGGCTATCTCACCATTTAGCCCCTCTATGGCAGACAGTTACTTCTGTCTCTCATCTTCCAGTTCCTTGATGAGTTTCTTCTGCTTTTCTCCTTGTGCACACACTTCTGCACTGGTGGTACACAGCTTCTTATATGCTGCAGCAAGTTCATCAAATGTCAGCTCATCTGCACTTGTGTCATCTTCAGAGACACAAACATTGGTTAGTGCAGTGACATGTTTGGCAGATTCTCCTTCAGATTCACTTTCAGAATCTCCTTCAGACCATGTGATAGCTAGCCCCTTATTTTGCAATTTGAGGTAAGTAGGACATTCAGCTCTGACGTGTCCATACCCTTCACAACCATGACACTGGATTCCCTTCCCATGGTTGAACTTCTCCTCAGAAGTTGATCTTTTCTTAATGTCAGACGGGATGTTCTTGACATTAGGTCTACCTCTTTGATCAATCTTCTTCATGAACTTGTTGAATTGCCTCCCAAGCATGGCTAAGGCTTCTGATATACTTTCATCACCTCCAGTATATCCTTCTTCTGACTCCTCTTCAGCATTAGATATAAAGGCTATGCTTTTCTTCTTCTCAGCATACTCACCTAAGCCCATTTCAAAGGTTTGGAGAGAACCAATGAGCTCATCTACCTTCATATTGCTGATGTCCTGAGCCTCCTCTATGGCTGTGACCTTCATAGCAAACCTCTTAGGCAAGGACCTGAGAATCTTTCTTACAAGTTTCTCTTCAGTCATTTTCTCACCTAGTCCACCAGAGGTGTTTGCAATTTCAAGAATATTCATGTGAAAGTCATGAATAGTCTCATCCTCTTTCATCCTCAGATTTTCAAACTTGGTTGTCAACATCTGAAGTTTGGACATCTTCACCTTGGAAGTACCTTCATGAGTTACCTTGAGGGTATCCCAGACTTCCTTAGCTAGTTCACAATGGTGCACCAGCCTGAAGATGTTCTTAGTGATTCCATTGAACAGTGCATTCAAGGCTTTGGAATTTCCAAGAGCTAATGCCTCTTGTTCCTTGTCCCAATCTTCTTCAGGAATCTGCAAACTGACTCCATCTTCATCTGTCCTCGTTGGATGTTCCCATCCCTTGTTGACAGCTCTCCAGACTTTGCTGTCTAGAGACTTTAAGAAGGCTATCATACGAGGCTTCCAGTCATCATAATTAGATCCATCCAACATGGGTGGTCTGTTTGAGTGTCCTAAATCCTTGTCCATGGTACTAGAAAGTAACTTCCCTAGATCTCACCCAGAACTTCACAGGCAGGGTGCCTGCTCTGATGCCAATTGAAATTCTAGTTATCTGACTTTGGATGTCACACTGGTTGTTATGACATCCAATTCTGCACAGACAGGGATTATGCAGAACTTAACAGTAAGTGCAGTAAATAACACAAGTAATTGTTCACCCAGTTCAGTCCACATTACCTACATCTGGGGGCTACCAAGCCAGGGAGGAAATCCACTATTATTAGTATCAATTCAAAGCTAAACTCACCCGTTTACAACATCTCACTTAATCCATACCCAATGCAATTTCAATCTTAACCTAAGATCAGAGTTCCTACTCACTCCCCCTCAATCACCTCAGTGATATTAAAGACACTTTGAAGTCACACTTCAAAAACAACTCTTGATTATGCTTCACAGCTTAAATCAAGATACACAGCACTCACGCTTAAAAGCTTTGAGTGACACAACACTTACAACTCAATGAACACCCTATGCCAAAGCAATCATCTACTTGATAATGACTTGGCTTACAAGATACGTCTAATACTAGACTCACAAAATACAACAGTGAAGTATGATGGACACACTAAATCTTCACGCCTCAAAATCCCCGAAACTGAATGAAGGAATGCCTTCCTTTTTATATTGCAGCACCTGGGCTTTTGCACCTGTATTTTCCTGAATTTTAGGTCACACAAGTTCCCTCAAATTCAACATTTAGGTTGCTAACAAATAGGCTATTTGTTAGGTTCATTGAATGTAGCTTGGTTGTTGATTTCCTGGATTTTCTCTCAGCTGTTGAATCCCTAAAGAATAGCCTGAGAAAAAGCTGAAACAGAAAACTGAACAACCTACAATTTAGCATATGCTGTCAGGCACGAATGTCACGACATTCAGCTTGACATCAAGGTCCATATGCTGAGTCTGTTTTTCCAGAAAACAGACTGTACAATTTTGCTGACCTGTACATGATCAAAATGACCGTACTACAGTAACAACTTACATTAATAAATGTCAAAGTGTCCAACTTAACATTTATACATTTGGCCTTAAGTTAGTTCTGTTATTCTCTTGAAGAACAAACTAAGTTTTATGCTGAAGTATTGCAGAACACCACTCTGCCTAATCTTCAGTAGCTGCTGTCAATGATGAATGTCACAACATCCAGTTTGACATTCAGTCAGTAGGCCTTATGCCAGGTCTGGTTCTTCCTTGATAACCAGACTGCAAATGAATACTAAGTTCTAACAGAACTTCTGTTCCTTAGTATCTGTTGACAGGTATGAATGTCACAACATTCAATAATCCTGTGTTAGCTAGTCCTGCAGTAACTACAATGTAGTCACATATACATGTCATGACATCAGTCAAGACATTAGTGTTTTACCATATAATGCAGCCAATCAAACACCTACAACCTGTAATTTCAAGTTTCCAAAAATGGCAAGTTTTTGGACCAACTTCAACTCAACTTTCCAACATCAAAAGCTTCAAATGAAATTTTTTCCAACATGAAAGTTGAAGATCTTTCTCTCCCATTTCCAAAAAGTCGAAGATCATGAATTTATGATGAATGGTTAAGGAGTTATGATCAAATCATTGCCAAGTGTGCTTGAAACTTCAAAATGCCATATCTTTTGAACCAAAGCTCCAAATGGAGTGCCTCTTTTTGCATTATGCTCCTCATGACATATATTTTCCAAATCATTCATTACATGGCATGAAATTCATTCACACAACCATTTGCTCATGCATGCTATTTTTGAAGGGAAATTGCCAAAGTCAAAATTGGTTGATCACATGAATATAATTCCAATTCCAATGTGTGCATGGGCTGATTTTGAAAGAATTTGGGCCCTCATTGTGCACTGTTCACGTAGGATTTCCATGCATGAGGTGAAATGGTAATTTGTGCATACACCTTATATCTTCCTAATCTCCATTATCCTTGGCCTAATCATGTTTTCAGATTAATTAACAGATGGTATAAAGGCTTAATTGCAACTGTCTTGGTCATTACACAAAAGTTTCAGATCTAGAATCCTCTTTCACTCCATTTTTTCTCTCAATCAAAATTCAAAAATTCTTCACATAAACACCAATTTGCTTGGTAGATTCGTGATCCTGGTGCAGTATAGAGCAAGAATCAACCACTACTTTGTCCAATTCTTGCCAAAATCATGCATGCTCAAAGCTTGAAGATGGAGATGAATCTTGAAGACTGAGCTCGATTGAGGTGGTTTCAGCTGCTATCTTTCACATCAAGCTTCAATATACCAGTTGAGGAGAATATCTGGAGCTGGAGAGAGCTGTAGCACGCGTTTTCAACTCACTGTTCTTCAAGAGGTTGGATTTTCGAGTTTCTTAATTCATGATTTTATGTGCATAATGTTGTAGAGCTTTGATTGCTGAGCATTCTGATACAAATTTCATGAAAAACGGTTAAGAATTGGCTGTGTTATGGCGATTTAAAGTTTGGATGTTGTATTTTCTTCTCTTCGATTTGCCTTCATTATTGAGAATCGGGAGTAATGGATGATGGATTTGGAACCTACATGGAACGAGCTTTCATTTGGTATAACTTTTGTATGTTTCTGCAAAAAAAAATCGTTGCATGCTACTGTTCACCACCATCTCAAGGTAGGAGACGGTGGTTTCCACCGCGTGTGAATAGTGCATGCCGCCTTCTGCAACAGGCCCCTGTTTGCTAGGGTTTTTTCCAGCGTGCGTCCTCGTTGGCTCTTACGTAGCGAATTGGCTGGCCAGGCTTTGTTGACCGCTTCCACGCAACCTTGGACTTGCTGACCAGGCGCCAACTCATTTAATGAGGGTGACGTCGTTTTGGTCCTTACAGCCTCCGATTCCCGGCGAAGGCATTCCCATTTTCTTTTTCTGATTTCCTTCGTTACACAAAACGCTGGCATTTTGGCGCCTACAAGGATCGATTCCCACCTGCAGCATTCTTTCCATTTCCATTTTTAATACCATTTCTAATTATTTCAACATCATTTCAATTATTTTCTTCCAAATTCAAAAATTCATAACTAATTGAAAATTAATCCAATTAATTCCAGGTTTTCTCCTACATGATCACATGGATGTCTAGTATTTTTGTAGGTTGGTTTTATGATTTTACCATGTCTGGATCTTTAATTGTGTTGAATTGATTGGACATGTATGCATTTGTACCATGCCTCATTCAAATTGATGTGAAATGCTCAATACTTGACCAATTGCCTTGAAATTTTACATGATGATTCACAACATGATGCATGATTTGTGAGATTTTATTTGGCATTTTTTGCAATTTCCTTCCCTGTTTTAGACACATGAACTTAGGGTGTGACAATGTGTGTCACACATTTGGATGTTGATCTTATTCATTTTTATTGCCTTGCCAAATGAGCTCTTCTGGTTCTAATTTTTTGCACCATGCTTGTGTTCAATTTGTTGAGCTTGTGTATTAAATTTCATGATCACTGGATGTGTTTCTGATTTAATGTGCATTTTATCACTTGTATGTCCAATTGATGATCATGTTGTGTGTCTTTGCCATATTTTGTTCACCACATGACTTTGCTTGATGATTTTGATTTGGTCCTTTTTAGGACTTGTTTTTACTTGATTAAATGTGATTCATGTTGAGTTTTAGCTTCTGTTTTGACTTTTTACCTCACCTTTGACCCTAGCCTTTGAGCTAGTGGTTTGTTCTCATCCTTTGGACTTTGTGTTTCATGTTTCAAGCAATTAGCCACATTGGTTGATATGATTTCATCACTTGAGATACAAGTTATTTTGGTTAACTAACCTTGCTGTTTTGTAGGTCTTGTGGATGATGAACCAATTTAGTTTGCTTGCATCTTGTGCCTTGCATTGATATTGTCTGATCATTAGTGAGAGACATGAGTCTCGTGGACCACCGTAGACATCCTTTGTTCTCTTTGAAGGCGACCGTCTGCGGTAAGTGAGAAATAAACCACTTATACAACAGAGGCAAACAGCACACAATGGCACCACCACCCTTTGTATTCCTCATATGCAAAGAAAAATAAGTGTCACCCAACAGAGTTGGAACGAGATTAAGAGTAGAGAAAATCCTAATAGTGTTCACATCCACAAACTTGTCGATGTTGGGGAACAATACCAAGCCATAGATGAGAAGTACAAAAATAGGGCCTCAAAGGCATCCTCACTCACGGCCTTCCCATACATAGTAGCTTGAGCAATGAGGAACTCAGAAGGGAGACCTTGAATTCCACCTTTGGTAGTCATATGAGCACTAACCAGAGATTCATCTATGTGCAACATGTCAGCTATCTCTTGAGAAGTAGGAATATTCTCCAAGCCACTGAACGGCAACTGATCTAGAATAGGTATACCCACAAGGTAGGCATACTCCTCAAGTGTAGGAAAAAGCTGAAAGTCCGGAAATGTGAAGCAACGGTACAAGGGATCATAAAACTGCACCAATACACTCATCATCCTTTCATCCATCTGAGTAGTCAGAAGAGGAAGAAGCTTCCCAAAATGAGTCTTGAAACCCAAGGGATCTAGTACATAGGATGTCAGATTCTTTAACTCTTTTAAATCTGGTTGTCTTAAACTGTACTTCTTTGTATTCCTTCTTTGTCTTTCCATGTCTGAAAATTTTGCAAATAAACCCCTTAAGTTCCTTGAACATTTTCTTTATTATTGATGATATGGATGCAAATGGGTGCATGAATGCATGAGTGCAACAATCACACTCAAGGATCAAGCAAAGCACACCAAACAAAGGTCATGGGATGGATCATATCATCCTTAATATCAATCATCCATTTTGGTGGATTATGGTTTACACCTTATCAACACCCAAGTTCCATTGATATTAAGGATACATGAACGGATCAACCATGAATCAAGGGTTTGTTGCAAGTCACGAGTATGGAGTCTCGGTTAAGAACCACCCAAAGGGAGTGTACTAGGGTTTAACCCTGCCAGACATGTTCTACAAGAGGTTCCCATAGTCATCATCCCATCTTTCGGATATTATCGGATAAACGACTACTCGTATTCCAAAAATATTCTCAAGAGAGACTCTTATGAGTCTAGTATCATGTAACAATCGTATCAAATCTTACATTTGAATGACTTTCGCACTACATCCTAAGAATAGGCCAAGATGGGCATGGTAAACTAAGGTCCTTGGCTTCTAAGGTCTATATTGGAAAGAGTAATGTCTAACCACAACTACTTGTGTGACATTATTGATCCCAACAAGACCTCCACCAAGTGAATGGACTTGCAAGTCAACTTGCTAAGGAATAACTCCACACAAGTCAACAAGACTACGCCATTCTCCTATCCTAAGTGCACTCGAGTCCGGGTATAGAACTCATCTCACAAAGATCACCAAGCACACAAGGAATTAATATTGAAGCAATTCAATCATTACATACAATACAATAATCCAAAATTGCACAAAAATATGGCACAAAACAATACAATACAATACAACAAGTATGAAAAGTAGGAAAAACCCACTAGGCAAAAGATCTCCCCAGCAGAGTCGCCACTTTTCTATAGCGGGGTATTCGTTACCATTAGAGATATTGACTAAATCCAAGGTAAATCATACAAGTCGAGTCGCCACCGCACTTCTATTTATCCAAAGGAATGATTAGAAAGCGAACAAAAACCTAAAAGTTTTAACAAAAACTAGTAAAAGAGAAACAGAGATCTGGGTAACGGGGTTGGTTATGTAATGGGAAGGTGTTAGGCACCCAAAACATCCTAGGTACTCCTAGGGAGCCCTTTTCACATTGGTTGTAAGGTTGTGGTTTTGTAAAAAATTGTTTGTGCAAACATGATTGACGAGATGAGAAAAGAATATACAAGTTTATTTACATTTTGTGTTTGGATGGATAAACCCATTGCCTACGTACCATCTTAAAAAAGATTAGGATCAAAATCTCGTAGTTCGGGGTAAAAATCTCAAAATGAGTTGGTCAATTGATTGGTCCAAAAGCCTTAAGGTCTTTTGTTATCCAAGGGAGAAAACTCAACCTAAAACCACAAATCCACCATGTGAGGATAGCTTCAACATGCTAGTGAGGGGTTAACCCTATAATAAGCATGAAAGACTCATTGTCCATCACTAAGGATATACTTGAGTATTACATCTACCTCAAGGATAACTCAAACCTAATAGCTAAAGCTTATGGAAAATTTGATTAAGAAAGTGGCCATTGGAACCACAAAAAGACATTTGAATGGGTTATATTTACCAATTAGAAGTGTATACAAAAATGGTCAAAGTTGACTTAAAGATTCAATTCAAAATAAGTGTTATGAAAAGAAGGTTTGAAAATCAAAAGCCTAAGGCTTGGGTTTCTAATGTTTGAAAACAAGTGTTAAATGTTTGCACAAAAGTTTTGGCTTGGGTTAGAGTGGAGGGAAGAAGAAGAATGGCTAAGTCCTAAGCAAAGCAAAAAGGTGAGGGATAATGAAACAAAACCACAATGGAGTTCCTCTCTTGAGATCATATGGATGATCCAAGTAGCTCCCATCCTTTGGAATAAGTAATCACATAAAGTATAAATTCAAGCAATCATCAATCAAAGTGAACTCTTGGAAAGACTCATCAATGCATCTTGGATCTCTCTCTCTTAGAAGCTCATGGTAATGGTTCCCCAAATAAGCTCCAGTTAGAACTCCTAGCACAGGAAAACACACATCAAAAGGTTCTATAATACAATCAAATAATGGACAAAAGGGAGTTTAGAATATGGTCCTTTCAATGTTTATCTTCAAGCTTAAGCATTCTAAAGGCTCAATGCCTAGTTGCTCTTTGACTTTTTATAGCACTCTAAAGCCCCAATGCCTAGTTGCTCTTCAAATTCCATTTGCTTGGGTAAGGTCCTAAAGTCTAAGTCCACTTTGTCCATTTTGCATTTGGTCCACAACAATTAAAACAAAACACAAGCACAATAGTATATACATAAATATGTGCTCAAGTGAGCAAAAGGAAAATGGCATTAACATAAACATGTGCTCAAGTGAGCAAAGGAAAAATTAAATAGATAATATGTGCAAGAATAGTAAATTGCATAAAAGTAAAGTGCAATAAGTAAATGTTAATTGTTAATGGTTAGTGTTAGTAGTTAGTGTGCCATAAGGCAAATTTAGCGCTATGTTAAGCAATCGTAATTGGAATTATGTAGAAGTCACAACTATCTGAGGCCGATCAATAACAATGTAGGCAACTACACAAGTTAGAAGTCTTGATTAGTGAACCAAGTTCCAACAACTTGCCATGCCAAAAAGAAGAAGAGAATTGATCTTGTATTGGTTTAAGCCTTTTACATGATTTAGAAAACAACCTATCCTTAATGCAAAGCCATTCACTTGATCAATTGATCAAGATGAATTAGATTTGAATCAAGGAAGATTAAGTCTCCCTAATCAATGCTAACTTATCAACCTTCAACTCATTGATCAAAGAGAAAGAAGAAGAAGAAGAAGAAGGAGATGAAGAATGGAGAAGGAAAATGGAAAAAATCAAAATGCATAAGATGAAATAAGATGTATCAATCCATATGTATTGACCAAATGACATTGAAAGTCAAAGTCAAAGAATGAGAAATCAGAATTGAGATGAAGATTGGAGATCAAACAACAAGCAAAATATTTTTGGCATTTTTTAATATTAAAATAAACTTGAATTAAAATAAAAGAAAGGTCAAACTTCAAAATCACTTCAAATGAACCTTGAGAGGTCCAAGGGATTTATCCCAAGTTCAACAAGGTCAAACTAAGTTTGACAAAAAAAATTAGCATTTTTAAAAGTCAAAAACTATTTTTAATCAATTAAAAATGAATAAAAATAACCTAATTGAACTAAAATCTCAAATAAATCTCAAATCAACTAAAAAATTGATGAGAATATTTTTCATAGATCATCATCATTCAAATAGATTAGGAAAATATTTTTGTATTTTTTGAATATCAAAAACAAATTAAAATGAATTAAAAATAACCAGAAAAGAGAAAATTCACAAAAAAAATATCAAATGATGAAATAAAAAATATTAAAAATCAAAATTAGAAACTAGAAATTATTTGGAGAAGAATGCAGTTGGTCCCATATTTTTTGGTTTTAAAATGAAGAAGATATGAATTTTTAAAAATAATGGAAATAAAAGAAATTAAATCAGAAAATCAAAAATGCCAAAAATCCAGAGGCGTCAGATCTGGATTCATTAATTGACGTGGCATATCTGAAGGCACGGAGACGCGCGCGCATGGTGTACTTGAGTCAACAGCAACACACATACCCTTTAAAAAAGTCATAACATTGGATGCTTGAGATTCAATCTGGAAATAGGAATAGACGCTCCTGATTGAATCTGGAGACCAGACGGTGGCCAGGGCCACCGTCTTCTCCGGCCAACCTCCGGCCATGTCCAAAATTTGCAGATCTTCAAATGGAAACCAAAACGCACGATCCATACATATTTGGAAAGCTGGGATGATGTACATCATCCCTGTGCCACTCAATTCCACTCTAGATCTCTATATTGAGAGAAATCAGAGATGGAAGTTTTGTGGTGTTCATCATGAACTTAATGGATTTCAAAAATTAAATGCACAGTCATGATGCCTCTATTGAGAGGACTTCAGCCAACACGAGATCCAAGCAAATAGGTCAATATATGATGAGTTTCGAAGAAAATACCAGTTGAAGAATAAACTTGAAGTTTGGAGATTCGAGCTTGATTCCTTGCTTTCTTTATCAAAACAGAAGATCAATGGAGTAAAGGGTGAAGGTCTAGAAGCTTTAGATCCAAGGATTCAACCAGATGTAGTTAAATTTTGGATCTGAAAAAAAATGAAGAAAAGTGAAATAGCTTCTTTGGTGAGGTTGGGGAATCACTTCAGCAGGGTTTCAGGCGCCTTTAGGTTGGTTTATGAGGGAGGTATGCACCTCTATTTATAGCAAAACCTGATGCAAGCAAGGTGAATTTCGTGTGCATGAAAGTTGAAGGCCTACATGCATGGGCCTGTACAAGCGCATGGAGGGCCCAAAAGCCAATGCAAATGGATGCTGAAATGAATTTGGAGAAGGTTTGGACGTGTGGTTTGCACTCCAATTGCTTGCATATGAAGGTTCACTATGTCATGCATAATTGAACCAAAAGCTTCTCCTCTTCGAAAATACCATTTGCTAAATCCAAACATGATCATGTGAGTAATGGTTGGAAAGGTTTTGATGTAAGGAACAATTGTTATGTTGGGAAAAAATCCATTTGAAGTGTGGAAATTGGTGAAATTGGAGTTTAAAGTGTAAGGTGCAAAACATGTAAAGGCAAAGTTTCTAAATTTGGCCAATGTTCAAGCCCTTCTTTTTTGATGATGCATGCCTCAAATGAAAAAACCTCCAACATAAACGTTGTAGATCTTTTCATGACAATAAAAATGGACTTACATTTTGCATCATTTGGATTTTTGGTGAAATAGTTATGGGCACTTGAAGTTGGACTTTTTTGCCTTTTAATGCATTTGGCCCAAAAGGACCTATAATGTCTTGCATTATCACATGTATTTCCTTTGCGACTTTGAAGTTTTGTCCAGCATAAAATTTAAAGTAGACATCTTAAGCTTTCCAATTCATTTGATCCCATCTCAAAATAATAAAAAATAAGTGAGTTATGTCCTTGGGAAGTTGACCCAAAATTAGGGTTTCAGTCAAAATGACCTATAATGTAATGGAATGGGAGATGACCTTCCAAGGTTCAAATAAATTTTTGATGAACATGAAAGTTGTTCATATTGTCCTTAAGAACATTTGTGCTTTTGGAATCATCTTCATTTGACCAACACATAAAAAGTTAGGTCTCAGTGCATTTCAAAATAGTCAGATGAATTGACTGATCAACTTCTCAAGTCCATGACTCATATCTTGATGAATTGATGATTGAGGACACTCAAATAAGTTCAAATATGCATTAAATGAAGAATAAAAGAATTTCCCTTGGTTATATTTGACCATGGGCTGAGGTTGCTTCAAGAGCAAGGCATTGTGGTGCACAGATGAATTAGGGTTTCTCTGGGGGAACAATCCTCAAACCCTTTGACTTGTTTTGATCAAAATGATGAATTGAGATACTAGAGATGCATATTTGATGGAGGAGAACTTTGGGAACCATTACCATGCTTGCTTTCATCTCCTCTTGACCTTATCATTGCACAAAAGATCTCCTAGATGCTTTGGACCTTGTGATTGCTCAAGCTACAAACAAAAGATGTTAGTGACATATTTTTGTGCTTTTGGTTAATAAACAAAATGAGAAAAGCAATAATATATAATTCAAGCATGCTTGGTGATCTCAAACCACTCACAAGAGGTCACACCCAAAGGCAAAGGGAACTCAGATGCTAATGATCCTTGAGGCAATGCAGATGCAATGTTATGATGCCATGAGGGATCTTAGGGACAAAATTGGGGTCTTACACCCACAAATAAGCATTTGTCAGATTTGGGCTCAAGCTTAGTTGAAATTTGTCGTTTCACATAAACTTCGCAACCCCAAATCTTCATGTAAGACATATGTGGTTTCTTACCACTCCATATCTCATATGGTGTCTTCTCAACCTTTTTGGATGGAACACGGTTAAGTGTGTAAGCTGCTGTCAATAATGCATGTCCCCAAAAGGAGTTTGGAAGATCGGCGTGACTCATCATGGATCGGACCATGTCTAATAGGGTTCGATTTCTTCTCTCAGATACACCATTCCATTTGGGTGTTCCAGGAGGAGTGAGTTGGGATAGGATCCTACACTCTTTCATATGGTCATCAAACTCTAGGCTTAAATACTCACCACCTCGATCTAATCGAAGAGTTTTAATATTCTTACCTAGTTGGTTTTGTACTTCATTCTTGAATTCCTTGAACTTTTTAAAGGACTCTGGTTTGTGTTTCATGAAGTACACATAACCATATCTACTGAAATCATCAGTGAATGTGATGAAGTACTGAAAACCTCCTCTGGCTGGTATGTTCAGTGGTCCACATACATCAGTATGTATGAGGGCCAAAAGATCATTAGCTTTTTCACCTTTTCCTGTGAATGGAGACTTTGTCATCTTTCCAATTAAACAAGATCTGCATGTCTCCTATGATTCATAATCAAAAGAGTCCAAGAGTCCATCTTTATGGAGTTTGGAAATGCGTTTCTCATTTATGTGGCCTAATCGACAATGCCAAAGGTAAGTATGATTTAACTCATTAGGTTTCATCCTTTTAGTATTAATGTTATAGATAAGCATTTCAAGATCAAGGACATATAATCCATTGCTCATTCGTGCAGTAACATAGAATATTTCATTCAAATAAATAGAGCAACAATTGTTCTTTATTATAAATGAAAAACCAAACTTGTCCAAACAAGAAACGGAAATAATATTCCTGCTAATTGCAGGTACATAATAACAGTTCTCTAAATGAATTATTAAACTACTAGGTAAAGTCAATACATAAGTTCCTACGGCTAAAGCATCGACCTTTGCTCCATTGCCAACTCGTAGGTCGACTTCACCTCTTGCCAAATCTCTACTCCTTTTGAGTCCCTACACATTTGTACAAATGTGAGAACCGCATCCAGTATCTAATACCCATGATGCAGAAGTAGATAAATTAATTTCAATAACAAAAATACCTGAAGTTGAAGTCTCTACTCCATTCTTCTTATCTTCCAGGTACTTTGGGCAGTTCCTCTTCCAGTGTCCGGTCTTACCGTAATGGAAGCTGGTGCCTTCTTTTTCTATGCCTCCACTAGGCTTCAAAGCAGCAATAGTGGGTTTGGGTTTGACAACTTCCTTGCCTTTCCCTTTATCATGTTTGAGGACAATCCTCATGTTTCGGTACCAATCCAGAAAATTTGTCCCAGACAATTTTTCCTTCTCAAGGATTGATCGCAAGATGTTGTTAGAGGTGTTTGTTGTCATAGTAATCTACATAAGGATTAATGAAAATATAAGTATCATTGACATATTTAATTAGGCCTTTAATTAAATATGCTCCCACTATTTTACTCAAAACAAATGATCCTCATCATTTGATTCGGAAAATCTTGTTGGAAGATTTTCTAGTGGGTCGAGATCCATATTTCACTTTGTTCTAAGTCCGCGTAGGCGGATTACACAAAACTAGGTTATTTAGGTAGGAACTCCTTCCAATTGTATCTCATACAGCTCTCGAAAATTTCAGGTGGGTGAATAACTCCTTATTCCAATCCATCATATGGATCATTCCCAACTCTTGCTTCTAAACATATATAATATTATTATAATTAAGTTTGACCCATCATTTTAGCAGTTGGATATTACAATTATCCCATCGCACCTTACCAATATAGAAAAATGCACCTCGCGTAGGCGAAATCTACATTATCCGATACTAGTCTTGATGAGTGCTAAAACGTGGAAAGCAAACATATATAATATTATTATAATTTGTTTAGTTAAGTTTGACCCATTGTTTTAACAGTTGGATATTACAATTATCCCATCGCACCTTACTAATATAGAACATGCACCTCGCGTAGGAGAAACCTACATTATCCGATACTAGTTTTGATGAGTGTTAAAACTTGGAAAGCATAAACTTAATATTTAATTTGAGGGAATTGCAATTTTCTGATCTCACCGGCTTATTTATCATATAAATCGTCTCTCACATGCATCAACATACATTCCCATGCATCAACATACATACATACATAATGAAACAACTATGGCCCCTAGCGCAGTTGTTCTCCCAAGCCAATGGGAGAACCTAAGCTAACCTAATAACAATCTAAGCTTCCCCAAGCAAGATCTTCAAGGTTGTCCTCCTTTGGCATAGACTTCTTTGCTTTCTTCATAACATTACATTTCATAAAAGAAACTCATTTTACATACGAGGGAGTGAGATGAAAAAAGAAGTTACATTGAGAGATTAAAAGAGAGGCATGACACACTGGTCGTATTTTAAAACCCAAAACAAAATAAAGGAAAACCAAGGCCATAACTGATCACCACAAGACAATAATAAAGACATTATTATTATTATCAATTTTAATTCTTTTAATCAATTAAAACCAAATTAAATCTCAACGACCGATCACATTACGCAGAGTTAGCCAAACGGGTGAATTTTGCCTTGCGTTAACCGGTTAACCAAATGCGTTAATCGGTTAACACTGTTGAAAAACTGTTAGAAAATTTTCTTTCTGTCTTGCGTTAACCGGTTAACCAAATACGTTAACTGGTTAACACTGTTTTAAAATCTGTTCAAAATTTGTTTTTTGTCTTGCGTTAACCGGTTAACCAAATACGTTAACCGGTTAACACTGTTTGAAAAACTTAGAAAGTTGTATTTCGTCTTGCGTTAACAGGTTAACCACATGCGTTAACCGGTTAACACTGTACGAAAATTTGTTAGAAAGCACAACTCTTGTGCAGTCACAACCCCAATCGCATAACTCTTTGACAACACAACCCTTGTGCCGTCACTAACCCTAATGCACCAATTTCCGACCGTCAAACACATCTCGATTGTTGATTCAGTATGATTGATCAACACGTCATTGCTTCACCATACTAATTTCGGATCAAGAAGCAAACGACCATTGATCGCTCAAAGGAAAACAATCATTGACTGTTTGAATGAACGAAACAAGAACACTATATCATATATAATGTATTTTGCATCAGGATTACTTATATCATATATATATAACTTGACCGATCTTAATTTAATCTTTGATTCATTTCGTCTTTAATCGTATTATTACAGAGAAAAAAAAAAGTTATCAGATTCATGGTTTCGTAAGTGGCTCTGATACCACTGAAGGAGAATTGTCATCCAAGGCGCATCGGAATTTAAAATTTTCTCCATTTTAGTGATCCTTACGAATGGGCATGATCAGTGATAGAATCGTTACCTCTTGTGGCGATCACGAACGGTGAACGATGACAACGTCTCTACTCAGTCCACACTAACGGATTCCTTCAATCTCAGTGCTATCTGCTACGAATGAAGGCTTTGAGTGAGAGAGAGAGAGAAACTAAATTGCAAGACTTGTTGCAATGCTTCTACACAAGGGTTTTATTTATAGAACCACTTGTGTGGGCTGCAAGCTAAAAAGCCCACTTAAGTGTATTTTGGCCCATATCTTATAATATGCCCAAAATCACTTAAGCGTGTGGTACCTTATCATATTTCGTATTCCACTTAAGTGCATCGTACCTTACGATGTTCCTTAGTTACTCTATCTCTCATCAATCCGTCCTTTGTGTGTGACCCTGTAGGTTTTCGCGACATTGGCAATTATATTAAATCACGCATTCAACATAATAAACAGTGAGCGGTATCTAGCAACACATCACTGCTACCCAAGTCACGAAAATGTCATGTTATTTGACAAATCCTTCTGTGATAATAATTATGTGTATAATTACCCTTTTGCCCTTATGTCTATATTGAACACAAGGCATAGACCGTGTCATCCTTGTCTAGTTCAATATTGGGCCCATAGACATTTATCTTGTTACGAAGGATGGGAAAATTCCATCTAGGTCACTCATGTCCCTTAGCATGCTTTGTGGAGTACCCATCAATTGTCTTTATGGTTATCCAGTTAGGGACAACGTTGGATCAGCAATAAAGCACTCGACTCTACATCTAGGGTCCATAGTGGTTTCAGGTCGAAGAGTGGTATACACCATTATGACCATGAGAATAATTTATGACACTTTGCATAACATTCTATATAGTATTCTCAAAGCGGGTCAATCCAGTATAAATATTACTCTTAATATTCATACCTATGTTTGAGACTTGATAACTCCTTATCCATGATCCATGAGATGTGATCTTCAGTTTATAAACATAATAGTCTTCATGCTTTAATATTATCCCACTTCACAGTAAAGCTCGACTACGGATACTTTAAGAATAGTGTCCTTATGTTTAACGTGATCTCATGATTAAGTCATACTTGATACATTAAACGGACTAGCTATTCTAGGGACTTTATTAAACAAACATAATAAAGAAAATGCCTTTTATAATTAATAAATAATTCAATACAAGTACCAAAAGTATTGGCCTCTAGGGCTTACACCAACAATGGTACCATGATTGGTGTCTTAACTTTGCTGCATAAGATATTTGGAACATAAACAATCTTATCCTTTGGTATCCATAATCTTTTGGGTCCTTTGTGATTAGTTTTCCCAAAGTTTCTTAGAACTTTAGGTTTTCTAGCATTATCAAAATGTTGTGCTTGTGCCTTTGTATAGTGATAAGAAAAAGGATATTTGGGGTTGTCATCTGTGGAAACTTTATCTTCACTAGGATCATACCATATTCCTCTTTCATATTTATATATCATTGTGTTAGAAGTTTGTGGGGCTTGAGATAAAGCTTCTTCAAGTTTTAAACATTGTTTATTTGTGGAGTCTCTTTCTTTTTTCAAAGTTAGATTTTCATCTTTTAGTTTTGAAACTGTCATCTCAAGCTTATCACATTCTTTGATGGTTCCTTCAAGAACCCTTTTTAGTGCTTTAAATTTTTGTTTAAGTTTCTGATATGAGTTCAAAGATTCAGAAAGGCATGATTCAAGGTTAGAGCGAGATAGATCAAAAAATACTTCTTCAGGATCAGATTCTGCATCTGATGTGTTTCCAGAGGTGGTAGCCATGAATGCAACATTTGCATATTCTTCAGAGTCTGATTCAGAGAAATCAGATCCACTGTCATCCCAGGTGGCCATTAGTACCTTTTTGGTCTTGAAGGAGCTTTTCTTGAAACTTTCTCTTCTGGAGCTTTCCTTCTTCAGCTTTGGACATTCATTTCTGTAATGACATGTTTCCTTGCATTCATAGCATGTTATTTCTTTATTAGTTTTACCTCTGGAAGTTGATTCTGAGCGGTCTCCCTTGGGTATTGGTCTTCTGAAGTTGTTGTTCCTTTTTCTCGAGAGTTTTTTTACTCTTCTGGTCAAAACGGATAACTTTTCTTCATCGTCAGAGTCTGCCTTTTCAGAGTCGACATTGTCTTCCTCTTCAGCTTGGAAGGCTTTGTTCCTTTTTGGTTTGCGTCTTTCAGATCTGGACTTTAGTGCTACAGATTTGATCTTCTTTTTAGGCTCATCTTCCTCAAGTTCTATCTCGTGACTTCTGAGTGAACTAACGAGTTCTTCAAGGCTGATATTGTTCAGATCCTTTGACAATTTTAATGTTGTGACCATGGGTCTCCATTTCTTTGGCAGGCTTCTGACTATCTTTTTGACATGATCTGCAGTTGTGTAGCCTTTGTCCAGAACCTTGAGTCTTGCAATTAAGTTTTGAAATCTAGAGAACATTACCTCTATAGCTTCATCGTCCTCCATCTTGAAGGCTTCGTACTTCTGAATTAGAGCCAACGCTTTTGTCTCTTTGACTTGAGAATTCCTTCATGAGTCGTCCTCAGGGAGTCAAGTATTTCTTTAGATGTTTCCCTATTGGTGATATTTTCATATTCATTGTAGGAAATGGAATTCAGCAGTATTGTTCTGGCTTTGTGATGGTTTTTGAAGTCGCGCTTCTGATCATCTGTCATCTTGCTTCTGGTAATGGCAACTCCATCGTCAGATATAGGAGGCATGTAGCCAATAGTAACTATGTCCCACAGATCAGCATTATATCCCAGAAAGAAACTTTCAATTCTATCTTTCCAGTAATCAAATTTTTCTCCATCAAAGATTGGAGGTTTAGCATTGTAACTATCTCTTTCATTGGTGTTGGCCATAGTGTTTTTCTCATGCTGGATCTCTCTACACTGTTAAGTATTTGTTAAGAAAATCAATAATAGAGTCGAAGCTCTGATACCAATTGAAGGTAGAGAAAAACAAGAAAGGAGGGTTTGAATTGTTTTGGAAAATAAAAACTTTTTTAGAACAGAGACACACACAGAAACAAAAGAATTCAACACATAATTTTATGTTGGTTCGCTTAAAATTCAAAGTTACTCTAGTCCACCCGGCCAAGGCGATTTCTCCTTCAAGAAGGACTTAATCCACTAATCTTGAAAGATTACACAAACAACCGTCTAAGAGAATAATAATCTCTTAACCCTCTCAAGTAATCAGACTACACAAAGTCACTTGAGGAAATATCTTAGAAATAAAAGGATTACAATAATGAAAAGTGCTTTTAACAATAAATAGATATTACACAAGATAAGTACAAGAATTATTCTCACGTTAAATCATTAGCTCGTGAGAGAAGGAATAACAAATGGTGGAAGTGTTGTATTCTCGTATGTTTTTTCTTGTTGCTCTTTGAATGGCGTTTCGTCATTTATATAGGAATAGAGAGCAGAACGTTGAGTGATGTTAATGTCAGAATCTTGAGCATTGAAGGATGATTAAAGTCATTAATCTCTGTGTTCTTTCCAAAGCAATATTTGGAGCGTCATAACATCCTTCTAAAATTAGTTTCTTTCCATAAGCGAGTTTCTTCGTGGTTAAGCTTTCTGGATCAGAGGATCCTAACGTCAGAGTCTTGATTTCCACTTCAGATGATGATTGTTGTTAACTGTCTTCAGAGTTTCTTTTTACTTGACTAGGTCAGAGCGTAAGTCTTAAGATCTAGAGTCATTCTTCCACTTCAGAGTGTCTGACTTCTTTAGTTTAGCTTGCACTTGTGTTTGATCAGAGTCAGAGCTTCTAGTTGCGTATCTTCTGAGTAGTATCTTAGCGCTTGATTTTGTATCTGAAGATTGTTTATCTGATTGTTTTGATTAGAGTCCTGCACACTTAGGAAAGTTTTGTTAGGGTACCATTTTTGCTTCATCCTTTGTTATCATCAAAATCTTAGAGATACATTGTAGAACTAAATTTGTTCTTACAAGTACAATTTCAGAAACCAAAATACAAATATAAGAGAAAAGGAAACTATCATCCAAAGGATCCCTAGCAACTGCATCAAATGATCTGGCTATGGGTGCATACTTCCTTCGGATGGGTCGAATCTCGGACTCAAAGGATGTCTTCATCTGAGCCTTATCAAGAACTAATTGATCAACAATTTTCTTCCAAGCACCTGAAGGTTGAGGCATACTAGAGGAAGATAGACCCTCTAGCTCTCTCTGTCTCTTTATTACTCCGTCTTCAAGAATCTCAATAAGTGCATATTTGTCTTTCGACTCAAGTTGCAACTCTTGATGCTTTTGACTCAAAGCATGGAATCGTTCTTCCTACATATCTTTTTATTGCTTCATCTTGGCAAGGTCGTCTTCCAACTCCTCTACATCTTGGTTAGGGAGAGTTAATGTCTCAGCCATAACCATAGATATAGGTGTTTCACAAGCATACAACATCTTCAGGTCCAAAGCTCTCTTCTTCACCCAAATATTGTAAGCTTCCCAAGATACACAATTGCCTGGACCAAGCTCGGATCTTCCTTTCCTATGCATATTATTCCAAGCATGTATCATCTCCTGCTTCAAATGTTGGGGATATTTACCCTCTTGATAAAATAAACCCTCTAACTGAGTGTTATTAGGTTTATCTCTCAAGGGTAACCCAAGTTGACGACGAGCCAAAGCAGGGTTATAGTTGATTCCTCCTTGTGTACCAATGAGAGGCACATTAAAGAGTTCCCCACAATTGTCAATAATGTCCACACCACTCAATGCAGAATCATACCAAACAATATCATTATTAGTGAGAGACATAAGTCTCTCAGACCACCGTAGACATTGTTTATTCTCCAAGAAAGCAGGCGTCAGAGACAAGTGCAAAATAAACCACTTGTACAGAAGAGGAACATATCATACAATAGTCCCACCACCTTTAGAATTCCTCAAATGTAAAGAGAAATACATGTCACCCAACAGAGTTGTAACAGGATTCCCAATCAAGAAGATTCTAATGGCGTTAACATCAATAAAACCGTCAATGTTAGGGAACAAAGGTAAACCATAGATGAGTGTAAGACCCCAATTTTGTCCCTAAGATCCCTCATGGCATCATATCATATCATATCATTGCCTCAAGGATCATGGTACACCTTGCCTTCTTCTCTGTGGGTGGGTCATCTTTTGAGTGTGGTTCTCGATCACCAAGCATGTTTAGAAAGTTGTATATCATTGCTTTTCATTTGTTTACTAACCCAAAAGTACAAAAATATTGTCATCTAACCTTGTTACTTGCAGATGAAGCAACATTAGGTCAAGCCAATTAAAGGCATTCATTGAGCCATAGATGGTGGCCATTCTGGAGAATTTGGGCACCATAATCATTCATCAAGATTTCATATGAACCATGACATCATTTTGAATCAAGGTCTCAAGTGGTAGAGGCTTGAAATTCATCAAAGCATTGTGCAGTCAACCAAAACCCTAGCAAAGTCAACTGTGGTCAACTGTGCATAAAATCAGGGATTTGAAGGTGCGAGAGGGTTAGAGAGGCCTTATTCATGTCCATACAAGTCTCATATAACATTTCAAACATCAACATTGAAGGATTTGAGGTCAGATGAAAAGTTTCCAAAAATAGTAGGTGACCTATAATATCAAACTGCCAAAAATGGAAAGGTCTTCTCCTCAACTTTACATCATCAAGCAAGCTTCAAATCAAAATTTTCGCAACATGAAAGTTGAAGATCTTGCTCTCACCTTTCCAAAAAGTCCAAGAACATCCATTTCTCATTTGTGGTTGGCTAGTTATGATCAAATCATTGTCAAGGATTTTTGAACTTCAACAAGGCATAACTTTTGCATCAAAAGGCCAATTCATGTGGTTCTTTTTGGAGCAATTTTCTCTTGATGTGCACTATCATAATCATGCATCACATTCCATTAAAACTCATCACAAAAAAAGTGCATTTTTCACTTGATTTCATTTTGAATTTTGGTGGGAAAATGTGAATTTGAAAAATGTGCATTATTTTTATTTCAAACCAATTGCCTTTGCATCAAAACAGATTTTTGAGCTTGCTACAAATGAAATTCGCACTGTTCCATTGGCCACATGTGCATAAGGGTGATTTTGGCAATTTGCACAAACATGCTCATTTCACTAATCTTTGGGTTTATGGCTAATTAGGATTAACAAGCATGATTAGCAGGTGATATATAACCTTAACCATAACAGAAATTGCAGAACAACTTCATTTTTTTCAGATCCAAAACTTTTCATCTCAAATTCTCTCAAACTTTTCATCGAGTTCTTCATTTCCTCGGCTTGTTTCTTGGTTTGTTGATGATCCATAAGCATTGTTGAAGTGAATTGAAGCAAGATCTTGCATAATCCAGGCCAAATCGTGACTGTTGAAGCTTGAGCATTCCCATGGCAGTTAGAGATTTCATCGAGTTTAAGCATTGTTGAGCTGTTGTACATCATTCATTCATCTTCCTCATCATCATTGAGCATCTGTTTCATATTTCCAGTCGTTGAAACAAACAAATCCAGCTCTGCATCATCAGCAAGGTAAAACTTCGATTGCTCCAATTCTTGCAATTATAATGTGGATCTTGTAGATCTTGGAATGTAGGTCACACTGAGCTTTGGATCTATTGATTTCATTAAGTATTGAGTTAGTTAGGTTGATTTTAAGTTTGGATGTTGAAACTTATTGTGCTCGATTCTTTTGATATGAGTAGAATTAGATGAAATTGATGTTGGATTGATGATGTGTGAGGTGAGAGGATTCGAATGATATAACTTTCATGAATTTCTGTGAAGTTTGGATCATAGCGATTATGAACATGATGAATGTATGATGAACATTAGGTTTTTGCGTTTCCAGAAGCGTTTGATCTTTCATGAGCCGTGTTTGCATGTTTTTGCTGTTTGTGTGCCATGCCACCATTCACAGCGCGCCACCTCACTTAATGAAACGGTGCGTTTCATTAAGTGAGCGCTGGATTTGAATTCACACGCGGTTCGATCCCGCTCCATGACATTTTCATTTTTGGCTTTTGGCATTTTATTCAATTAGGCCTATCATGTTCATATGCTTTATTCATCATTTTTTTATTTTTCTCCACATTCAAAAAATCATAACTCCTAAAATAATAATCCAAATCATATGAAATTTTTTGTAAAATGTTCATCGTCATGTCTACTTTTTTTATAGTGATTTTTCCAGGATTTGTGCTCAGTTAGATTTAAAAATTGCCTAGGGTTTGTTCTCACATGTCCTTTCTTGCACATTGTTTGCCATTTCTTTTATGAAATCATGATGTTTGATTCATTGGAGCTGAAAATTTACATGCATAATCTAGACTCATTCCTGGTCATTTTGGCTTTGAATTTGCTATTTTTGCATTTCTGGTTTGTGAGATATGATATGATATCACACCATTTCTTGTCCAATTTGCTGATTTTATTTACCATGCCATATGAACCTCAAATAATCTGAATTTCTGCATGTAGATTCTCCTGGATGTTAAGTTTGAGCATGATTTTTTGTGGATTTTTTGAATGCATTTCCAATTTGTTTGAGAATTTCTTTTCTGCTTGACCAATCATGGACTTTTTGTGAGTGATGAACTTTCATGATTTGTGAAATTCTTATGCCTTATCACATGAGCTTGAAATTTTACATATGTATTCTAGACACCTTGAAGTTTGCCATGGCTTTGGTTTGATGTCCATATCATGTTTGGATTCTGTTTTATGCTTGCTTGAAGTTGATGTATGATTTGGTGCCTTGTATGAGCTTGTTTGAACATGCTTTGACTTGTTGATTTTAATTGACATGCTTATACTTAGCCAAATGCCATGATTTTTGGTATGTTGCTCATTTGATGTGTTCTGTTTAGGCATGATTTTTCTTGGAATTTATTGAGCCATTCTTGATTTGATATGCTTGTGATCATTCTGTTTGCTCCAATGTGACTTCAACTTGCATTTTTTGACATGATTTGTGTATGAAATAAAATTGGTTGATGCTTTTGATATGAGACCAATTGGATGATGTTTTTACTTGATTAATCTTGATTCTTTTAAATTTTCATGTTCTGTTTTGGAATATTTCTCCTTCTTTGACCCTAGGCTTTGGCCTAAGGGTTTGCTTCTCATGTTTGAGTTTGTTTTCAGGTTAAGAAGCATATGGCTTTAAGAAGATTAATTCACGAGGCTTGAGTTGGTTTGCTTGATTGTTATGAACTAACATTGACTTGTTTTGTAGGATGCTTTGGCTCATTTGAGTTGAGCTTGTGCTTTGCACAATGTAGCCTTGATTGTTTGATTGTACATTGTTTGTTGACTGTTGGTTTATCTGTTTGACTTTTGTGACTTGAGTACTGATTGTGTTGGATTGATTTCAGGTACCTTAGTTGCTATAGTTCATTGTGAACTTGCTTTTTCTTTGCTTGATAGCTTAAGCATTGAGGTATAACATCTCTTCTTCATGTAGTCTGGAAGACCTGGCTTGTTACTTAGCCAGGCACCTGCCTGAAGTCCTCCTTAAGAGGCAATGCTTGTGATTGTTTATCTTTGTCCCCAAGCAGGAAAAGTCCTTTTGATAAGGCAATTGGTAGATAGAAGAGATGTGTAGTCCATCTCCTACTATTCTGTGTGTCTTCCCTTTGCTCATATTACATGTTGAAGCATTGTGGATCTTAACCCAAGATCTATAGAGTCATTAACTTGTGGAGAGAGTTCCAACTTTCTGAACTCCCACACCTTCTGATATTCAATGCTCTCCCTGACCAGGGATAAGAGCAATGAGGCACACCCCTCATATCCTTTCATCTGCTTCACCTTAACTCTCAATGTTAAGGTTAAGAGCACCACTTACCCCATTCCAGTTGACTTTTAAGTCTAACCCTTGCTTGAGCCTAATTGCTTGGTTATAGTGTGTGCTAAATGACTTTGTTTGATTGATTGCTTGATTCATATGTACATGTTTGCCTGCATACCTTGGTGCATTTATCATCATTAATTGTTCATTATTGCATGATCATCATTTCATATCTTTGTGATCCATCTTTGGTTTGCCCATTGAGGAATCAACAGTAAGACCATTCATTGGCCATTGTTCCTATGATTTGGAAGGGATTGAGTGTAAGACCATTTCATTTGGCTTCTTATGTCCTCTTTGCTTAGTGCTTTTGATTGTTTGTTGTATGTGAGGATGCAATTATAAGTCCATGTTTTTGGCATTTGTTTTCCCATGATCATCTGTTGGAGATTAGAGTAAGCCCAGATAGATTGGCATCTGATATCCATGTTTTGTGTTTGCTTTGTGAGGATGCAATTGTAAGTCCATGTTGTTGGCATTTGTATTCCTATGATCATCCTGTGGAGATTAGAATAAGCCCAGATAGATTGGCATCTGATATCCTTGTTTGTTTTAGGAGATTGGTGTAAATCCATTGATTGGTATCCGGTATCCACCTTTGTTTGTGAGATTGGTATAAGTCCATTGATGGCATCCGGTATCACCTTGCCTTTTATTTGTTTACTTGCTTGGTCGCCTCATTCCAAAGGGCACACTTGAATCATCTTCTATATGATTTCAAGAGGTGAACTTCTAGGAAGTTTTACACTCCTTCATCCACATCCTTTTGGTTTCAAAACTCCCTTTTCACATTGTTAATTCAAAACTTTGAACTATTGTGCAAACATCTTCATGCCTTTTCAAATTAGAAACCTGGACCCTAAGTCCTTGACTTTTCAAACTCCATTTCAGAACACTTCTTTGAATTGAATCTTAATCATACTTTGACCATATTTTGTGAATACTCATAATCAATTAACTTCACCCATTCAATTGTTTTGTGGCTTTGTCCATTCTTGTTAAGTTTTTTCTTCTCACATTAGCCATAGGTTTCAATTACCATAGTGGTTGATGTAAATCTTACCTTATCCTTAGTTGAGTTGATTGTAAGTCTTCCATACTTATTATAGGGTTAACCCTTCACTAGTATGTTGAAGCCATCCTCGCATGGTGGATTGTTGATTCAGGTTGAGTTTTCTCCCATTGGTAATGAAAAGCCTTAGTGCTCTTGTTTAAAAATGAACCCACTGATATTTTGGAAATCTTTTAGCCGAACTACGGCGTTTTGATCCTTACCTTTCATGGAAGGTACGTAGGCAACGGGTTCATCCGTTCAAACACAAAAATAATAAATTGTATATTCTTTTCTCATCTTCCCATTCATGTTTGCACAATATGTCAAAACAAATAAACTTTTTTATACAACAAGTGTGAAAAGGGCTCCCTAGGAGTACCTAGGATGTTTTGGGTGCCTAACACCTTCCCATTGCGTAATTTACCCCTTACCCAGATTCTCTGATCTTTTCATTGGTTTTCTATGTGTAAAACTTCTTAGGATTTTGTTCGCTTTTTAGCCAGTCCTTTGGATAAATAAAAGTGCGGTGGCGACTCGATTTCCTTGTATGCTTTGCTTATGGTTTAACCAATAAATCATATAGCGACGAATACACCGCTACAGAAAAGTGGCGACTCTGCTAGGGACCTTCCCTGGTGGTATTGCCTACTTTTCACCCTTGTTGTATGATATTTGTTTATGTGTTATTTGACATATTTTTGTACAATTTGGGATAACTGTATTGATTGTAATGTTTGAATTGCTTGATATACAATTGCTGTTTGCTTTGGTGATCTCTGTGAGATGAGTTCTATACCCGAACTCGAGTGCACTCTAGGATAGGAGAATGGCGTAGTCTTGTTGACTGGTGTGGAGTATTCCTTAGCCAGTTGACTTGCGAGTCCATTCACTTGGTGGAGGTCATGTTGGATTAATAATGTCACACAAGTTATTTGTGGTTAGGCATTATTCTTTCAATCATGTGCCTTAGAAGCCAAGGACCTTAGTTTACCAAGCCCATCTTGGCCTATTTTTAGGACGTAGTGCGGAGGTCGTTCAGATGTCAGATCTGATGCGATTGTTACGCGATACTACACTCATAAGAGTCTCTCTTGAGAATATTTTTGGAATACAAGTATTCGTTCCTCCGATAATATCCGAGAGATGGGACAATGATTATGGGAACCTCTGGTAGAACATGTCTGGCAGGTTTAAACCCTAGTACACTCCCTTTGGGTGGTTCTTAACCAGGACTCCATGCTCGTGACTCTCAGCAAACCCGTGATTCATGGTTGAGTCGTTCAAATATCGTTAATATCAATGGAACTTGGGCGTTGATAAGGTGTAAGCCATAATCCGCCAAAACGGATGATTGATATTAAGGATGTTCGAGCCGGTTCATGTACCGTTAATATCAATGGAACTTGGGTGTTGATAAGGTGAAAACTATAATCCACAAAAATGGATGATTGATATTAGGGGTACGATGAGCTTTCCCATGACCTTTGTTTGGTGTGACTTGCTTGATCCTTGAGTGTGATTGTTGCATTCATGCATTCATGCATTCATCTGCATTCATGTCATCAGAAAAAAAGAAAATTTTCAAGGAACTTAAAGGGTTTATTTGCAAAATTTTCAGACATGGAAAGACCAAAAAGGCATACAAAGAAGTACAGCTTTAGACAGCCCGATGTGAAAGAGTTAAGGAATCTGACATCCTATGTATTAGATCCCTTGGGTTTCAAAGCTCTCTATGGGAAGCTTCTGCCTCTGTTGACTACTCAGGTTGATGAGGGTCTGATGAGTACTTTGGCACAGTTTTATGATCCTCTGTATCACTGCTTCTCTTTTCCGGACTTTCAGCTGTTGCCTACTTTGGAGGAGTATTCTCATCTTATTGGGAACCCGATTCTGGACCAGGTGTCGTTCAGTGGCTTAGAGAGTATTCCGACCGCTCGAGAGATTGGAGACTTGTTGCACATAGATGAAGCATTGATTAAAGCTAATCTGACTACCAAAGGTTGAATTCAGGGTCTCCCTTCCGAGTTCCTCATTGCTCAAGCTACCGTTTATGGGAAGGCCAGGAGTGAGGATGCCTTTGAGGATTTATTTGTGCTGCTCATCTATGGGTTGGTCTTGTTCCCCAACATCGACAAATTTATGGATGTGAACGCCATTAGGATCTTTTCAGTTCTTAATCCCGTTCCGACTCTGTTGGGTGATGCCTATGTCTCTTTGCATCTGAGGAATGCAAAGGGTGGAGAAGTTATTGTGTGCTGTCTGCCTTTGCTGTATAAGTGGTTTATTTCGCACTTGCCGCAGACGGTTGCTTTCAAGGAGAACAAGGGATGTCTATGGTGGTCTCAGAGACTTATGTCTCTCACTAATGATGATATCTCTTGGTATGATCGCGTGTATGATACTGTGCAGATCATTGATTATTGTGGTGAATTCCCTAATGTGCCTCTTCTTGGTACATGTGGTGGGATCAGCTACAACCCTATTCTAGCACGTCGTCAGCTGGGGTTCCCCCTAAAGGATAAACCTCATAACATTCTGTTAGAAGGTGTGTTCTTTCAGGAGGGTAAAGATCCCCAAGGCCTGAAAGCCAGATTTCTCCGCGCATGGCGCAAGATCTGCAAGAAGAGCAGGAATGAGCTAGGTCCGAAGAACTGCATTGCTTTGGAGCCGTATACCTCTTGGGTCAGACAGAGAGCTGATGTATATCTGATGCCGTATGATCATCCGAGACCTACACCGTTGGATGTGGCTGGGCCTTCAACCCTCCCTACCCAAGATGTAGAGGAGTTGAGAGAAGAAGACCTTTCACGCGCCTGGATCCGTGAAAGAGAGGAATTGCTTCAACAGCTGAAGGAGAAGGACGCTCTGATTGAGTTTCTCGAGCATCAGGTGATCGATGATCCCAATGATACTTGGACTTCTCTGCTTCCTCAGTCTTCCAAGTTTTGGAAGAGGAAGTATGATCGACTTGCTAAGGAGAAAGCGGATATGGAAGCAGCCTATGAGAGAGAGATCAAGAAGCTGTGTGCATCTCATTTTCCAGCATCCCGAGCTTCTAGGGATCCATAGGATGTTTATTTTCCTTTTCTCTTTGTAATGATCAAAAATGCTGTACTTCTTTGTCTCAAAAATATATTTGATGAGATATTTTCCATATGCTATTAAAATGCTTAAATATTCAAAAATTGCAAATGAATACCCTAAAAGTTCCTTGAAAATAAAATAAAGCATATGCACGAACATTGCATGCATCATTTTGCATGAGCAGGTGTCGTTCTTGGTCTTCTTGTCTGTGGCCTAACTCTGTGCTCTTCATTTATTTTGAAGACAAGCTGACTCACCGGTATTATACAAGAGCCAATTCTGCCAGAGTAATGGATCAGTTGGAACAAGAGAACCATGAACTGAAAGAAGAGGTCGCCAGACTTGGCGCTTTGATGGAGCAACTCCTTGCTGCTCAGAACCAACCTGCTCAACCTCCTGCAACTCCTGTCCAGAGGACGGTTATTTCAGAGATTGTAGCTCCGACTGTGCCAGCTGCCAGTGCTCATTTTGTGCCTAATGCTATGCCAGCCGGGTTTCCTTGGGGTATGCCTTCGGGTTTCATGCCAGATATTCCAGCACCAACTTTCGCTTCTATGCCGGCATCTAGCCCGGTCCTTGTTGTTGCTCCTCCTGTCGTGCATACCATGCCTCGAGTAGACGACACCATCTATCATTCTGAGCCGTCTGAGCGCCCAGATGTCAATGAGAAGATGGAGGCTATGAATGATCAATTCCTTGAGCTGCGAAAAGAATTAAAGACTCTCAGAGGGAAGGATCTGTTGGCAAGTCTGCTGCTGAGCTTTGCCTGGTTCCCGGTGTTAAAATTCCGATCAAATTCAAAGTGCCTGACTTTGAAAAGTATAAGGGGAACACCTGCCCTCTTTCTCATCGGGTCATGTACGCCAGAAAGATGTCTACGCAAACAGATAATGATCAGCTTCTGATCCATTATTTCCAAGATAGTTTGTCCGGTGCGTCTCTTCGCTGGTATATGAGCCTGGATAGTGCAAACATCCGATCCTTCAATGATCTTGGCGAAGCCTTCGTCAAGCAATATAAATACAATGTTGATATGGCGCCTGACCGTGATCAGCTCAGGGCCATGTCCCAGAAGGATAAAGAGACATTCAAGGAGTATGCCCAGAGGTGGCGAGAGTTAGCGGCTCAGATTACTCCTCCGCTGGAAGAAAAAGAAATGACTAAGATCGTTTTGAATACTCTTAGCTCATTCTATTATGAGCGGATGGTAGCAAGTGCTCCCTCTGATTTCACCGAGATGGTGAACATGGGGATGCGCCTGGAGGAAGGAGTCCGTGAAGGACGATTGGCTCAGGATGAGAGCTCCTCTTCTAAATGGTATGGGGCGTTTAAGAAGAAGGATGGGGAAGCACATGTTGTGCAATCCCATGCTAAATCCAGAAGACCCTCTGTTCAGAGGAAGTCTGCACGCCGTGCAAGTAATCAGCACCAGGTGGCTCATATAGCACCTGTCTTCAGAGATAGTGCGCAGTATCAGCAACCTCAGCAGCATCAGCATCAGCAGCCGCAATATCAGCAGCAGCGTCGTCCACAGCAACAGGCTTACCAGCCTCATGGAAGCACAACCAACCAAGCTAATTTGAGTTATGATAGGAAGAAGATCAGTTTCGATCCAATTCCTATGTCATACGCTGAGCTATATCCTTCCTTGTTGGAAAGGAAGTTGGTTAGTCCCAGGGATCCTCCTGCCGTGCCTGCAAATCCTCAGTGGTGGTACAAGCCAGACCAACACTGTGTGTATCACTCCGGTGCTCCTGGTCACAACATCGAAAATTGCTTTCCGTTGAAGACCAAAGTTCAAGACTTGATGAGATGTGGCATTCTGAGCTTCGAGGACTCAGGCCCCAATGTTACAAAGAACCCATTGCCCGCGCATGGGAAATCTATGAATATGGTCCAGGGGTGCCCTGGGAAATACAAAGTCAAATATGTTAGTCATGTTAGACAGTCATTGGTCGAATTGCATCGCTTGCTGTGTCAGTACAGCCATATGGAGCATGACCATGACAGATGCCGCATCTGTTCGGTGAACCGTTTGGGGTGTCGCCAAGTGCGACGAGAGCTTCAAGAATTATTGGATGAAGGTACCATAGAGATTCTCCAGAATCGGAACGTTGATGAAGATGAACCAGAAGTGAATGTTATATCTCCTGTGTTCAAATTGCCTGAGCCTGTTGTCATTCGATATGATGGCAGCAAGCCGAAGGTCTCTCCTTCTCTAACAATTAAGCCTGCGGGCCCTGTGCCTTATTCTTCTGACCGAGCTGTGCCTTTCAGATATAACCCCGTTGTTGTTGAAGATGGGAGAGAAGTGCCTTTGCCTTCAACCTCTGTCACCAATATTGCTGATGTAAGTGGGTTGACCCGGAGTGGTCGTGTATTCTCTGCGCCTAAGCCTCAGGCTAGGGCTGTTGCTTCTGATACTGTTGAGCGTCCGGTTGGGACTGCTGTTAATATTCAGAATCCGGCACCTGTTGCCAAACCCTCCTCTATACAAAAGACTCCTGATTCTTCTGTTGGCCCGAGTGGCATTGTGAATGAAGAATGTGATGAGATGCTGAGGCTCATCAAAAAGAGTGAGTATAATGTTGTAGACCAGCTTCTACAAACGCCTTCCAAAATCTTCGTGCTTTCATTGTTGCTGAATTCAGAACCCCATAGGGAGGCTCTGCAGAAAGTTTTGGATCTGGCGTATGTCGATCATGACGTCATTGTAGAACAGTTTGATGATATTGTTGCAAACATCACTGCTTGCAACACGTTGAGTTTCTGTGACGCTGATCTCCCTGAGGAGGGAAGAGACCACAACATGGCTTTACACATCTCTATGAATTGCAAATCTGATGCCATGTCCAACGTGCTGGTGGACACTGGATCATTTCTGAATGTATTGCCAAAATCCACTCTTTCGAAGTTGTCATATCAGGGGCCTCCCATGAGGCAGAGTGGTGTTGTTGTGAAAGCATTTGATGGGTCGCGTAAGACCGTGATTGGAGAAGTTGATCTCCCAATCAAGATTGGACCTAGTGATTTCCAAGTTACCTTTCAGGTTATGGATATCCACCCATCATATAGCTGTCTCTTGGGCAGACCATGGATTCACGAGGCTGGCGCCGTGACATCCACCCTACACCAGAAGCTGAAATTCGTGAAGAATAAGAAACTGGTTGTGGTAGGGGGAGAAAAGGCTCTCCTGGTTAGCCACTTGTCTTCTTTCTCGTATATTGACTCTGAGTATGAGGTTGGAACTCCGTTCCAAGCTCTATCTATTGATGTACCAATTGAGAAGAAGTCTCATTCATTTGCTTCCTATCGTGATGCAAAACTGGCCATTGAGTGTGGTGCAGTTGCTGGTTTAGGGAAAATGATTGAGCTTGAAGACAATAGGTCCCGGGTTGGCATTGGCTATTCCTCTAGGGCATTCAACGAGCTTGGTCTGTTCACAAGTGGAGGTTTCATCCATGCTAATCGACCTGAAGAGGCTGCTGCTATCTTGGAAGAGGATGCAGAGGATCTGAACAATTTCATCATACCTAGTGCTGTCTGCCACAATTGGGTCGCTGTAGATGTTCCTACAATCATCCATAGATCAGAGTAATTGTTCACTTTGTTCAAAACCCTTCTCCCATGCCAAAAGGAGAAGTGATGACATTCTTGGCAGCATTTATACAATGAGATTTCATTCAATTAATGCATTGTTAAACATGTGTTTTTCCATTTGTTTTCACTTTTTGCCTTTGCATGAAATCATTGATCACAAAAAACCCATAAAAACAAGAATAAAAGCAAACATTTTTCATCTGCATAATGGTTTGCTTATTTAAATTCTAAAGTTTTTCATTAACCAAAATCATTATGCAGGTTGATCCTAAAACCCATTGAACATAATGATCCAACGCCATCTCCCAATTTTGAATTCCCTGTATTCGAGGCAGAGGAAGATGATGTTGAAGGGATTCCTGATGAGATCACCCATCTCCTTGAGCACGAGAAGAAGATCATTCAGCCGCACCTTGAAGATCTGGAAACAGTCAACTTGGGGTCTGAGGATTGTGTTCGTATGGTGAAGATTGGGGCACTTCTTGAAGAGTCTGTCAAGAAGAGATTGATTGAGTTGCTACGAGAATATTCCGATATCTTTTCTTTGTCATATGAAGACATGCCGGGTCTAGATACAGATATTGTGCAACATTTCCTGCCTTTGAAGCCTGAGTGCGTGCCTGTGAAGCAGAAGCTCAAAAGAACTCATCCAGATATGGCAGTGAAGATCAAAGAGGAAGTTTAGAAGCAAATTGATGCGGGGTTTCTGGTGACTTCCACATATCCTCAATGGGTGGCCAATATTGTGCCTGTGCCTAAGAAGGACGGAAAAGTCCGTATGTGCGTTGATTATAGAGATTTGAATAAAGCTAGTCCAAAAGATGATTTTCCTCTACCACACATTGATATGTTGGTAGACAATACAGCTAAATTCAAAGTCTTTTCGTTTATGGATGGATTTTCCGGATATAATCAAATCAAGATGGCACCCGAAGATATGGAGAAGACAACATTCATCACACCTTGGGGAACATTCTGTTATCGAGTAATGCCCTTCGGTTTGAAGAACGCCGGAGCCACGTATCAACGAGCTATGACTACCTTGTTTCATGATATGATGCACAAGGAGATAGAGGTCTATGTTGATGATATGATTGCTAAGTCCCGAACGGAAGTTGAACATGTTGAGCATTTGTTGAAGCTTTTTCAGCGTTTGAGGAAGTTCAGGCTTCGCCTGAATCCGAACAAATGTACATTTGGAGTCCGTTCCGGCAAGTTGTTGGGTTTCGTGGTCAGTGAGAGGGGTATTGAAGTTGATCCTGCAAAGGTCAAAGCAATACAAGAGATGCCTGCACCCAAAACTGAGAAGCAAGTCCGAGGTTTTCTTGGCCGCTTGAACTATATTTCCAGATTTATATCCCACATGACTGCCACATGTGCGCCGATATTCAAGCTCCTTCGGAAAGATCAGTCTCATGATTGGACCGAAGATTGCCAGAAAGCTTTCAACAATATCAAAGAATATCTGTCTGAACCTCCGATCTTGTCTCCTCCTGTGGAAGGAAGACCTCTGGTTATGTATCTGACTGTTCTTGAAGACTCGATGGGTTGTGTACTCGGTCAGCAAGATGAATCGGGGAAGAAAGAATCTGCTATCTACTACCTCAGTAAGAAGTTTACTGATTGTGAGTCTCGATACTCAATGCTTGAGAAGACGTGTTGTGCTTTGGCTTGGGCTGCTAAGTGTTTACGCCAGTACACGATAAATCATACAACTTGGTTGATATCCAGAATGGATCCAATTAAGTATATCTTCGAGAAGCCTGCTTTAACTGGAAGGATTGCCCGTTGGCAGATGCTGTTGTCTGAGTATGATATTGAGTATCGAGCTCAGAAGGCTATCAAAGGTAGTATCTTGGCTGACCATCTAGCGCACCAGCCGATTGAAGATCATCAGTCTGTTCAGTACGACTTCCCAGATGAGGAGATTCTGTATTTGAAAATGAAAGATTGTGATGAGCCTACACTTGATGAAGGTCTGGAACCTGGTTCCAGATGGACGATGGTGTTTGATGGCGCTGTGAATCAGTACGGAAATGGTATTGGGGCAGTAATCATTACTCCTCAGGGTACGCATATTCCGGTTACAGCAAGGCTAACTTTCAAATGCACGAATAATATGGCTGAGTACGAGGCCTGTATTATGGGACTGGAAGAATGTATTGATTTGAGAATCAAGCATCTCGATGTGTATGGTGATTCGGCCCTGGTTCTTAATCAGATTAAGGGTGAATGGGAGACGAATCAGCCTGGTCTCATTCCATACAGAGATTATGCGAGGAGAATTTCAACGTTCTTTACAGAAGTTGATTTTCATCATATTCCTCGAGAGGATAATCGGATGGCAGATGCGCTTGCTACGCTTGCTTCCATGATTGTTGTGAAGTATTGGAATGAAGTTCCCAACATTGCCGTGATGCGCTTGGATAGACCAGCTCACGTATTTGCAGTGGAAGAAGTCAATGATGACAAGCCTTGGTATTTTGATATCAAGAATTTCCTCCAGAACCAGGTTTACCCGCCTGGGGCATCTGTGAAAGATAGGAAAACTTTGAGAAGGTTGTCAGGCAGTTTCTACCTCAGTGGTGATGTGCTGTATAAGAGAAATTTTGACATGGTTTTGCTCAGATGCGTGGATAGACACGAAGCGAACCTGTTGATGACTGAGGTCCATGAGGGTTCATTTGGTACTCATTCCAATGGACATGCCATGGCTAGAAAGATGTTGAGAGCAGGCTACTATTGGCTGACAATGGAGTCTAACTGCTGCAAATATGTGAAGAAATGCCACAAGTGTCAGATTTATGCGGATAAGATTCATATTCCTCCGACACTTCTGAACGTGATTTCATCACCATGGCCTTTCTCTATGTGGGGAATTGACATGATCGGCATGATTGAACCAAAAGCGTCCAATTGACTACTTCACCAAATGGGTTGAAGCCGCTTCGTATGCGAATGTGACCAGGCAGGTGGTTGTGAAGTTTATCAAGAACCAACTGATTTGCCGTTATGGTGTGCCAGATAAGATCATTCTTGATAATGGATCTAATCTGAATAATAAGATGATGGATGAGTTGTGCGCTGAATTCAAGATTGCACACCATAATTCCTCTCCCTACAGACCCAAGATGAATGGGGCTGTTGAAGCTGCTAATAAGAATATCAAGAAGATTATCCAGAAGATGACAGTTACGTACAAAGATTTGCATGAGATGCTGCCATTTGCTTTGCATGGTTATCGTACATCTGTCTGCACTTCAACAGGGGCAACCCCTTTCTCTCTTGTTTACGGCATGGAGGTTGTTCTCCCAGTAGAGGTGGAGATCCCATCAATGAGAGTCTTGATGGAAGCCAAGTTGACTGATGCTGAATGGATTCAGAGTCGTTATGACCAACTGAATTTGATCGAAGAGAAGCGATTAACTGCCATGTGTCACGGTCAGTTATATCAGCAGAGAATGAAGAAAGCATTTGATAAGAAGGTCAAGCCTCGTGTGTTCCGAGAAGGTGACCTCGTGCTCAAGAAAGTTTTGTCTTTCGTGCCCGATTCCAGGGGCAAGTGGACTCCAAACTACGAGGGTCCATATGTTGTTAAGAGAGCCTTTTCAGGCGGTGCTTTGATGCTTACAACAATGGATGGGGAGGATTTCACTCGTCCTGTGAATTCAGATGCAGTCAAGAAATACTTTGCCTAAAAAAAAGGTATATGCAAATGAAAAACAGAATAGCTCGCTAAGTTGAAAACCCGAAAGGGCGGCTTAGGCAAAAATGAGCGTCTCGGTGGAGAACCCGCAAGGGTGATCCAGGCAAAAATTAGAGACATGAAAAAAGTATATTTGCATCCCGCTAGATTGAGTACCTCACCCTGGGGCAATCTAGGCAAAAATTAGGGATTTGGCAAGTAACTGCATTCTGACAAGACTTTCTGTTCGGCAGCCGTCTTTTCGTCAGAAGTTCTCGATTCGTCGTCAACTGAAGCTTCGCATACATCGAGATTCAAATTGGTAGAGAAAGGATCATTATGTTCAATGTAGCCCTCTTCCAATATATATCACTGATTTCAAATTTGTACAGATCTATGGAGTCTTGCCATTTGCAGGCTACCATTCCATCAAATCAATTTGAGCTTTTATCCAATTATTTGTACTCTTATTTGTTTCAATTCAACAAATGTTTTGCATGTTTTAATTGATAAAATGTCATTGTTTTAAAACAAATAAAATTTTCTCAAAATTATTGTTTTAAACAAAGTGAACATTCACAATGACAAAAGGATACTCAAGAATTTCTCAGTGCTCTCCCGAGGGTGGCATGATTTCCAACAGGTAAGATATTTGTTCATATTCCTGGCATTGGTTGTATCCTCTTTCTCTTTCTTTGTTGGTGGGGTTGTTCCCCAAGCAGAGTTGTTGTGGTGGGTTATTCCCTCCAAGCAGACGTTGTTGAAAACCTTGTTTTCTTCTCCAGCAGTAATCTCTCCCCAGTGCAGTCGCCGTCGGAGTTATGGTTTTTCTCCTCAGCGTGGATGCCTTTTCTGTTGAAGATTCAGTGGTTGGTGGATTGATACCCCGGTACTTTACCGCTTTCCCCGACATCGTCGCAAGCAAGTTTGTTGCTACCTTTCCTCAGCATAGTCGCTAGTCGAATCTGTGATATATCCCCAGAGCAGAGTGTTGTTGAAGACTTCGTTTTCTTCGCCATCAGTACTCTATTTCCCGGCCAAGTCGCCAACGAAGTTGCTATCTCCCCATCAGTGTGCTTATCCCTTCAGCAGGGCAATGATTATGTTCCTCCTCAGCAGTTGTGGGTGTTCTCCTCAGGAGAGTTAGCATTTAGTGGTTGATCCCCCGCTCTCTTCCATATCCCAGTGGATTCTTTAGTGAAACTCCCGGTAGATCCGCCAGTAGGTTTGTGGTTTAGTGGACTGTATTTGAGAAAAATCCTCATTGGAGTTGGTGTCTCCAACAGAATCAGGATTGTATCTGTGGTTTTCCCTCGGAGTCTCCGCCAGAGTTGGTATCCTCAACAGAGTCTCTTTTGTGGCAGTTTCTGCTTGTGGAAACCTCTGTTGCCCCAGTAGGTTGGATTGGTGGTCTAGCATCCAGAGTTTGGGTTGATTTCCTGATCGCTTTTGATCCTCAGTAGAGTGGCTTGTTGCAGAATCTACTTGTGTGATCTGTTTTTCCTTCAGTGGATGTATTCCCGATGGAGTGGTTATTTGCTTTCCCCCAGGTAGAGTAGCTTGTGCAAAATCTACGTGGATGATTTGTTCTCCCTCAGTGGGTTATTCCCCAGCGGAGTTGTGTGGAGTTGCTTTCATAGCAATGCTCGCTTATGCGATGAATGTTTGATACTGAGGGTTCCCCTGCAGATATCCTGGGAGGATTTCTCCTGTTTCCCCAACAGAATCGTCTTTGTGGCTGTTTGTGCCTGTTGTGACTTTCTGTTCGTCAATTGGGTTGTTGTTGATCCATTACTAAGAGATCTGGTGTTTATTTGATATCTCGGATCTTTTGCCCCCCGCAGATCTTTGCTTTTCAGCATGTGGATCTCCAGCTGATTGGCTTTCCAGTCGGTTTTTCCCCTGGAAGTGTAGTGCCGGGCGTTTGATTCTTGGGCCTGTTTGTGTTAGATATGTCTGTTTTGTCAGCATTCATCAAACATAAATCACGCATATTCATGCATAATCATAAACATTCAGATACTCATGTTGCATTTTTTGCCATATATCTTTTGTTTGTTGTTCTCCTGCTATGGGTGATATAGATCTCCAATGGATCTTCCCAAGCAGATGTCGGGTGCTTAAATCTCTCCATATAGAGTCAACCCCATAAGAAGAGAGCGTCTGTATTTTCCTTCTGTAGTTCCCCACTGAGATTATCCTCGTGGATGACGGTTTCTTCCGTTTCCTCCCAACATATATATTGGGATGGATTTTCCTATTGAGTTATATCCTCATAGGATGAGTTTTGATTCAGTCTGTCTTTTCGGATCGACCCCGAATTGGCATTTGTCAATCGTTTCTTGTGCTTCCCTGTGGAATAGATGAATAATTTGCCCAGTAACCGGCATTAATTCGTTTATCCCCAGCGAAACCTTTTTGAGCCTCTACCCAGTAACCGATAGTTGTAAGTCCTATGTTCCCTCTTCTTGATGGAATTTGTGGTTATATACCTTTTATTCCTCAGCAAGAGTTGTTTGGTTTTCTACCCAGTAGTCGGTAGTCGTAAATCCTATTTTCTTACTCTCCAGCAGAGTTTGTGGTTTGTTATAAACCCTATTTTGTTCCCGTGCGGATTTGTGATTCTTTCATTCCCACGCGGAGTTGGTTTTCTGCCTAGTATTCGGTGGATGTAAACCCTAATTCGTGTTTATCCTCACCAGAGTATGGCTACTACCCCATAGTCGGTAGTTGTAAGTCCTATCTCTTTTCCCCTAGCAGAGGTAACCTTTGTGGTTCGTTCTGGGTGATGGTTGATTTTTGGCTGTTGAGGTTTTATCCCCAATAGAGTTGGAGTCTCCCTGTGGAATAAGTTGAATAATTGCTCAATATTTGGCATTCATTCACCCTATCCCCAGTTGAGTCTTTGGTCTTCTACCCCGTATTCGGTAGTTGTAAATCCCATGTTGTAATTTCTCTCCAGCGGAGTTTGTACCTCGTGGTACAGGTGGATAATTGCCGGTTGCTAGCAATTTTATCCCCAGCCAGAGTTTTGGTATTCTACCCCGTATTCGGTAGTTGTAAACCCTAATTTCTCCCCCTTTGCAGAGTTAACCTTGTTATTCATCCTAACCGATGATGGTTACTCTTTGTGGTTATCTTCATTCAGTATTCGATGTTGATATTCCCTCTTTGCTTCTGGGCAATTGCCGTATGTTAGCAATTGTATCCCCAGCAAGTCTTCTGGATAATTGCCGTATGCTTGCAATTTTATCCTTTCTTGAAGTCGCCAGTGGGTCCTTTCACCGTTTGCTAGTGATTTGTTCCCCGGATCATTGATTGTTTATCAATGTATCCCCAGCTAGTTCTTGTGGGTAATTGTCGGATGCTTGCAATTCATCCCCAGTGAGTCTTCTTTCATCTACCCGTTTGCTTGGTAATGATTGTTGCTCCTTTGATTGGTCATCATTATATACCTAGTTTTGGTATCCCGATGCCTTTCTTTTCGGTCGATTTATCCTTTGTTAACCTAGTAACCGGTTATGGATAATCTTCCATGCGAGTGTGTTATCCACGTTTTGACGGTAATGGATAATATATCTCATGCACTCTTCAGTCGAAGCCTTTTTCTGTTTCCCCAGTCGAGTAAGATTCGTTATTTCCTTTGTGGAATCGAATGTTTGTTTGTCTCTTGGATAATTGCCGGATGTTTGCAATTTATCCCCTGTGAGTTGTCTTTCGTTTACCCGTATGCTTGGTATCGATTGTCTTCTCTTTTTGGTTAGTCACCTATTATATGCCCTAACCGGTATCTCTGGTGTCTCTTCCTTTTCGAGTGTATTATTCACGTTCTGACGGTAATGAATAATATGTCTCTTTCACTCTTGGGTTGGAGTCCTTTGTTGATTTTCCCCAATAGAGTAAGATTCGTATTCTTTGTAGAATCGAATATCCATCCTTTAACAAGTTTGTGTTTCGGATGATGAGTGTTTTGGCAGTAAAAACCAATCCACGTTTTCGGTAGATCACCTATTATATACCCAGTAACCGGTATCTTTGGTGTTTCTTACCATGCGAGTATATTATCTACGTTCTGACGGTAATAGATAATACATCTCATGCGAGTATTCTATCCACGTTCTGACGGTAATGGATATTATATCTCATGCACTCTTTGGGTTTGTTTCCCCCAGCTAAGTAAGATTCGTCTTCCCGTTGTGGATTCGAATGTCCATCCTGTAAGTCGATTTGCTTTTTCAAGCCCTCCTTTCGGATGATGAGTGTTTTGGCAGTAAAAACCAATTCACGTTTTGGTCGGTCACCTATTATATACTTCGGTATCCCTGGTGTTCCTTCCTTTCTGCTCCCTATTATGACCTTGGTCCCCTGTGGAGTCAGATTTTTCTGAGTTGATGTACCTTTTCAGGTCTTTCTCAGATGTTGGTTGATTGATATCTCTCACCCTTATACCGGACTTAGATATTCATTCTTCCTGAGTTTGTTACCCTTATGCTGGTAACACTTCCTTTCGTTGTTGTTTCCCCAGGAGAGTCTCTTTGTTAGACATTTCTCCAGTGGAGTTCTTATGGTGATTTTTACCCTTTTGCTGTATTGGCGTGTTCCCCAATATATGCAATTTTCCCCGGCAGGAAGTTTCTTTATGAATCTTTTTCCTGGTCCGAGTCCGGATTTTCATCCGAAGTATCCTTTGTGGATAGTTTGAGTCAGCTTGTGTCTTTCCAATGGATGTGTTTCCTTTGGAAATCCTCTGATTCCCAGTTTGAGTCCTTTACTTCCCCAGTAAAGTCGTGTCTGTTTTCTGTTTTCCCTAACTCAGAGTCGTGTCCTGCTCACACATTCTTTTTCCTTCTATCCCCAATAAGAGTCCCCATAAGAGTCTTATTAGAGTCTCTATTCCTGGTGAGTGTATTACTCCGATGGATCGTCTTTTCTTCTATGTGAATCATATTCCCCACAGAGTGTGTCTTTTGCATGCATACATCTGCATCATGAGGTCTCTTAGGGACCAAAATTTGTCTCATTACTATTATTTAAGCCCATTCTACCGCGTCAATATGAAGATTTCTAAACTTCACTTCTCCGGCTAGAATGACCTTAAATAGGGGCATCTGTAAGACCCCAATTTTGTCCCTAAGATCCCTCATGGCATCATATCATATCATATCATTGCCTCAAGGATCATGGTACACCTTGCCTTCTTCTCTGTGGGTGGGTCATCTTTTGAGTGTGGTTCTTGATCACCAAGCATGTTTAGCAAGTTGTATATCATTGCTTTTCATTTGTTTACTAACCCAAAAGTACAAAAATATTGTCATCTAACCTTGTTACTTGCAGATGAAGCAACATTAGGTCAAGCCAGTTAAAGGCATTCATTGAGCCATAGATGGTGGCCATTCTGGAGAATTTGGGCACCATAATCATTCATCAAGAGCTCATATGAACCATGACATCATTTTGAATCAAGGTCTCAAGTGGTAGACGCTTGAAATTCATCAAAGCATTGTGCAGTCAACCAAAACCCTAGCAAAGTCAATTGTGCATAAAATCAGGGATTTGAAGGTGTGAGAGGGTTAGAGAGGCCTTATTCATGTCCATACAAGTCTCATATAACATTTCAAACATCAACATTGAAGGATTTGAGGTCAGATGAAAAGTTTCCAAAAATAGTAGGTGACCTATAATTTCAAACTGCCAAAAATGGAAAGGTCTTCTCCTCAACTTTACATCATCAAGAAAGCTTCAAATAAGATTTTGCCCAAAATGAAAGTTTAAGATCTTGCTCTCACCTTTCCAAAAAGTCCAAGAACATCCATTTCTCATTTGTGGTTGGCAAGTTATGATCAAATCATTGTCAAGGATTTTTGAACTTCAACAAGGCATAACTTTTGCATCAAAAGGCCAATTCATGTGGTTCTTTTTGGAGCAATTTTCTCTTGATGTGCACTATCATAATCATGCATCACATTCCATTAAAACTCATCACAAAAAAAGTGCATTTTTCACTTGATTTCATTTTGAATTTTGGTGGGAAAATGTGAATTTGAAAAATGTGCATTATTTTCATTTCAAACCAATTGCCTTTGCATCAAAACAGATTTTTGAGCTTGCTACAAATGAAATTCGCACTGTTCCATTGGCCACATGTGCATAAGGGTGATTTTGGCAATTTGCACAAACATGCTCATTTCACTAATCTTTGGGTTTATGGCTAATTAGGATTAACAAGCATGATTAGCAGGTGATATATAACCTTAACCATAACAGAAATTGCAGAACAACTTCATTTTTCTCAGATCCAAAACTTTTCATCTGAAATTCTCTCAAACTTTTCATCGAGTTCTTCATTTACTCGGCTTGTTTCTTGGTTTGTTGATGATCCATAATCATTGTTGAAGTGAATTGAAGCAAGATCTTGCATAATCCAGGCCAAATCGTGACTGTTGAAGCTTGAGCATTCCCATGGCAGTTAGAGATTTCATCGAGTTTAAGCATTGTTGAGCTGTTGTACATCATTCATTCATCTTCCTCATCATCATTGAGCATCTGTTTCATATTTCCAGTCGTTGAAACAAACAAATCCAGCTCTGCATCATCAGCAAGGTAAAATTTCGATTGCTCCAATTCTTGCAATTATCATGTGGATCTTGTAGATCTTGGAATGTAGGTCACACTGAGCTTTGGATCTATTGATTTCATTAAGTATTGAGTTAGTTAGGTTGATTTTAAGTTTGGATGTTGAAACTTATTGTGCTCGATTCTTTTGATATGAGTAGAATTAGATGAAATTGATGTTGGATTGATGATGTGTGAGGTGAGAGGATTCGAATGATATAACTTTCATGAATTTCTGTGAAGTTTGGATCATAGCGATTATGAACATGATGAATGTATGATGAACATTAGGTTTTTGCGTTTCCAGAAGCGTTTGATCTTTCATGAGCCGTGTTTGCATGTTTTTGCTGTTTGTGTGCCATGCCACCATTCACAGCGCGCCACCTCACTTAATGAAACGGTGCGTTTCATTAAGTGAGCGCTGGATTTGAATTCACACGCGGTTCGATCCCGCTCCATGACATTTTCATTTTTGGCTTTTGGCATTTTATTCAATTAGGCCTATCATGTTCATATGCTTTATTCATCATTTTTTTATTTTTCTCCACATTCAAAAAATCATAACTCCTAAAATAATAATCCAAATCATATGAAATTTTTTGTGAAATGTTCATCATCATGTCTACTTTTTTTATAGTGATTTTTCCAGGATTTGTGCTCGGTTAGATTTAAAAATTGCCTAGGGTTTGTTCTCACATGTCCTTTCTTGCACATTGTTTGCCATTTCTTTTATGAAATCATGATGTTTGATCCATTGGAGCTGAAAATTTACATGCATAATCTAGACTCATTCCTGGTCATTTTGGCTTTGAATTTGCTATTTTTGCATTTCTGGTTTGTGAGATATGATATGATCATTGGAGGTGTGACAATATGTGTCACACCATTTCTTGTCCAATTTGCTGATTTTATTTACCATGCCATATGAACCTCAAATAATCTGAATTTTTGCATGTGGATTCTTCTGGATGTTAAGTTTGTGCATGATTTTTTGTGGAGTTTTTTAATGCATTTCCAATTTGTTTGAGAATTTCTTTTCTGCTTGACCAATCATGGACTTTTTGTGAGTGATGAACTTTCATGATTTGTGAAATTCGTATGCCTTATCACATGAGCTTGAAATTTTACATATGTATTCTAGACACCTTGAAGTTTGCCATGGCTTTGGTTTGATGTCCATATCATGTTTGGATTCTGTTTTATGCTTGCTTGAAGTTGATGTATGATTTGGTGCCTTGTATGAGCTTGTTTGAACATGCTTTGACTTGTTGATTTTAATTGACATGATTTGTGTATGAAATAAAATTGGTTGATGCTTTTGATATGAGACCAATTGGATGATGTTTTTACTTGATTAATCTTGATTCTTGTAAATTTTCATGTTCTGCTTTGGAATATTTCTCCTTCTTTGACCCTAGGCTTTGGCCTAAGGGTTTGCTTCTCATGTTTGAGTTTGTTTTCAGGTTAAGAAGCATATGGCTTTAAGAAGATTAATTCACGAGGCTTTAGTTGGTTTGCTTGATTGTTATGAACTAACATTGACTTGTTTTGTAGGATGCTTTGGCTCATTTGAGTTGAGCTTGTGCTTTGCACAATGTAGCCTTGATTGTTTGATTGTACATTGTTTGTTGACTGTTGGTTTATCTGTTTGACTTTTGTGACTTGAGTACTGATTGTGTTGGATTGATTTCAGGTACCTTAGTTGCTATAGTTCATTGTGAACTTGCTTTTGCTTTGCTTGATAGCTTAAGCATTGAGGTATAACATCTCTTCTTCATGTAGTCTGGAAGACCTGGCTTGTTACTTAGCCAGGCACCTGTCTGAAGTCCTCCTTAAGAGGCAATGCTTGTGATTGTTTATCTTTGTCCCCAAGCAGGAAAAGTCCTTTTGATAAGGCAATTGGTAGATAGAAGAGATGTGTAGTCCATCTCCTACTATTCTGTGTGTCTTCCCTTTGCTCACATTACATGTTGAAGCATTGTGGATCTTAACCCAAGATCTATAGAGTCATTAACTTGTGGAGAGAGTTCCAACTTTCTGAACTCCCACACCTTCTGATATTCAATGCTCTCCCTGACCAGGGATAAGAGCAATGAGGCACACCCCTCATATCCTTTCATCTGCTTCACCTTAACTCTCAATGTTAAGGTTAAGAGCACCACTTACCCCATTCCAGTTGACTTTTAAGTCTAACCCTTGCTTGAGCCTAATTGCTTGGTTATAGTGTGTGCTAAATGACTTTGTTTGATTGATTGCTTGATTCATATGTACATGTTTGCTTGCATACCTTGGTGTATTTATCATCATTAATTGTTCATTATTGCATGATCATCATTTCATATCTTTGTGATCCATCTTTGGTTTGCCCATTGAGGAATCAACAGTAAGACCATTCATTGGCCATTGTTCCTATGATTTGGAAGGGATTGAGTGTAAGACCATTTCATTTGGCTTCTTATGTCCTCTTTGCTTAGTGCTTTTGATTGTTTGTTGTATGTGAGGATGCAATTATAAGTCCATGTTGTTGGCATTTGTTTTCCCATGATCATCTGTTGGAGATTAGAGTAAGCCCAGATAGATTGGCATCTGATATCCATGTTTTGTGTTTGCTTTGTGAGGATGCAATTGTAAGTCCATGTTGTTGGCATTTGTATTCCTATGATCATCCTGTGGAGATTAGAGTAAGCCCAGATAGATTGGCATCTGATATCCTTGTTTGTTTTAGGAGATTGGTGTAAATCCATTGATTGGTATCCGGTATCCACCTTTGTTTGTGAGATTGGTATAAGTCCATTGATGGCATCCGGTATCACCTTGCCTTTTATTTGTTTACTTGCTTGGTCGCCTCATTCCAAAGGGCACATTTGAATCATCTTCTATATGATTTCAAGAGGTGAACTTCTAGGAAGTTTTACACTCCTTCATCCACATCCTTTTGGTTTCAAAACTCCCTTTTCACATTGTTAATTCAAAACTTTGAACTATTGTGCAAACATCTTCATGCCTTTTCAAATTAGAAACCTGGACCCTAAGTCCTTGACTTTTCAAACTCCATTTCAGAATACTTCTTTGAATTGAATCTTAATCATACTTTGACCATATTTTGTGAATACTCATAATCAATTAACTTCACGCATTCAATTGTTTTGTGGCTTTGTCCATTCTTGTTAAGTTTTTTCTTCTCACATTAGCCATAGGTTTCAATTACCATAGTGGTTGATGTAAATCTTACCTTATCCTTAATTGAGTTGATTGTAAGTCTTCCATACTTATTATAGGGTTAACCCTTCACTAGTATGTTGAAGCCATCCTCGCATGGTGGATTGTTGATTCAGGTTGAGTTTTCTCCCATTGGTAATGAAAAGCCTTAGTGCTCTTGTTTAAAAATGAACCCACTGATATTTTGGAAATCTTTTAGCCGAACTACGGCGTTTTGATCCTTACCTTTCATGGAAGATACGTAGGCAACGGGTTCATCCGTTCAAACACAAAAATAATAAATTGTATATTCTTTTCTCATCTTCCCATTCATGTTTGCACAATATGTCAAAACAAATAAACTTTTTTATACAACAAGTGTGAAAAGGGCTCCCTAGGAGTACCTAGGACGTTTTGGGTGCCTAACACCTTCCCATTGCGTAATTTACCCCTTACCCAGATTCTCTGATCTTTTCATTGGTTTTCTATGTGTAAAACTTCTTAGGCTTTTGTTCGCTTTTTAGCCAGTCCTTTGGATAAATAAAAGTGCGGTGGCGACTCGATTTCCTTGTATGCTTTGCTTATGGTTTAATCAATAAATCATATAGCGACGAATACACCGCTACAATGAGCAATATAAAGATGGCTTCAAAAGCATCTATACTACCGGCTTGAGCGAAGACAATAGCTTTTCCAATGAGAAACTCATGCGTCAACCCAAGAATACCTCATTTCTTCACCAAATGAACATCAATCTCAGATTTCTTCAGATGAAGGGCTTCAGCTATAACTTGAGATTTGGGAATCTCCTCCAATCCACTAAAAGTTACCTTGTCAGATACAGGTATACCCAAGAGATGGGCATACTCCTCTAACGTAGGCACAAGCTGATAATCAGGAAAAAGGAAGCACCGGTAGAGAGGATCATAAAACTGAACCAACACACTCAGAAGTCCTTCAACCACATCGGCAGATAACAGAGATAAAAGCTTCCCATGACGTTGCTTGAAGTCCAAGGGATCTAGTACAAAAGATGACATCTTCCTTAGCTCTTTCAAATCAGGACATCTGAAACTGTACTTCTTAGTGTTCCATTACCCATAATCCATGGTCTGAAAATATTTGCAAATAAGACCTCAGTTCCTTGAAATTTATTTTTCTGTGATGAATGTTATGATGCGCATGTATGCATGAATATAACAATCATAAACAAGGGATCACACACAAGGCAAGCACAAACAAAGGTCAATGGATGGATCAAGTTATCATCAAGATTAATCATCCAGTTTGGTCGATTATGGTTTTCACCTTATCAACACCCAAGTTCAATTGATATTGATGAGACTTGATTGGATCAACCGAGAATCAAAAGGTTTGATGTGAGTCACGAGCATGGAGTCAGGTTAAGTACCATCCCAAAGGAGTGTACTAAGGATAAAAACTTGTAGATCATGTTCTAAAGAGTTCCTAGAGTCTTAATCCCATCTATTGGATATTATAGGTTAGGATGATTGTAGCGGGGTATTCGTTACCATTAGAGATATTGACTAAATCCAAGGTAAATCATACAAGTCGAGTCGCCACCGCACTTCTATTTATCCAAAGGAATGGTTAGAAAGCAAACAAAAACCTAAAAGTTTTATCGAATCAAAAACTAGTAAAAGAGAATCAGAGATCTGGGTAAGGGGGTTGGTTATGCAATGGGAAGGTGTTAGGCACCCAAAACAGCCTAGGTACTCCTAGGGAGCCCTTTTCACACTTGTTGTAAGGATGTTGTTTTGTGAAAATTTGTTTGTGCAAACATGATTGAAGAGATGAGAAAAGAATATACAAGTTTATTTACATTTTGTGTTTGAATGGATAAACTCATTGCCTACGTACCATCTTATAAAAGATTAGGATCAAAACCTCGTAGTTCGGGATAAAAAACTCAAAATGAGTGAGTGGATTTATTGTTCCAAAAGCCTTAAGGTCTTTTGTTATCTAACAGAGAAAACTCAACCTAAAACCACAAATCCACCATGCGAGGATAGCTTCAACATGCTAGTGAGGGGTTAACCCTATAATAAGCATGGAAGACTCATTGTCCATCACTAAGGATATAGGTGATTATTACATCTACCACAAAGATAACTCAAACCTAATAGCTAGAGGTTATGAAAAAGTTTTGATTAGAAAGTGGCCCTTGAAACCACAAAAAGGTATTTGGATGGGTTATATTTACCAATTAGAAGTATGTACAAAATGGTCAAAGTTGATTTAAAGGTTCAATTCAAAATAAGTATTATGAAAAGAAAGTTTGAAGATCAAAAGCATAAGGCTTAGGTTTATAATGTTGAAAACAAAGGTTAAACGTTTGCACAAAAGTTTTGGCTTGGGCTAGAGTGGAGAGAAGAAGAAGAAGAGCTAAAATCCTAAGCACACAAGAGGTAAGGGAGAAGAGAACAAAACCACACAAGGAGTTCCTCTCTTGAGATCATATTGATCATCCAAGTAGCTCTCATCCTTTGGAATAAGCAATCACAAGTATAACCTCAAGCAATCAATAGTCAAAAGAACTCTTGGGAAGACTCCTCAATGTATCTTGGATCTCTCTCTCTTAGAAGTTCATGCTAATGGTTCTTCAATTAAGCTCAAGTTGGAACTCCTAACACAAGAAAACACACATCAAAAGGTTCTATAATACAATCAAAGAATGGACAAGAGGGAGTTTAGAGTATGGTCCTTTCAATCTTCATCCTTATGCTCTAAGAATTCTAAAGGCATGAGGCCTAGTTGCTCTTTGACATTTAAGCACTCTAAAGGCATGAGGCCTAGTTGCTCTTCAAACTCCATTTGCTTGGGTAAGGTCCTAAAATCTAAGTCCATTTTGTCCAATTCTTTGCATTTGGTACACAACAAACAAAACAAAACACAAACACAATGATATATACACAATTATGTGCTCAAGTGAACAAAAGGCAAATTGCATTAACATAAACATGTGCTCAAGTGAGCAAAGGAAAAAGCAAATGGATAATATGTGCAAGAATAGTAAATTGCATAAAAGTAAAGAGCAAAAAGTAAATGTTAGTTGTTAATGGTTAGTGTTAGTAGTTAGTGTGCCATAAGGCAAATTTAGCGTTTTGTTAAGCAATCGTAATTGGACTTATGTAGAAGTCACAACTATCTGAGGCCGGTCAATCATAATGTAGGCAACAACACAAGTTAGAAGTCTTGATTAGTGAACCAAGTTCCAACAACTTGCCATGCCAAAAAGAAGAAGAGAATTTGTCTTGTATTGGTTTAAGTCTTTTGCATGATTTAGGAAACAACGTATCCTTAATGCAAAGCCATTCACTTGATCAATTGATCAAGATGAATTAGATTTGAATCAAGGAAGATTAAGCCTCCCTAATCAATGCTAACTTATCAACCTTCGACTCATTGATCAAAAAAGAAAAAGAAAAAGAAAAAGAAAGAGATGAATAATGGAAAAGGAAAATGGGAAAATAAAGTGCATAAGATGAAATAAATGTACCAATCCATGTATGTTGACCAAATGACATTGAAAGTCAAAGTCAAACAATGAGAAATCAGAAATGAGATGAAGATTGGAGGTCAAACAATAAGCAAAATATTTTTGGCATTTTAATATTAAAATAAACTTGAATTAAAAATGAAAGAAAGGTCAAACTTCAAAATCACTTCAAATCAACCTTGAAAGGTCCAAGTGATTTATCCCAAGTTCAACAAGGTCAAACAAAGTTTGACAAAAAATTTCAGCATTTTTAAAAGTCAGAAACTATTTTTAATCAATTAAAAATGAATAAAAATAACCTAATTGAACTAAAATCTCAAATAAATCTCAAATCAATTATAAAATTGATGAGAATATTTTTCATAGATCCATCATCATTCAAATAGGTTAGGAAAACATTTTTGTATTTTTTGAATATCAAAAACTGTTTAAAATGAATTAAAAATAACCAGAAAAGAGAAAATTCACAAAAAATATTAAATGGTGAAATAAAAAATATTAAAAATCAAAATCAGAAACTAGAATTTATTTGGAGAAGAATGCAATTGGTCCCATATTTTTTGGATTTAAAATGAAGAAGATATGAATTTTTGAAAATAATGGAAATAAAAGAAATAAAAATCAGAAAATAAGAAATAAGAAAAATCAGGAAGCGTTGGATTGGAATTCATTAATTGACGTGGCGCATCAGAGGGTTGGGAGACGCGCGCGCATGGTGTACTTGAGTCAACAGCATCACACATGGCATTAAATGAAGTCAATCAAACGGAGCGTTGGGATTAGATCAGAGTCAAAGGATCCAATGGCCATGGACTCATCCACGTGGAGACGGTGGCGGAAACCACCGTCTTCTCCGGTGAGACTCACCGTCCGGCCAAAATTTGCAGGTTTTTAAAACTCAATTAAAATGCACTATCCATACATCATTGGAAAGCTGGGATGATGGACATCATCCCTGTACCACTCAATTCCATTCTAGATCTCTATATTGAGAGAAATCAGAGATGGAAATTTTGTGGTGTTCATGTGAACTTCATGGATTTCAACAATTAAGCACTCAAAACAATTGCCTCTATGAAGAGGACTTCAGCCAACACAATATCCAAGCAAATAGATCAATAAATGGTGAGTTTCGAAGAGAAACCCAGTTGAAGAACAACCTTGAATTCTGGAGATTTGAGCTTGCTTCCTTGCTTCCTTTGGCCAAACAGAAGATCAATGGAGTGTGAGAGAGAGGTCTAGGAACTTTAGATCTAGAAATTCAACCTGATTTAGTTGAATTTCAAATCTGAGAAATTGAAGAAAATTGAAAGAGTTCCTTTAGGTGTGGCTCGGTTTTCAGTTCAGCAGCATTTCAGGTTGATTCATGGATGAAATTTGAATGGAGTGAGGCTCTTATTTATAGATGGAATGGCAAGGCAAGTGTGATTCAATCCGTGTGCATGGAATTGGACATTCATTGCATGGGCTTGCATGATCGTTCAAAAGGACCAAATTCAATGTCAAATGCAATCTGAAATCATACCAAAGTGAAATAGACGTGTAATCTGAATGGTAATTGCTTGTGCATGGAATTTTGAGGTGTTATGCATAATTGGATCAAAAACTTCTCCTCTTCGAAAATACCATTTGCCAAATCCAAACATGATCATGTGAGTAATGGTTGGAAAGGTTTTGATGTAAGGAACAACTGTTATGTTGGGCAAAAATCCATTTGAAGTGTGGAAATTGGTGAAATTTGAGTTTAAAGTGCAAGGTGCAAAACATGTAAAGGAAAAGTTTCTAAATTTGGCCAATGTTCAAGCCCCTCTGTTTCAATGATGCAAACCTCAAATGAAAACACCTCCAACATTAAAGTTGTAGATCTTCTCAACATAATCAAAATGGACTTAAATTTTGCATCATTTGGATTTTTGATGAAAGAGTTATGGGCACTTGAAGTTGGACTTTTTTGCCTTTCAATGCATTTGGTCCAAAGTGACCTATAATGTTTTGCATTATCACATGTATTTCCTTTGAGATTTTGAAATTTTGTTCAACATAACATTTGAATTAGACATCTTAAGCTTTCCAATACATTTTATCCCACCTCAAAATCAGAAAAAATGAATGAGTTATGTCCTTCGAAAGTTGTTCATATTGTCCTTAAGAACATATTTTCTTTTGGTATCATCTCCATTTGACCAACAAATAAAACGTTAGGTCTCAGTGCATTCCAAAATAGTTAGATGAATTGAATGATCAACTTCTCAAGTCCACAACTGATATCTTGATGAATTGAAGATTGAGGATACTCAAATAAGTTCAAATATGCATGAAATGATGAATTAAAGAACTTCGCTTGATTGTATTTGATCATGGGCTGAGGTTTCTTCAAGAGCAAGGCATTGTGGTGCACAGATGAATTAGGGTTTCTTTGGGGAACAAAACCTCAAACCCTTTGACTTGCTTTGATCAATATGATGAATTGAGATGCTAGGGAGGCATATTTGATGGAGGAGAGCTTTGGGAACCATTACCATGCTTACTTTCATCTCCTCTTGACCTTATCATTGCACAAAAGATCTCCTAGAAGCTTTGGACCTTGTGATTGCTCAAGCTACAAACAAAAGATGTTAGTGACATATTTTTATGCTTTTGGTTAGTAAACAAAGTGAGAAAAGCAATAATATACAATTAAAGCATGCTTGGTGATCTCAAACCACTCACAAGAGGTCCCACCGAAAGGCAAAGGAAACCAAGATGCTTATGATCCTTGAGGCAATGCAAATGCAATGTTATGATGCCATGAGGGATCTTAGGGACAAAATTTGGGTCTTACAATGACTAACTCATCAACCCATAACATTCTCAAGAGAAAGCCGTCTAAGTGTATTATCGCGTAACAACTGTGATCAAGTCTACACTTGAACAGTCTCTGCACTACGTCCTAAATAGGCTAAGTTCGATTGAATGTTCTATGATCCTCAGCTTCTCGGATCCCAAATCACAGAAAGTAATGTCTATCCACAAATAACTTGGGTGACATTAGTAACTCCAAAAGGGTCTCCACTGAGTAGATGGGTCTCAAGCCAACTTGCTAAGGACTACTCCACACAGGTTGAACATGATTATACCATCCTCCTATCTTAATTGCACTCAAGTTCGGGTTATAACTTATCTCACCACTTAGAGATCACCAAGCACAAGAAACAGATTACATCACACAATCAATATATAAACATCAAATATACACATATATACACACACAAAAGTAGGCTAAACCCTCTGAGGACTCCTCCCCAGCAGAGTCTGCACTTAATTTCTGTAGCGGTAAATTCATGACCATCAAGCTATGGATAAACTTGACGTAAATAAAAGCAGAGTCGCCACCGCACTTTTATTGTTTCCAAAGGGAAAAGGTAAAAGTACGAACAAAACCCAAATATAAGAAGTTTACAAATCAAAACTTATAAAATTCCATAGATTACAGGTAAGGGGGTTGATTACACAGAGGGAAGGTGTTAGCACCCAAAGTATCCTAGGTACTCCTAGGGAGCTCTTTTATTATGTATGCATATGTATTTGGTATAAAAGATTTTTGATAAAAATAGAGTGTGGGGATGAGAAAGGAATTCATTGATTATATTTTTTGTGTTTGACAAGATCTTCGGTCTTGTGCCCACGTACCAACATAAAAATGAGGGATCAAAACCTCATAGTTCGTGGTAACAATTTCAAAGTTGATGAATTGCTTTTAATAAAAGTTTAATAAGAAAAAGCACAAAGGGCCTAAAAGTTTGAATCAAGTTGTTTGTTCTTTTTGTCTTTTGAAAGTTTATGTCAATATGATTAGGTTTACTTACAAATTTGATTGAGAAAAAGATTTAAAAATTCATTGGCATAAGGTCAAAGTTTCTAATCATTAAAATAAAGTCTAACTTTAAAAATTAAAAGCAAATAAATTTTTTGAAAAGAGGGAGAGATTTAAAAATTTAAGAAGTGGGAGGAGATGAAGAGACTATCCAAAGCACAAAATTAAAAGTTAAGAGTTGAAAAATATCTGAGCAATGGGATGCAATCCAACAAACAAGAATGTCATATAGAAACCCATTTTCCCTTGGAATTTAATCAAGCAATAACCAATAAGAAATGAGCAATATCCAGACATCAGGAAGATCAAGGCATCAAATAAATATAGCCACATCCAAGCAAGCAATTCCCACAGCTAGCCGTCTTCTTTGTCTTCCAATATATCAGATGAAACATTCCTTGATCAACTCAGATTAAAGCATCAGTCACAGGATCAAAATATCAATTAAGCATAAAGGAAGAGTAGCATATGAATTCAAACAAATCTCAAGGCTTGTATCAGATGAAGACTCAGTTCACAATAGTTCAGTCTCAAAATGTTGGCATTTGCCAAGTCCTTTTTGCACAGGGAATGTTGCCTAATCCTAAGTCCAAAAGTTCATATCAAGATCAGCAGTCCACAAGATATTTTTATTGTTTTTGTTGTTATTAAGTATTTTAAGGTCCTAAGACCACAAACAAAACCAAAATACACAAATAATCTATACAATTACAAGATATGGCTCAAATGAGCAAAGTGAAAATGACATAAACATAAACAAGTTAAATGAAATGTAAAGGACAATGAATGATAAATGACTGAAATGTAAATTGCATAAAGTAAATGACTTGAAAGTAAAGCAATATTAACAAGAATTACTCAAATGTTAGTCAAAAGTTAGTCAAGTGTTAGTGGTGATTTTTAATTGATTAAGTCATTCTTTGGAGAACACTCAACCATTCATTCACAAGTATGAATCCGTAAACCAAGACATCTTTCATGAGAAGGGATCCAACTTGGATAGTGTAGCGGGGTATTCGTTACCATTAGACATATTGACTAAATCCAAGGTAAACCATACAAGTCGAGTCGCCACCGCACTTCTATTTATCCAAAGGAATGGTTAGAAAGCGAACAAAAACCTAATAGTTTTATCGAATCAAAAACTAGTAAAAATGTCATAGATCGGGGTAAGGGGGTTGGTTATGCAATGGGAAGGTTTTAAGCATCCAAAACATCCTAGGTACTCCTAGGGAGCCCTTTTCACACTTGTTGTAAGGTTGGTATTTTGTGCAAATTTGTTTGTGCAAACATGATTGGGGAGATGAGAGAAGAATATACAAGTTATTTACAATTTTGTGTTTGGATGGATAAACCCATTTCCTATGTACCATCTTAAAAAAGATTAGGATCAAAACCTCGTAGTTCGGGGTAAAAATCTCAAAAAACAAGTTGGTGAATTGATTGGTCCAAAAACCTTAAGGTCTTTTGTTATCCAAGGGAGAAAACTCAACCTAAAACCACAAATCCACCATGTGAGGATAGCTTCAACGTGCTAGTGAGGGGTTAACCCTATAATAAGCATGGAAGACTCATTGTTCATCACTAAGGATATAGGTGAGTATTACATCTACCTCAAGGATAACTCAAACCTAATGGCTAAAGGTTATGAAAAGTTTTTGATAAGAAAGTGGCCATTGAAACCACAAAAGTATTTGAATGAGTTATATTTACCAATGAAAAGTATTTACAAAATATGGTCAAAGTTGACTTAAAGATTCAATTCAAAATAAGTGTTATGAAAAGAAAGTTTGAAAATAAAAAGCATAATGCTTAGGTTTCTAATTTTTGAAAAGAATGTTAATGTTTGCACAAAAGTTTTGGCTTGGGTTAGAGTGGAGGGAAGAAGAAGAATGGCTAAAGTCCTAGTCATACAAGAGATGAAGGATAAGAAACAAGACCACAAATGGAGTTCCCTTCTTGAGATCATATTGATGATCCAAGTAGCTCCCCTCCTTTGGAATAAGCAAGAAAATAAGTGTAAGTTCAAGCAATCAAATTAATCAAGCAAGCTCTTAGAAGATCCCCAATGGCTCTTGTATCTTTCTCTTTGAAGCCCATGACAATGGTTCTTCAATTTGGCTCAAGTAGGATTCCCTAGCACAAAAGCACACACATCAAAAAGTTCCATGGAGTAAATCAAGAATGGACAAGAGTGAGTTGAGAGATTTGGTTTTTATAATCCATCTTCAACATTAAGGCCTTTTTACTCCATTTTTGCATAGGGAATGTCCTAGAATCTAAGTCCATTTGTCCATTTTTTGCATTTTGGTCCACAACAATCAAAACAAAACACAAGCACAATAATATATACACCATTATGTGCTCAAGTGAGCAAAAGGCAAATTGCATTAACATAAACATATGCTCAAATGAGCAAAGGGCAAAAGCAAATGAATAATATGTACAAGAATAGTAAATTGCATAAATGTAAAGTGCAAGAATTAAATGTTAATAGTTAATGGTTAGTCTTAGAGTTAGTGTGCCATAAGGCAATTTAGCGCTATGTTAAGCAATCGTAATTGGACTTATGTAGAAGTCACAACTATTTGAGGCCGGTCAATAATAATGTAGGCAACAACACAAGTTAGAGCTTTTGATTAGTGAATCAAACTCCTAAAACTTGACATGCCAAAAAGAAGATGAGAAATGATCTTGTATTGATCTAGGTTCTTTGCTTCATTAGGAAGCAACCTATCCTTAATGCAAAGCCATTCACTTGATTCATTATCAAGTTGAATTAGATTTGAATCAAGGAAGGTTAAACCTCCCATGTATCAAGGCTAACCACCAATCTTTAACTCGTTGATCAAAAGAAAGAAAAAGAAGAATAAGAAGAAAATGAATATTAAAGTACATTAATGGAAATGGGAAGAAATAATCAATAAGCATTGACCAAAGATAGAGAAGAACAAGGTCAAACAATAGTAAACAGAAGCAAGATGAAGATTAGAAGTCAAGAAACAAATAAAATATTTTTAAAATTTTTAAATATTAAAATAAAACTTGAATTAAAATAATAAAGAAAGGTCAAACTTCAAACTCACTTCAAATCAACTTTGAAAAGTCCAAGTGAATTATCCCAAGTTCAACAAGGTCAGACAAAGTTTGACAATTTTTTTTAGCATTTTTAGAAGTCAGAAACTATTTTTAATCAATTAAAAAGGTATAAAAAATAACCTAATTGAATTAAAATCACAAATAAATCTAAAATCAATTAATAAATTGATGAGAATATTTTTCATAGATCTATCATCATTCAAATAGGTTGGAAAAACATTTTTGTATTTTTTGAATATCAAAAACTATTTAAAATGAATTAAAAATAAGCATAAAAGAGAAAATTCCTAAAAAATATCAAATGATAAAATAAAAAAAATAAAAAATCATTTTTAGAAACTAGAAATTAAAAGAAGAAAAATGAAATTGGTCTCATATTTTTTGGACCAATAATGAAGGAGATATGAATTTTTTAAATGAAATGGAATTAAAAGAAATAAAAGGAAATAAAAATCAGAAATTAAAATGATGGAAAAACGTGGAGCGTCTGATGCACTTTCATTAATTGACGTGGATCATCACGTGGCCAGGAAGCGCGCGCTCACCATATACTCTAGTTAACTGAATCACATAGTGCCATTAAATAAGTCATAACATTGAGTGGCCTGGATTAGATCTGGAAAAGCAAATGGATGGCTCAGATTCCATCTGGAGACCAGACGGTGACAAGCGCCACCGTCGTCTCCGACCAGCTTCCGGCGAGGCTCAAATTTGCAGAGAAATGAATGTGTACCAAATGCCACGATCTAGGTACCAATCGAAAGCTGGGGTGATGTACATCACCCCTGTGCCAACCAAATCCACTCTAGGTTTCTACATTGAGAGAAATCAGAGATGGAATTTCTATGGTGTTCAACTGAACTTAATGGAATTTAAAAATTTAAAGCTCAAATCAATTGCCTCTATGAAGAGGACTTCAGATCACACAACAACAGCAAGAACCAAGCAGTATATGAGTAGATTCGAAGAAAATGAAAATTGAAGTAAACCTCTAATTTGCAGAGTCTGAGAGCATAATTCCTTGGAGTTAATGCTTGCAGTTTGTTCTAGGGAATAAGGTAGCAAGGCTTAGGAACTTTTAGATCTAAGAAACAATCAATGCAATTGAATTTTAGATCTGAAAATTGAGAGAAAAATTAGTGAGTTCCTTTGGAGTGTGGTTTAGGGATTAGTCGTGCAGCATTTAGGGCGCCTTTAGGTTGCTGAAATGAGAGGCATGAGCATTATATTTATAGCCAAAGCAAGGCTGAGTTGCATGAACAAATCATGTGCATGGATGGAAGGGGCCTCCATGCATGGGCCTGTACAGGCGCATGGAGGGCCCAATTCCACTTGGATTTGGCAGCTAATCATCAGCATATGCAAATTGGACGTGCAGATTATGTAGTATTGGTCATGCAATGCAAATTTTATTGATTTTCAAAAATGCACCAATGTGTTCATGTCTTCGAAAATGGCATGTCCATACTTGAAACACAACCTTATGAGTAATGGTTGGAAAGATTTTTGCATGAGGATCATTTTTTATGTTGATCAAAACTTCATTTGAAACTTGGAAATTGATGAAAAGTGGTCATGAAGTGTAGGGTGCAAGACATGTACATGTGAGAATTTCAAAATTGGCCAAAGTTCAAGCCCTTCTGTTTCAGTGATGCAAGCTCCAAATGACAAAATCTTCAACATCAAAGTTGTATATATTTTCAAGGAAATCAATTTGGACTTAAATTTTAAATCATTTGGATTTTTGATGAAGAAGTTATGGGCACTTGAAGTTGGGCTTTTTCACATTTCAATGCTTTTGGTCCAAAGTGACCTATAATGTTTTGCATTATCACATGTATTTCTTTTAGGATTTTGAAATTTTGCTCAACATAACAATTGAATTATACAGCTTACACTTTCCAATGCATTTGATCTCACCTTAAAATCTTGAAAAATGAATGGAGTTATGTTCTTGGGAAGTTTACCCAAAATTAGGGTTTAAGTCAAAATGACCTATAATGTCTTGGAATGGATGATGACCTTAAAAGCTTCAAATCAATTTTTGATGAACATGAAAGTTGTTCATATGGTTCTTAAAAACATTTTTCCTCTTGGGGTCATCTCCATTTGACAAACACATAAAACGTTAGATCTCAGTGTATTTCAAAATAGTTAGATGAATTGACTGATCAACTTCTCATGTCCAAACCTTATATATTGATGAATTGATGATTGAGGATGCTCAAATAAGTTCAAATATGCATGAATTGATGATTTAAAGAACTTCCCTTGATTGCATTTGATCATGGGTTGGGGTTGCTTCATGAGCAAGGCATAGTTGATGAACAGATGAATTAGGGTTTCCTTGGGAAACAAACCTCAAATCCTTTGATTTGATTTGATTTGATAAAAATGATGAATTGAAATACTTGGGAGGAATATTTTATGGATGAGAGCTTTGGGAACCATTTCCATACTTGCTTTCATCTTCTCTTGGTCCTATCAATGCGCATAGGATCTCCTAGAAGCTTTGGATCTTGTGACTGCTCAAGCTACAAACAAGAGATGTTAATGACATATTTTTGTGCTTTTGGTTAGTAAATAAAATGAGAAAAGCAATAACATACAATTCAAGCATGCTTGGTGATCTCAAACCAAATCTCAAAAGTTCCCACCCAAAGGTAAGGAGCCAAGATGTTATGATCCTTGAGGCAAATGCAATGTGAAATGATATGATGCCATGAGGGGTCTTAGGGTCAAAATTAGGGTCTTACAGATAGCTCAATAAGTATGCCCCTAGCTCCCCAGAAAGGATAAAAGGTCAAGTCTAGACACAATGCCATGAAGAATGGGAGACTGACAATGTCACTTACTAGAATTTTATGCCTTGAGGGTCAAATTTAGCTCTATGTTAAGCAATCGTAATTGGACTTATGTAGAAGTCACAAATATCTGAGGTCGGGCAATAAAAATTGAGGTGTTAATGTGTGTTAGAGATTTGGTATGAAGAACCAAACTCCTAAAACATACCACACACTAAAAGAAAAGATCAAGAGGGAGGGACCTATCTCAATCATACTTATATTGGTTTATCTAACACAAGGTCATTGATGAAATAATTAGCCTTTAGACATTAGATATTTCACTGGTCAAATGAGGGAATGAGGAAGAATAGGATGAAGATGAAGAGGTAGGGGAATATAGAATTACAAATTGACCAAGGGAGGATTTTCATCAAATCAACACCATCCATTCATTTTGGGAGATGAAATGTACATTTCATCAATCCCCTAAATCCAATGATTTTGATTTGACAAAAATCAAATCAACCTTGACCAAGGCCCAAACAGAAAGTCAAACATCACAAGACCATAAAAATGGCTCAACAACATTTTTAAACATTTAATCAATTAAAAATCAATTTAAAAATGAATTAAAATACATTTTACTTTGGTCAAAACCTAAAATCCCTTCAAAACACCAAATAAATGGCCAAGGGATTTATCCTAGGTCAAACAAGGTCAAAGGACCTTAGACAAAAAATTTCACTATTTTCAAAAAGTCAGAAGTATTTTTAAATAATTAAAAATATGCACAAAACATTTAATTCATGAGAAATATTTAATTCAAAAGTATTTAAAGATTTTTGGTGAAAGTCCCATATTTTTTGGATTAAAAATGAAATTTTTATGAATTAAACAAAATAAAGCAATTAAATGGAAAATCAGAAAATACAAAAAAAACAAGGCCCATCAGATCTCCCTCATTAATTGAGGTGGCAGGTTTGATGGACAAGCACGCGCGTTCCACAAACACCTTAGTCAACTGCGCCACACACTTGGTAATTAAATGGAAAGGCTGAGATTAAAACATTAGATGATGATCAAATGGTTCTGGACACGTCAACGCACCACCGAAGCTAGGGCTACGGTCATCTTCTCCGATGGACCTCACCGGACTGGTCCACCTTCAACTTAATGAAAAATGAAAAAAAAAAGGACATTATTTCATAGAGAAAATACTCAGAAGCTCGAATCTGGCCTCAATTTTCTCCAATTCCAAGTATATTAAAAGATACAGGGATTTGAATTTTGAGGATCATGAACTAAATTGCTTCGATTTGACCTCAAAGCAACTCAATCTTGTTGCCTACATTGGTAGGACTTCAGCCAACCAAAAATAAAAAAGAATGGTGAAGAATTGAGAGGGAATCGAAGAGAGAAAGTTTTTGAAAAATCACCTTTGAGGGAGCTTGAATCTTGCTTGATCTTGCTTCCAATTGGCCTTGGCTTGACATCAGAAGCTTGTAGGAAGTGAATTGGATCAAATAATGGCTTGGATTCTTGGAGTTCCAACTTCAAAACAAAAGTGAAATTGAATCTCGATTTTCAATTGAAAACCTTCAAGTTTATCCTCTAATGGTGAGGGGTATGGTTGAAGGATCAAAGCTTGGGTAAGGTGTCTCTAATTCTGAGCAAGAGGGGTTGTATTTATAGGCAATGCTATTGATTTCCACACACTTCCATCAAAATGCCAAAAATAGTAATTCTCACTTGCATGGATGCATGGGTGTGTGATAGGCCAATGAAGTGATGTCAAAAGGTTCAAAATTGATCATGAGCATTGCTGAAAGTGTGTCATGAAGTCATGCAATTGGAAATGGAAAATGGTAATGAGATTCATCCAAATGGAACCTTAAGGAAAACCTATGAGCAAGTCATTAAATATTTGTCCAAATGAGGTAACCTTGGACTTTTTGGAAAGGTGAGATCAAGGGGAACAACTTTCATGTTGAATACGTTTCCATTTGAAGCTTGGATCATGATGAATTTTGAGGTGGAAGTTTGGAAAATCAAACATAAATGAAATTTTTCTAAGTGCAAGCCAAATATTCACTTCTTCCACCTTGAATAACTTTTGCTATGGGATTTAAATGGAAACAGTTCCTTCATCAAAGTTGTAGCTCCTTCAATCCTATTCAATTTAGTCACAAATTTGACCTCATTTGGATTTTGCATGAAGGAGTTATGCATTTTAGAAGTTGAGGAAAATCTCTTGTTCAATGGTAATGGCCCAAAATGACATATAATGTTTCCTCTTGGCACATGTCCTTTCAAGTTGAATTTGAAGTTTCTCAAAGAATCAAAGTTGGAGAGGACCTCTTGAAATTGATCATGAAACTTGTATGACCTTCGTATCATAAATATTGAGCAAGTTATAGTTATTGGAAGTTGACCTCTTAACTAGGGTTCAGACAAAATGACCTATAATCTTTCTCCATAAAAAATAACTTTCCAAGCAAAACTAGATCTTGACCTCAACATGAAAGTTGTTTGGAATGTCATAAGTAGTAACTTTTCTCTTGGAATAATTTTCATATGAAAAACATTGTAGGAGACAGGGTCTAGTGAACCCCAGTTTTGACAAGTTGACTTTCTCTGGTCAACCACCATTAACCAACTTGCAAAATTGAAGTTCTCTTGATCTCTTGGACTCATGGAGGATCATATATGTATAATATGATTTATAATGAAGTATACATTGATATTTTGGACCAATTGTTGAAGAAACTTTCTAAGGAAGTCACACAAGGTACCCATATGAATTAGGGTTTCCAAGGTAAACAAGCTTCAAGATCTTGATGAATTATTGATCAAAATAATAAATGAAGAACAATGGGGATCCATATATGATGTCTAGAACCATTGTGAACCATCTTTTTATTAATCTCCTTGCACTGAGGGTCTCAAACCCTAGTTGTGAGCTTGATAGGGCATTGGTGGATGCACACACTACCTATAAAAGAAACAAAGCTATACATAGACATACTTTTGTATTTTTGTTAGTAGACAAAGAAAAATGAAGTATGATTCAATCAAATGTGTTTAGTGATCTCTCTCAATGCAAACCCAATGCATGAGGAGTAAGGAGGATGCCAAGGTGTGATCCCAAAGCCAATGCAAATGATGAGATAACATGAGGAATCTTAGGGTCAAAATTAGGGTCTTACACCACGAGTATTTCTTCAGAACCTTTGCATGTTGATCTTGTTCTAACAGGTTCATTTTGTTCCCCAAAATCAATTCTTCAGAAACGTTTTGTCTATTTCTTGATCTTTTCAGATTTATTTTGACTTCAGGTGCTTCTGACGTTCCCTTTTTTGCTTCTTCATATTCTTTAGCCTTTTCCTCAGAACCTGCAAGTGTTATCTCTAATTCTACAAAATTCTCAACTAGCTTTGACTTTTCAGAGTCAAGCTTATCATCAAATTTGAGATGCATTGATTCTTCCACAATTAGTGTTTCTGTATTATATACTCTATAACCTTTAGAGCATTCTGAGTATCCCAACATAATACATTTTTGTGCTTTAGAATCAAATTTGTTCAGATTATCTTTAGTGTTTAGGATAAAACAAGAACATCCAATGGGATGAAAGTAGAAAATGTTAGGTTTTCTTCCCTTACACAATTCATAAGGAGTCTTCTCCAAAATAGGTCTAATAGAGATTCTATTCTGAATATAACACGATCTATTCACCGTTTCAGCCCAGAAGTGCTTAGTGATCAGTCACCATTTATGCTAGGTATTTCACTATTTAACCGTAAATAAGTCAGGTAAACTGCGTAAACTTAAGCATTTTTAGTTAGATATAAGCTCAATTCTATAATATAGAGTGTGTTGTTACTTATGAGTTTCTTGAGGATATTTTAAACTTTTGGGTATGTTAGCAGGTCAAAAACTAGTTTGGAAGCTCAAGGAATCAAACGTCAGATGCGAGATTGAGCCAGAGCAAGAAAACAGAAGAAAAAATAAATTCTTGGAGAACCTGCTGTCCATACGCGTATGGCCTTACATGATACGCGTATGGACCTTCCCATTACGCGTAGTATACGCAAAGGACCAGAGGAGTGGAAAATCAAGCAAAAAGACAAGCTTCTGGTGATACGCATATAGTAGTTAGCAATACGCGTATCAGATGTTGTCTTACGTGCAATACGCGTATGAAACAGCGTAATACGCGTAACAAATGTTGTCTTACGTGCAATACGTGTATGGAACAGAGCAATACGCGTAGTGTGCAGCGCAATACGCGTATGAAGCCCAGAATCCGGAAAAGCCCAGTTGCGTAGCTATTTACACGGGAGAACGCGATTTTACGAGGGTTGGACAATTTTGGGAGAAAAAAAAAGAAGCGTTTGAGAACTGGAGACTCAAGGATTATCGGAGGATTCATATGTTCAAGAGTTTTTCGACTATTGAAGATTGATTTCTCAAGAAATTCTGTAATGACAACAATTTATATCTTTGTTTTATTTCTATTATGAGTAGCTAAACCCCCCATTGCTAGGGGGGTGACCCTGATTCTGAATGTGACAGATTTTATGTTTGTGAATGCATTGACTATTTCTTCCTCTCAATTGATTTGTTCATATTACCGTTCTTTATGTTTTATTTGTCGGACCAACGAATGATGATTAATATGAATAGTTTAAGCTGGACAACAATTATTCATTGATTTGTATAAGAACTTTGGATAGTAAAGATCACCTAGGACTAGGGATATTCTATCTGACCGGTAATTCTTGATATTCGAATGCTTGAGTATGAACTTAATTATTTATGGACATAGTAATTAGGTTACAGAATCAAATTTCTTTTCACTAAGGAATTAGGAATAGATAACCTTGAGGACCGGAATCAATTGGACAAGATTATTGTCAAAGCCTTCATAAATTACATATGTTACAGGAAGTTTCATTCATCGAACCCTAGCAATCTACTCTAATTTGTCTCTCGTTCAACCATTTTATTTGTTTTATTTATTTGCAATTGATAGTATAATTACTCACAACACAAAAACCAAAGGCTTTTTGTCTAATTGAAACAATCTATAAACTCTGTATCGTCAAGCAGTTCTTGAGATCGACAAACGGGGAATTTCCCTTTTATTACTACGGTGAGAAAAATAGTACACTTGCTATTTTCCCATCAAGTGTTTGGCGCCGTTGCCGGGGACTGCCAAAGATATTAGAGTTTATTAATTTATTTTCAATTAGAATTTTGTTGCTCTGCATCCAAAATTTTATTTACTGTTTAATTTTATTTTTATTGTTATTGTAACTAATTTCTGTCTAATCTATGTATGCGAGGTAAGGCCTCAGCTGATTTTCATTTTGACGCGGAACCAGAGAGAACATTGCACGCAAAGCTCAGAGAAGCTAGAAGAAAAAAACTGGCAAACTCTGACACCGAAGAACCGGCCACACCTGGCACACCAGTCTCTGTTCACTCCGAAAAATCTGAGTCAGACACTGATTCACATCCAGACATTGTTGACATGGCTGCAGACCCGCCTCCAGCGGAAAGACTTTTAGGTGACTATGGCAGACAGAATAATCCAGCAGTGCGGTTGACCATTGTTAACCAACCTGTTAATGTTGCTCACTTCCAGTACCATCCCTCAACTATCCGTCAGTTAGAAAGCAAACCTTTTTCAGGAAAGATCAATGAGGATGCAAACAAGCTTCTACAGAGGTTTCTGACTATGACTACATCATTAAAAATTGATGGGCATTCTGAAGAGGCAAAGAGATTGGTCATGTTCCCATTCACGTTATCTGAGGATGCTGAGGAATGGTTCTATTCCCTACCCGCAGGAAGCATTACTACTTGGCAACAAATGGAAACAGCATTCTTGAACGAGTATTTTCCTGCTTCTGTGTATATCCGTAAGAGGTATGACATTGTGAATTTTAAACAGAAAGACGGAGAGACACTTGGAGATGCATACAAAAGATTCAAGAGATGTTTAGTTGCGTGTCCTACACATAATCTGGATGCAACTGAACATATGCAGAATTTTGTAAACGGGCTGAAGATGAGAACGAAGCAACTCATTGATACAGCTGCTGGTGGCTCGTCTAATTTTTCAACAGCAACCGGTATCAAAAAGATCATCGAAGCTATTGCAGCGAATGAGCATTTGGAATTATATGACCGTACTGTGAGTCAGTCGGAGGGAAAAATTGACTTGAAATTAGCAAATCAGGTAGTGAAAATGGAAGACCAGATTGCAGCTGAGGTTGAAAGAAGACTGAAAGCGATGAATTTAGGTACCCAGACTGTTGCTCAAGTTCAACCGGTTCAGACTATGATTTGTGAGATTTGTAGTGGACCACACTTTGCCATGCATTGTGTTGCAACCGCAGAACAAGTGCAAGCTATAAATTACCTGAGGCAGAATAATCCCTACTCAAATACGTATAATCCGGGGTGGAAAAATCATCCTAATTTCTCTTGGAAAGATCAGCAAGGTAATATTCAGAAGCAAGGACCTCCACAACAACAACCACCTTACCAACCACAATATCAGTCGCAACAGCAACCTTATCAGCAACAAGTACCAAAGAAAGCGGATTGGGAGATTGCTATAGAGAAGATGGCGACTCAGAGTATTCAATTTCAGGAAGAAACCAGGAATAATCAGAAGAGCACCAATGCATCCATTAAAAATCTGGAGATTCAATTGGGTCAGATAGCACAACAGATAACAAATTTTCAAACACCGGGCGCATTACCTAGTGCAACAGTGACAAATCCGAGGGAGCACAATAATGTGAGTGCGGTAACAACAAGAAGCGGAAAATCTGTTGAAGATCTTAAAAAGAAGGATGAAGAAGAAGATCAATTGCTTGAAGTGGACCTGGAAATATTAGAAAACAAGACACCACCTGAGGAAGAAAAGGTAATACCGCCGGTGGTACAAGAAAAGCTCACTGAACCAAAACCCATCATTAAGCTTCCATTCCCACAAAGAAACAAAAAGAAGAAGCAAGATGAGAAATATTTTCAGAAATTCATGGAGTTGTTCAAGAAATTAGAAATCAATATTCCATTCTCTGAGGCACTCGAGCAGATGCCTATCTATGCGAAACTCATGAAAGACATCATCTCCAAGAAGCGCACCACTGACACTGACTCAGTTATACTAACTGAAACTTGTAGTGTTGTTTTGCAGGGTATGAAGATTCCAGTGAAGAAGCCAGATAGAGGTTTTATGACCATCCCGTGTACCATTGGAGATAGGTCCTTTAAAAGGGCGCTGATTGATTTGGGGGCTAGTGTTAGCCTTATGCCTTTGTCTATTTACAGGTGGCTAGGAATTGGAAATGTTCAAGATACCAGAATGACACTTCAATTTGCTGACCACTCAGTGAAGAGACCCTTTGGGATAGTTGAGGATGTTCTGGTCAAAGTTGATAAATTTGTTTTTCCTGTTGATTTTGTAATTTTGGAAATGCCAGAAGATGAAGAGATACCTCTGATTCTGGGCAGACCTTTCTTAGAAACAGGTAGATGCATGATAGACATGGAGGGAGGTACCATGACCCTAAAGGTATATGACGAAGAGCTCAGAATTGATGTCTGAGATACTATGAAACATAAAGAGGATATGTGTACAAACCACTCCGTGGAAGTAATTGATCAAATTGTAACTAGCACAATTCAAAGAAAGTTTCCTGAATTACTGTTGGAAAGAGTTCTTAGTCTGTCGGTCAGAGAGATTGAGGAGAATGATGATGAAAAAGAAAAAGAAGTGCTTGCTATGCTGGATACACAACCCCTTTGGATGAAATCCAAACCACGCAGGTGGGAGGATCTGAGAGCTTCACCAGAATTAGAAGATGAAAAGGTAAGTAAACCAGGTATAAATTTTGAATTAAAACAATTAACTGTAAACCTTAAATATGTCTTTCTAGAATCTGGAACAAATTGTCCTGCTATTATCAGTTCTGAGCTAAATGTCATAGATGAAGAAAAGTTGATACAGGTACTGAAGAAACATAAAAGTGCTATTGGTTGGACTATTGAGGATTTAAAAGGGATTAGCCCCACAGTATGCATGCATAAGATACTGATGGAGGATAATCAGAAACCAGTAGTACAACCACAAAGGAGGTTAAACCCAGCGATGAAAGAAGTGGTAAGGAAAGAGGTTGTAAAGTTGTTAGATTCGGGAATGATTTACCCCATTTCTGACAGCTCGTGGGTAAGTCCTGTGCATGTGGTACCAAAGAAAGGAGGAACCACAGTAGTTTTAAATGAAAAGAATGAACTGATCCCAAATCGCACCGTGACAGGGTGGCGAGTATGCATCGATTACAGAAGACTAAACACTTCAACAAGAAAGGATCATTTTCCTCTCCCTTTTATTGATCAAATGTTAGAAAGAATTGCAGGTCATGAGTATTAATGCTTTCTGGATGGATATTCGGGATACAATCAAATTGCTGTAGCCCCGGAAGATCAGGAGAAAACTGCATTTACATGTCCTTATGGTATTTTCGCTTACAGACGGATGCCATTTGGGTTATGCAATGCCCCAGCTACTTTTCAGAGGTGTATGACGTCTATATTCTCCGACATGCTTGAAAAGTATATGGAGGTGTTTATGGATGATTTCTCTGTGTTTGGTTCTTCTTTTGATAATTGTTTAGCTAACTTGTCTCTTGTTTTGCAAAGATGCCAGGAAACTAACCTTATTCTCAATTGGGAGAAATGTCATTTCATGGTGCAGGAAGGAATTGTGCTAGGACACAAAATTTCCCACAAAGGAATTGAAGTGGATAAAGCCAAAGTGGAGGTGATAGCTAACCTCCCACCTCCGGTGAATGACAAAGGGATAAGGAGTTTTTTGGGTCATGCAGGTTTTTATCGCAGGTTTATCAGAGACTTCTCAAAAGTTGCCAAACCATTGACTGATTTGCTAGTCAAGGACAAGCAATTTAATTTTGATCAAAACTGCATGGTAGCTTTCGAGACTTTAAAGAGTAAGTTGATCATTGCGCCTGTTGTAATTGCCCCCGATTGGTCCTTTCCTTTCGAAATAATGTGTGATGCAACTGACCTTGCTGTGGGGGCTGTCCTAGGACAGAGAAAGGGCAAATTATTGCATGTGATTTATTATGCTAGTCATGTCCTTAACCCGACCCAAATGAATTATGCAACTACCGAAAAGGAGTTGTTGGCCGTGGTTTATGCTTTTGACAAATTTAGATCATATTTTCTTGGCTCAAAAGTTATTGTGTATACTGATCATGCTGCTTTAAAGTATTTGTTTGCTAAGTAGGAATCAAAGCCAAGACTTTTGAGATGGATCCTCCTCCTTCAGGAGTTTGATTTGGAAATCCGAGATAAAAAGGGGTGCGAGAACACAGTCGCGGACCACTTATCTCGCATGTCCCTAATCAAAGAAACTGAGGAGGAACATCTTATTCAGGACACATTCGCTGATGAGAAAATACTTACTGTTCAGGATATACCATGGTTTGCTGACTATGCTAAATATGTGGTAGGTGGGGTTATACCTGATGACTTTAATTCTCACCAAAAGAAAAAGTTTCTTTATGATTGCAGGTTATACTTATGGGATGATCCATTCCTCTATAAAAAGGGAGTGGATGGTTTGATCAGAAGATGTGTTCCAGAAAGAGAGCAAGCCGACATTCTGAAAGCTTGTCATAATTCGGAGTATGGTGGACATTTCAGTGGAGATAGAACTGCAGCAAAAGTCCTCCAATCGGGTTTGTATTGGCCGACGCTATTCAAGGATGAAAATTCTATAGTCCGAGAATGTGATAGGTGCCAACGAATAGGTAACATTACAAAGCGGAATCAGATGCCGCAAAACTCCATGCTAGAAGTGGAGTTGTTTGATGTTTGGGGTATTGATTTTATGGGACCGTTTCCACCATCATTTGGTAAGAATTACATATTGGTTGCGGTCGATTATGTGTCAAAATGGGTAGAGGTTGTGGCATTACCAACAAATGATGCTAAAGTGGTGGTGAATTTCTTGAGGCATAACATTTTCTCCAGGTTTAGGGTACCACGGGCTTTAATTAGTGACCAAGGTACGCATTTTATAAATAAACTCATGGAGAATTTGTTGAAAAAGTATAATGTCAAACATAAGATAGCCACACCGTATCACCCCCAGACGAGTGGGCAAGTGGAAGTGTCTAACCGCCAAATAAAGCAGATCTTAGAAAAGACGGTAAGTGCTTCTCGGAAAGATTGGTCAGTAAAGCTGGATGATGCATTGTGGGCATACAGGACTGCATTTAAAACACCTATAGGTATGTCCCCCTATCAACTAGTTTACGGTAAGGCTTGTCATTTACCACTCGAACTCGAGCACAGAGCCTTTTGGGCCTCCAAATTCCTTAACTGTGATCTTTTCAAAGCTGGTGAGTCCGGAATTCTTCAACTTCATGAGTTGGAAGAGTTCAGGAATCAAGCTTATGAAAATGTCAAAATTTACAAGGAACAAACAAAAAAATGGCATGATCAAAAGATCCAGAAGAGGGAATTTTGGGAGGGACAACTCGTACTGTTGTTTAATTCCAGGTTGAAGTTGTTCCAAGGTAAATTGAGGTCAAGATGGTCCGGACCGTTCGTCATTAACAAAGTACTTCCTCATGGAGCAATAGAGCTTAAAAATGAGAAGAATGGCGACACCTTCAAGGTTAATGGTCAGAGGTTGAAACCATATAATCCCGGTGAAGGGGGACCAATTGAAACTGTTAAACTCATCTGAGTATGAGGTGTCTCGTCGACCCATGTGACGTTAAACGAAGCGCTGCTTGGGAGGCAACCCAAGGAAGGTTTGAAAATTTTTGTTATTTTAATTTTGTCGAGTCAGTGAAATTTGAAAGAAAAAAAATTGTCAATACGCGTATTGGATTGCAATAGCGCTCCTCTAGTGAAACGCGTATGATACGCGTAAGGCTCTATGTAATACGCGTATCAGGCTCTGATACATGATCTGTTACGCGAATCACACTTTTCACTAGTTTGAGTAGTGTATGATACGCGTAAGGGAGCCAGATACGCGTATTGGCTGCGTAACATACGCATATCATTGTGTGGGTCTGTTTATATAGTTTTTTTTTCGTACGTGCTTCATTCTATCATTGCTCTCGTTACGTGTTTTTGCGTATTGCTGTGATTTCTCTCTGTTTCTTCTCTTTCACTCAGTTTACAGGTCCGTACAATGTCTCAATCTCCAGAAGAGGTCAGAATATTCCGCACCACATACCATGAAGCCAGATATGACCAAATCAAAACTCGAAATATGGTGGAAGAGAAACACTGGATGTATCAGAATGAAACGTTTCCAGAGGTTACTAATCTTCTTAAAAAGCAGAAGTTAATCCATTTCAATGACAAAATCCAAACTATTTCGCTGGATCTGATATGGGAATTCTATGCTAATGCACAACGGGTTACCTCTGATGAAGAAGACCCAACAGAGAATGAAGCATTCGTTTCATGGGTAAGAGGCAAGGTTATAAAATATGATTGGAAAATTATTAACAGTGTGTTGAAGTGTAAATTCTATGATTCTGTTTGTCCTTTTGCCGAAGCAAAACGTTCTGACAAAAGCACCTGGCCATACAATGAAATGAAAGATTCACTGGTTAGGTCGGGTCGTGATTGGGCACCTACTTCAAAAATCTCTCCGGCAAAGATTATGGTTGTTGATTTAGCTCCGATCCCTAAGGCCGTGGCATACTTTATTCATCACAATTTAAGCACTAATCGGAGCGGTTCTGAATTGATATCGGAGCGTGCCCTACTTCTTCATCAGATCCTGCAGAAGAAACAGGTGAATATTGGACGGATAATTGCTACTGGTATGGATGAGATTGCTCAGTCGCCAAAAAAATCACTAGGCCATGCGACTGTGATTTATTTACTGTGCAAAAAAGCTGGTGTTCCGGATTTTCAAGATTCAGATATGTTGCGACCTGCTGCACCGCTGAACGCCCATTGGATGAAGTAGAGGACGACCACAGATGATCCGCCCCGACCTCTACGGGGCCCACATGACAGGGAGGGCAGCACCAGTGCTCTGCGCCAGGATGCTCAGCCGGCTGCTACGGAGACACAGCCCCCTCAGCCTCCTCTGATTGATGAGAACTCTAGGGAGTACCGGATGCAGATGTCACAATTTTGTGTTATGCAGGAGTTTTGTTTTCAATATGGACTGTCAGGGAGAGTTCTTACCCATCAGACAGATCTTTGGGAGGAGGCACAGCGCTTTAGAGAGAGATTCTCCGGACCTCCTCCAGCACCTCACTTTGGACAGTTCACCTTTCCTTGGTGGAACCAGCCAGTTCAGATAGGGGGAGAGATTCTGCAGCAGCCGCAACAGCCACCACACCAGACACCACCTCAGCAGCAGCATACTCCTTCATGCCACACGGAGATATTGACGCCTATCTCTGCCTTCGCACGGGGGCACACTCAGTTAGATCCTATAGAGGAGATTGACTTTGATACTCATATGCAGGACGGTGGACTGGGTGATTGACTTTGATTATGTTATGCTTTTGTACTTTTGGTTTTTCTTTGTGTATTTTTGTTTTTGGTTTATTCAGTTTTTTTTTTTATTTTCTTTTGCCTTGATGTAATCACCTATTATGGGTTGTCTTAATCTAATGAATTTGATTTTGTTTACATACATTTTCCTGTTTATTTCGTTAGATATTTGACTGCATCTGGCTAGTGATTGTCCTGATTACTTACACCAAATACTTGGTTGTCCTCTCATTCAGTCCCCTTGACTGTAGATGTTGTTGTTTATGATTGGACGCACTGGTTAAGATTAACATTAGAACCAAGAGCACATGAGCTTTGAACTCAGAGGTATGATAGAACAAGTTAGCTTAACCCGTCATGGTGCGATCAGAAAAAGCCAAACACTTATCATCATATGAGAGATATCAGGTATGTCTTTATCAATCATGGTTTGCATATGTTCTTTTATTATTAGCTGTCTGAATACACACACTGAGACATGTTTTTGTTTATCACCTAGAGCCTTTCTAGCCATCCCATCTATTATTATTATCCATTGTTTGACCCTGTTGAGCCTGTTATTCATTTGTTTCTGATATACCCGTTCTTCTCAATCCATGACCTTGTAACTATCCTACCCTGTTCAGAGTATGTGAGGATTAATTTCAGCTCTACGTTTCTATCTAAGTTTGGGGTTGCTGTTGGAATAGCAACCTTTAAGTTTGGGGTAGCTTTGCAGTAAGTGAATGTAGTAAAAAAAAAAAAAAAAAAAAAAAAAGCAAAAGCTTGTGATCCGAAAAAAAAAGAAAAGAAAAGAAAGAAAGAGAAAAGCAAAAAACAATAAAAGAACAGCTTTTGAAAAATGCTACATTCACTACAGATAAAAGGAAAAGAGGAATACAAAACCCAACAGGAAGAATAGGAAAGAAACGTAGTGAGAGAATGATTTCATGTACTCTGAACCAAAAACCTTTGTTCCAATTTCATACCCTACCTAAACCAAAGCCCCGTTACAACCCAAAAGACCTCAAAAAAAAAAAAAAGGTGTGTGTGATTGTACATGTTGATAGGATGAGAGAATTTATTCAAACTTCTGATTTGATATTGCATACTGTGATTTGAGCATGATAACACTTTAACCCAGAGAGACATGGTGAGAGTGTGATATGAGCTGACAGGTAAAGTGATATCTCTGAGGGAAAGAGTTTCTGGCTCGTTGGTTATGTGGAAAAATCAGAAAACCTGAGAAAACATCAAGAGGTCCAGTGCGAAAGATTTCAGCAGTATTGTGGCAAGAACTGTTTTACAGTAAGTTTGGGGTGACATGATCTTTGATGGTAATAAAATGTTACTTGAGGACAAGCAACAAGCTAAGTTTGGGGTTGTGATCAGTCACCATTTATGCTAGGTATTTCACTATTTAACCGTAAATAAGTCAGGTAAACTGCGTAAACTTAAGCATTTTTAGTTAGATATAAGCTCAATTCTATAATATAGAGTGTGTTGTTACTTATGAGTTTCTTGAGGATATTTTACACTTTTGGGTATGTTAGCAGGTCAAAAACTAGTTTGGAAGCTCAGGGAATCAAACGTCAGATGCGAGATTGAGCCAGAGCAACAAAACAGAAGAAAAAATCAATTCTTGGAGAACCTGCTGTCCATACGCGTATGGCCTTACATGATACGCGTATGGACCTTCCCATTACGCGTAGTATACGCAAAGGACCAGAGGAGTGGAAAATCAAGAAAAAGACAAGCTTCTGGTGATACGCATATGGGAGTTAGCAATACGCGTATCAGATGTTGTCTTACGTGCAATACGCGTATGAAACAGCGTAATACGCGTAACAGATGTTGTCTTACGTGCAATACGTGTATGGAACAGAGCAATACGCGTAGCGTGCAGCGCAATACGCGTATGAAGCCCAGAATCCGGAAAAGCCCAGTTGCGTAGCTATTTACACGGGAGAACGCGATTTTACGAGGGTTGGACAATTTTGGGAGAAAAAAAAAGAAGCGTTTGAGAACTGGAGACTCAAGGATTATCGGAGGATTCATATGTTCAAGAGTTTTTCGACTATTGAAGATTTATTTCTCAAGAAATTCTGTAATGACAACAATTTCTATCTTTGTTTTTATTTCTATTATGAATAGCTAAACCCCCCATTGCTAGGGGGGTGACCCTGATTCTGAATGTGACAGATTTTATGTTTGTGAATGCATTGACTATTTCTTCCTTTCAATTGATTTGTTCATATTACCGTTCTTTATGCTTTATTCGTCGGACCAACGAATGATGATTAATATGAATAGTTTAAACTGGACAGCAATTATTCATTGATTTGTATAAGAACTTTGGATAGTAAAGATCACCTAGGACTAGGGATATTCTATCTGACCGGTAATTCTTGATATTCGAATGCTTGAGTATGAACTTAATTATTTATGGACATAGTAATTAGGTTACAGAATCAAATGTCTTTTCACTAAGGAATTAGGAATAGATAACCTTGAGGACCAGAATCAATTGGACAAGATTATTGTCAAAGCCTTCATAAATTACATATGTTACAGGAAGTTTCATTCATCGAACCCTAGCAATCTACTCTAATTTGTCTCTCGTTCAACCATTTTATTTGTTTTATTTATTTGCAATTGATAGTATAATTACTCACAACACAAAAACCAAAGGCTTTTTGTCTAATTGAAACAATCTATAAACTCTGTATCGTCAAGCAGTCCTTGAGATCGACAAACGGGGAATTTCCCTTTTATTACTACAGTGAGAAAAATAGTACACTTGCTATTTTCCCATCACTTAGCTACATTTGTTTCATTGATCATTGTTTTGGCCATTTCTTGGAGAGTCATATTCTTCCTTTATACAACTCAATTTTGTTGTGGAGTTCTACGGCAGGAGAAATCATGTGATATTCCATTAGAATAAAAAATCTATTAAAAAAGTTTATTTTCAAATTCGCCACCATGATCACTTCTGACTCTGATGATTTTAGAGTCAAGTTCATTTTGCACTTTTGAGCAGAAACTAGTAAACACAGAGTGTGACTCACTCTTGTGTCTTATAAATTTTACCCATTTCCATAGACTATAATCATCAACAATGACAAGTCCATACTTCTTACCATTGACGGACGTTGTCTTAACAGGTCCAAACAAGTCAACGTGAAAAAGTTGTAAAGGCTTAGAGGTAGAGACAACATTTTTTATTTTTAAAGTTATTTTAGAAAATTTTCCTTTCTGACATGCCTCACAAAAAGCATCTGAAGAAAATTACAGCTTATGTAGGCCTCTAACGAACTCAAGTTTATTTAGCTGAGAAATCCTCCTCATGCTAATGTGACCCAAGCGTCTATGCCACACCCATTGCTCTTCATTTACAAACATTATACATTTTACATTTTGATCTTTTAGATCTTAAAGATTAATTTTGTAAGTGTTGTTCTTCCTCTTACCAGTGAAAAGGACTGTGCCATTTTTCCGATTAATAGCTTTGCATGTTTTTTGATTGAATATTATATCATAACCGTTATCATTTAATTGAATTATGGATAACAAGTTATGCATTAATCCTTATACGTAAAGAACATCAAAAATAGAGGGAAGAGATTTGTAGCACCACAAATTTTCCCTCCTCATTCATGCATTCATTTTAGGTCATTTAACATTTCATATTGCATTTCATCATGTCAATCAGAAGTAGCTCCAAGAGTTTATCTTCCAAGAAGCTCGGATATCATTCAAGTCACTTTGTGGGTTCTATCTGAAGGATCAAGCTTAATGGGCTCAGTACGGTTCAAAATTCAACTATGAAGCCAAAAGTCAACTATTGGTCAACTGAAGGTGAAATGGCCAGGGAATGACTTGAGTTACTTCCAACATGTTCAAATGGGGTCTATTTATCATTCAAAACGTTAATCTTAAAGGAGTAAAAGCCTGTTCCTGGGCTGTCATGCTCGCTAGGCGAGCAGAATGGTTCGCCTAGCGAGTCCCAAGAAAGCCACCAGAGTCACCTGCGCTCAGAAGGAATTTCCTGAACTGTCATGCTTGCTAGGCGAGCAAATTCTTCGCTAGGCGAAGCCCACGCGTTTTAAAAAATAAAGAATATAACAGAAAAATCTTGGACTTGGACCTCTCTCATTTGAGCCCACAAAGCCACGAAAATCAGTATAAATTCTAAAAAGATTCAGAAGAACAAGACCTAGAAGAAAAAAGGGGAATTTGAGGCAGCCTCCGTACACTCTGAAAAACTCACTGGCACAAAATCACCTCTATCAACTCCATCTCACATAAACCCTAACATTGCTCTGCAAACCCAACGGTGCAATTCAATTTCATTCGATCTCTCCAATCATGTTTGTCCTATTTCCATCACTTTACGCTTTCGATTTGAAATTTCTGAATGTATGAGGTATTATGGGTGAATTTGGAAGAGTGGGTATCGTTAGGTTTCACATGTGGGTTTAGACATGCATGAATGTGTAGAGCAATGCCTCGAATGTTTGATCACTTAATTTCTGAAATGGGTACCATAGGATTTGGGGTTTCGGAAATCGTACTGTTATCAAAGAAGAACCCAGAACCCGTAAGCATTCGCTAGCACTTCGCTAGGCGAACATGTAGCGAAGCTTCGCTAAGCGAAGCAGTAGCGATCGTGACAGTAGGTTTTTTGTTTACCCTCTAACCTGTTTTGCGTTTTGTTGTGACACGTTTTCTATTGCATCCGTGCGCTGTTTACCTGATACTGTTATTGCTATGATTATCTTATTTGGTGTAACTCTTGATTGCACCCCGTCTTGTTATTCTAACTTGTTTGTTGAGTTTTTGTGAGGGCTCACATGACTCTCGAAAATATAACTTGCTTGGTATTCCACTTTATTTGTGGGATACCATTTGGAATGTTTATTCTGATTGCTTTGCTGACTTGTTTTCTTTGATGGTGCTAGCCTGAGAGATCTTCGGGTTTCTTATTTCTTTAGTTGTTGTTACTTCGGATCTTTATCCGTGTGGTAGATCTCTTGATCCCTTTTACATCTTGCCCGTATTTTACCACTTTCTTAGCTGGAAGACCTCGATAGGAGGCAATGTTTCTGTGTGTTTACTTTTGTGCCAAAAGACCTCCAAGAAGAGGCACCAGTGCTAAAGACCTCCACGAAGAGGCAATTGACGGATAAAAGGGATCAGTAGTCAATCCCCCGTTATTCAGTGTGTCGTTCTTTATGCTCGCACTACGTGTCGATGCTTCAGAACAAAAGCCCAAGATCTTTTGTTTAGTCAGTCAGTGGAGAGGGTTCCATCTTCCTGAATCCCCACTTTTTGTCATGAGCTCACCTTGTCCAGGGTTAAGAGCCATGAGTTCTTATCCTCCTTACCCTTTTGATTTGCTCACCCTAACGTTCAATGTCAGTGGTTAAGAGCCCATTTGATTACCTTTCCATGGCTTGTTTGTCGAGGTTGATATGACCCCTCTTGACTAAAGCCCTACCCACGTATGTTTGATCCCCCTTGTTGGCGTGTTTACTTTATGCATGTTTGTTTTGTATGGTGTGATCTTCTCCCCATAGGATTGCTAGGCTTCGTATAGTATATCGTTTGCATGTCAATTAAGGTAGCACGGTTCCTTCGTCTACGACTTCCTCTTTTGCATGAGCATTCCTAAAACACAAACAAATTCATTGATTTTTCTTTTCCTAAGAACACGTTAACTCCTTCTACTACAGGCGAGTAAGTCTCCAAAGGTCGAGCATCCGGTAGATTGCGTAGTAACGTCGTTTATCTAAAAAACACAAACAAATAGGAAAGCCGAGCTACGAAGACTCTGATTCTCATATTCAGATGAGATACGTATGTAGTGGATGCAACATCCGTGCGAGTCATTTTCTTTTGACCCCTCTTTTAGTAAATAATACATTAGATAAACCCACACCCTTTAGACAAGAACAACAAGAGTGGATCCCTTAGAGTACTACGGATGTGTAGGGGTGCTAATACCTTCCCTTCGCATAATCGACTCCCGAACCCAAGATTTGGTTGCGAGACCTTGTCTTTTCCTTTCCTTTTTCCAGGTTTACCTCGAGCGTTTCCTTTCCCTCCTTTGGGATAAATAACGCACGGTGGTGACTCTTTTGTCATTTCTTTTCTTTTTTCGCATTCCTTTTTTAGGTTGCGACAGCTGGCGACTCTGCTGGGGACCCGGTTTCCCTAAGCGAGTCCCTTCTAGCTTTTGTAGTTTTCTAGTTTGTTGGGTGTTTATTCTTTTGTACAGTTATTTATTTACCTGCTTTACCTTATTGCATTCATGTACATATGTCTGTTGTATCTGTGGGTTCTGTTGGGTTGTTTGTTTGTTGGGGTGGGATGTTCTATGAGATAAGCCCACTACCCAGGCTTGAGCGTACACACAGGTTTTAGAGTGGATAGTCATGAGGCTTGCGTGGCATGTTGCTACGTTAAGTCGTTCATGAAGACCCACATTCCAGACGAGGCTTCTTTTGGATATATTATGTCTTATGGGTGTTCCATAACGACAGATGTTCCTTTAGAAATCGTCGACTCTGGTGACCATTTCCCGAGAACTCAGTCGAGGCCTCTCCTCCGAGACGCGTTTATGTTAGCTCTGGTGGGCGCATTCTCGCTGCTCAATCCGAGGACCCCGAGGCTGGGAACTTGCTATTAGGATGTCCTATTGAAGGGAGTCAGTGGAGGTCTTTTGTCTCGTAATAATGCCAAACCTTCAGTGGTAAACGTATTATTCGACTGAAGGGCAAGAAACTGACAAACTTTTGTTCTTAGAACCTACCAGTGAGGGGCGGGCTAAATTCAGGAAACCTTAACCTTCAACCAACCCGGTTTTATGGAGCAGAGCTTTGATCTCGTATTATATTACTCAGTGGGTTTCTCTTCAGACAATGCAACCCAACAGTTGTTCAAGCAGATATAGCAATCTTGATTTCCATGTCACTGCATTGCATCACATCATGTTGCATTCATATCATTTAACACATGTTTATCTATTTCTAGGGGTTTACATCTTCCTCTTGATTCCGGCCGGGGTTCTCTGGTTCTCTTAAGATGGATATTGGCAGAAAGAGACATGTCGCCTACAAGTTTCTTGTGGTCTGTTTTGAGCCTATTCAACAGCTGATGAAGTTAATGGATCAGGATTATCTATAAAGATTCTGGAAGGACTATGGTTCGATTCTAAGCTTCATTACAGTTCTCTCCAAAGATCAACATGATGCTCTCTTTACATTGTTGCAGTTCTATGACCCTCCATTGAGGTGTTTCACGTTCCCAGATTATATTTTGGTCCCTACTTTGGAGGAGGTTGCTAGTTTTCTCAGAGTTCCTATCAAGCCGCAGTTGCTATTCTATAGTTCCGAGTTTCTGCCCGATCTCAACATGGTTGCTTCAGCCACATATTTGGGGAAATCAGTCTTGAAGGCTAATATGTGTCAGAAGGGAGGAAATTAGTTGTGGAGGTGGACTTCTTCAGGAAGACAGACAAAGCCCTGGGATCATCCGGTTCTGAGTTGAGGCAAGTCAAACAGCAGTTAACAGATGCTCCTGGTAAGCTAGCTGGTTGGCAAGAGCAATGGGATACATTTTCAGCTTCTAGGAAGGTAAAGGAGGAGGAGATGGTGGCCGAATTGATTGGTCAGATGGAGAAGTTGAAGATTTTGCTGAAGGAGAAGAACAATGAGCTTTTGTGCGCCCGTTCAACCAATGGTTATATCACAGATCAACTCAACAAAGCTCAAGGACAGATTGAGGAACTCAAAGTGCTGGCAGGTTTGAAGAAATCCAGACTTAAAGAGGTATTCGGAGAAGATGATGGGAATTACTACAGAGAGCACATCCACGAGTTGGATGGAGTTATTCACAAGAGGAATCTGCTTATCCGGCGTTTGACAGAATCTCCGGATCATCCTGACACAGTGGTACTACTGGCTAAAGTGAGGAGCAGTCCTTATGGGTTGTATATAGGAGGCTGATTCCTGATTTTTGTTCCTCTCTTTACTTATTGTATTGTAGTGATGATCCACAGGCTTGTTGTGGAGATCCTTTTTTGATGAACTATTAGCTAAGGCCTTTCCCTTCTTGAACCCATTTATATGATGGTTTTCCTTATTGCATCTTGATCTCAGAAGTTTATCCACGACTCAGTCTTCTTGCGCTTTTTGTCGGATGTGAGACTGGAATCAAGGGGGTAGAATACCCGTTGGAATTGATAAACATGTCATTGCATTTACATATTCATTTGCATATCTTGCATAACAGGTACCGTTGCGGTGTTCTTATATTATTTGGTGTTCACTAGCAGGATAGCTGATTCAGGAATTCACCGGTACGGTAACCGCAGAAACCAGCAGAGAGTAATGGAAAGCTTTCAAGAAGATCTAGCAGAGATGAGGACCAACATGGCCCAATTCGTGAGTATGATGCAAGGGGTAGTGCAAGGGCAAGAGGAACTCTAAGCCTTGGTCCAGAGACAAGAAACTGTTATTCCCCCTGTCGATCAAAATCCGCCAGAAGGGACCCCTGTCGATGATGCTGTTGTTACCAACCCTGTCAACAACCATGCTAATGGTGACGAATTGCGTGGTATTAGAATCAATGGACAACCCATCATTACAGAGGCTGCTAATGCTCGAGCGGCACGTGCTCCAGTTCACCATCCTTCTCATTTGGTTGACAAGCAAGAAGATATGTTCACCATTCCCAGTGATGATGATGAATTTGGAAAGGCGGAAGAGAGAGATAAAAAGGTTGACGCCCTTGCTGAAAAAATTCGTGCCAGAACTCTTTGGGCTTTGATGTTACTAATATGGGTCTAGTTGATGGATTGAGGATCACGTACAAGTTCAAGGCGCCATCTTTCGACAAGTACAATGGCACTTCTTGTCCCTGAACTCATGTTCAAGCTTACTACCGGAAGATATCCGCTTATACTGATGATGAAAAAATGTGGATGTAATTTTTCCAAGACAGCTTGTCTGGAGCATCTTTGGATTGGTACATGGACTTGAGAAAAGAATCTGTCAGAAGCTGGAGAGAGTTAGGTGAAGCTTTTCTGAGGCAGTACAAGCATAACATGGACATGGCTCCGAGCAGAACCCAGTTGCAGAGTTTGTTTCAAAAGACAGGTGAGAGTTTCAAGGAATAAGCCCAGAGGTGGCGTGAACTAGCTGCGAGAGTACAACCTCCGATGTTGGAGAGATAATTGACTGATATGTTCATTGGAACCCTGCAAGGTGTATTCATGGATCGTATGGGAAGTTGCCCATTTGGTAGTTTTACGGATGTTGTGATTTGCGGAGAAAGAACTGAAAATCTTATCAAAGCGGGAAAAATCCAAGACCCAGGTTCTTCAAGTTCTTCAAGTGCTAAGAAACCATTTTCAGGGGCACCCAGAAGGAGAGAGGGTGAGACAAATGCTATACATAATCAGAGAAATGGAAACAGAGGACAACAATACCGTCAAGTTGCTGTTGTGACTATTCCAGCAGCCCAACCTCAACAACAACAAAGAGGACAACCACAACAACAACAACAACGCCAATTCCAACCAAGACAAAGAATGCCAGATCGTCATTTTGATCCGTTGCCAATGAGTTATGCTGAATTACTCCCTGAACTGCTCGGGTTAAAGTTTGTTGAACTTCGCACTATGGATCCCTTAACAAGGATTCCCGCTGGTTATGATGCCAATGTCCGTTGTGATTTTCATTCTGGTGCGCCAGGGCACCACATCGAGAATTGTCGGGCTTTTCACCATAAATTCCAAGACTTGATCGATGCCAAGACGATTAACTTTGCTCCTACTCCGAATGTGGTGAATAATCCTATGCCTCAACATGGAGGGCGCAGAGTAAACAGTGTGGAAGATGGGGAAAATTTGAACTTGGTAGTCAATGTTAATGATGTTCAGACTTCGTTGTTTGTAGTGAAGGAACGTCTGCTTAGAGGGGGAGTGTTCCCGGGATGTGACAAGAATTGTTCAGATTGTGGTAATCATGAAAACGGCTGTGTGAAATTGAAAGAAGGTATCTAGGAATTGATGAATGAAGGTTGTTTACAGTTTGATAGGGTAGTGAAAGACCGTGAAGAGGTATCGACTGTTACCATTTACTTTATGTCGTCAGAAGGTCCTGCACGTGCTCCAAGAACTATTAGTGCGCCTGTGACTATTGGTACTCCTGTGACCGTAGCTGCGCCCGTGACCATATCTGCTCCGGTGACTGTTGGTGTTCCCGTGATTATTAATGCTCCAGTAACTATCAGTACTCCTACCACCATTGCTGCTTCTAGTGGAAGACTTTTTGAGAATAGTAGGGCAATTCCGTGGCAATATGACAATGCTTTTTGCAGAAATAGAAGACCAGAGAATCATCCCAGATCAGTAAACCATACTCCAGTGATAATTGGTTCGTCAAATAAGACTCCAATAACAGTTGGTTCGGCTGTGGGTAACGTAGGAGGACCCGGAGGATTTACGAGAAGTGGTCATTTGTTTGCACCACAGGTTCCGAAGGATAACAATGTTGAAGCTCTTGCTAGAACAAAAGGAAAACAAGTTGTAGTTGAAGAAGAACCAGTGCGAACGAAAGTGCCCGAGAATTCTTTTGAGAAGGACGTGGAGGAATTTATGAGAATTATCAAGAAGAGTGATTACAAGATCCTGGATCAGTTGAACCAGACACCGTCAAAAATCTCTATTCTCTCTCTGTTGATGTGTTTCGAGGCACATCATAACGCCCTGTTGAAAATGTTGAATATGGCTTATGTGCCTCAAGAGATTTCTGTCAACCAGCTTGAAGGCGTTATTGCAAATGTTAACACGAGACATGGTTTGGGATTCACGGATCTAGACTTGACACCTGAGGGTCGCAATCACAATAGATCTCTGCATATCACGATGGAATGCAAAGGAGCGGTTTTGTCGCATGTTTTGGTTGATACCGGGTCTTCTTTGAATGTGCTGCCCAAAAAGGCTCTGAGTAAGCTTGATGCCGAAGGGGTTGTTCTCACACCAAGTGATCTTGTTGTCCGTGCTTTTGATGGATCCAAGCGATCAGTTTTTGGTGAAGTCACGCTGCCTGTGAAGATCGGCCCGGAAGTATTTAATATTGTCTTCTATGTGATGGATATTCAACCAGCATATAGTTTTCTGTTGGGGCGTCCCTGGATACATGGAGCCGGAGCAGTTTCTTCGACTCTTCACCAAAAGCTAAAATATGTGTGGGATGGTCAAGTTGTGACCGTGTGTGGCGAAGAGGACATCTTTGTGAGCCATTTATCCTCCTTCAAATATGTGGAGATGGATGGCGAAATTCATGAAACTCTATGTCAAGCTTTTGAGACCGTCAGTAGTGAGAAGGTGGCTTTTGTTGAACAGAAGAAACCAGGTACCTCGATTGCGTCCTATAAACAAGCTCTGGAGGTCATTCATTCAGGTAACACTGAAGGTTAGGGCAAGGTGATTGATGTGCCCGTAAAAGAAGACATGTTTGGCCTTGGTTATCAGCCTTTTCAATCATCAGAGCAGGGTGTCCAGGATCAGAAAGGGCCGTGTACTTTCACTAGTGCTGGATTGATGAATCACGGGGATGTATTTGCAACAGATAATGAAGATGGTGACAATGATTGTGATATGGATAATTGGGTGCGCCCGTGTGCTCCAGGGGAGAAGATCAACAACTGGATTGCTGAGGAAATAGTCCAAGTTACTCTTCAGACAGAGTAATTTTCTTTTGTTTTTCATTTTGCATGAAAGCCCTACGCTCTGCCCAGGGCGTAGTGGTTCACTGTAGGGCCACATCATGTTTTGAATTTTCAATGATTATCATCAATAAAGGACGTTTTGCAATCAAATTTGTGCTCACTGTCTTTCTGTTTTTACTTTCATTTTCAAAACAATAAAATTGGCAATGTTTTTTTGTGACTTCCTTGAACTCTTTTCTAAAATAAAGCATGAAACATCGTTCGTGCAGAATTAATCTTGCAGATTCCATTAAAAACAGTTCTGTTATGGCTCAGTATGACTTTGATAATCCCATTTACCAAGCCGAAGAGGAGAGTGAAGAAGATTGTGAACTCTCCAAAGAATTGGCCAGACTATTGAAACAGAAGGAAAGGGTCATTCAACCTCATTAGGAAGAGTTGGAAGTCATTAGCCTTGGTACCGAGGACGCAAAGAAAGAGATCAAGATAGGGGCTGCTTTAGAGGAAAAGGTCAAGAGAGGGCTGATTGAAATGCTGCAAGAATATGTGGATGTATTCGCATGGTCGTATCAAGATATGCCATGTTTGGATACAGATATTGTAGTGAACAGGCTACCTCTCAGAGAAGATTGTCCTTCGGTAAAGCAGAAGCTTCGCAGAACTAGTCCTGATATGGCTATCAAGATCAAAGAGGAGGTTCAGAAACAGTTGGATGCAGGTTTTCTAGCAGTTACCAATTATCCCCCTTGGGTGGCCAACATCGTACCCGTGCCGAAGAAGGATGGTAAGGTCAGGATGTGTGTCGATTACCGAGATTTAAACAGCGCCAGTCCGAAAGATGACTTCCCATTACCTCACATCGATGTTTTGGTGGATAACACTGCTCAGTCCTCGGTTTTCTCTATCATGGATGGATTTTCTGGCTATAATCATATCAAGATGGCGCCATGTTGCAACCTGCGAAAAAAACAACCGGCGAGAAAAAGAAATGACAGAAGAGTCGCCACCGTGCGTTATTTATCCCAAAGGAGGGGGAAAGGAAACGCTCAAAGTAAACCTAGAAGAAGGAAAGGAAAAGACAAGGTCTCGCAACCAAATCTTGGGTTCGGGAGTCGGCTATGCGAAGGGAAGGTATTAGCACCCCTACGCATCCGTAGTACTCTACGGGATCCACTCTTGTTGTTCTTGTCTAAAGGGTGTGGGTTCATCTAATGTACTATTTACTAAAAAAGGGGTCAAGAGAAAATGACTCGCACGGATGTCGCATCTACTGCATACGTATCTCATCTAAATATGAGAATCAAAGTCTTCGTAGCTCGGCTGCCTAAGGGTTAGGGGGGAGTGTGCTCGGTAAGACATCGCGTCTTATGCCCATGTATCTCATCTGGAATGAGAATCAGAGTAAGCCGTAGTTTGGCTAACTACGAGGTTTGTTGTGTTTTTGGGTGAACGACGTTACTACGCAATCTACCGGATGCTCGACCTTTGGAGACTTACTCGCCTGTAGTAGAAGGAGATAACGTGTTCTTAGGAGAAGAAAAATCAATGAGTTGTTGGTGTTTTAGGGATGCTTATGCAAAAGGGGTAATGAGGATAAGACCTCATAGCTCTTAACCCTGGACAGGGTGAGCTCATGACAAAAAGTGGGGGTTCAGAAAGGTGGAACCCTCTCCACTGACCGACCGGACAAGAGATCTTGGGCTTTTGTTCTGAAGCGTCGACACGTAGTGTGATCTTAAAGAACGACACACTGAATAACGGTGGATTGAGTACTAATCCCTTTTATCCGTTAATTGCCTCTTCGGAGGTCTTTAGGCAAAAAAGTAGTAAAATGCGGGAAAGATAAAGGGGGTTAAGAGATCTACCACACGGATAAAGATCCGAAGCAACAGCAAATAAAGAAATAAGAAACCCAAAGATCTCCCAAGCTAGCACCATCAAAGAAAGCGAGTCAGTACAGGTAATCGGAATAAACCTCCAGGTGGTATCCCACAAATAAAGTGGAACACCAGGCAAGCCATCTTTGCAAGAGTCATGTGAGCCCTAACAAAAAAACTCAACAAACAGGTTAGAGTGACAAGATGGGGCGCAATCAAGGGTTGCCCCAAATTAAAATGTAACCACATGAATCATGCCATTAAAATTCATAAAAAGAGCTCACAAAAAGCAACCAAGTGTAGGAGGCCTAAACCTCTTGTCAAACACATGCATCAAAAGGGTATCAAATTCACTCATAGTACCTCATACATTCAGAGCATTCAAATTAAAAGCATAAAGTAATGGAAATAAGGCAAACCTGACTAGAGAGATCGAATGAAATTGAATTGCCCGGTTGGGTTTGCAAAGCAATCTGAGGGTTTATATGAGATGGAATTGGTTCTTTGTCGATGAGTTCCCTTCAGTCTCTCGAGGTTGCTCTGAACTCTATTAGTTATTCTCTCAGTATCTTTTTCCCAGCCAGGGTAATAGGAATAGAATATCCTTTTGTTTCACTGAAACTCTGAATTTATAACCTGATTTTTGTGGACCTGTGGGCTCAGATGAGAGAGGCCCAAGTCCAAAATTTATCTGTTATATTTTATTTATTTATTTATTTATTTATTTTATTTATTTTCGTTTTTCATTTTTTTTTCCGTTTTTTTTTATTTTTTTCGTTTTTCGTTTTTTTATTTTATTTTATTTTTCAAAACACGTGGGCTTCGCCTAGCGAGCATGACAGTTCAAGAAATTCCTCTGAGCGTAGGTGATTCTGGTGGCTTTTCTTGGGACTCGCTAGGCGACCCATTCTGCTTGCCTAGCGAGCATGACGGCTCATGAACAAACTTTTGCTCCTTCAAGATTAACGTTTTGACTGACGAATAGACCCCTGTTGGAGGTAACTCAAGTCTTTCCCTTGTGTTGACTGATCATCTAAATAGAACCCACAAAGTGTCCTAGATGATGTTCAAGCTTCTTGGAGCTAATCCCGATTGACATGATGAAATGCAATGTATCTAATTCTGATTGATAATGATGAAATGCAATGTGAAATGTTAAATGACCTAAAAATGAATGCATGAATGAGGAGGGCAAATTTTGGGGTGTTACAGCTGCCCCTATTTAGTCATCAGCTAACCCGAGCAGGATGAAAGCGAACAGCTTATCAGACAAACAAGGTGAGTTGTGATTGAATACCAAAGACAGACCGAAAATTTGCGCTTTGAGAACACCACAAAATGCTGAAATACACCGCGCTGTTTATTTTTTGTCTGATCCTCTGGCTGAATCTGAATTTGGAGTTTCGATCCTCTGGCTGAATCTATACTCAATTTAGTCCTCTGGTTGGATATTACTTTTGATCCTCGGGCTGGATATGATTTCAATCTTCTGGCTAGATCTTCTTCGATCTTCTGGCTAGATCTGAATTGTTTCGATTCTCTGGCTGAATCTATTTCGATCTTCTGGCTAGATCTTCTTCGTTTGATTCTCTGGATGAATATATTTCGATCTTCTGGCTAGATCCTCTTCGATCTTCTGGCTAGATCTAGATTGTTTTGATGATAAATTCCCATTATCAGGATCTCGCATCTGAGGCATGCGCTGGTTGATCCTCTTTCGAAATCTACACACAATCTGCATGTTAGGTATACAGCTTCGAGAATATTCCACTTTTTTTGGCTTCGTATATATTCTTCAGGCTAGAACATGTTGTAACGACCCTTCTATTAGACTTTTGTTTTTAAATTGCGATCCGTGGGCTAGATCCTCTTGTAGATTGATTTTCTGTTGAACTGTCAATCTACTCCTCTAGCTGGTTTGCTGGGGAAATAACGCTTGTAGGCGATTCTCTGGCTGAATCTTCAAATTGAACCTCAGGCTGGCTCATTGGAAAACGATTCTCAGGCTGAATCTTCGAAATGACCCTCATGCTGGATCACACACACTTGATCCTCTGGCTGAATCTCATGACTTTGGTTGTAAAGTAATTCTTCAGTCTGCTTTGAAGAAACCGTTTATCAGCTTATGTGTATGGTTGATATGCATGCAAATGCAAATGCAAATGTTATGCATGGTGAAAAAAAGAAATCTGCTTGGGGAAGCAAGCTCCGGTAGGGAACGGATCGTTGTATCAATCCTTGAATGCGCTGTGGGGAATGATCCGTCTGCCAGGACCGGGGAACCACCGAAAATAAATCGGCTCTCCCTTTTTTTGAAAAGTTGACCTTGGTGGGGGAGTATCAACTATTGGGAACTTTGTTTGGCGAGGCTCTGTGAGGGGAGTCTGTGGGGAAAGCACTTCCTGGGGAAATGTCGTAGGAATCGACATTTGCTGGGGGATGTGAACTTGCTAATCATCCTCAGGCTGAGGATCAAGACAAATCTGTTAAAAATAATTTGCTGGGGAATGGGATGAACAATGGGGACACTACCCTCTTGTCTGTTGGGTATGCAACTACTCCCCTGTTGCCGGGGATACAAGGGGGACATGCTCTACTGAGGAGAGCCTTTGTCAACCGCTTGGGGATGAGGATTCATGACTTGGCATCCAGTTCCTGTGCCCTGCAAACACACACGTATGTTCCGGGGGAATTGCTCGGATTGAATTCACCGTCCGGGATTAAGCACATTCAAAGCAATTTTAAATGTTTTCTTGTGCAAATCATCTGCAAAAGCCACCATTATATTCAGATGCAATATGTTTCATCAAGAATTCAGACATCTTCTGCAAACAAACTGATAAATGAAAAATAAAGAGGCTCTTTAATTGAAAAATTTGTGCCAGGAATAGGCAAGTACATCAAGAAGCTGATCCCTGAAAAGAGGCGATCGCTGTAATTTGAACAAAAGAAACTATCCTAATGGCAATGTGGATACGTGTCCCACTGAGTTTCGACTCTGCTATGGCTCGTATGACCTCAAGATTCTCTACTCATCTTGCTTTCTGAAGTGGATGATTAGTCGATCTTTAAACTTCGGAGATTGTCGGCTTGAATGAAACGGTGATATAACACGGATGAATTTAGATCGCAGTCATTCGCTTATTCCCTCTTTTGCGTGGACCGCCCTTTTGGGTTTTCAATCCACCGGATACCCTTTTTTGCCTGAGCCGCCCTCTCGGGTTTTCGACTCACCGGGTGTACTCTTTTTTTTTTATATCCCTAATTTTTGCTCGAACCTCTTTATTCTTTTTTTTTGGTTCGTCGGGAGGCCCTTTTTTGCCTGGACTATTCTTTTTATCGTTCAGCGGGTCTATTTTATGCGAAGTATTTTTTAACTGCATCTGAGTTGACAGGGGATGGGAAGTCTTCGCCATCCATGGTTGTTAGAATCAAAGCTCCGTCAGAGAAAACTCTTTTAACCACATATGGACCCTCATAGTTCGGTGTCCATTTGCCCCTGTGATCTGTGTTGGGAGGAAGAATTCTTTTGAGTACCAATTCACCGACTTGACACTCCCGAGGGCGTACTTTCAGATCAAATGCTCTCCTCATCCGTCTCTGATATAGTTGGCCATGGCATATAGCTGCTAGTCTCTTTTCGTCAACTACATCCAGGGTTTTAATCCGTGGGTTGATGGCTTCCTCAAGTCCTAGGATACAAGCTTCGTATTCGGGTTCATTGTTGGTGCAGGGAAAAGTTACTCTCGCACAAAATGGCATATGAACCCCCTCCGGCGTGATCAACATTGCACCAACTCCGCGACCATTGACGTTGACCGCCCCATCAAACATCATAATCCATTTGGATTCAGGGTCAGGCCCATCCTCCGGGAGTGGTTCCTCGCAATCTTTCGATTTGAGAAATGATGTCCTTATCAGGAAAGTCGAACCTCATAGGTTGGTAATCATCAATCGGTTGCTCTGCAAGATAGTTTGACAGGACACTTCCTTTGATGGCTTTTCGTGAAGTGTATTGGATGTCATACTCCGTCAGTATCATTTGCCACCTAGCAACCCTTCCGGTAAGCGCTGGCTTTTCAAAAATATACTTGACTGGATCCATCTTTGATATCAATAGAGTTGTGTGAGTCAACATATACTGTCTTAGTCGGCGAGCAGCCCATGCCAAAGCGCAACAAGTTTTCTCGAGCAGTGAGTATCTTTGTTCACAGTTGGTAAACTTTTTGCTAAGGTAGTATATTACTTGCTCTTTTCGACCTGACTCGTCATGCTGACCGAGCACACAACCCATTGACCATTCTAACACAGTTAAGTACATGATCAACGGTCTTCCCTCTACTGGGGGTATTAGAATCGGGGGCTCCTGCAAATACTCTTTTATTCTTTCAAAGGCTTTCTGACAATCATCACTCCACCTGACCTCTTGCTCTTTTCTCAGCATTTTGAACAATGGCTCGCATGTGGCTGTAAGATTAGATATGAACCTTGAGATGTAGTTCAATCTGCCCAGGAAGCCACGAACCTCTCTTTCTGTCGTCTTCGGTACCAATGTTGACGGTCTCAATCACCTCCTGATAAGGTGTAATAGCTCGGTCCTCCTGTTTCAACAACCTGGCTAGCTCTTCAGGCAATTCACAATCTTCCTCAACCCCTTCTTCGGCTTGATAGATAGGATTGTCAAAGTCATACTTGGCCATAGTAGTGTCGTGAGCAGTGAGATCCGGGTGATCATGCTTTACTTTAGAACGAGATTTTTTGGAAAGAAGAAAAAAACGAAAAAGAAACATTGCCATTTTTTGTGAAAGTAAAAATAATTGAAAGAAAGAGAACACAAAATTGTTTGTAAAAGTTGTCCTTTATTGATGATGAAAATAATTGCGAAATGCAAGTAAATGGATGGCCCTACAGATGAGTCATTACACCTTGGGCAAAGTGTAAGACTTTATTATGCATGTAATAAAAGGAAAACAATAAAAATTACTCTTTCAGTAGAGTAACCTGGACGACTTTTTCAGACGACCAATTGTTGAGCTTTTCTCCCGGGACACACGGGCGAATCCAGTTATCTAAGTCACAGTCATTGTCAGCCTTGTTTTCATCTGCAGCATTAACGATGTAGGGAGAAAGCAAACCCCCACTGGAGAAAGTACCAGCTTCATTCTTCTGAGACTCCGGAGTAAACCCCAATCCAAACTTGTCTTCTTTGATGACTGGCTCCACAAATTTGCCCCAGCCTTGGGCATTACCAGCTTTAACCACTTCAACAGTTTGCTTGTATGAAGAGATAAAAGTCCCGACCTCCTCGGACTTAGGTGAAAAGACAGCTTCGGGCGTGACCTCACTGATGTTTATGGCTTCGAAGCCCTGACACAGCATCTCATGCATCTCGCCATCCATCTCCACATACTTAAATGTAGACAGGTGGCTAACAAAAATATCCTCTTCACCACAGACAGTGACGACCTGACCTTCTAGTTCATATTTGAGCTTCTGGTGGAGAGTAGAAGTAACAGCACCGGCGGCATGAATCCAGGGCCGACCTAGCAGACAGCTATAGGCAGGCTGGATATCCATCACACAAAAGGTGCTCTTAAACACCTGCGGTCCAATCTTAACTGGCAACTCAATCTCACCAAAGACAGATCTCTTAGAGCCATCAAAAATCCTCACAACTAAATTGCTTGGCTTCAGGGTGATGCCATCGCAATCCAACTTCATTAAGGTTTTCTTTGGAAGAACATTCAGAGAAGAGCCTGTATCAACCAAAACATGGGAAAGCACCGCCCCTTTGCATTCCATTGTGATATGCAAAGCTTTGTTGTGACTCCTGCCCTCCGATGTCAGGTCGTAGTCGGTGAAACCTAGCCCATGGCTAGCGTTTACATTTGAAACTACCGACTCCAGCTGGTTAACAGTTATCTCTGGTGGAACATAGGCCATATTCAGTACTTTCAACAAGGCTGCTCTGTGTGCCTCAGAGCACATCGATAATGAGAGAATGGAGATCTTTGAGGGTGTTTGAATTAGCTGGTCGACTACCTTGTAGTCACTTTTCTTGATAATCCTCGTAAACTCATCCACTTCCTTCTTGAATGCGGTCTTAGGAGGAGTTTCCTCAGTAGTAACCTCTTCGGTGGCTACCTGTTTTCCTTTAGCCTTGGCAGCTGCCTCAGCTTCAGTATTTGTGTGCAATGTTGATGGTGCAAATAGGCGTCCACTGCGAGCGAAGCCACCAACCCTTCCAACATTGTCTACAACGGAGCTACCAATGTCAATGTCTTCCCTGTTAACTTTCCGCCCCTGGAAGTAGATATCAGCCCCATAGTGCCACGGGATAGCACTGTCTTTCTCATATGGAACAGGTCCTGGTACCGCGATGGTGACCGGACTAACCAAAGCCGATTGAGGGCTATCAGAGTAAATTGTAATTGGTGCTGGACTTTCGACGTTCACCGTTACTGGTTCTGTACTTTCTGGGAAATATATTGTTATCGGAGAGGGTCTCTCAGGAACATATATTTCTTCAGGAGTGAAATAAATCGTCACTGTCAACACATCATTCTTCACTGGACGGGTCTGATCGAACTGAAGACAACCTTCATCTATCAGTTGCTGAATACCTCTTCTCAAACTGTCACATCCGTTCTCGGCAGCTTGACAATTTCTGCACTCTTCCCCACAGCCCGGGAAAATCCGTCCTTTTAAAAGTCGGTCTTTAACCACCGCTAGCGAAGTCTTCACTTTAGTCACATCAGAAACCAAATTCAAAGTTTCCCCACCATCAACAGCGTTAATCCTCTGCCCGCCGTGGGCTGGCATCGGGTTTTGGATAACATTAGGCACCGGAGAAAAATTGATAGCCTGAGCATCTCTCAAATCTTGTACCTTTAGCTGGAGAGCCTTGCAATTATCTGTGGTATGGCCAGGTGCGTTGGAGTGAAAAGCACATCTGGCGTTGACATCATAACATCTAGGCAAATTATTGGGATCGATTGGTGGGGTCAGAGTTCTTAACGTAACCAGATTCAGGTCAATCAGCCTGGGGAGTAATACAGAATAAGGCATTGGGATTGGCTCAATGACCCGGTCCGTTTGCCTTGGACGTTGTTGATAGTGTCTCTGCTGACCTGGATTACCTCCTTGTTGTTGATTGTTGTACCTGGGTTGCTGTTGCGGATGATATTGCGGCTGTTGTTGCTGTTGAGGAGCAGGTGTAGGAATAGTGACTGCGGCCACTTGATCTTGATAATAATTAGGGCGTCCTCTGCCCCTGCCTCTGTCGGCATACACAGCGCTTGTCTCGCCTTCTCTTCTTCGCTGACCGTTACCAGCAAACGGTTTCTTGGAAGCACTATTGTCTTGAATTCGGCCCATCTTCAACAGACTCTCGATTCTTTCTCCTGCAATTACTATCTCTGCAAAGCTAATTGACGGGCAAGCAGCCAATCTCTCAATATAATTGCCTTGAAGCGTGTTCATGAACATGTCCGCCATCTCCCTTTCAGACATAGGGGTTGGACGGATGCAGCAATTTGTCTCCAACGCTGAGCATATTCTCTAAAGGTCTCCTTGGCAGTCTGAGACATTCCTTGCAACAAGGTCCGATTCGGAGCCAAGTCCAAGTTGTATTGATATTGCTTGACAAAAGCCTCTGCCAAGTCTTTCCAGCTCTTGATGGTAGTACGAGACAAATGAGAATACCATTCACGAGAAGCTCCAGTTAGACTGTCTTCAAAATAGTGCATCCACAGCTTTTCATCTTTAGTGTGAGCTCCCAACCTTCCCATATAAGATTGGAGATGAGTGCGTGGGCAAGAAGCCCCGTTGTATTTCTCAAAAGTAGGGGGTTTGAACTTGTGAGGAATCCTTACTCCCTGAACCAGACCAAGATTTGTGACATCAAAACCTAAGGAATTTTGAGACTCCAAAGATTTGAACTTCTCAACAAGCTCATCCATACGGCGAGTGGTCTCGTGGGCTTCATCGTGCAAAGAGAATTGATCATACTGATAATCTTCAGTAACGGGGCGCCCGTTAATCCAAATTCCTTGATTCACATTGTACCTTCCGCCAATACCATTTCCAACATTCCCCGTGTTGCCAACATTACCCGGGTTTCCCCAGCGTTTGCGTTACCCGTGTTACCAGTGTTCACAGGGTTTTCAGCGTTCCCAGGGTTACCAGGGTTTCCTTCAGCATTTGGTATCTCTACCTCTGGATCAGGCCTCGGTTGCTTAACCAATTCCCTCAGCTTTTCCTGGCCTTCTGCCATACCAGTCATCAATGTCATGAACCGATCCATCCTTTCACGCATATCAGCCAGCTCTTTCTGTACCTGGTCCATGGCTAGTTGCGGACGATTTTCCTTCGTCGGGTACCTGTGGACTCGCTTGGGACCAATAATGCCTGAGACAGGGAACAAACATTAGACACTGCGGTGACACCTGTAAAACAAACAAGGCTTAGTATGCATGGTATGCGATGCGCTTCTTATTCAATTTTAAGGCACCCCCCTTAAAAAGGGAATACCCCGCAAATGAATAAGCATGAGATGTTGGATGCAAATATGCAAATGATGTTATGCAATGCAAAGACATGTCAATCAGGATTGCTGGATCCGCTTGAACATCTGTCAGGTTGCACTGTCTGAAGAGAAACCCCACTGAAGAATATAATACAAGATCAAAGCTCTGCTCCAGAAAACCGGGTTGGTTGAAGGTTAAGGTTTCCTGAATTTAGCCCGCCCCTCACTGGTAGGTTCTAAGAACAGAAGTTTGTCAACTTCAGCCCTTCAGTCGAGAATAATACGTTTACCACTGAAGGTTTGGCATTATTACGGGATAAAAGACCTCTGCTGACTCCCCTCAACAGGACATCCTAATAGCAAGTTCCCAGTCTCGGGGTCCTCGGATTGATCAGCGAGAATGCGCCCACCATAGCTAACATAATCGCGTCTCGGAGGAGAGGCCTCGACTGAGTTCTCGGGAAATGGTCACCAGAGTCGACGATTTCTAGAGGAGCATCATGCCGTTACGGAACACCCGTAGGACAAAATACATCCAAAAGAAACCTCGTCTGGGTGTGGGTCTTCATGAACGACTTAACGTAGCAACACGCCATGCAAGCCTCATGACTATCCACTCTAAAACCTGTGTGTACACTCAAGCCTAGTTAATGGGCTTATCTCTCATAGAAGATCCCATCCCAACAAACAGAACCAGCAGATATAGCAATCATACGTACACAATGCAATAAGATAAAGCAGGTAAATAAATAACTGTACAAAAGCGTGAACACCCAATAAACAAACAACCTACAAAATCTAGGAGGGACTCGCTTAGGGAAACCAGGGTCCCCAGCAGAGTCGCCAGCTGTCACAACCTGCGAAAAAAACAACCGGCGAGAAAAAGAAATGACAGAAGAGTTGTCACCGTGCGTTATTTATCCCAAAGGAGGGGGAAAGGAAACGCTCAAAGTAAACCTGGAAAAGGAAAGGAAAAGACAAGGTCTCGCAACCAAATCTTGGGGACGGGAGTCGGTTATGCGAAGGGAAGGTATTAGCACCCCTATGCATCCGTAGTACTCTACGGGATCCACTCTTGTTGTTTTTGTCTAAAGGGTGTGGGTTCATCTAATGTACTATTTACTAAAAAAGGGGTCAAGAGAAAATGACTCGCACGGATGTCGCATCCACTGCATACGTATCTCATCTGAATATGAGAATCAGAGTCTTCGTAACTCGGCTGCCTAAGGGTTAGGGGGGAGTGTGCTCGGTAAGACATCGCGTCTTATGCCTATGTATCTCATCTGGAATGAGAATCAGAGCAAGCCGTAGTTTGGCTAACTACGAGGTTTGTTGTGTTTTTGGGTGAACGACGTTACTACGCAATCTACCGGATGCTCGACCTTTGGAGACTTACTCGCCTGTAGTAGAAGGAGATAACGTGTTCTTAGGAGAAGAAAAATCAATGAGTTGTTGGTGTTTTAGGGATGCTTATGCAAAAGGGGTAATGAGGATAAGACCTCATAGCTCTTAACCCTGGACAGGGTGAGCTCATGACAAAAAGTGGGGGTTCAGAAAGGTGGAACCCTCTCCACTGACCGACCAGACAAGAGATCTTGGGCTTTTGTTCTGAAGCATCGACACGTAGTGTGATCTTAAAGAACAACGCACTGAATAATGGGGGATTGAGTACTAATCCCTTTTATCCGTCAATTGCCTCTTCGGAGGTCTTTAGGCAAAAAAGTAGTAAAATACGGGAAAGATAAAGGGGGTTAAGAGATCTACCACACGGATAAAGATCCGAAGCAACAACAAATAAAGAAATAAGAAACCCAGAGATCTCCCAAGCTAGCACCATCAAAGAAAGCGAGTCAGTACAGGTAATCGGAATAAACCTCCAGGTGGTATCCCACAAATAAAGTGGAACACCAGGCAAAATCTCTGCAAGAGTCATGTGAGCCCTCACAAAAAAACTCAACAAACAGGTTAGAGTGACAAGATGGGGCGCAATCAAGGGTTGCCCCAAATCAAAATGTAACCACATGAATCATGCCATTAAAATTCATAAAAACAGCTCACAAAAAGCAACCAAGTGTAGGAGGCCTAAATCCCTTGTCAAACACATGCATCAAAAGGGTATCAAATTCACCCATAATACCTCATACATTCAGAGCATTCAAATTAAAAGCATAAAGTAATGGGAATAAGGCAAACATGACTGGAGAGATCGAATGAAATTGAATTGCCCGGTTGGGTTTGCAAAGCAATCTGAGGGTTTATAAGAGATGGAATTGGTTCTTTGCCGATGAGTTCCCTTCAGTCTCTCGAGGTTGCTCTGAACTCTGTTAGCTCTTCTCTCACTATCTTTTTCCCAGCCAGGGTAATAGGAATAGAATATCCTTTTGTTTCACTGAAACTCTGAATTTATAACCTGATTTTTATGGACCTGTGGGCTCAGATGAGAGAGGCCCAAGTCCAAAAATTTTATGTTATATTTTATTTTATTATTTAATTATTTATTTATTTATTTATTTTATTTTTTTTTATTTTTTTTTCAAAACACGTGGGCTTCGCCTAGCGAGCATGACAGTTCAAGAAATTCCTCTGAGCGTAGGTGATTCTGGTGGCTTTTCTTGGGACTCGCTAGGCGACCCATTCTGCTCGCCTAGCGAGCATGACGGCTCATGAACAAACTTTTGCTCCTTCAAGATTAACGTTTTGACTTACGAATAGACCCCTGTTGGAAGTAACTCAAGTCTTTCCCTTGTGTTGACTGATCATCTAAATAGAACCCACAAAGTGTCTTGGATGATGTTCAAGCTTCTTGGAGCTAATCCCGATTGACATTATGAAATGCAATGTATCTAATTCTGATTGATAATGATGAAATGCAATGTGAAATGTTAAATGACCTAAAAATGAATGCATGAATGAGGAGGGAAAATTTTGGGGTGTTACACGCCAGAAGACATGGAGAAGTCGACATTCATTACACCTTGGGGCATGTTCTGTTATAAGGTAATGCCATTTGGGTTGAAGAAAGCCGGTGCTACCTACCAAAGAGCTATGACGACTCTCTTTCATGACATGATGCACAAAGAAATCAAAGTGTACGTGGATGATATGATTGCGAAGTCTCAGACAGAAGAGGAGCACTTGGTAAACTTGTAAAAGTTGTTCGAAAGATTGAGAAAGTTCAAACTCAGGCTCAATCCAAACAAGTGTACGTTTGGAGTGAGATCTGGAAAGCTGTTAGGTTTCATTGTCAGTAAGAAAGGGATTGAGGTTGATCCATCGAAAGTAAAAGCTATTCAAGAAATGCCTGAACCAAGAACGGAAAAGCAGGTTCGTGGGTTTTTAGGGAGGTTGAACTACATTGCACGGTTCATATCTCACCTAACAGCTACGTGCGAACCGATATTTAAATTGCTAAGAAAATATCAAGCAGTCAGGTGGAGCAATGATTGTCAAAAAGCTTTTGATAAGATAAAAGAATATTTGCATAAACCTCCAATTCTTATACCTCCAGTTCCTGCGAGGCCTCTGATAATGTACCTTTCAGTAACAGAGAATTCGATGGGGTGTGTATTGGGACAGCATGACGAGTTTGGTCGAAAAGAGCATGCAATATACTACCTTAGCAAAAAGTTTACCGACTGTGAAACAAGATATTCGCTGCTCGAGAAAACTTGTTGCGCTTTGGCATGGGCTGCTCGCCGACTAAGACAGTATATGTTGAACCATACTACCTTGTTGATTTCTAAGATGGACCCAGTAAAGTATATCTTTGAAAAGCCGGCTCTTACCGGACGAGTGGCTCGTTGGCAGATGATTTTGACAGAGTATGATATCCAGTACACGTCGCAAAAGGCCATCAAGGGTAGTATTCTGTCTGATTACCTTGTCGAGCAACCAATTGATGACTATCAGCCGATGATGTTTGAATTCCCCGATGAAGATATCATGTACTTAAAAATGAAAGATTGTGAAGAGCCTCTTGTCGAGGAAGGACCGGATCCCGATGAGAAATGGACACTGATGTTTGATGGGGAAGTAAATGTGAATGGAAATGGTGTTGGGGCAGTACTCATTAATCCTAAAGGTGCACACATACCTTTTTCCGCCAGATTGACTTTTGAAGTAACCAACAACGAAGTTGAGTACGAGGCCTGTATCATAGGGATTGAGGAAGCCATCGATCTAAGGATCAAAACTATGGACATTTATGGAGATTCTGCTCTAGTGATTAACCAAGTCAATGGAGACTGGAATACTCATCAACCGTATTTGATTCCTTATAGAGATTACACCAGAAGGATCCTGACTTTCTTCAAGACAGTAAAGTTGTATCATGTACCCCGAGATGAAAATCAAATGGCTGATGCCTTAGCCACATTGCCTTCCATGATCAAAGTTCATTGGCAGAATCATGTGCCACACATTGCTGTGAATCGACTCGAGAGGCCTGCGTATGTGTTTGCAGCCGAGTCTGTTATTAATGAGAAGCCGTGGTTTTATGATATTAAGAATTTCCTCAAAAGCCAAGAGTATCCTGAAGGAGCGTCAAAGAATGGCAAGAAGACACTGAGAAGGCTAGCTGGAAACTTTTACTTGAACAAGGATGATATGTTGTACAAGAGGAACTTTGACATGGTTCTGCTCAGATGCGTGGTTGGACACGAAGCAGACATGTTAATGCAGGAAGTACACGAGGGATCTTTCGGTACCCATGCTGGTGGTCATGCAATGGCCAAGAAGTTGTTAAGAGCCGGTTATTACTGGATAACCATGGAATCTGATTGTTTCAAATACGCTCGGAAGTGCCACAAATGTCAGATCTATGCAGATAAAGTGCATGTACCACCAAACCCTCTGAATATTATGAATTCTCCTTGGCCATTCGCGATGTGGGGCATCGATATGATTGGAAAGATTAAACCTACTGCTTCTAATGGACATCGCTTCATCCTAGTCGCGATTGATTACTTTACCAAGTGGGTGGAAGCAACTTCCTATGCCAATGTTACCAGACAAGTGGTTGCTCGATTCATTAAGAAAGAAATGATCTGTCGTTATGGGGTTCCTGAGAGAATCATCACTGATAATGGTTCGAATCTCAATAACCAGATGATGAAAGAGCTTTGCAAAGACTTTAAGATCGAACACCACAATTCTTCTCCTTACAGACCAAAGATGAATGGTGCTGTAGAGGCGGCAAACAAGAACATTAAGAAGATTGTGCAAAAGATGGTTGTGACGTACAAGGATTGGCATGAGATGTTGCCTTTCGCTTTGCATGGGTATCGTACCTCAGTACGTACGTCAACCGGGGCAACTCCATTTTCACTTGTGTATGGCATGGAGGCAGTCTTGCCAGTAGAAGTTGAAATCCCTTCTTTGAGGGTAATGATGGATATAAAACTTGACGAGGCTGAGTGGGTTCAAGCCAGGTTTGATGAGTTAAATTTAATTGAGGAAAAGCGATTAGCAGCTGTGTGCCATGGACAACTATATCAGAGAAGGATGAAGAAGGCCTTTGATCAGAAAGTGCGTCCTCGAAGCTATCAGATAGGTGACTTAGTTTTGAAGAGGATCCTTCCTCCCGGTACAGATAACAGGGGCAAGTGGACTCCGAATTATGAAGGTCTGTATGTTGTTAAAAAGGTTTTTTCTAGTGGAGCCTTGATGCTTACAACTATGGATGGTGAAGATTTTCCGTCTCCTGTGAATTCAGATGTAGTCAAAAAATACTTCGCATAAACTGACCCGCTGGACACAAAAAAAGAAAGTCCAGGCAAAAAAGGGCATCCCGGCGAACCAAGAGAAAAAGAAAAGAAAAAAGGTTCGGGCAAAAGTTAGGGATAAAGAATAAAAATAATATGTACACCCGGTAAGTCGAAAACCTGCAAAGGCGGCTTAGGCAAAAATGGGTATCCCGGTGGATTGAAAACCTGAAAAGGCGGTCCAGGAAAAAGAGGGATTAAAGCGAAGACTATAGTCTGAGTTATCTGTACTTCATCGCGTTTCAGTGTCTACCATCTTGAAGGATATGATCGGTCCAATCACTCTTCTCAGAAAGCAAAGAATTTGGGGGAAAGTGAAGATCTATGAGTCATAACAGAATTGGAAAATAGTGGAATGTCGTGTCCACATTGCCAATAGGATAGTTTATTTTCTCTTTTGGCGCAATTACCTCTTCCTAGGAATTGCTTCCTGATGTATTTGCCTTTATAGGCCATTTTCAATCAATAAAAGTCATTATTCAGTCAAATTGCTCTCTTGTTTTTTAATTCTACTGTTTTGTTTGCAAAAAACGTCCGAATTTTTGATAAACATTGCATCTAAAAACATGAAGGCTAGACAATGACGTGCGGAAAGATAAAACATCTGAAAATCATTTTGAATGTTGAGTACACTTGAGTATATTTTGTCAATACGATCCCCTGGGGCATGTATGTCCTGTCGTTTTGCAGGTTACTATCTTTGATTGATGGCTAAAGAAGATGAGCCAAAGTTTGTTCGAAGGAAGACCCTGTTATTTCAACACTATCCAGTCGTATAAGAAGTTGGGTTGTCTAAGTCGAGTTCAGAATTTGTTTCCCCAGCATGGTTAAGAGGTTGGTGTTTTCCCAACAAGTGACTCCCCAGTTGAGTTGGTTTCTCTACCGTTCCGAGAATGTCAGATCAGTAAGTATCCTCAGCAGAATTGTTATATGTCCCCACAGAGTTGGAAGATCGAATCAGAAATTGTGTGCTCAGTAAAGTGATCATTTTCTTTCCCAGCAGGAGTTTTCCTCCCTTTGCATCTTGCATGTAGTAATCATCATTTGCATTCGCATTCTCAAATCGCGTAGCATTTCCATTTAGTGTGGAGCATTACGCCATAGAAAACTCAAACATATGCATACATGTATTAAACCAGATTGAATCATATCTCCGAAAGAGACGGGTCATTTTTCAACATCTGTGTAGCACATTTGCAGCAGTTGCTCTTGGCAACATTCAGAGTCGATAATCCTAGTGAGATTTATTTTCTCACCAATCCGTGAAAGGAAAGCATGATTCCCTTCCGATTTAGTCACCAGTAAGTGTCTGCCTTAATTTGACATATGTAAATATCATCCTTGCGATATTGATAAGTGTCGTGTTGATCCCCGTAAATGTTTGTGCTTTTCTTTGATGTCGGTGAACATCATCTTTCAATGTCGTTAAACGTCGAATTCCAATCGTTGGCCATCAGTAAATGGCATGCCTCTCATGGTGTCTACAAAAATCGTTCTGTCAACACCCGTGTGTGTCCTTTCCTTTCTTTGGTGTCGGTAAACATCATTGTTCGATGTCGGTAAACATCAGCCGCTTGTTAACCATCGGTAAATGGTTTTGTCGTTTAAGATTCCCTAGCAGATTCGCTATCCGTAAATATCGAGTGTTTCATTTTCACCATCGGTAAATGGTTTCGTTTCATAAGTGTATTCTTTCTTTGGTGTCGGTAAACATCATTGTTCGATGTCGGTAAACATCGAGTTCCTTCCCAGTCATCGGTAAATGTCTGGTCTTGTTTCACTTATAAACATCATTGTTCAATGTCGGTAAACATCGAGTTCCTTCCCAGTCATCGGTAAATTCCTGGTCTTGTAGCGCTTTCTTTGATATCGGTAAATATCAAATCTGTTTTGAAGCCGCCATCGGTAAATGGCCTCACTTTCTTTGATATCGGTAAATATCAAGTTTGTTTTGAAGTCGCCATCGGTAAATAGCCTCGCTTTCTTTGATATCGGTAAATATCAAATTTGTTTTGAAGCCACCATCGGTAGATGGCCCCGCTTTCCTCACTTCGTCACCTACAGAGTGCAAATTCTCCGGTTCTTTTGGTATTCAATCCCTGTTTACCTTGAAAGTCTGATAGCCGTTGCTTTCATCCGTTCAGGTTCACAGTTGATTGAATAGGGGCAACTGTAGCACCTCAAATTTTCCCTCCTCATTCACGCATTCATTTTAGGTCATTTAACAATTCATATTGCATTTCATCATGTCAATCAGAAGTAGCTCCAAGAGTTTATCTTCCAAGAAGCTCGGATATCATTCAAGTCACTTTGTGGTTTCTATCTGAAGGATCAAGCTTAATGGGCTCAGTACGGTTCAAAATTCAACTATGAAGCCAAAAGTCAATTGTTGGTCAATTGAAGGTGAAATGGCCAGGGAATGACTTGAGTTACTTCCAACATGTTCAAATGGGTTCTATTCATCATTCAAAACGTTAATCTTAAAGGAGTAAAAGCATGTTCCTGAGCTGTCATGCTCGCTAGGCGAGCAGAATGGTTCGCCTAGCGAGTCCCAAGAAAGCCACCAGAGTCACCTGCGCTCAGAAGGAATTTCCTGAACTGTCATGCTCGCTAGGCGAGCAAATTCTTCGCTAGGCGAAGCCCACGCGTTTTAAAAAATAAAAATATAACAGAAAAATCTTGGACTTGGACCTCTCTCATTTGAGCCCACAAAGCCACGAAAATAAGTATAAATTCTAAAAAGATTCAGAAGAACGAGACCTAGAAGAAAAAATGGGTATTTGAGGCAGCCTCCGTACACTCTGAAAAACTCACTGGCACAAAATCACCTTTATCAACTCCATCTCACATAAACCCTAACATTGCTCTGCAAACCCAACGGTGCAATTAAATTTCATTCGATCTCTCCAATCAGGTTTGCGCTATGTCTATCACTTTACGCTTTCGATTTGAAATTTCTGAATGTATGAGGTATTATGGGTGAATTTGGAAGAGTGGGTATCGTTAGGTTTCACATGTGGGTTTAGACATGCATGAATGTGTAGAGCAATGCCTCAAATGTTTGATCACTTAATTTCTGAAATGGGTACCATAGGATTTGGGGTTTCGGAAATCGTACTGTTATCAAAAAAGAACCCAAAACCCGCAAGCATTCGCTAGCACTTCGCTAGGCGAACATGTAGCGAAGCTTCGCTAAGCGAAGCAGTAGCGATCGTGACAGTAGGTTTTTTGTTTGCCCTCTAACCTGTTTTGCGTTTTCTTGTGACATGTTTTCTATTGCATCCGTGCGTTGTTTACCTGATACTGTTATTGCTATGATTCTCTTGTTTGGTGTAACTCTTGATTGCACCCTGTCTTGTTATTCTAACTTGTTTGTTGAGTTTTTGTGAGGGCTCACATGACTCTCGAAGAGATAGCTTGCTTGGTATTCCACTTTATTTATGGGATACCATTTGGAGATTTATTCTGATTGCTTTGCTGACTTGTTTTCTTTAATGGTGCTAGCCTGAGAGATCTCCGGGTTTCTTATTTCTTTAGTTGCTGTTACTTCGCATCTTTATCCGTGTGGTAGATCTCTTGATCCCTTTTACATCTTGCCCGTATTTTACCGCTTTCTTAGCTGGAAGACCTCGATAGGAGGCAATGATTCTGTGTGTTTACTTGCCCAAAGACCTCCACGAAGAGGCAATTGACGGATAAAAGGGATCAGTAGTCAATCCCTCGTTATTCAGTGTGTCATTCTTTATGCTCGCACTACGTGTCGATTCTTCAGAACAAAAGCCCAAGATCTTTTGTCCGGTCAGTCAGTGGAGAGGGTTCCATCTTCCTGAATCCCCACTTTTTGTCACGAGCTCGCCCAGTCCAGGGTTAAGAGCCATGAGGTCTTATCCTCCTTACCCTTTTGATCTGCTCACCCTGACGTTCAATGTCAGTGGTTAAGAGCCCATTTGATTACCTTTCCATGGCTTGTTTGTCGAGGTTGATATGACCCCTCTTGACTAAAGCCCTACCCACGTATGTTTGAGCCCCCTTGTTGGCGTGTTTACTTTATGCATGTTTGTTTTGTATGGTGTGATCTTCTCCCCATAGGATTGCTAGGCTTCGTATAGTCTCTCTTTTGCATGTCAATTAAGGTAGCACGGTTCCTTCGTCTAGGACTTCCTCTTTTGCATGAGCATTCCTAAAACACAAACAAATTCATTGATTTTTCTTTTCCTAAGAACACGTTAACTCCTTCTACTACAGGCGAGTAAGTCTCCAAAGGTCGAGCATCCGATAGATTGCGTAGTAACGTCGTTCATCTAAAAGACACAAACAAATAGGTCAGCCGAGCTACGAAGACTTTGATTCTCATATTCAGATTAGATACGTATGCAGTGGATGCGACATCCGTGCGAGTCATTTTCTTTTGACCCCTCTTTTAGTAAATAGTACATTAGATAAACCCACACCCTTTAGACAAGAACAACAAGAGTGGATCCCGTAGAGTACTACGGATGCGTAGGGGTGCTAATACCTTCCCTTCGCATAATCGACTCCCGAACCCAAGATTTGGTTGCGAGTCTTGTCTTTTCCTTTCCTTTTTCCAGGTTTACTTCGAGCGTTTCCTTTCCCTCGTTTGGGATAAATAACACACGGTGGCGACTCTTCTGTCATTTCTTTTCTTTTTTCGCCGGTTGTTTTTTTTCGCATTCCTTTTTTAGGTTGCGACAAGATCTATTACCAACCGTTCCAGATCCTCTGATTCTTCCTTTCTGATTTCCTCCAAAGTCTACGAAGGCAACGTCTTTAAGTTCCAGGATTTGGAACATATGCTTTCTTTTCGTTATGTGTCGCGACCATCCAGAGTCCATGTACCATGATTGGTGTTTTAACTCTGTTGTACAAGATATCTGCAGCACATACTATTTTATCTTTTGGTACTCAGAATCTTTTGGGTCTTTTATGATTAGTTCTCCCAGAGTTTCTGGAAACTTTGGGTTATCTGACATTATCAAATCTTTGTGTTTATGCATGTGTGTAATGATAAGAAAAAGGAGATTTAAATTTGTCTTCTGCAGAAGGCATTTGCTCATCTTCATTAGAGTCATATCCAATTCCTCTTTTCTTATTGTGACTAACATCATAAATCATAGAAGCCATTTTGCTTCTTTCAAACCCATTTTTCAGAAATTTCTAAATATCTTTTTCATATTTATATATGATGGTGTCAAAAGTTGGTGGGGCTTTGGAAAGAGTTTCTTCAAGTTTTAAACATTTTTTGGTTGAAAATTCATTTTATTTTTCAAGGACAAAAATGTTTTCTTTAAGTTCAGAAACTTCTTTCTCAAGCTTATCGCACTCTTCAACAGTTTCTTCATGGACCCTTTTTAGGATCTTGAATTTCTGTCGAAGCTTCTTATAAGAGCTTAGAGATTCTGATAAACAGGCTTCTAGATCAGAGCGAGAGAAATCAGAAAATACCTCTTCAGAGTTAGATTCCTTTTTGGATGAACTTCCAGATGTGGTAGCCATGAATGCAACATTTGCTTGTTCCTCTTTAGAGTCGGATTCTGAGGCGTCAGATTCAGAGTCATCCCAGGTTTTCCATGATCCCCTTCTTAGTTTGAAGGAGTTTTTCTTGAATCCTTCTTTTCTAGAACTATCTTTCTTGAGCTTTGGACATTCATTTCTGTAGTGTCCTGGTTCTTTACATTCATAGCAGGTTACCTCTTTGTTTAACCTGCTTCTAGAAGTTGACTCAGAATGATCTCCCTTCTGTCTGGGTCTTCTAAAGCTGTTATTCCTTTTTATCGAGAGTTGTTTGAATATTCTGGATAAAAGAGATAACTCTTCTTCATCATCAGAGTCTTCCTTTTCAGAGTCATCGCCGTCTACTTCTTCAGCTTGAAAGACTTTGTTCCTTTCTGGATTTCGTCTTCCTGATCTGGACTTCAGAGTCACTGGTTTTCTTTTCTTTTGAGGTTCGTCTTCCTCTAGCTCTATCTCATGACTCCTAAGGGAGCTGATGAGTTCTTCCAGGCTTATGTTGTTCATATCCTTGGATAACTTTAAGGAAGTAACCACAGGTCTCCATTTCTTTGGCAGACATCTGATTATATTTTTGACATGATCTGTAGTTGTGTATCCTTTGCCTAGAACCTTGAGTCTTGTAACTAAAGTTTGGAATCTAGAAAACATTACCTCTACAGCTTCATCATCATCCATTTTGAAGGCTTCATATTTTTGGACTAAGGCTAGAGCCTTAGACTCTTTGACTTGATTATTGCCTTCGTGATTCATCTTTAGGGAATCAAATATTTCTTTAGTTGTTTCCCTGTTAGTGATCTTTTCATATTCATTGTAGGATATTGCACTCAACATAATAGTTCTGGCGTTGTGGTGATTCTTGAAGTCACGCTTCTGATCATCACTCATTTTATTTATTGCAATGACAATACCAAGAGCAGATACAGGTGGTTCATAACCATTTGTAACAATATCCCATAAGTCAGCGTCATAGCCTAGGAAGAAGCTTTCAATTATGTCCTTCCAATAATCAAATTTCTCTCTATCGAATACTGGAGGTTTAGTGTTGTAGCTATCTCATTCATTGTTGTTGGCCATGATGTTTTTCTCACACTGGATCTCTTTACACTGTTAAGTGTTTAATTCAAAAATCAATTGTTAGACTATGGCACGGATCTAGAAGGGGGGGGGTTGAATATATCCCAATTAAAAACTTGAGTCGGCGCTTACCAATTTGAAAGAAAATTGGTTTTGAAAATTTGTTTTAAATGCGGAAGCAACCGAGGAAAATTTTAGTCTAAAACGAACCGTTATTGGAAAACCGGATATGCGTTAAGCTAATGGATTTGAGATAAAATGAAATACTAATCACTACATAATATGCACACTCAATTGATGTATTTCACTAACTAGCAAGCCTAGTTCCAATGATCCAAAATACCAAATTAAACAGAATGAAAACTTAAGACAACTTCGGCTTAAGCAAATTCACAAACACTTGGTGTGCATACACTCCAAGAGATATTTGAGTTGAGTAAGTAGTTCAATTTTATCTAGTACAATAGACTATTGTACTTTGTATTCAAACAGCAGTTTTGGTTTCTTACTCAACTTATATCAAAGTTTGGTAAAATTGCTTAAACTAAAATCACTTAATTTTCAAGCTGAAAATCAGATTATGCAGAAAATTAAAGAAGACAGAGATTTGATGAGGCAGTTCCCCCGCCGTCCTCGCTTTGGGGTACGTCTGCCCTCAATTCTAAAACTAGAATTGAGATGATTAATTAGATATCACCTGTGAAATTTAATCGTTTATACAAGGATTGCAAAGCATGTAAACAACAGAACTTCCAATGTGTTGAACGATGCTTCCTATCCTTGCTCCTTGATTCAAGATGAATCAAGACCTTCGATCGTTGATGCTAGACCTCCGATTCCAGCCCCTTTGTTGAAGAATCTTCCGTTCTTCAAACCCTCGGCCCGGCTGATCTCAAACACAACGAGTCGAACCCGAATCCTTCACTTCAATGCCACCGAATCCGCTACTAGACTGAAGAAGACTTTCCTCTTCTCAATCACCTTCGCTCGGCTGAATATTGAGGAACGATTTGTCCAAAAACCCCCAAACACAAACCCGTATTGGAGGACAAAACCCTAATGGTTTTATTCAAGAAAGAACCTGCCACAAGCTTCAACTCGAACTGGATTCTTCGATCACAGCTTCGAACCTTATCACCTTTGCTCGATCACGAACCACATCAAAAGTAATTGTTTGCTGATGATGAGTTGTGAAATGTTGAAGATGAAGATGATGAGTCTTGGACACCTTTTTCACTCTTTCTTGTTTCCTTGAACACTTGAATTCAAATTAGCAAATGTTGGTTAATAAAAGTGTTTTTAACTTCTATATATAGTAACAGACAAAACCAATTAAAAATAACAGAATTTCAAACATTGGAAATAACTCAGAAAACTGAGTTTACGCACGAGCGGTCGACCATAGGTCGGCGTGCGCTGACCCGTGAGTGATGCGCCGACCTCTATGGTCGACCCAAGGTTCTATGCGCTGACCCAGGGTTACTTCATTTAGCCATGCGCTGACTTCTGGTCGATGCAAGGAGTTTTTGCACTGACCCGTGAGTTATGCGCCGACCCTTATGGTCGACGCAAAGGAACATGCGCTGACCAATCTCAGTTCTGTTGAGCTTTGCGCTGACCAGTGAGCTTTGAGCTGACCCCTATGGTCGACTCAAGGCCTTCACATCTGCATAAAACTGTGTTTTGTGATTTTCATGCATTTCGTCATGATTACACTTTGTCCACATATGTTTTTGATCATTATAATAGATTTAGACAAACGTAGAAAAGGATATGGTGGATGATGTGTTTCATTTGTTTGTAGACGTGCATGATGGTCTTTTGTCATCATCGAAACTTGCGATCGTATGTTGTCTGACTCTTTGTCTTTACATACTCCCCCTTTTTGATGATGACAACCTGTATAATTCAGCATGACGAACAGCATGTGACCTGTATAATTCAGCATGACGAACAGCATGCGATATTGACACATTTTCCACACTCCCCCTTTCTTTTGTAATCTAAGGCTATCTGCAGAAAGCTACTGTTAGTTGTGGGCATTTTTGTCTGCCTGCTTTGTGCACCTTTCTCCCCCTTTGACAACATCAAAAAGAGAGACAGAGTGATTTTTCAAGATATCAAGGAAATTTCACAGGAAATAACATAAACAGATAATAGTAACACACCAATGTCATTTCTGAGCAATAGTCATTTATAAGGAAAACAAGTAAAACATAGAGATACATTCAAAATAACAGTCAAACTACATAATGCATGTGAATGTCTATGTCCTAGTGGCGGTGTCCTGGATGATAACAAATTCTTGGGTTTTTGTAAGGGTCAGCCAGAGATGATAGGTATTCGGTGACACCGTTCAGATTCTTGAGACTCATGTCGATCGACTTTTCTTGAAGTTCAAATGAAGCCGAAAAGGTTGCAAACCGGTCATTCATGCTTGTAGAGAAGGAGTCGAGACGTGCATTTTGGGCTTGAATTTGCTCGTTGATATGAGCATAGCGCTCATCTTGAGCTTGTATGAAGGACTGTTGAGCTATCTGCATATTATGCATCATATCCAACAGTTCTGAAGAATCAGCTTGTTGTGGAGGGGACGGAGGAGATTCTTCCTCATCTTGGTAATACGGCTGGTAAAATTGACGCTGAGTTGACCAGCCCTTGGGTTGCCATTCACCCCATCCACCCCAGCGTGGAGCATCTTCTTCATTTGAATACGACTGCTGAGCCCAAGCTGAGTCCGAGTAGTCTTGAGTGTCAACGGGTGGAGGATCATCATCTCCACCATTGTGATCCACATCGTGCCTGACTTCTTCTTCTTCATTTTCTTCTTCATCTTCTTGGTCTTCGCTTTTATCACTATCATCATCTGCAGGAATATTTGCTCTCCGAATAAACTTATACATTCTCCGCTCATTGCACCAAAGATATCCCATCATAGACATAGTTTTTGTACTGAACTCTTTGTCATATGAGATGGAAGTGTACTTGAAAGACGGATGATGAACGTTAGCTGCAGTCAGGACCTCTTGAATGAAGGATCTGTAGGCAAGCGCCGTTCCTCGTCCGGAGTCACGTAGCCCAAACATTCTACTAGCAATGTAGTACGGCTAGTTGATTTTTATCTTATTTTTCAGAATGTAAATCAGATGAACCTCGGCCGGTTCGACTCTGGAGAGGCCTCCCTTCTTTGGGCGCAGGATTCGTGAGACAACCCACTGAAGGATCCTTTCTCCGGCTTTCAGCTTGCCGGCAGTGACAGTTCGTGGGAACGCGTCACTGTTCACAAACTGATCAGTATAGGGTCGTCTCAGCATGTCATTCAATGCATTCTTAAACTCATAGCCAGCTACGTGGTGAGAGTCAGTGACCTCAGGTAGAGGGTTTCCATCATCATCAACAGACATATCAAAGTATTGGTTCCAGATATTTGATTTAAGCGGTACCTTTGTCGGACCAATTCTAGAGTGGAACTTGTGCCCGCGAAAGTTGTCATGAAGGCCGGCATAGAACACGCGAACAAGGTCTTCACTGTATTTGGTATTACATTCCAAGAAGTTGATAAAGCCCTGATGCTGCAGCAGAGCCAGGACTTCAGGAAGGTGCATGCGTTCAGCGGTAAGTTTGTAGAACGCATGTTGTTGCACAACGCCTCTTTTGCTGATGTCTCTGTTGAAGACTTCGACGCGAGCGGGTGGAACGAGTGATACAGCAGATATGGGTAGAGATGCGGCGGATGATTCTCGGGATCTCTTGCCGGAGGGTCTGCGTGATGTGGTAGCCATTTGAGCAAGTTTGAAACTGAGTGTTTGGGTATAGAGAGAAGGTTTAAGAAGGGTTTTGAGAGTGATTCTGCTAGATAGAGGTTTCTCCCAATTTATAGTGGAAAGGTTAGGGTTTTGGGAAGATGGAAGATCAAAGAACAATAGCCACTAGGTAGATGCAAGTTACAAAGTAGTGGGTAGTTTGAAAGGTGATGGAATGTAAATGCATAATTAATGATGATTTTTGGATGGGAATGCATGAAAAACGATTTAAATTTTTCTGCAGAAAAACGAAATTTTCGAGCGATGCGTCGACCATAGCCTTGTATGCGTCGACGCATACTGTTTGGTTTTTGTGAAAATGCAGAATTTAATTTGCTTGCGTCGACCATAGCCCTGCTGTGGTCGACTCATACAGTCCAAATTTCAATTTTTCACTATTTTCCACAAATTACAGTCCCCGTTCCGAAATATTGAGAATGCCAAGTTCTCGGCGGATATGAAAGAAAGGTTCAGTGGCTAGCGGCTTTGTGAAAATGTCCGCTAGTTGATTTTCAGTATTGACATGTTCAAACACAATGTCACCTTTCTCTACATGATCCCGAAGAAAGTGGTGTCGTATTTCGATATGTTTGGTGCGAGAATGTAGCACAGGATTCTTGGTTAGATTAATGGCACTTGTATTCTCACAAAAAATGGGAATACGTTCAAGTTTGAGGTTAAAATCCAATAGTTGTTGCTTAATCCATAGGATTTGGGCACAACAACCACCGGCGGCAACGTATTCCGCTTCGGCGGTTGACAAAGCAACAGAAACCTGTTTCTTGCTATGCCAACTGACCAAAGAGTTTGAAAATAAGTGACAGGTGCCACTGGTGCTCTTCCTATCCGATTTGCAGCCGGCAAAGTCGGAATCGGAAAAACCTACCAATGAACAATCATTACCTTTGGAATACCATAGTCCATACTTCGGAGTACCGGATAGGTATCGAAGTATTCGTTTGACGGCTTTTAAATGGGATTCCTTGGGACATGATTGATATCTTGCGCACATGCATACGCTAAACATAATATCGGGACGAGAGGCGGTAAGATAAAGGAGTGAACCAATCATACCTCTATACCGTTTTACATCTACTTCCTTACCGTCTTCATCTTTGTTCAAGTTTGTACACGTAGGCATGGGGGTGTCTATGGCCTTAGCTTTTGCCATGTCAAATCTCTTGATAAGGTCCAAACAGTACTTTGTCTGGCTCACGAAAGTTCCTTCTTTGAGCTGTTTGATTTGCAGATCGAGAAAGTATGTGAGCTCCCCCATCATACTCATCTCGAATTCGCCCTGCATAAGGTCAGAAAACTCTCTCACAAGATTCATGTTAGTAGATCCAAATATGATATCATCAACATAAATTTGCACAAATATCAAGTGCTTTCCTTGACGTTTAATGAAGAGGGTTGTGTCAACCTTTCCTCTTGAGTATTTTTGATCGAGTAAGAATTTGCTTAGTCTCTACTACCAAGCTCTAGGAGCTTGTTTGAGGCCATACAAAGCTCTTTTTAGTTTATAGACATGATCAGGATGCTCATGGGATTCGAAACCCGGAGGTTGTGCGACATAAACCTCTTCATTTATGTGACCGTTAAGGAATGCACTCTTGACATCCATTTGGAATAGCTTAAAGTCTTTCGCACATGCGAAAGCAAGGAGAAGGCGTATAGCCTCGAGTCGGGCAACCGGCGCATAAGTTTCCTCATAGTCGATGCCTTCCTCTTGGTTATACCCTTGCGCGACTAAACGCGCCTTATTACGGGTTATTACCCCGTTTTCGTCCAGCTTGTTCCTAAACACCCATCGGGTGCCGATTACTCGATGATCTCGCGGAGGAGGGACGAGGTCCCAAACCTCATTTCTGGTGAACTGATTAAGTTCCTCCTGCATTGATAAAAACCAGTGTTCATCGAGTAGGGCTTCTTTAGGGTTTTTAGGTTCCATCTGCGAAACGAAAGCGAAGTGATAACAGAAGTTACTTAGCTTAGATCGAGTTGTTACACCCTTTGATATGTCCCCGAGAATGTTGTCTATTGGATGGTCTTTGGAAGACTTCCAAGCTTGAGGAAGATCATCGTTTGAAGGCGGATGAACTACCTCGGTTTCCTCATGGTGTACATCTTTGTCCTCCTCAATTTTGACTATGTCGGGGTGATCAATCCCCGGCTCGCCACCTTTGAGTATGTCTTCGATAGATGTACCTGCACCATGAAAAACACTACCCTTTCCGACGTTTCTCGGATTGGATTCATCAAAAGTGACATGTACAGACTCTTCTACAGTAAGTAATCGTTTGTTGTAAATTCTATATGCTTTGCTAGATTGAGAGTATCCGAGGAAGATACCTTCGTCGGCCTTGGAATCGAATTTCCCTAAGTTTTCCTTTCCATTGTTCAATACAAAACATTTGCAACCAAAGACATGTAAGTGAGAAACATTTGGCTTTCGCCCTTTTAAAAGTTCATACGGTGTTTTGTTTAGAATGGGGCGAATGAGCACCCTATTCAAAACGTAACAAGCCGTACTAATGGCGTCAGCCCAAAAATATTTCGGTAAGCCACTTTCATTGATCATTGTTCTTCCCAATTCTTCCAAAATTCAATTTTTACGCTCCACAACCCCATTTTGTTGAGGAGTACGTGGAGCAGAGAAGTTATGATCAATACCATGGTTACCGCAATATTCTTCAAATAAGTGATTTTCAAACTCACCTCCATGATCGCTCCTAATTGCAACAATGTTTGTATTTAGTTTATTTTGGGAAAGCTTAGCAAATCGTTCAAAGGCGGCGAATGTGTCACTCTTACTTACTAAGAAAATAGTCCAACAAAATCGAGAAAAGTCGTCCACTATTACGAAACCGTAATAGTTTCCTCCTAGACTTTTAATCCTAGATGGCCCAAATAAATCCATATGGAGTAGCTCGAGAGGTCTCGTTGTTGAAACGATATTTTTGGATTTAAATGAGATCCTCGTTTGCTTCCCCTTTTGACAAGCATCACAAAGGTGATCCTTGGTGAACTTAATTTTGGGGAGACCTAGGACTAGATCTTTTGAGACTACTTTGTTGAGTAAGTCAAAGTTAACATGTGCTAAACGCCTATGCCATAACCATGAATCTTCACTCATTGTTACGAGGCATTTGTCACTTGTTAACGATACTTCATTTAAGTCAAGCATATAGACATTGTTCACACGAAGACCATTAAACATACTCTTCTTATCATCATTATGTACAATTTTGCAGCAATCTTTTGAAAATGATACATTGTATCCTTTGTCACATAATTGACTGATGCTAAGTAGATTGTGTTTAAGACCTTCGACAAGCAACACATAAGAAATAGTAGTAGAGGAGGGATTACCTACACTACCTTTACCAAGTATTGCTCCACGGTTGTTATCACCATAAGTTACATATCCCTTCTTCTTAGCCACAAAGTCAATGAAGAGAGATATGTCACCTGACATGTGCCTTGAGCATCCACTATCGAGAAACCATCTTCTCTCGGTAGTCTCGAGGCATTGTACCTGTGACGAGATAATTAACAAGAGAAGGTACCCAATTGCTTATTGGGTCCTGAGTGGTGAGGAACGAAATGGTTGCATTTGGGCATCCATTGATAAATGCCTTTAGGAACTAAAAACCTCCTAAATCTACATTTAGCAATGGAATGGCCTTTCTTGCAACAATAGAGACAAGAGAAAGTTACATTTGGATTGCTTTTGCTATCTTCATCTTTTATAACATATTTATATTTTTGATATGGATTAACCATACTTTTTCGAAAATTAGATTTGTTGATAGCAAAAGTAATCTTGGGCTCAAGAGCCTTGTCAAGTTTGGCTTTTAGGTTCCTTACTTCACCTTGCCAAATGTAACAAGTATCACACCCAAAGTTCATCATTCTACTTTTAAGGTCCTCATAACCTGTTTTTGTGCTTTCCACTATAGAAGCTTTAAGAGCCTCAAGTTTCCGTTCGGATTCTTGAATTTTATGTTCCAAATGAGAAAAAAATTTCTTATTTGAGGCAAGCCTTTTAAAAGCTTCTTTTGCTTCATAGTGTAAAGTATCAAAAGCAGTTTGCAATTCATTATGAGACATACTAGAGGATTTTTCATATTTAGCATGTCGTACCTGTTTCTTTTTGTTCTTTTGATGAGCAGAAAGACATAGATTTGCATTTTCATCTTCATCACTAGAGCTTTCATCATCAGAGGAGTCGCTATCGCTTTCCCAAGCGATGTATGCTCTCCTTGGCTTTGATGGTTTCTTGTGTGATTTGTATGAGTCTTTTTCTTTTGTCTTTTTGTTCATCGGACAGTCCGGTTTGTAGTGACCCGGCTTTCCACACTTATAGCACGACCCTCTAGTTGTTTTTCCTTTTGAGTCATCATTTTTGGAGAACCTAGATTGCTTCCGGAAGTTTACTAAGTTCTTCTCGGAATGTTGGATGCCGTTCTTTCTCACGTAACGGTTGTAGCGTTTGACGAACAGCCCCATATCTTCACTCTTGTCCTCTTCTTCTTCGTCACTTGATGAATAATCACTTTGCTCTTTTGCTTGAGACTTTGAGGAGGAAGTCTTTAGAGCTATTGATTTCTTTTCACTCACCTTTGCTTTGTCTTTCTTGTCTTTCTTTTCGTGTTGTTCCAGGCTTAAGAGAACTTGTTCGTGCTCTTGTAGTTTACCGAACAATGTTGTCAAGTCCAATGTGGTAAGATCATTTGCCTCTTTTATGGCGGTCACTTTCGGCTGCCATTCCCTGTTAAGACATCTTAAGATCTTATTAGTAGCAATATCATTGGAAACAGGCCTACCAAGTGAATGTAATCGATTGATGAGATGAGTGAATCTCTTTTGCATGTCGGCAATGGTTTCCCCTTGCTCCATGAAAAAGAGATCAAACTCTTGTGTTAGTGTATTGATTCTAGCCAATTTAACACCATTTGTCCCCTCATGGGCAATTTGTAGTGAATCCCACATGGCCTTAGCAGTAGGACAATGGGATACACGATAGTATTCATCTACGCCTAATGAGGAGATAAGGATGTTTTTGGCTTTCCAATCATAATTGTATTTCTTTTCATCATCATCGGTCCATTGTGCTTCGGGCTTAGGCACAACTTCGTTGTTCTCATTGGTCATGGTTATTTGAATTGGACCATTGAGAATAACATTCCATATTTTTCTATCTATGGAATTTATGTGCACCCGCAAACAGTCTTTCCAATAACTATAATTTTCACCATTGAAAACGGGAGCTCTATTGTAAGCCCCTTTAGGTTCGTTAGCCATTTTCTATCAACGTTGTATTTTGAAGCACGGAGTGAACCGGAGCTCCTGATACCAATTGTTAGACTATGGCACGGATCTAGAAGGGGGGGGGTTGAATAGATCCCAATTAAAAACTTGAGTCGGCGCTTACCAATTTGAAAGAAAATTGGTTTTGAAAATTGGTTTTAAATGCGGAAGCAGCCGAGGAAAATTTTAGTCTAAAACGAACCGTTATTGGAAAACCGGATATGCGTTAAGCTAATGGATTTGAGATAAAATGAAATACTAATCACTACACAATATGCACACTCAATTGATGTATTTCACTAACTAGCAAGCCTAGTTCCAATGATCCAAAATACCAAATTAAACAGAATGAAAACTTAAGACAACTTTGGCTTAAGCAAATTCACAAACACTTGGTGTGCATACACTCCAAGAGATATTTGAGTTGAGTAAGTAGTTCAATTTTATCTAGTACAATAGACTATTGTACTTTGTATTCAAACAGCAGTTTTGGTTTCTTACTCAACTTATATCAAAGTTTGGTAAAATTGCTTAAACTAAAATCACTTAATTTTCAAGCTGAAAATCAGATTATGCAGAAAATTAAAGAAGACAGAGATTTGATGAGGCAGTTCCCCCGCCGTCCTCGCTTCGGGGTATGTCTGCCCTCAATTCTAAAACTAGAATTGAGATGATTAATTAGATATCACCTGTGAAATTTAATCGTTTATACAAGGATTGCAAAGCATGTAAACAACAGAACTTCCAATGTGTTGAACGATGCTTCCTATCCTTGCTCCTTGATTCAAGATGAATCAAGACCTTCGATCGTTGATGCTAGACCTCCGATTCCAGCCCCTTTGTTGAAGAATCTTCCGTTCTTCAAACCCTCGGCCCGGCTGATCTCAAACACAACGAGTCGAACCCGAATCCTTCACTTCAATGCCACCGAATCCGCTACTAGACTGAAGAAGACTTTCCTCTTCTCAATCACCTTCGCTCGGCTGAATATTGAAGAACGATTCGTCCAAAAACCCCCAAACACAAACCCGTATTGGAGGACAAAACCCTAATGGTTTTATTCAAGAAAGAACCTGCCACAAGCTTCAACTCGAACTGGATTCTTCGATCACAGCTTCGAACCTTATCACCTTTGCTCGATCACGAACCACATCAAAAGTAATTGTTTGCTGATGATGAGTTGTGAAATGTTGAATATGAAGATGATGAGTCTTGGACACCTTTTTCACTCTTTCTTGTTTCCTTGAACACTTGAATTCAAATTAGCAAATGTTGGTTAATAAAAGTGTTTTTAACTTCTATATATAGTAACAGACAAAACCAATTAAAAATAACAGAATTTCAAACATTGGAAATAACTCAGAAAACTGAGTTTACGCACGAGCGGTCGATCATAGGTCGGCGTGCGCTGACCCGTGAGTGATGCGCCGACCTCTATGGTCGACCCAAGGTTCTATGCGCTGACCCAGGGTTACTTCATTTAGCCATGCGCTGACTTCTGGTCGACGCAAGGAGTTTTTGCGCTGACCCGTGAGTTATGCGCCGACCCTTATGGTCGACGCAAAGGAACATGCGCTGACCAATCTCAGTTCTGTTGAGCTTTGCGCTGACCAGTGAGCTTTGAGCTGACCCCTATGGTCGACTCAAGGCCTTCACATCTGCATAAAACTGTGTTTTGTGATTTTCATGCATTTCGTCATGATTACACTTTGTCCACATATGTTTTTGATCATTATAATAGATTTAGACAAACGTAGAAAGGGATATGGTGGATGATGTGTTTCATTTGTTTGTAGACGTGCATGATGGTCTTTTGTCATCATCGAAACTTGCGATCGTATGTTGTCTGACTCTTTGTCTTTACATCAATAACAGAGCCAAAGCTCTAATACCAATTGAAGGTAGAGAAAAACAAGAAACGAGGGTTTGAATTGTTTTACCGGACAATAACAACTTTTGGAAACGCTACACACACAAAGATAATAACCAACAACACAGAAGCTTATCCTGGTTCGCTTGAAAATCAAAGTTACTCCAGTCCACCCGGCCAAGGTGATTTCGCCTTCAATAAGGACTTAATCCAATAATCTAGAAATATTATAGCAAACATCTAAGAGTACACTGATCTCTTAGCCCTCTCAAGTCTACAAACTTCACAAGGCACTTGGGGAAATTTACGATACCTATTTTAGAATTACAAAAAAGTGTTTAGTACTTCTAGATAAGCAATATGAACACAGTAATAACAATGATCAATGATCACACTTAGAGAAACAACTCGTGTGATAACTTAAAACAAGAATTTAGTGTATGACTAGATTTTGATGTGCATAATTCTTGTGTTATAGCTTCGTGTATTAGTATGATGATATTGGGCCTTTTTATAGTGCTTGGAGATGATACCGTCGAATGGAGCATTGATGTTGATATCTTGCCAATTATGGGACTTAATGACATTAGTTTTATTGTCCTTTCCATAGTTGTTTTGAAGAGTATTCAATATTATCCATATAGAGATTCATACCATATTTGGAATGCTTCTTTGTTAATTTAATTATTCTGATCTGTTGGGCATGATTCAGAGTGCGCGAAATCCAGATCCTTATCCCAAATCTTGTATTCTTCAGATAGTTGTCTGTTGTTTCTTCTTCGGAGGTTCTTTGACTGATCTTCAATTAGACGATCTTATGATGTAAGGATCCTCAGAGCTTTCATATGTGGTATCTTTCAGATGTCTTCAAATGCAGAGTTTCTAGAGTCTTCAGATGACAGATTATGTGGGTGATTCTTTTAGACATCTTTGTCTTCAGCGTCAAAGAGGCTACCTTTAACTCTGAGTCAGTTGTTCTGGACTTTGTGTGATGTCAGATGTTGTTTCATCATATTCATTTTTCGTTAGAGTCCTATACACTTAGAGAATTTTATTAGGGTACCAAAATGTTTCACTCTTTGTTATCATCAAAACTTAGAGATAAATTGAAAAATCATAACCTTGTTCTAACAGAAACACCTTGATTGGGTGGGCTGGAGTAGCTGTTATTTTCAAGCGCACCAGGGTAAGTCGTTTGTGTTGTTATTATTTCTTATTTGTGTGTGTTGTTGCGAAAATCATTTAAGCCCTGTGAAAACAATTCAAACCCCCTTTCTTGTTTTTCTCTACCTTCAATTGGTATCAGAGCTTGGTTCTGTTATTGATTTTTGAATCAAACACGTAACCATGTAGAGAGACCCAGGATGAGAAAAACTTCATGGCCAACACAAATGAAAGAGATACCTACAACGCAAAACCTCCAGGTTTTGATGGAGAAAAATTTGACTACTGGAAGGAAAAAATTAAGAGTTTCTTCCTAGGCTATGATGCTGATCTCTGGGATATGGTTACAAATGGTTATGAGTTACCCATCTCTGCAATTGGTATTCCTATTCCAAGAAGCATAATGACTGACGGTTAGAAGCGTGATTTCAAGAATCACCATAAAGCTAGAACCATTCTGTTAAACGCTATTTCCTACAACGAGTACGAGAAGATAACCAACCGGGAAACATCCAAATATATTTTTTACTCCTTGAAAATGAAGCACGAAGACAACAACCAAGTTAAAGAGATTAAGGCTCTGGCCTTAATCCAGAAGTATGAAGCCTTCAGAATGGAAGATGATGAAGTTGTTGAAGTGATGTTCTCAAGGTTTTAAACCTTGGTTGCAGGACTCAAGGTTCTGGATAAAGGATATACTACAACAAATCACATCAAGAGGATAATTAGAAGTCTTCCCAAGAAGTGAAGACTTATGGTTACTACTCTGAAGCTATCCAAGGATATGAACAGCATAAGTCGTGAAGAACTTATAAGCTCTCTCAGAAGTCATGAAATAGAGATAGAAGAAGATGAACCTCGGAAGAAGAGCAAATATGTTGCTCTAAAGTCAAGACCAGAAACAAGAAAGTCAGAAAGGAACAAAGCCTTTCATGTTGAAGAGGAAGAAGCTAATGACTTTGAGAATGAAGATTCTGGTGATGAAGAAGAATTATCTCTTCTTTCCAGAAGAATAAAAAATCTCTGGAGAAAGAGACAGAACAACTTCAGAAGTCCCATACATAAGGGAAATTGTTCAGGTTCAACCTCCAGAGGCAGACCCAACAAGGAAGTATCGTGTTATGAATGCAAAGAGCCTGGACACTACATAAATGATTGTCCAAAGCTAAAGAAGGATAGCTCCAGAAAAGAAATCTTCAAGAAGAACTCATTCAAAGAAAAGAAGAAAGGACTCATGGAAAATTGGGACGACTCTGAACCTGAAGTTCTGGAATCTGATTCTAAAGAGGAGGATGCAAATGTAGCATTCATGGGCACTACCTTTGGAAGTTCATCTAAAATAGAGTCTGACTCTGAAGAGGTATTCTTAAACTTTTCTCGTTCTGATCTTGAATCCTGTTTGTCAGAATCTCTGAGCTTCTATCAGAAGCTTCGACAAAAATTCAATAACCTGAAAAAGGTTAATGAAGAGACTGTTGAAGAGTGTGACAAGCTTGAGAAAGAAGTTTCTAACTCAAAGAAAATCATTTTATTCTTGAAAGAGAAAAATATTTTTCAACTAAGAAATGTTCAAAACTTGAAGAAACTCTTTCTAAATCTCCACCTACTTCTGACACTATCATATACAAATATGATAAAGCCTTTCAGAAATTTACGAACAACATCCTAGATAGAAGCAAAATGGATTCTATGATCTATGGTGTAAGTAATAATAGAAAAAGAAGAATTGGTTATGACTCTGATGACGATGATCAAAAACCTTCTATAGAAAACAAACCAAAATCTCCTTTTTCTTACCGTTATACACTGGCACAAACACAGAAGTTCAGTAACGCTAGAAAACCCAAAGTTTTCAGAAACTTTAGGAAAACTAATCCTAAAGGACCCAAAAGATTATGGGCACCAAAATATAAAATAGTGTATGTTGCAGATATCTTATACAACAGAGTTAAAACATCAGTCATGGTACCTAAACTCTGGATGCTCGTGACACATGACAGGAAGAAAGCATATGTTTCAAGACCTGGAACTTAAAGATGTTGGTTTCATAGGCTTTAGAGGAAATCAAAAAGGAAGAATCAGAGGATCTTGAATAGTTGGTAACAGATCTCTTCCCTTTATTTCTGATGTTCTTTATCTTGAATCAAACTACTTTCAGAGAATCAGTGCGTCGTTCTTTAAGATCACACTACATGTCGATGCTTCAGAACAAAAGCCCAAGATCTCTTGTCCGGTCGGTCAGTGGAGAGGGTTCCACCTTTCTGAACCCCCACTTTTTGTCATGAGCTCACCCTGTCCAGGGTTAAGAGCTATGAGGTCTTATCCTCATTACCCCTTTTGCATAAGCATCCCTAAAACACCAACAACTCATTGATTTTTCTTCTCCTAAGAATACGTTATCTCCTTCTACTACAGGCGAGTAAGTCTCCAAAGGTCGAGCATCCGGTAGATTGCGTAGTAACGTCGTTCACCCAAAAACACAACAAACCCCGTAGTTAGCCAAACTACGGCTTGCTCTGATTCTCATTCCAGATGAGATACGTAGGCATAAGACGCGATGTCTTAGTGAGCACACTCCTCTTTAACCCATAGGTCAGCCGAGCTACGAAGACTCTGATTCTCATATTCAGATGAGATACGTATGCAGTGGATGTGACATCCGTGCGAGTCATTTTCTTTAAACCCCTTTTTAGTAAATAGTACATTAGATAAACCCACACCCTTTAAACAAGAATAACAAAAGTGGATCCCGTAGAGTACTACGGATGCGTAGGGGTGCTAATACCTTCCCTTCGCATAATCGACTCCCGAACCCAAGATTTGGTTGCGAGACCTTGTCTTTTCCTTTCCTTTCTCCCAGGTTTACTTCGAGCATTTCCTTTCCCTCCTTTGGGATAAATAACGCACGGTGGCGACTCTTCTGTCATTTCTTTTTTCGCCGGATGTTTCTTCGCAGGTTGCGACAGCTGGCGACTCTGCTGGGGACCCTGGTTTCCCTAAGCGAGTCCCTCCTAGCTTTTGTAGGTTTCTTGTTTGTTGGGTGTTTATTCTTTTGTACAGTTATTTATTTTTCAGCACTTGTGAACATATCATTGTTGTGTCTGTTGGCTCTTTTGGTTTGTTTGTTGGGATGGGATGTTCTGTGAGAGATAAGCCCATTACCCAGGCTTGAGTGTACACATAGGTTTTAGAGTGGATAGTCATGAGGCTTGCGTGGCATGTTGCTACGTTAAGTCGTTCATGAAGACCCACACCCAAACGAGGTTTCTTTTGGATATATTCTGTCCTACGGATGTTCCGTAACGACATGATGTTCCTCTAGAAATCGTCGACTCCGGTGACCATTTCCCGAGAACTCAGCCGAGGCCTCTCCTTCGAGACGCGTTTATGTTAGCTCTGGTGGGCGCACTCTCGCTGCTCAATCCGAGGACCCCGATGTTGGGAACTTGCTATTAGGATATCCTGTTGAGGGGAGTCAATGGAGGTCTTTTATCCCGTAATAATACCAAACCTTCAGTGGTAAACGTATAATTCTCGACCGAAGGGCCGAAGTTGACGAACTTCTGTTCTTAGAACCTACTAGTGAGGGGCGGGCTAAATTCAGGAAACCTTAACCTCCAACTAACCCGGCTTTCTGGAGCAGAGTTCTGATCTTCTATTGTGTTCCTCAGTGGTTTTCTCTTCAGACAGTGCAACCTGACAGATGTTCAAGCGGATCCAGCAATCCTGATTGACATTCCTTTGCATTGCATAACATCATCTGCATATTTGTATCCAACATCTCATGCTTATTCATTTGCGGGTATTCCCTTTTTAAAGGGGGGTGCCTTGAAATTGAATAAGCAGTGCATCGCATACCATGCATACTAACCCTTGTTTGTTTTGCAGGTGTCACCGCAGTGTCTAATGTTTGTTCCCTGTATCAGGCATTATTGGTCCCAAGCGAGTCCACAGGTACCCGACCAAGGAAAATCGTCCGCAACTAGCCATGGACCAGGTACAGAAAGAGTTGGTTGATATGCGTGAAAGGATGGATCAGTTCATGACATTGATGACTGGTATGGCAGAAGGCCAGGAAAAGCTGAGGGAATTGGTTGAGCAACCGAGGCCCGATCCAGAGGTAGAGATACCAAATGCTGAAGGAAACCCTGGTAACCCTGGGAACGCTGATAACCCTATGAACACTGGTAACGCGGGTAACGCAAATGCGGATGGAAACCCGGGTAATGCTGGCAACACGGGGAATGTTGGAAATGGCATTGGCGGAAGGTACAATGTGAATCAAGGAATTCGGATTAACGGGCGCCTCGTTATTGAGGATTATCAGTATGATCAATTCTCTTTGCACGATGAAGCCCATGAGACCACTCGCCGTATGGATGAGCTTGCTGAGAAGCTCAAATCTTTGGAGTCTCAAAATTCCTTAGGTTTTGATGTCACAAATCTTGGTCTGGTTCAGGGAGTAAGGATCCCTCACAAGTTCAAACCCCCTACTTTTGAGAAATACAACGGGGCTTCTTGCCCACGCACTCATCTCCAATCTTATTTGAGAGATGCCCAGGCTATCAATTTTTCTCCAGTGCCTAATATTATCCAAAACCCGATGCCAGCTCACGGCGGGCAGAGGATTAATGTTGTTGATAGTAGGGAAGCTTTGAATTTGGTTTCTGATGTGACTAAAGTGAAGACTTCGCTATCGGTGGTTAAAAACCGACTCTTGAAAGGACAGATTTACCCGGGCTGTGGGGAAGAGTGCAGAAATTGTCAAGTTGCCGAGAACGGATGTGACAGTTTGAGAAGGGGTATTCAGCAACTAATAGATGAAGGTTGTCTTCAGTTCGATCAGACCCGTCCAGTGAAGAATGATGTGTCGACAGTGACGTTTTATTTCACTCCTGAAGAAATATATGTTCCCGAGAGACACGCTCCGACAACAGTTTATTTCCCAGAAAGTACATAACCAACAACGGTAAACATCGAAAGTCCAGCACCAGTTACAATTTACTCTGATAGCCCTCAACCGGCTTTGGTTAGTCCGGTCACCATCATGGTACCAGGACCTGTTCCGTATGAGAAAGACAGTGCTATCCCGTGGCACTATGGGGCTGATATCTACTGCCAGGGGCAGAAAGTTAACAGGGAAGACATTGACATTGGTAGCTCCGCTGTAGACAATGTTGGAGGAGTTAGTGGCTTCACTCGTAGTGGACGCCTGTTTGCACCATCAACATTGCGCACGAATACTGAAGCTGAGGCAGCTGCCAAGGCTAAAGGAAAACAGGTAGCCACCGAAGAGGTTACTACTGAGGAAGCTCCTCCTAAGACCGCATTCGAGAAGGAAGTGGATGAGTTTATGAGGATTATCAAGAAAAGTGACTACAAGGTAGTCGACCAGCTAAATCAGACACCCTCAAAGATCTCCATTCTCTCATTATTGATGTGCTCTGAGGCTCACAGAGCAGCCTTGTTGAAAGTACTGAATATGGCCTATGTTCCACCAGAGATAACTGTTAACCAGCTGGAGTCGGTAGTTTCAAATGTAAACGCTGGCCATGGGCTAGGTTTCACCGACTATGACCTGACATCTGAGGGCAGGAATCACAACAAAGCTTTGCATATCACAATGGAATGCAAGGGGGTGGTGCTTTCCCATGTTTTGGTTGATACAGGCTCTTCTCTGAATGTTCTTCCAAAGAAAGCCTTAATGAAGTTGGATTGCGATGGCATCATCCTGAGGCCAAGTAATTTAGTTGTGAGGGCTTTTGATGGCTCTAAGAGAGATGTCTTTGGAGAAATTGAGTTGTCAGTTAAGATTGGACCGCAGGTGTTCAAGAGCACCTTTTGTGTGATGGATATCCAACCTGCCTATAGCTGTCTGCTAGGTCGGCCCTGGATTCATGTCGCCGGTGCTGTTACTTCTACTCTCCACCAGAAGCTCAAATATGAACTAGAGGGTCAGGTCGTCACTATCTGTGGTGAAGAGGATATTTTTGTTAGCCACCTGTCTACATTTAAGTATGTGGAGATGGATGGCGAGATGCATGAGATGCTATGTCAGGGCTTCGAAGCCATAAACATCAGTGAGGTTGCGCCCAAAGCTGTTTTTTCACCTAAGACTGAGAAGGTCGGGACTTCTATCTCTTCATACAAGCAAGCTATTGAAGTGGTTAAAGCTGGTAATGCCCAAGGCTGGGGCAAATTTGTGGAGCCAGTCATCAAAGAAGACAAGTTTGGATTGATGTTTACTCCGGAGTCTCAGAAGAATGAAGTCGGTACTTTCTCCAGCGGGGGTTTGGTTTCTCCCCACATCGTCAATGCTGCAGATGAAGACAAGGCTGACAGCGACTGTGACTTAGATAGCTGGATTCGCCCGTGTGTCCCGGGAGAAAAGCTCAACAATTGGTCGTCTGAAAAAGTCATCCGGGTTACTCTACTAAAAGAGTAATTTTTATTGTTTTCCTTTTTACATGCATAATAAAGTCTTACACTTTGCCCAAGGTGTAATGACTCATCTGTAGGGCCATCCATTTACTTGCATTTCGCAATTATTTTCATCATCAATAAAGGACAGCTTTTGCAAACAATTTTGTGTTCTCTTTCTTTCAATTATTTTTACTTTCACAAAAAAATGGCAATGTTTCTTTTTCGTTTTTTTCTTCTTTCCAAAAAATCTCGTTCTAAAGTAAAGCATGATCACCCGGATCTCACTGCCAACGACACTGCTATGGCCAAGTATGACTTCGACAATCCTATCTATCAAGCCGGAGAAGGGGTTGAGGAAGATTGTGAATTGCCTGAAGAGTTAGCCAGGTTGTTGAAACAGGAGGACCGAACTATTACACCTTATCAGGAGGTGATTGAGACCGTCAACGTTGGTACCGAAGACGACAGGAAGAGAGGTTCGTGGCTTCCTGGGCAGATTGAACTATATTTCAAGGTTCATATCTAATCTTACAGCCACATGCGAGCCATTGTTCAAAATGATGAGAAAAGAGCAAGAGGTCAGTTGGAATGATGATTGTCAGAAAGCCTTTGAAAGAATAAAAGAGTATTTGCAGGAGCCCCGATTCTAATGCCTCCAGTAGAGGGAAGACCGTTGATCATGTACTTAACTGTGTTAGAAAGGTCAATGGGTTGTGTGCTCGGTCAGCATGACGAGTCAGGTCGAAAAGAGCATGCAATATACTACCTTAGCAAAAAGTTTACCGACTATGAACAAAGATACTCACTGCTCGAGAAAACTTGCTGCGCTTTGACATGGGCTGCTCGCCGACTAAGACAGTATATGTTGACTCACACGACTCTATTGATATCAAAGATGGGTCCAGTCAATTATATTTTTGAAAAGTCGGCGCTTACCGGAAAGGTTGCTAGGTGGCAAATGATACTGACAGAGTATGACATCCAATACACTTCACAAAAATCCATCAAAGGAAGTGTCTTGTCAGACTATCTTGCAGAGCAATCGATTGATGATTACCAACCTATGAGGTTCGACTTTCCTGATGAGGACATCATGTTTCTCAAATCGAAAGATTGCGAGGAACCACTCCCGGAGGAGAGGCCTGACCCTGAATCCAAATGGATTATGATGTTTGATGGGGCGGTCAACGTCAATGGTCGCGGAGTTGGTGCAGTGTTAATCACGCCGGAGGGGGTTCATATGCCATTTTGTGCAAGAATAACCTTTCCCTGCACCAATAACGAAGCCGAATACGAAGCTTGTATCCTAGGACTTGAGGAAGCCATGAACCTACGGATTAAAACCCTGGATGTATACGGGGATTCAGCTTTGGTCATCAATCAAACCAACGGGAAATGGTATACACATCAGCCTCATTTGGTTCCTTACAGAGACTACACGAGAAGATTATTGACTTTCTTTACGACGGTGAAGCTGCATTACATTCCTCGTGAAGAAAACCAATTTGCTGATGCTTTGGCTACCTTGTCTTCGATGATTAAGGTGCTATATGGGAACTACGTACCCAGAATTGATGTATCCCGGCTTGATATACCCGCCTATGTCGGGAGTATCAAGTTGGTGAATTGGTACTCAAAAGAATTCTTCCTCCCAACACAGATCACAGGGGCAAATGGACACCGAACTATGAGGGTCCATACGTGGTTAAAAGGGTTTTCTCTGGCGGAGCTTTGATGCTAACAACCATGGATGGCGAAGACTTCCCATCCCCTGTCAACTCAGACGCAGTTAAAAAAATACTTCGCATAATTGACCCGCTGGACAAAAGAAAGAGAGTCCAGGCAAAAAAGGGCATCCCGACGAACCAAAAAAAAGAATAAAGAGGTTCGGGCAAAAATGAGGGATATAAAAATAAAAAAATGTACACCCGGTGAGTCGAAAACCCGAAAGGGCGGCTCAGGCAAAAAAGGGTGTCCCGGTGGATTGAAAACCCAAAAGGGCGGTCCACGCAAAAGAGGGAATAAGCGAATGACTGCAATCTGAGTTCATCCGTGTTATATCACCGTTTCATTCAATCCGGCAATCTTTGAAGGTTAAGGATCGACTAATCATCCACTTTAGAAAGCAAGATGAGCAGAGCGTCTTGAGGTCATACGAGCCATAGCAGAGTCGAAACTCAGTGGGACCCCGTATCCACATTGCCATTAGGATAGTTTCTTTTGTTCAAATTACAGCGATCGCCTCTTTTCAGGGATCAGCTTCCTGATGTACTCGCCTATTCCTGGCACAAATTTTTCAGTTAAAGAGCCTCTTTATTTTTCATTTATCAGTTTGTTTGTAGAAGATGTCTGAATTCTTGATGAAACATATTGCATCTGAATATAATGGTGGCTTTTGCAGATGATTTGCACAGGAAAACATTTAAAATTGCTTTGAATGTGCTTAATCCCGGAAGGTGAATTCAAACCAAGTAATTCCCCCGCGACATACGTGTGTGATTGCAGGTCACAGGAACCGGATGCCAAGTCAGGAGTCCTCATCCCCAAGCGGTTGACAAAGTCTCTCCTCAGCAGAGTATGTCCCCCAGTAGAGTTGCACCTTGTATCCCCAGCAACAGCGGAGTAGTTGCATACCCAACAGACAAGAGGGTACTGTTCCCAGTGTTCATCTCATTCCCCTGCAGATTATTTTTAACAGATTTGTTTTGATCCTCCGCCTGAGGACGATTAGCAAGTTCATATCCCTAGCAAAGGTCGATTCCTACGACATTTCCCCAGGAAGTGCTTTCCCCACAGACTCTCCCTACAGAGCCTCGCCAAACAAAGTTTCCATAGTTGATACTTCCCCAGCAAGGTCAACTTTCCAAAAAAAAACGATTTATTTTCGGTGGCTCCCCGGTCCCAGTAGACGGATCGTTCCCCACAGCGCATTCAAGGATTGATACAGCGATCCGTTCCCTACCGGAGCTTGCTTCCCCAAGCAGATTTCTTTTTACACCATGCATAACATTTGCATTTGCATTTGCATGCATATCAAGCATACACATAAGCTGATAAACAGGTTCTTCAAAGCAGACCGAAGAATTGCTTTACAACCAAAGTCATGAGATTCAGCCAGAGGATCAAGTGTGTGTGATCCAGCATGAGGGTCATTTCGAAAAATCAGCCTGAGAATCATTTTCCAATGAGCCAGCCTGAGGTTCAATTTGAAGATTCAGCCAGAGAATCGCCTACAAGCGTTATTTCCCCAGCAAGCCAGCTGGAGGAGTAGATTGACAGCTCAACAGAAAATCAGCCTACAAGAGGATCCAGCCCGCGGATCGCAATTTAGAAAACAAAAGTCTAATTGAAGAGTCGTTACAACATGTTCTAGCCTGAAGAATATGTACGAAGCCCAAAAAGTGGAATATTCTCGAAGTTGCATATCCAACATGAAGATTGGGTGTAGATTTCAAAAGAGGGTCAACCAGCGCATGCCTCAGGTGCGAGATCCTAATGATGGGAATTTATCAACGAAACAATCCAGATCTAGCCAGAAGATCGAAATCAGATTCAGCCAGAGAATCAAAGAGAATCGATTCAGCCAGAGAATCGAAACAAGTAGATCTAGCCAGAAGATCGAAGTCAGGTCTAGCCCGAAGACCGAGAATAGATTCAGCCAGAGAATCAAAGAGAATAGATTCAGCCAGAGAATCAAAGAGAATAGATTCAGCCAGAGAATCAAAGAAAGAAGATCTAGCCAGAAGATCGAAGTAGATCTAGCCAGAAGATCGAAGAAGATCTAGCCAGAAGATCGAAGTCAGATTCAGCCAGAGAATCAAAGAGAATCGATTCAGCCAGAGAATCGAAACAATAAGATCTAGCCAGAAGATCAAAGTAGATCTAGCCGAGGATCAAAATCGTATCCAGTCCGAGGATCGAAATTAATATCCAACCAGAGGACTAAATTGAGTATAGATTCATCCAGAGGATCGAAACTCCAGATTCAGATTCAGCCAGAGGATCAGAAGAAAAATAAACAGCGCGGTGTATTTCAGCATTTTGTTCTGTTCTCAGAGCATAAATTTTCGGTCTGTCTTTGGTATTCAATCACAGCTCACCCTGTTTGTCTGATAAACTGTTCGCTTTCATCCAGCTCGGGTTAGCTGATGATTGAATAGGGGCAGCTGTAACACCCCAAAATTTGCCCTCCTCATTCATGAATTCATTTTTAGGTCATTTAACATTTCATATTGCATTTCATCATGTCAATCAGAATCAAATCCGAGAAGCTTGAACATCATTCAAGACTCTTTGTGGGTTCTATCCGGGTGATCAGTCAACACAAGGGAAAGACTTGAGCTACTTCCAACAGGTTCAAATGGGGTTTATTCATCACTCAAAGCACTAATCTTGAAGAAGCAAAATTTGTCCCCGAGCTGTCATGCTCGCTAGGTGAGCAGCGTGGTTCGCTTAGCGAAAGGAACTGTCATGCTCGCTAGGCGAAGCGCACGCGTTTAAAAATAATAATAATAATAATAATAATAATAAAAACAAAAACAAAATAATAAATAAAAGACAAATTTTGGACTTGGACCTCTCTCATCTGAGCCCACAGGTCCACAAATATTAGGTTATAAATTCAGAGTTTCAGTGAAACAAAAGGGCATTCTATTCCTATTACCCTGGCTGGGAAAAAGATAGTGAGAGAAGAGCTAACAGAGTTCAGAGCAACCTCCAGAGACTGAAGGGAACTCATCTGCAAAGAACCAATTCTCTCTCATATAAACCCTAAGAGTGCTTTGCAAACCCAACGGTGTCATTCAATTTCAATCGATCCTCCTCAATCAGGTATGCCCTATTTCCACTACTTTATACTTTCAACCTAAAATTTTTGATAGCCTTTTGATGCATGTGTTTGACAAGAGGTTTAGGCCTCCTACACTTGGTTGCTTTTTGTGAGCTCTTTTTATGAATTTTAATGGCATGATTCATGTGACTCTATTATTTGGTACAACTCTTGATTACCCTATCTTGTTTCTCTAACCTGTTTGTTGAATTTTTTTTGTGAGGGCTCACATGACTCTTGCAGAGATGGCTTGCTTGGTGTTCCACTTTATTTGTGGGATACCCCCTGGAGGTTTATTCCGATTACCTGTACTGACTCGCTTTCTTTGATGGGGCTAGCTTGGGAGATCTCTGGGTTTCTTATTTCTTTATTTGTTGTTGCTTCGGATCTTTATCCGTGTGGTAGATCTCTTAACCCCCTTTATCTTTCTCGCATTTTACTACTTTTTTGCCTAAAGACCTCCGAAGAGGCAATTGACGGATAAAAGGGATTAGTACTCAATCCCCCGTTATTTAGTACGTCGTTCTTTAAGATCACACTACGTGTCGATGCTTCAGAACAAAAGCCCAAGATCTCTTGTTCGGTCGGTCAGTGGAGAGGGTTCCACCTTTCTGAACCCCCACTTTTTGTCATGAGCTCACCCTGTCCAGGGTTAAGAGCTATGAAGTCTTATCCTCATTACCCCTTTTGCATAAGCATCCCTAAAACACCAACGACTCATTGATTTTTCTTCTCCTAAGAATACGTTATCTCCTTCTACTACAAGCGAGTAAGTCTCCAAAGGTCGAGCATCCGGTAGATTGCGTAGTAACGTCGTTCACCCAAAAACACAACAAACCCCGTAGTTAGCCGAACTACGGCTTGCTCTGATTCTCATTCCAGATGAGATACGTAGGCATAAGACACGATGTCTTAGCGAGCACACTCCTCTTTAACCCATAGGTCAGCCGAGCTACGAAGACTCTGATTCTCATATTCAGATGAGATATGTATGCAGTGGATGTGACATCCGTGCGAGTCATTTTCTTTAAACCCCTTTTTAGTAAATAGTACATTAGATAAACCCACACCCTTTAAACAAGAATAACAAAAGTGGATCCCGTAGAGTACTACGGATGCGTATGGGTGCTAATACCTTCCCTTCGCATAATCGACTCCCGAACCCAAGATTTGGTTGCGAGACCTTGTCTTTTCCTTTCCTTTCTCCCAGGTTTACTTCGAGCGTTTCCTTTCCCTCCTTTGGGATAAATAACGCACGGTGGCGACTCTTCTGTCATTTCTTTTTTCGCCGGTTGTTTTTTCGCAGGTTGCGACACACTCAGATGCTCTGGATGAAGAATTAGCTTGAGGACTTTCAGATCTATGAGAGTAACATTCATATCTTTTGTGATAATAATGTTTCTAATTGCTTAAGTCAGAATCTAATTTTACATTCTAGAGCGAAACACATATAAATTAAACACCACTTTATTAGAGATTATGTTCAGAAATACTTGTTTTAAAATGTATAGATACATACCATCAATGGGCTGATATCTTTACAAAACCCTTAGTTGAAGATATATTTCTCTTTATTCTGAAAAAATTAAATATGGAAGATTGCCCAGAATGACTCTGAACCTGTGCTTCTCATCTCTAATGTAAAATAAGACTATGATTCAAGCATATGATGTTTATCTGATTTTGATTCTGATACTTCTACAAGTTAGAAGATATCTTTATCAGAAACATCTCAAGTCAGAAACCTTTTGGTATTCTTGACTTCAAGTACATCAACACGTGGTCTCTCAAATGTATGGCTATGGTTCTTCTAGACACCTGTCTAGCTCAGAACTCAATGGCCAAACTGTTGAGATCCCCTCGAGCAGTGTGCAAATCTTGAGATTAGAATCTCATCATTAGCTGCATTTAATTTTCCCCATGATTGTCTAAACTCGTTTTTAGCATAAATTAAATTTTTTTCCTTCTCAAGTTACCGTTGATTTCTTTATATACTCCCACGACTCCCATTATTCACACTTTCACTCTTCACTATTTACACAAACTCAAACCTGCAACTTTTCTTTGCAACCTCTCTTCATCTTTTTTCTCTGAAACTTCATCATGAATGCTCAAGAATAACAAGTTTTCGAGTTCTCTCAAGAGATGAACACCCAAGAAAAATAAGATGAATCCCCACAACAAGTCTCCTTCACTACTGCTCTTCAAACAACAACCTCTTATCAAGAACCTCGTGTTCTCAATCGTCCAACCCACATCAACTTGTCAACATCATTTGACCAACTGGAAGTTCTTTGTAAATTGCTGGTGGATTTTGAAAATCTCAAAGACAATCGCATGGATCTTACACCTGAATTGAAACATCGGAGTTGGCTCATCTACTTCAACCATCTCTATGGTCCCATCTACACAAATCTGGTAAAAGAATTCTGGATTTTTTTCTGTCTGCGATGACCATTACATAGTTTCTCATGTTCTGGGTGTCAAGGTAGTAATAACTGAAAAGTCTATTGCTGCACTTCTGAACATGGAGAAGACTGGGGGCATAAGGATTTACAACATCAATCCTAGGGCTAAGTACATATCCTAGGAAATCATCCCCACCATATTTTCCTAGAACCCTGAAGGACAAACATCCTCTACATATCAAGAGCTCCACAAGAATTTGAGGGTGTGGCTCAAGATAATTCTGGGTTGCATCCACCTCCGTCCATCATCCATCTCTTCTGACTACATCAACACAGATCAGAAGTGTATCATCTACTGCTTGCACAATGGTCTGAAGCTTAACCTATAATCTCTTCTCTTTAAATACTTAAGAGATTCTGTTAGAGATACCAGAAACAACATGAAGCCAAGGAACTACATCCCTTTGGGTAGGTTGATTTCAGATGTTCTGATTGAGAGTGGTTTTGTAGATAATCTCATTCATCTGAATCTGATGAAAGACGTCACAGTGGACATTGGGAAGCCCCTCAATGGGAGGAATCTGAAGAGTATGGGACTGATTGACAATGTCCTTGTCGAACCTACCAAAAACACCTCTTGGGAGGAACTGAAGTATAAAATATAGAAAGCGGATGAGATATACCTCTTCACCAAGATTGATCCTCCAGAAGTTATAGAATTTTATCTAAAATATCTAGAAGCTCAAGGCTACGACACGTCCAGCTTCAGCATTGATTGGCTTCCAAATCATCCTTCAAAATTCATGAAAATAAAGAGGGAACCCTCTCAGAAGACAATTGTTCAGAAAAAGAATATTCTCAATCTAGGAGAGTCTTCAGCAACCAAGAAGAAGCCAGTGCCTCTGACCTCTTCTTCAACACCTTCTAGTAAGATCTCCATCTTAGAAGTTCTGAACTCCTCCGTCTCTGGTTCTAGGCAACTTGCCTCATCAATTCCTTTACCACCTCCCCCAATTTTAACCACAGTTACAACTTCTTCCACTCCACCTACCATAAATATAAATGTTCCAACTGAAAAATCCAAATCTCAACAACCAACAACCTCACTCGTTTCTCATTAAACTTCCTTACCACCTACCTCATCTGAACCAACACCATCCATATCAATTCATTATGAACCAAACCCATCCAACCCAACCCACTCAGAACCTACTCCTTCTCAATCCTTTCCATCATAACCCACAAACTCTGACCCCATCCCTCTCAGAACCATCATATATACACCTTCTCCTCCATTACCTCTCTTCAACATCCAAACAACCTTCATCCCACATTCTGAAGCAATGTTGTTCAACGAACCCCTCTCACCAACCTTATCCACCACCCATAACACCCCTCCTTACTATGACCTCACCACAACCTCTAAACATTCTGGTTCAGATCATCCCGACCCAACCTCCATAAACCTTGAAGATATTCAAGCCACAACTGACTTAGAAAGAACTCTTTCTGTACCAGCAGACCAACAAATTCCTGAACCTTCTGAACCTGAACTCACCCTATCAACCTTTGATGAGGCATTAGCCAAGTTCTCAGAAAGATCAGCTTCTATGTTCAAGAAGCTCTCTGACGAATTCAACACTAGTGAGAAACCTTCTGAAGTAACGACTAATTGAAACGGATTCATCAGATGGATAACATCTGAGATTTTCAAGATGAAGAGCCTCTCTGGACAAGTCAGAAATGACTTCATCAGAAGTGCTGAGGAAAGGTTAGAATCTAGGTTGGCAAAGGAAGCGATAGAAAAGGTTGAACGGGAAGCAGTTGAGAAAGTTTCCAAGGAGGCTACTGAGAAAGCGGCTGCAGAAGCTGTTGCAAAAGATAAAATTGAGAAAGAAGCAGAAGTTGCAAGGGTCACAAAGTCTGCTCAGAAGGCTAAATGTAAGAAAGCTTCTAAGGTTTCTCTGACTCAGGGAGAGTCACCAACAGTTGATCTTGCCCCTCTGGTCATCAGAACTCTGGAAGAGTTGTAGAAGGAACAATAACTAGTCAGAACCATACTCGACAAACAAGATCAGGTCAACAACAACATTCAGAACCTACTAGTTGAGCGACTTCAGAGGATGCCTCCTCCACCTAAACCTTAGACACTTTAGGATTTTTCTTTAAAATTTTCTAAGTTTTTTTAGTTCTAAGGCTTAACTTCTGATCTTTTCTCGCTGTACTTTATGAAGTTTTCTAATCAATGAAATTGTGATTTCTTTTATTTTTGAATCTGACAAAAAGGGTGAGAATTAGATAGAAGTCTTTTGATGAATTATTTTATCTAAATCTCAGAAATGCACTACTTACATTCTGACATAAAATTATTTCATAGTTCTAAGTCATTTTTCGGATCTATCTGAACCAAGGGAAGCTTGAATTCTTATCTGAGAAACTATTAAATCAAGTCAAGCAACCTAAGAAGATCTGGTAAGAAATTCTCTATCCCAGAAACCCATATCTGATACTAAATATCTTTAAAAATCATTCTTAAGTATCAGACTTAGGGGGAGACTGCTAATCTCAAGGGGAGTCATTTTTCTATCTGACTCTGATCATTTTCAGTTTAGTATCTCTTAAATTACTTATCGTTTAATCAAAATCCTAAGTATTGTCATCATCAAAAAGCGGTAGATTGTTAGAACAAGATTTTGATTTTGCAATGTATCTCTAAGTTTTGATGATAACAAAGAATGAAACAATTTGATACCCTAACAGTTTTCTTAAGTGTGCAGGATCCTAAGTTGAAATAACTCTGATAAGTCACCTTATGATTATTAAGAAACTAATATTTGACATCTGAAGTAGTCCAGAAGCGTTGACCCAACACAAAGAGAAATCACATCTGACTCTGAACAGAATGCATCTGAGGAGCAATCACCTGAAGAATCTGACTCTGAAGTTCAAGCTCTGATGATCTGATTCTGAGAACTCTATCTAAAGACTCTGCAAAGAGATATCTAAAGACGTTATCTGAAGATTATGGAAAGTGATATCTGAAGACTCTAATTCTAAAGACTCTGATCAAGCTCACCTTACTTTGACACATGCTTAGAAACACGCCATCAGATGTCACCTGGTTAGAAACTTAAGCTGGAAACATTCAAATTGTAGTACAATACTTTTAAGGAAACATTTGACTATGCTCCTAGTATACTATGGAAAGGACAAGGAATTTACTACATTTGTCTCCCACAACTGACACAAAATATTTATTGATTTCCCCCAACGGTATTATCTCAAGTGCTATATAAGGGCCTCTTCACAACTTGCCAAAACAACAACTTTGATACAACAACTTTATCATACAACTTTTCACCAATCTTACGAACAACAACTCACGCTCTACATACTCTGATTATTTCTTCACCACTGTTGTTGTAAGAAAAAGTTTTCATACAAGAGCTTCTACTCAATATTGTATGGTTATCTTTCACTGTTCTTAAATTGTGTCTATATTGCTTATCTAGAAGCATCTAGCGAAACACTTTGTAATTCTTGTAATTGTTTTTTATTCCTGTACACTTGAGAGGGATAAGAGGTTGTTGAACCCTTAGACGAACTCTGTAATTTGTAGAGATTAGTGGATTACGTCCTTGTTACAGGCGAAATCACATTGGCCGGGTGGACTAGAGTAGCTTTGATTTTCAAGCGAACCAGGATAAATCGTTTGTGTTGTTATTATTTCTTCTTTGTGTGTGTTGTTGCGAAAATCTTTTAATCCTTGTGAAAATAATTCAAACCCCCCTTTCTTGTTTTTCTCTACCTTCACCCCTGCATAATGAGAGCTCTCTACAGCTCTGTCAGTCCATTTAAAAGCAATTGTGTCGTCTCGTTCTCTGGTCCTCACGACATAAAGAAAAAAATAAAGAAATATAACCTATTGTATTTTTTAAAAATCCGGAAAAATAAATAAAGCTTTACCATAGTTTTTGAAAAATATGATTACCAACAATCTCTTTACCAGAACTTTTAAAAAAGACGGTACACATGTATGCATTTTTACGGAAGTTTTAAAAAATGTTGGTAAAAATGCATGGTGATTTATCTAAATTTTCAAAAACTCTGAAATAAATTCATGTAATTTATGGGATTTTATCGGACATTTCGAAAATGTCAGTAAAAATTTATTGTTAGTCTAAAAATTCAGTATGAAAATGAAAATATCGGTAAAATTGTAAAGTTTTAACGAAAATTTTGACTTAGTTGTAAAAATCTAATAGATGTCTCAAAAATACCGATAAATAGCACATCTTTTGTGAAAGATTTGAAAAATGACTAATGTTATGTGATTTTCACTTTTTTATGACCAAAGGTATTATAGTCTAAAAAAAATGATTTTGGAGGGGGTGCTAGGTTTAATTAGAAGGGTACAAAGACAAAATCTCCACATTCAAGTAGGTTTGTCCTGCCCTGCACTGAAAAAAAAACGGAAAAGGCGCAAACAGTCCGCATGTTAATTGTCAAAATTATTATTGTGAAAACTACTACTATCATCAATAGGCAAAACTACTATTGTGAAATGTTGTCAATTGCCAAAATATTTTATAATATGTTGTAAAATGTAGAGCATGCTGTAAAATAATGTTGTAATATGTTGTGAAACGATGTTAAATTCCGAAACTACTACTATTAATTGCCAACATGATATAAAATATTGTTTTAATACGATGTAAAATGTTGAACATGCTGTAAAATGACGTTTAAACATGTTGTAAAATGTTATTATTTTTTTAAAATAATTTAAAGAGAGCAACGAGTTTGCCGCATGCCCTCATAAAACGTGATGGACCTAGTAAATGAGCTCGCAACTCCAATTTTAACGATTCATATTTTTCTTTTACGGGGGCAGTCATACTCATTCTTTGTTGCCATCCCTAATTTATAATAAAGATTCTAAATATTTGTGAGAAAAAAAAAACAAACCTCATTAAAATCATTTTAATTAAACAAATCTCATAATATTTTACTGTAAAAATTATAATAGAAAAGCATGAAAATGAATGAAACACAAAGAACAGAAAAATAATCTTTTTTACAGAAAACAAACAATTGTGATGCTCTCCAACAACATAGTGGCGCTATAGTACTAAATATTTATTTTATATATTAAATTCAATTGTAGAATATCAATATCATTTTAACGATAATATGTATAAAAAATTATAAAAGTTTAAATAGAATTTTAAAGTTAAATTTAAAAATTATATTATGCTCTAATTGAGTTTGTTAGAAAAAATGAACAAATATTTTTAAAATTTTATAAAATTATAAATTTGATAAACTCGTCAAAAAGTATTAACTTTTCTATTTAATGTATAAAATTAATATTTATGAAGAATTATTAATTAAAATAATATTAATAAGACTTATTTCATGTAATATTCACAATTCAACCTTTCAATTTTATGACTATTTTATGTGTCCACCCACACATCCATGTGAAGTTTGTTGAGTTGCTCATAAATTGTTGGTTTCATCCAATCCAAAAACATGAGGTCTAAATTCACTAATTGAATATGGCAGGATCACTTTTATTGCCCAGAACGAAATCCTAACCCCAAAATAAAATTATAGTCTAACAAGTGGGATGGACATTTAGACTCGTTTGGTAAAAGTATACACAAAAAAAAGGGATAAAATAAGACAATTATAATTGAAGATGCGGATTTAAAATTCTATAAAAATCGGAAAAAGAATGAGGGTAGAATGAGAAAAGTCTACGAAGACCATATCTTTTAAATTTAAAAATATAAAAATTTATGTACATCTCCGTATTTACAAAAATCTGTGAAGAAAATAAAATAGGACGGACGGATATATTAGAGAGTGAATGTCTAAATCTTTGATCCGTCTAGTACTTAAATACAGGAAAAGAAACGGATATGTCCAACAAACCGGTCTGTTTTGCCACTCGTAAATAATGTGATCCACTATTAAGAACATTCCTCTATCAAGAAAATGTCTAAATAAATGAATCTTCTACACTTTTAAAGACAACTACATAAACCAGAATGCATATATATTAATAACAAAAATTGATAGAAAAGGGAAGAATGGACAAATTTATTGAGAGGATAAACTTATTTTCATGTTGACACTACATTAATTTAGAAGAAAAGGAAAAATGAAGAAATTTGGAAGACATGTTTCAATTGATGGGCCAGGTTCAAAGGGTTTTAAGACAAATCAATCTGAGATCTGTTCATGTTTTGCTATTGACTTGAAAGGATTATAAAGTATACGTGTCGTATAGAGCATTAAGGTGTTCGGTTTCTCCAACTAATAAGCAAACAACTTGTCCCAAACTTTAGTGAATTTGTGGCTCATGATTTTCTATTATTTTTCTTTATGAATCATTACTATATCTGAATCATATCTCCTTTTTAATGTTATATGTCTAGTAAGCAACAACTTCTGGATGCTTCATTTAGAGATTCTTTTTATTTAAGAGAGAAAAAAACTATGACATGCTTCTCTAATTTATCCTTTTATATAAATTTTGCTGATAATTTATTTATTGTTCTCTCTTTTAAACTTCCTCTTAATTTTATATATAACAACTTTCATCGCATGTTACACTCCAAAATAACTATTACTTATTTATATATATATATATATATATATATATATATATATATATATATATATATATATATATATATATATATATATATATATATATATATATATATATATATATATATAATTTTAGAGTGTAATATGTTATAGTAGATTGATGAAAGTTGTAGAAGTTCGCTAATATAATAGTATAAGTTTTTAGTACGATGTAGTAAGACTGTACTCTAATGTCTAAGTTAATGAAATTAGAAATATTTAACTTATATGAGTGAATCGCAGGATGATGAATGATTAAAATTGCTATTGTCTTTCTCTTCTTTGTGTTTGTGTGTGAGTGTGCACGTTCATATGTGTATGTGTGTGTTAATATAATTATAAGAAATGGTATTTAGAGCATCGAACTCTTGAATTCCTAAGTGTTCAAGATTTGGTGTCCATTCGACTTCTTTATAAAGTGAACATGAAAAGTTCTTTGGAAAATATCGAAAATAGATTTTGGGGGAAATTCCATGTTCTTGACAATTAGAATGGGGATAGAAGGAGTAAGAAAATGAATGTGATCTTTAATTTTCAATATTTGATGGAAATAATGCAAACTTGTATGCAAGGTCTTCCCAATGATGCATCAGATGTTCAAGTTGCTACCCATAAATAATTGAAGAAGAAAGATTTCAAGGTGATGTTCTTCATCCATTAATATATTGATATTCTTAATTTCCAAAAATTTGGTAGTGTTTCTCCAATGAAGATTGTGTGAGACATTCTTGAGAAAGATCATGTTGATGATAAAAAAACTCAAGAAAGTTTTCTAACAAACATGAAGAAAATTCATGTTGTTGTAGAATGACAAGAATGAGAAGGTTGTTTGTTGAGTACTTCAACAAGATCACAATGGTCGGTAATCACGTGAAAAATTATTTTGAAATTGTTTTTGACTAAAACCATCATGATCAAAAGTCATGCGCACCCCTTCCCCTAAATTTGGATATATTTTGTTGGAAATTGAGGAATGAAGGATATGTTGTAATGAAGGTTGGGGAATTGTGGGGTTCCATGAAAACACATGAACAAAGTGTGCTTGAAAGAACTAAAGAACGAGTGACTGAGACGGCTCTATAGGGTCAAACATTAAAGAAATGTGATGATTCTAACTGGAAGGGAGGGGATAAATTTAATAAAGGGGCATCTTAGCAAGATAACTCATTGATTGATGATAAACCTGGATCTTATTTAAGAAATAGTAGTTTTTGTACCTCGAAAAAAGAATATAACGCTCACGAAGCGTAATCGCACGTTCGCGAGATGGACTAATAGAGTCGCCACCGAACTTTATTTATTTCTAAAAAGGAAAGAGAAAATATCAATAAAACTCAAAAGAACGACAATAGTTATGGTCGTCGTAACCAAATCAAGGTTCGAGAGTCGATTATGTAATAGGAAGATATTAACACCCCCTCACGTTCATTGTACTCAACAGGAACCGTTTAGTTAGTTGTGCATGTTAGTGTTTGCTTTTGAAATGTTTGGCTTTTGAAAGTTTTGAGTGATAGGGAGAACTCTGATGGACGAGATATTCGTCTCGCGTCCTAACCTCTGAAGCTCATGGTATCCACCCCGTTCCTTTTTCATATTTATTGAAAAGTGTTTAGTAAGCATTAAGTGTTTTAATTTTCATTTGGAAAAATGACTTGACGTTGGATCAAACATTTGATTAGCGAATGAATTGAAAATGGTTTGAGGGTTAAGTGTTTTGAAAATGATTGACTTTGAAATGGATTTGGAGTTGAATGATGGAGACTTGATGTTGACCAAGTGTTTTTGAAAATGGAACTTGGTGTTTGACCAAGTGTTTTTATTGTTTCGAACGATTGATTTTATTTTTGACCAATTACTTAATTAGTTCATTTTATCTAACTAAGGGCAAGAAAATAAAAACAAACAAATAAATAAAAATTACAATCAAAGTGGTGGGTACATTTGTCATTTTAAGAATAATGAATATAAATATAAAATAAATAATAACAATAATATACAAATCCTAATCAAAGTAAATAAAATAAAAATAAAATAAAACAAAGAGAAAATGTTTAGTAATTACAAATAAGAAAAAGATGAAAAAAAACTTTAAATAAGTTAAAGAAAATTGTTTTGTTTTTTTTAAAGAATTTGAATTAATTGGACAATCAAATATTCCACTAAAATAATTAATATAAATAATAGTATAATTAAAAAAATTATGAAATAATTAAAGAAGGCAAACAATAAAATACAATAATTCAGAAAGGGGGTGTAAAAAGAGCTAAGAGGTGCAAACCTCAAAAACAAAAATGAGCTCAATTCATATAGAATTAAACTCTTAAATAACATAAAAAGTAAAAAGTAAAAACAAAGAGAAAAATAAACAAAAAGTAAGTAAAAGAAAAAGAAAAAGGAAAAAAAGAAAAATAATGTTGTATGTTATGCAGGCAGCGTCCCGCCCAACCTCTCCTCACATGTTCCTCCCTTTTTGAAATTTCCCAATATGGAAAAACATGTGTTAACACATGGAATGCATCAACAAAATAAAAATAACCATATCACAAATTTATTCTCTCTCGATTCAAACAGTAACATAATTTTTCCTTCTTCTTTCAAGCAAGTGAATAAAAATAACTCAAACATGATATTTTTAAATCTAGGAGTAATATATATATATATATATATATATATATATATATATATATATATATATATATATATATATATATATATATATATATATATATATATATATATATAAAAAAGAAAGAAAGAAACACACAAAATCTAATGGAAGTAAGCAAACATCAAGAGAAAGGAATAGAGGATACCGAAAACACATGAAGTCGATTGCCAAAAATTGCTCCAGCGGCGGTGACATTACAACTCCGACGAGCTTCCACTTTCATCTTTCCTTCTTTTATGATTTTATTGTTTGCTTAAAACTTAGTTGCTATAAGTTCTTATACCAAGGTGAGATGTTGCTTCTTATGTGAAGGAAAATGGAAGTAGTTTTTTGTGAAGGTGGTTATGATGTGTAGTGAAGAAAAATGAAGATGTAGTTATGGTTGATTTTAAAAATGAGAAAGATGGTGAGATTTTTTTTGGATGTGTTATGTTGTGGTTGTGTTTAGAAAGAGATAGTTTTTTTTATGGTTTTTGATGAAGTTAAAAATGGAAAAAAGATGGTTTGTATGGTTTATTTGGAGTATAGGTTTTGTAGTGTTGTGGTGTAATTGTAGGAAATGGTGAGTTGAAGGTTGTTTTTCATGTTTGGAGTATGTTGGTTATGGAATGAGAAGTGTTTGTGTGAGTTGATGAAGAGTGAATATGGTTGTTCATGGAAATGGAAAGGCTGACATGAAAATGAGGTTTATATTTTGGATTGTGAATGATGGAGTTAATTTGTGGTGTTTTTGAGAATGAAAAGGGATGTGAAGAGGAAGTGGCTCCAGCATTTTATTTTACTTTCACCTTTGTTTTTACTCACTTTTATTTTGTTTTTGGTATGTATCTTGTGCAAGAAACATGAATGATGAGGTGTGCTTTTTTTACTGAGTGTAAAAGAGAATATAGGGAAATATGAGGTAGGTGAATGTGAATATGAAGGTGAAGAGAGATATTGAATATGTATGTTGTAGTTGTAATGGAGTAAAGTCAAGGTTTTTATGGTTTTATGGAAGTTATCTTGTGAATGGAGAATAATAACATAAGCAGTCTTGGTCAGAAGCCAAGAAGAGACATGGTGGTGGTTTTCAGAAGTCAGAAGCCTCAAATTCTAATGAGAAGAAACATCAGAAGGGAAAAGAGAAGTTTGACAAGGAAAATGTTAAATGCTACTGTTGTAAGAAGTTTGGCCACTTTGCTATTGACTGTTGGTCAAACAAGGAAAGGAAATCAGAAGAAGCAAATATAGCCAGAGAAGATTTTGATGATGAATATGTGCCATTGATGGCTTTTGAATCTGATGGTGCGTATTTGGTAGACTAGTGGTATATGGACATTGGATGCTCAAATCACCTAACTTGAAACAAATAATGACTGGTTGATTTTGACTCTAAAAAGAGGGAAAAGATCAAATGTGTTAATGATAAATACCTCAACACTGAAGGTATGGGAAATGTCAACGTCAATGTGAAGAATGGTAAAACTATTCTGATCAAGGATGTTTGGTATGTTCCTGGCATGAAGAGAAATCTGATGAGTGTAGGTCAGCTTATTGAGAAAGGTTTCTCAGTTACTATGAAGAACAATCTCTTAAAGTTGTATGATTCTAATCAAAAGCTGATTATGTAATCTGAGTAGGGAAGCAACAGAATATTCAAGGTGAATATGGAGACAGTTGAAACTAAATGCCTTAGTGCAGAAGGCACTGATTGTGAGAGTGAGTTGTGGCACAAGAGATTGGGGTATCTTAATTTCAGAAGCTTAGGGCGTCTGAATTCTAATAAGTTGGTATATGGCATTCCAAAGATTGTGAAGTCTGAGAAGTCATGTGAGATATGCATGAAAGGCAAGCAACCTAGATTTCCATTTGCATCAGAAGTAGCCCCAAGAGAAAAACATGTTTTGGGAGTAGTACATTATGATGTTTGTGGACCATTTAAAGTACCTTCACTTGGAGGAATTAAATATTTTGTGTCATTTGTGTATGAGTTCACAGGAATGACATGGATAACACTCATCAAGTTTAAGCATGAGGTATTTACTGAGTTCAGAAGTTCAAGGAGAAGGATGAAAAATAAAGTGGTCAAAAGCTGGAAGTTCTTAAAACTGACAGAGGAGGTGAGTATAACTTTAGAGTGTTTAGAAAGTTTTGTGAGGAGAATGACATTGAGCATGAGGTGATTTCTCCATACACTCCTCAACACAATGGTCTTGCTGAAAGAAGAAAATAAACTTTTCTTGATATGACAAGTAGCATGTTGAAGGAGAAGAAGTTGCCTCACACCTTATGGGGAGAAGTTGTTGCCACTGTAGCATATGTGCCCAACAAGTGTCCAACAAAGAAGCTGAAGGAAACTATTCCTTTTGAGAAGTGGAATGGTGATAAGTAAAGTGTGATTCATTTCAGGGTATTTACTTTTGTTTGTTATAAACATGTTCTAGTTGCTACTAGAAAGAAGTTGGATGATAAAAGAAAAGTAATGTTGTTAATTGGGTACCACAATTCAAGTGCGTATAAGCTTTATTGTCCAGTCACTAATAAGATTGAAGTCAGTAGAGACATCATCGTGAAGGAATCAGAAGCGTGGGATTGGAGTAAGTCTCAATCCAGCTCTGGTGAGTTAACTTTTGAAGATACATCAGAATCTGAAGGTTCTGAAGATGAGTTAGAATCAAAAGATGATTTTGAAGGTGACTCTGACTCTGAAGGTGAATCTGATTTTATTCCAGATTCTGATGATAATTTATACTCTAGTAGTTAAGACTCTGTAGGAAGTCAAACTTCTGAAGGCGGATCTTCTGAAGGTGGTCCAACTTCTGGAGGTGGTCAAGCATCTGATGTTGTTCCAGCATATGAAGACGATTTTGGTTAAGTTCAGAGGCCACAAAGAATCAGACAAATATCAAGGAGATTTGCAGAGTTTGACATGTTACAAGATACTGAGATAAACTCTAATGGGGAAGTTATTCAGTGTGCCATGTTAGTAGACTCTGAACCATTTAGTGTCGAAGAAGCGATCAAGAAGAAAGTGTGACTAAAGGTCATGAATGAAGAACTTGTGGCTATAGAAAGAAACCAAACTTGGGAGTTGACTGAGCTTCCAAAGAATAAGAAATCCATCAGCGTCATATGGGTTTTCAAGGTGAAACTCAAGTCAGATGGATCAATTGGGAAACATAAAGCGAAGCTTTGGGCTCAATCATGCCAATCATATCAATTCCTCACATGGAGAAGGGCCATGGAGAGGAAATGACATTCAACAGTGTCGGAGGAACATGAATCTTATCTGCACAAAGTTGACACTTGTGACATTTCTTCACAAACTTGCAACACTCAGATTCCGTTGTCAGCCAATAGTAACATGCTCTCAACATCTTCTTCGCCATAGCATGTCCATTGGAATGAGTACCAAAGGAACCTTCATGGACTTCAGTCATCAATAAGTCTGCTTCTTATCTATCCACGCATCTGAGCAGAACCATATCAAAGTTTCTCTTGTAGAGCACATCACCATTCAGGTATAAGTTGCCGACTAATCTCCTCAAAGTCTTTTTATCTTTCAAAGATGCCCCAGGCGGGTAAATTTGTCTTTGGAGGAAACACTTGATGTTAAAATACCACGGCTTCTCATCCTTGATCTCTTCAACAACAAACACATGAGTTGGCCTATCAAGATGCATCACGATCAAATTGGGAACTTCATTCCAATACTTTACCACAATCATTGAAGCCAACGTTGCAAGAGCATCTGCCATCCGGTTTTTGTCTCGAGGGATATGATGAAATTCGACCTTCGTAAAGAAAGTTGAAATCCTCCTCGCATAGTCTCTATATGGTATCAACCCGGGTTGATTCGTCTCCCATTCACCTTTGATATGATTCACGACCAAAGCTAAATCTCTATAGACATCCAAATACTTGACTTTGAGATCAATGGTCTCTTCAAGCCCCATAATGCAAGCTTCATACTCATCCATATTGTTTGTACACTTTAAAGTCAATCTAGCTGTAAATGGAAAATGAGTGCCTTGAGGATTATTAATCACTGCCCCAATGCCATGACCATACTGATTAATAGCTCCATCAAATACCATGCCCCAACGAGAACCAGGTTCTGGACCTTCTTCAAGCAATGGTTCATCACAATCCTTCATTTTCAAGTACAAGATCTCTTCATCAGGAAAATCATACTGCACTGACTGATAATATTCAATCGGTTGGTGAGCCAAATGGTCAGCCAAGACACTAGCTTTAATAGCTTTTTGAGATTAGTATTCAATATCATACTCAGATACTAACATCTGCCAACGGGCAATCCTCCCAAATTAAAGCAGGCTTCTCAAAAATATACTTGATTAGATCCATTTTGGATATCAACCAAGTGGTATGATTCAACATATATTAACGCAGACGCTTAGCAGCCCAAGTCAATGTGCAACAAGTCTTGTCTAGCATGGAATACTGAGTCTCACAATCGGTGAACTTCTTACTCAGGTAGTAAATATCATATTCTTTCTTTCCAGTTTCGTCTTGCTGACCAAGAACACAACCTATACTTTCCCCAAGCATAATCAAATACATGATCAATGGTCTTCCTTCAATAGGTGGAGACAGAATCGAAGGCTCAAGCAGATACTCTTTGATATTGTCAAAAGCTTTCTGGCAGTCTTTGGTTCAATCACAAGACTGGTCTTTCTGAAGAAGCTTGAATATAGGCGCACATGTGGCAGTCATATGCGAAATGAATCTTTATATATAATTCAAGCGGCCGAGAAAACCTCTGACTTGCTTCTCAGTTTTGGGCGCAAGCATCTCTTGTATTGCTTTGACCTTGGCAGGATCAACTTCAATACCTTTCTCACTGACAATAAATCCCAACAACTTACCAGAACAAACACCAAATATACACTTATTGGGATTCAAGCGGAGTTTATACTTCCTCAAACGCTGGAATAGCTTCAACAAATTCTCAACATGCTCTTCTTCATCACTGGATTTGCCAATCATATCATCGACATAGACTTCGATCTCTTTATGCATCATATCATGGAAAAGAGTGGTCATTTCTCTCTGGTAAGTTGCACCAGCATTCTTTAGACCAAAAGGCATCACTCTATAATAAAATGTTCCCCAGGGTGTAATGAATGTGGTCTTCTCCACATCCTCGGGTGCCATTTTAATCTGATTATAACCGGAAAATCCGTCCATAAATGAAAAGACTTTGAATTTAGCTGTATTATCTACCAACATATCAATGTGTGGCAGAGGAAAATCATATTTTGGACTAGCTTTATTCAAATCTCTATAATCGATGCATATACGGACTTTTCCATCCTTCTTCGGAACAAGCACAATATTGGTTAGCCATTACAGATATTCAGCAGTAACAAGGAAACCAGCATCAATCGGCTTATGCACTTCTTCTTTGATCTTTACTATCATATCAGGATGAGTCCTCCTCAACTTCTGCTTGACTGGCGGGCATTCTGGCTTCAACGGTAATCTATGCTCCACAATTTCATAATCCAAACCAGGCATGTCTTGATAGGACCAAGCAAACACATTTGAATACTCTCAAATAAGATCAATCAACCCCTTCTTAACCTCTGGACACAGTTAAGACCCAATCTTGACTTCCTTCACATCATCTTCGGAACCCAAGTTGACTAACTCAATCTGCTCTTCGAATGGCTGAATGGCTTTTTCCTCGTGCTCAAGTAGACGAGACAATTCATCAGACATTTATTCATCACTTTCTTTCACAGCCCCAAACACAGGGAATTCAAAGTTCGGAGAAGGAGTATGATCATTGTATTCAATGAGTTTAGAAACCAACCTGCATAATTATTTGATATTTTGATTTTAGAGAATTGACTTGTGACCAAATATTATGCAGATGGATAATTATTATTGATTTATTTATTTATGTTTTTTTGTGATTGCCATTTTTAGAAAATAAAAAAGTAAAAATAAAAACATCATAGATGTGGATGAATAGAATTACATTTTATTAATGATCAAATTGTAAGATGCCTAACAATGTTCACTTCTCCCTTAGGAATAGGAGAAGGATTTTCAAAAAAATTAAAGCAATTACTTAGAGTGATGAACAATAACAGGAATATCGACAGCGATACAATTGTTGCAAGCTTTTCCATGCGTCACAAAGTTGGTTCAGTCTTCATCTTCACCATCCTCGATCACTGCAGCTGAGTGTTGTTCATTACCATGAATGAACCCTCCGTTACAAAAACTAGGTTGTACATCTTCAACTTTCACTGTAGACGACCCTTGCTGAAATCCCAAACCAACATGATCTTTGTTCTCGGCGACCTCTACCATACGGCCCAACTGATCAGAACTTCCATCTTCAACAATCTTCTAAGCGTCTTTAAAAGAGGACATAGGTGCCCCAACTTTCTTCTCTTCAGCAATAGGTAGAGCTTGGAACGGAGTTCCAATCTCATCTTCAACTTCCACATACATGAAAGATGACAGATGACTCACTAACAACGCTTTCTCCCTACCCATAATGACGATCTTACCATTCTTCATGAATTTCAATTTTTGATGTAGAGCGGATGTCATAGCTCCTGCCTCATGTATCCATGGCCTTCCTAACAAGCAGCTATAGGCCGGGTGGATATCCATTACCTGGAAAGTAATTTGAAAATCACTCAAACCTATCTTCACTGGAAGGTCCACCTCACCAATAACAGTCTTGCGAGATCCATCAAAAGCTTTGACGATCACGCCACTATATCTCATAGGAGCTTCTTGATACGATAATCTGGACAGAGTTGACTTTGGGAGTACATTCAACGAAGAACCGGTATCAACCAATACATTAGACAACGCCAGATTGTGATTCCTACCCTCCTTAGGGAGTTCTTCATCACAAAAGCTCAGATTATTACAGGAAGTGATGTTAGCCACAATATGGTCAAACTGATCCACTGTCACATCATGTTCCATATAGGCTTGCTCTAATACTTTTTGCAATGCTTCTCTGTGCGCTTCAGAATTCATGAGCAGAGACAACACTGAAATCTTGGGAGGAGTTTGGAGCAGTTGCTCCACCAGATTGAATTCGTTTTTTTTATCAAACGAAGCACCTCATCATCATCATTAGGATTCAAATTGCTGAATTCCCCAGACTGACACTTTGGAGCACTAATCGAATTTGGTGCAGGTACCTCAACCTTCTTACCAACATCCTCTACATCTTCTGGGAAAACAGGACCAAACACACGACTGATATGGGTCACCTTCGCTATATCGGCAATGTTCACAACAGAATTAGTCGTAGGCAACGGGACCTCTTGACCATTCTCCACCATTGTTGCATTATACTGATAGGGAACAGCTCTATCGGATGCATACGAGACTGGGCCCGCTAACCGTATTACCAACGGCGATACCGATATGTTGACATTGTTACTGCTGCTGCTATCAAACTAAATTACCACCCGCTCATGGGTCTTAAAGATTGGCACTATCACATTGACATCATATATATCCCTTGACTGTTGAATCTAGATTACATTCTCATCCATCAACTTCTAGATATCTCTCTTGACAACCGAACACCCACGGGGGTTCACACTGCAGATTATACAATTGTCGTGGTCGTGTTCACAATCACTAATCGTACACATGGTCTTGTGAATTTCCACCAAAGATCTTCGGATACATCTTACATCAAACACTCAGAAACTTCCTGGATAACCATTTACCATATTAATAGAGGAATTACCATGAGCAGGCAATGGGTTTGCTTTAACATTTGGCGCACGGTCCTCAGAGGACACCATCCCACTCTTTACTGGCTTCTAGACCTCGTATTTTAACGGGTAGTAATTCTCGATATCATGGCTAGGAGCCCCTTAATGAAAGGCACATCGGAGTTCGGGCTTATACCACCATGGAAGTGGTTCTGGAATTTGAGGCGGATTTCTTGGCTAGATAAGGTTCTTGAGAACCAAAGACGGATATAACTCAGCATATGACATAGGAATAGGGTCAAAAGGGACCTTCTTCCTCTCAAAGTTCTGTTGCTTTTTTTGGTGTTGGTGTTGGTGTTGTTTGTTCTTTGTTGCGGCTGTTGTTGACGTTGTTGTTAAACATGTACTGATTGATTATTGGAAAATACTGGAATAACCGATGAAACTTGATGATGATGCTGACGCGGTTGCGGACTTCTTCTGACATGAGGCCTCCTCTGCCTCCCTATTGACACTGCATTGGTTTCACCTTCCTTCTTTCTACCGAAACTGTTACCATACTTCTTGCTCGAAGATACCTATTCCTTAGACAAACGTCCCTCACGGACACCCTTTTCTAATCTCATCCCCATATTTACCATTTCGGTAAAATCACTGGGGGCACTAGCAATCATTCGTTCGTAATAAAACAAACTCAGGGCCTTAAGGAAAATCTTGGTCATCTCTTTTTCTTCCAACAGAGGGTTAATCTGAGCAACAAGCTCTCTCCACCTCTAAGCATACTCTTTGGACGTTTCTTTGTCCTTCTGAGACATAAACCTCAGTTGGTCTCTATCAAGCGCCATATCTACGTTGTATTTGTACTATTTCATAAAGGCTTCACCCAAATCATTGAACGTGCGAACACTTGCGCTATCCAATGCCATGTACCACTTCAGAGCGGCACCAGTCAGACTGTCTTGAAAGTAGTGAATCAATAATTGATCGTTATCAGTCTGCGTCGACATTTTCCTGGCATACATGACGAGATGGCTAAGCGGGCAAGTATTTCCCTTATACTTTTCAAAGTCAGGGACTTTGAAATTCATCGGGATCTTGACATTTGGCACTAAGCAAAGTTCTGCAGCATTCTTTCCAAACAAATCTTTTCCCCTCAAGGTCTTAACTCCTTTCGTAGCTTAAGTAATTGGTCTTTCATCTCATCCATCTTCTCATAAACATCAGGGCCCTCATACGACTCAGAATGGTAGATGGTTTCCTCGACACGAAGCAGAGTGTGAACAACTGAAGGTGGAACAAACATGACCAGGCTAGATGCTGGCATGGAAGCAAAAGTAGGCGCAAACCCATTGGGCACAAAGTTTGGCGGCATTCCCTATGAGAATCCGACAGAAATAGTAGGCGCAAACTAGGTGGTAGGCACGGTTGAAGTAACAACCTCTGAAATGATAGTCCTCTGAGGAGGAGGAGATGCAGGCATTGGAGAAGATTGACTTTGAGAAGCTAGTACAGACTCCATCATGACAGTCAAGCAGGAAATCTCGTCCTTCAACTCTCGGTTCTCTTTTCCAAGTGTTCCATGATTCTTGGATGATTGGCGCGAGTATTCTATCGATGAGTCAGCTTGGCTGAAGCACAAAAGAATAACCAATAAGACATTTGGCGGAAGAAAAAACCTGCTATGCAAATGATGCATGAAATGTAATGCTTTGATTGTTTTTATTTTCAGGGAACATACTATTTTATTTGCAAATATATAATAATAACAATTGTAACAATTTGATTGACCATAAAAAATCTCTTTTATTTATATAATTTGGAAGGATTACTTTGAGTACAATTTTAGAAACCAAAATACAAATAAATAGAAAAGGTGACTAATCATCCTAAGGACCTCCTAGCAACGGTGTCAGATGATCTAGCTGCAGACACATACTTCCTTTGGATGCGTCGGATCTCGATCTCAAAAGAAGTCTTCATCTGAGCCTTCTCGAGGACAAGCTGATCAATAATCTTCTTCCAAACACTGGAAGGTTGAGGCATACTAGAGGAAGATGGACCCTCTGGCTCTCTCTGTCTTTTCACTACTCGGTCTTCAAGAAGTTCAATAAGCGCATCTTTGTCCTTATACTCAAGTTGTAACTCCTCATGCTTTCGGCTCAAAGCATGGAATCACTCTTCCCACATATCCTTCTCTTGCTTCATCTTGGCGAGTGCGTCTTCCAACTCCTCTATATCCTGGTTAGGGAGAGTTAATGGATCAACCACAACCATAGACACAGGTTTTTTACAAGCATACAGAATCTTCAATTCCAAAGCTCTCTTCTTCACTTGAATAGCGTAAGCTCCCAAAGCTACACAGTTGCACAGACCAAGCTCAGATCATCCTTTCCTATGCACATTATGCCAAGCGTGAATCATCTTCTGCTTCAAAAGTTGGGGATCTTTACCCTCTTGATAGAAAAGACCTTTTAACTGAGTGTTATTAGGTTTGTCTCTCAAACGGAACCCAAGTTGACGAAGAGCCAAAGCAGGGTTGTAATTAATTCCTCCTTGTGTACCAATGAAAGGCACATTATAAGATTCACCACAACTATCAATAATGTCCAAGTTACCCAATGAAGAATCATACCAAACTATATCATCATTAGTGAGAGACATAAGTCTCTGAGACCACCGTAGACATTGTTTGTTCTCCACAAAAGCAGGTGCCTGAGGTAAGTGCGAAATAAACCACTTGTACAGAAGAGGAACACAACACATAATAGTTCCACCACCTTTAGAATTTATCAAATGAAGAGAGAAGTACATATCACCCAACAAAGTAGGCACAATATTCCCAATCAAGAAGATTCTAATGGCGTTAACATCAACAAAATCGTCAATGTTAGGGAGCAAAGCTAAACCATAGATGAGCAACACAAAGATAACTTCAAAAGCATCAACACTACCTGTTTGAGCAAAAGCAGTAGATTTCCCAATAAGGAACTCATTAGTCAACCCAAACATTCCTCCTTTCTTCACCCAATGAGCCTCAATCTCAGACTTCTTCAGATGAAGAGCTTCAACTATAATATGATATCTGAGAATATCTTCCAATCCATTAAAAGACACTTTGTCAGAAACAGGTATTCCCAAGACATGGGCATACTCTTCCAACATAGGCAAAAGCTAATAATCAGGAAAAGTGAAGCAATGGTAGAGAGGGTCATAAAACTGAACCAACACACTCAAGAGTCCTTCCACTACATCAATAAATAACATAGATAGAAGCTTCCCATGACGTTACTTGAAGTCCAAGGGATCTAATACAAAAGATGATAGCTTCCTTAACTCTTTCAACTCCGGAAATCTGGAATTGTACTTGTTAGTATTCCTTCGTCCACAATCCATGGTCTGAAAATATTTTCAAATAAAACCTCAGTTCCTTGAAATTATTTTTCGTGTGATGAATGTCATGATGCGCATGAATGCATGAATGCAATAATCACAAGTAAGGGATCACACACAAGGCAAACAAATAAAGCTCAAGGGATGAATCAAGTCATTATCAAGATCAATCATCCATTTTGGTGGATTATGGTTTTCACCTTATCAACACCCAAGTTCCATTGACATTGACAAGACTTGATTGGATCAACCAAGAATCAAGGGTTTGTTGTGAGTCACGAGCATGGAGTCAGGTTAAGAACCATCCCAAAGGAGTGCACTAAGGATAAAAACTTATAGATCATGTTCTAAAAAGTTCCTAAAGTCTTAATTCCATCTATCAAATATTACAGGTTAGGATGACTGACTCATCAACCTATAATATTCTCATGAGAAACTCGTCTGAGTATAGTATCGTGTAACAACTGTTATCAAGTCTACACTTGAACAGTCTCTACACTACGTCCTAAATAGGCCAAGATGGGTTAAATGTTCTACGGTCCTCAACTTCTCGGACCCCAAATCAGAGAAAGTAATGCCTAACCACAAATAACTTGTGTGACATTCATAACTCCAAAAGGGTATCCACTGAGTAGATGAGTCTCAAGCCAACTTATTAAGGACTACTCCACACAAGTCGAACATGACTATACCATCCTCCTATCTTAATTGCACTCATGTTAGGGTTAGAACTTATCTCACCACTCAGAGATCACCAAGCACAACAAGTAGATTATATCACCCAAACAAATATACAAACATCAAATACACAATTATACACATAAAAAAGTAGGCTAAACCCACTGTGGACTACTCCCCAATAGAGTCGCCACTTAATTTATGTAGCGGTAAATTCATGACCATTAAGCTATGGATAAACTTAACGTCAATAAAACCAGATTCGCCACCGCACTTTTATTGTTTCCAAAGGAAAATGGAAAAGTACGAACAAACCCCAAAGATAAGAAGTTTTCAAATCAAAACTAATAAAATTCCAGAGATTATAGGTAAGGGGTTGGTTACACGGAGGGAAGGTGTTAGCACCCAAAGTGTCCTAGGTATTCCTAGGGTGCCTTTTTTTATGTATGTATGTATTTTGGAATAAAAGATGTTTGCAATAAATAGAGTGGAGGGATGAGAAAAGAATTCATTAATTATATTTTTGTGTTTGACAAGACCTTCGGACTTGTGCCTACGTACCAACATAAAATGAGGGATAAAAACCTCGTAGTTCGTGGTATCAATTTCAAAATGAGTGGATTGCTTTTAACAAAAATATAAGTTTAAAAGAGGCACAAAAGGCCTAAAAGAGTTTGAATGAGTACTAGTTCTTTTTGTCTTTTGAAATTTTAAGTCAAGTATGGTTAAGTTCATTTACAAGTTTGATTAAGAAAAAGAAGTTTAAAAATGCAATGGCATAAAGCCAAAGTTTTTAATTTGCAATAAAGTCAAAGTTTAAAAAAAACACAAGCAAAGAAGATTTTGAAAGGGGGGAGGGATTTGAAATTTAAGAAGTGGGAGGAGATGAAGAGACTAATCCTAAGCAAAAATTTAAAAGTTAAGAATTGAAAAGATCTGACCAATGAGATACAATCCAATAGACAAGAATGTCATATAGAAACCCACTTTTCCTTTTGGACTTTAGAAATCAAGCAATATCAATAAGCAAGTAAGATGAAGAGCAAGGCATCAAATAAAGATAGCCATGTCTAAGATAACAACTTCATAGTCTTCTTCACAATCTTCCCCATGTATCAGATGGCATACTCCTTGGATGGCTCAAAAATAGGCATTAGACATAAGTTCGAAGTAACATTTGCATCAAGACCATGTAGCAGATGAACTCAAAGGGGATCTCAATACTTGCATCAAATGAAAGTTCAATTCACAATGATTTGCCTTCAGAAAAATTGGCATTGGCCAAGTCCTTTTGCATAGGGAATATTGCCTAATTCTAAGTCCAAGTCTCAGATCAAATCCAACAGTCCACACAAACATTTTTTTAAGTGTTTTTGTTGTTATTATGTACATTAATGTCCTAAGACAACAAATGCAAACAAAATACACCAACAAATATATACAATCACAATATATTCACAATGTATGGCTCAGGTGAGCAAAGTAAAAAATGGCATTAAAATAAACAAGTTAAATGATATGAATAATGGCAAATGATAAAATGGATTGAATTTAAAGTGCATAAAAGTAAATGGCTTGAAATTAAAAGTTAGTCAAATGTTAGTTGATTAGATGTTAGTATTGCTTTTGATTTTCAATTGTTTAAGTCATTCTTTGGAGAACACTCAACCCTCTATTCACAAGCATGGATCCTTGAACCAAGACATCTTCCAAAGGAAGGAAAAAAGGCCGAGTTTCCACATAATACCATAAAAGGGGGGAGACTTACAATCTCACTTACTAGAATGCTATGCTTTTGGGTCAAAATTTAGCGATATGTTAAGAAATCGAAATTGGACTTATGTAGAAGTCACAATTATCTGAGGCCGGGCAATAGAAATTTTAGTGTTAATACATGTTATAGATATGCTATAATGAACCATACTACTAAAACATACCACACTTAAAAGAAAATGGCAAAAGGGTGGACCTAATCTCATCCATATTTGTATTGGTTTATCAACCGATTAGCCTTAGGATATAGAGATATCATAGGTCAATAGAATAAACGGGATAGAAGGGGATTAAAGATGAAGAGGGAGGGGAAATGAGACAAATAAAAATTGGCCAAGGGAAAGATTTTATCAAATTAAAATCATTCATTCATTTTGGGAGATGAAATATACATTTCATCAATCCCCTAAATTCAATGATTTTAATTTAACAAAGTTAAATCAACCTTGACCAAGGCCCAAACACAATATTCAAACTTCACAAGTCAATAAAAATGGCTCAACACAATTTTATTCATAATTAAACAATTAAAAATCAATTAAAATGCATTAAATTAAATTATGTTTGATCAAAAACCTAAAACCTCTTCAAAACACCAAATAAATGGCCAAGAGATTTATCATAGGTCAAACAAGGTCAAAGGACCTTGGAGAAAAAATTCATTATTTTTGGAAAGTCAAAAGTATTTTTAAATAATTAAAAATATGTACAAAAACAATTAAATCATGAAAAATATTAATTATGATCCAAAAAAATATTTTAATTCAGAAAATGAAATAGAAAAATATTTGAAAATGTTTGGTGAAAGTCCCATTTTTTTGGATCAATATTAAAATTAATATGAATTAATGAAAATAAGGCAATTAAAATGAAAATCAGAAAAAAAAAAAAACGTAGACCATTTGATCTCCCTCATTAATTGAGGTGGCAGATCAGATGGTCCCAAGCGTGCGTTCCATGTGATCTCTTGTCAACCGCGCAACCCATGTGGTAATCAAAACCAACGCTTTGCCAACGCATCACCGGAGCCAGAGCTCTGGTCTTCTTCTCCAGTGGACCTCACCGGACTGGTCCACCTTTAACCATCACCAAAATGAAAAAGCAAGACATGGATTTAAAGAAAAAATGCTCAGGAGCTCAATTTTGGCCTCAATTTTGTCTAACTCCAAGTATATAGGAAGATACAGGGAGTTAAATTTTGAGGATCATGATCTGAGTTGCTTCGATTTGACCTCTAAGAAACTCAATCTTGTTGCCTACATTGGTAGGACTTCAGAAAATAAAAAATTAACAAGAATAGTGGAGAAATAAGATAGAATTGAAGAGTGGAAAAATCTAGAAATTCACCTTCAATGGAGCTTCAGATTGGCACGATCTTGCTCTCAATTATGCTTGGCCTTGCTTCAGATGTTTGATGGAATGGAACTGGATCAAGGAAATGGATGTACTCTTGGAGTTTCAATCTCAAAAACAGTGGGAGATTCAAACTCGATTTTCAAATAAAATCTTCAAGCTTATCCTTTAACGGTGAGGGTTTAGGGTTGCTGAAACAAAGATGGCGCATCAGGTCCTTATCTCTGAGCAAGAGAGCTTTTATTTATAGGACAATGTCAATGATATTTGCATACTTACATTTTTGGCAAAACTTGAAAATCTCTCTTGCATGCTTGCATGGGCGTGTGATAGGCCCATTAAGTGATGCACTTAGGTCCAAAAATGAGTGTAATCCATGCTGAAATCATGTTGTGAAGCCATGCACTCGTGCATGAAAAGTGGAACTTGAAATCTCCCAAATGGTCCTTACACTTTAAGCCATTCGCAAGTGCCTCATAATTTATCCAAATGAGATGATTTTGGACTTTTTAGAAAGGTTAGATCAATATGAACAACTTCAATGTTGAATAAATTTTTATTTGAAGCTTGGATCATGATGAATTTTGACGTGGAAGTTTGGAAAATCAAACATATAAAAAAAATCGAAGTACCAAGCCATATGTTCACTTCTTCCGCCTTTAATAACATTTTATATGGACCTCAAATGGGGAAAGGTCCTTCACAAAAGTTGTAGATCTCTTAAATACCTTTAATTTGGTCAGAAAGTGTACCTCATTTGGATTTATCATGAAGAAGTTATGCGTTTTACAAGTTGAGGAAAATCACTTCTTCAATGGTATTGACCCAAAATGACATATAACGTTTCTTCCTAGCACATGCATTTGCAAGTTGGATTTGCACTTACTCAAAACATAAAAGTTGAAGTGGACATATTGAAATTGATCATGGAATTTGAATGGCTTTCATCTCATAATAATTGATCAAGTTATGGTCTTGGGAAGTTGACCTCCAAACTAGGGTTCAGACAAAATGACCTATAATATTTCACCATAAAAAGTGATTGTCCAAGCAATACTAGATCTTGAACTCAACATGAAAGTTTTTTGTAATGTAATTTATAGTAACCTTTATCTTGAAATCATTTTCATATGACAAAAATTGTAGGAGATAGGGTCTGGGGAACCCCAGTTTTGACCAGTTGAATTCCTCTGGTCAACCACCATGAACCAACTTGTTAGCTTGATATTCTATTGACTTTTGGGACTCATGGAGGATCATATATGCATAATATGATGTAATGTGAAGCATTCCTTGAAATATTTGATCAATTGGTGAAGAAACGTGTTGAAGAAGTTACACAAGATACCTATATGAATTAGGGTTTCCAAGGCAAACAAGCTTCAAACTCTTAATGATTTCTTGATCAAAATAACATGTAAAGATCATGGGAATCCATATATGATACTTCAAGCCATAGTAAACCATTTCTTGATTGAGCTCATTGCATTGAGGGTCTTGAACCCTAGATATGAGCTTGATAGATCAAAGGTGAGCATACACACTACCTACAAAAGCAGTTAAACTATACAATGACATATTTTGGGTATTTTGGTTAGTAAATAAAGAAAAATGAAGTATGATACAATCAAATATGCTTGGTGATCTCTCTCAATGTAAACCCAATGAATGAGGGGTAAGGAGGATGCCAAGGTGTGATCCCAATGTTAATGCATATGATGAGAATAACATGGAGGATCTTAGGGTAAAAACTGGGGTCTTATAGTTCCATGAACAATTTTACATGGGGAAAATGAAGATAAGTTTGAAGGAGTTGGCTAGTATCAAGCAAAATTTCACTGAGCTAATTGATGACTATCTAAATAGGTTTCAAATGCTCAAAGCTAGGTGTTTTACGCAAATACCAGAGCATCAACTGGTCGAAATGGGCGCTGGAGGGCTCGCATATTCGTTTAGAAAGAAATTAGATACTCAATACCTAAGGGATATGACCCAATTGGATGACAGGGTTCGATAGTTAGAACGTTTGAAAGAAGAAAAGGCTAGGGAAAATAAAGGTAAAAGGGTAGCCTATGTCGATTTCAGGAATAATGACGAAAGTGCATGTCATGGGATCTTCTCAATGTTTTCTTTTAAGGGATCTTATGCAAAATTCCATCCAGGAAGGAAGACTCAAGTTCGGAGACAAAACACGGAGCCAGATGAAGATCGACTCTGATCCTCTATAGGTAGTTGAGGCATATTACATTGAACTAGAAGAAGTGAACCTTATTGAAGTCGCTGATGATTTCAATATGACTGAAGTCACCGAGGACTTCGTCAATGGACATTTTATGGTCAGGGTTCATGAGTACTTCGAGCAAGCGCCTCTTGATGATTTTACTCAAAAGGCTGCAGGAGATATCACCTACAAAAATGATGAAGCCTCCGATGCTGAGGATGCTGAAAGTTAAAAGTTAATGATGATCACTAAAGAAACCGTTGATGATTTTGTTCAGATGGATAAGGCCACTGAGGGCCTTTAAAAACAGTTCCAAAGGATGGATATTATTGAGGATATCGACATGGGGGTCAATATGGTTGAGTTATCTCAAGAAACCTCTATGGAAGTCGATGAAGAATGTCGATAGGAGGAGTATAACAAAGTCGCCTTCCCTCACGAGGAAGAAACGCTGTCTGATTTCCTCCGAAGGTGTCAGAAAAAGAAGTCAGAAGTCATGTTGTGCCCTAGATGCAGTGTTGCATTCGACAAGAAGGCAACTCAAAATCTTGAAGGGGTTAGGAGAGTAAATCACCAAGATGGTCATAAAGCCATCCAAAATCATCAAGTGGGTAAGCCAGGAAGGGCTTTCGATCCCAGGAGATATCCTGATCCAAGACGCCCCATGGTGAAGCTGAGTGAAACCAAGCAAGCAGGGCAAAATTTCCAACCAATTTCCTTCAAGCCTAATGTTGAAGGGTCAAATGGAAAGTGGGTTAAGCAAACTGATGGCAGGAAACGCAGTCATGGAAAGTGGCATAACTTCGAGGTTGAAAGAGTTTTGTCATTGGCTTACCGCAAGGAGTTTCAGACTGATAAAAGAACCTCACATGTGTCTGAGAACTATAAGGGAAAAAACCCTATGACCAGATCTTAGTGGAGGAGAGAACAAAGGAGGAGAAAATCCCAGAGAGAAGCTGGTGAGAGGGATCAAGCTGAGTCGAGTACCAATGTGGCTATGAAGAAAAGGGAAGACTCAAACTTCGTCAAAAGAAATCCCAATATTCCAGTTAAAACGACCAGTGAAAAATATAATCAGGTGGCTGCCGAAGATGAAATGTTGACTGACAACTTCGACTCAGGGTCAGAAGCCTCCTTAGATATCTTAGTCGGGGGTAGTATCCATGATGCCGAGGGAATTCGATCGGATTACCGAAGTCGAAGACAACGACAATATTAGAGAGAGAGAGAGAGAGAGAGAGAGAGAGAGAGAGAGAGAGAGAGAGAGAGAGAGAGAGAGAGAGAGAGAGATGGTTGCACACAAGCCAGTGTGTTACAATGTGACGAATAACAGTTGTGTTAAAGAGCAGAACACTTTTTTCGAGAGGCCCAGCGAAGCCATGAAGAGCCACCTGAGACCCCTCTTCATCACTGGAAAAGTCGAAGACGTCCCCATTAATAAAATATTGTGGATTGTGGAGAGACTGTGAACTTGATGCCTCACCGCATGCTGAGGAAAATTGGCAAATATGATACTAATGCCAAACCTCATAATATGGTGCTAACCAACTATAAAGGTAAAGTGGGTTCCACCATGGGAGCTATCGAATTCGAATTAACTATAGGGACAATCACTAGGTCCACAATGTTTATAATTGTGGAAACAAAAGCTAACTACATTCTGTTGCTTGGAAAAGAGTGGATACATAGGGTCGAAGTTGTCCCGTCTTTAATTCACTAGAGGATAATAATTTGGCGCCTAGATGGCATCGTCGAAAATATATAGGCGGATCAGGGGTACTTTAAAACCCCTATCAACCATGTCGACAGACGCAAATTTTGAAGGTGAGAAAAACAAGAAAGGGGGGTTTGAATTGTTTGAAAAATAAGCGCTTTTGCAATAATGAAAATCACACAATGATTTTATACTGGTTCGCTTATAACACAAAGCTACTCCAGTCCACCCGGCCAAGGTGATTTCGCCTTCAACAAGGACTTAATCCACTAATCTTGAAAGATTACAAACAACCCCTAAGAGAGAAGAAAATCTCTTAGTCCTCTCAAGTCTACAGACTACAAAGAGTCACTTGAGGAAATCAAATAAAAATAGATACAAGATGTGTAATCTAGAGTGCTTCTAAGAAAGCAAATATTACAAACTTAAGAACAAATTTTTCACTTGATAAGCAACAGCTTAGTGAAAATCTTTGAAGAACAAAGATGTTTTTCTTGAGCGTGATATGATTTCAGTATAGTTTTGGCTAGTGATTTCTTCGTGTTTACTGAATGAGATTTCTTCTCTATTTATAGGAGTTGAAGTAGAGTTGAAGTGGCGTTGAATCTGTTGGATATTGAGATGTAGTTACGCCATTCCATTAATAGCTTCTGCAGTAGACTTTTTCACTTAGAAGTGACTACTTACCACAATTAGTATCTTCTCTCTTGGAAGTGGAGATTAACGTCTCTTTCTAACTGAGGAAATCCATTTGCAGAACTTTAACTTGGCTTAAACGTTACTTCATCATGATTAACAATTCTGATTAGAGTCTTTGTGTATCTGGAGAAACTGGCTTCTGATGTTATCTCTTGAAAATTCAGATGGCGCTGATAACTTCAGAATTTACAGAAGACATTTGTTCAGAGTCAGAGCTTCTAGACTTTACTTCATGTTCAGATGCTTCTGATACTTTGCAGTTTTGTCCAGAGTCAGAGCTTCTTGAAACGAGATTCCACTTTAGATGCTTCTGATACTTGAGATTTTGCATCTGATCTTGTTATGCATCTGATGACATCATCAGATTTATTTCTTCTTTCTTTAGAACCCTGCACACTTAGAAACTTTTCGTTAGGGTGCCATTTTTGGTTTCATCCTTTGTTATCATCAAAATCATGGAGTCTGTTGTAGAACACTTTTTGTTCTTACAATCTCCCCCTTTTTGATGATGACAAAACAAATAAAATTATCAGATGAAACATGAAAAATATTAGATCAGATAGACAAAAGCTCCCCCTGAGTTAGTACTAGGGAGTTCAGAAGTTCTTACCAGAGCTTTCCAAGTAATTAGGTTTCTGAAAACTTTCTGCAAATGCTTAACTTTAAAGTTAGAGTTATTTAATCAGAGCTATTATTTAATCAGAGCTATTTATATCAGAACTATTTCTATAATTGTTGCAGAATGCTTAAGGTTTTAGACATAATTTTCATCAGAGCTATTTAATAATTTCTCCCCCTTTTTGGCATAATCAAAAAGGCATAAATCATAAAAAGAATAATAGAGAGAAAAACACTTCATTAAACAAAAGCACAAAGGCAAGCAGCAGTCAAAACATCAGATTCAAGAGAATATCAGAGCTAAAAAAGAAAAGACAGAAGCAAAAACACTAGGCAACCAAAAATAAATCCTAAGTGCCTAAGGGTTTGGAGGAGGAGGAAGTCTCTGTAGTAGCATAGCAAACATATTCTGGAGGTTTTCATTCAGAGCGTCTTGCTTGTCCATCCTTGCCCGGAGCTCACTCTGATCTTGCTTGATCTCTTTCTGATCTTGCTTGATCTCCTTCAGAGTGTTAAGAATCAGAGGGATCGCAGAGGAAGACTCCCCCTGAATCAGAGCCTGCTGAGCTTCAGCTTCAGCAGCAGCTTGGGCTTCTGCATCTGCCTTAGCCTTGGCTTCAGCTTCCTGAATCCTTAGAAGTTCTGCTTCCTTTGCCAGGCGTTCTTCTTCCAACCTCTTAGCTTCTTCTTCAGCTTCCTTAGCCAACCTTTCTTCCTCTAATCTCTTGGCCTCAGCTTCTCTAGCCAGTCTCTCTTCCTCTAATCTTTTGGCCTCAGCTTCTCTAGCCAGTCTTTCTTGGAGTCTTTCCTCAGAGTCTCTGATGTAGCCATTTCTGACTTGTTCAGAGATACTCTTCAGCCTATAAGACTCAGAGGTCATCCAACTAATAACTCTGTTCCAGTGTGTCCTAACAGATTTAGGATCATCACTGACTTCAGAATTTTTAGCCAGAGACTTGATCTTCTGGACTGAGGATTCTGCAACCTGTATAATGGCCTCCTCAAGGGTAGGTGTGATAATTTTAGGTTCAGGTTCAGGTTCAGGAGTATTAGTTGGAGAGTTTGGGGAGCTGAGATTCAGAGAGGGAGTTTCAGTTTCTGGTTCTGGCTGGGGTTCAGATTCTGCTTCTGGTTGAAGTTCAGAATCTGGGGAAGAAGCATAGAGTGGGTTTACATCTAAGGGGTCAGAGTCTGGTTCAGGTACAGCGGGAATGATTGGTGGGGTGATATAAGGATCAGATGGGCGAATTACAGATGGTTGAGCTTCAGAGGGTGTGGTGGTTGTTTGTTGTGGTGGAAGTGAGGTTTGATTTTCAGAGGAGATGGTGGTTGTTTGTTGTGGAAGAGAAGTTCGGAGGGGAGAGGTTACTTCAGTTTGTGTTTGAGTTTGTGGGGCGAAATTTTTAGCATAAATTTCAGCTATTGTTGGGGAGTTTGGGTCAGAGTGTTCTTGATCAGAGGACTCTTGATCAGATAACTCTTGGTCAGAAGAAGGTGAATGGTAAGGGGGTGATTCATATTCAGAGGATGATGAAGAGCTGTGGTGATATAGTTGATTAGGGTCAGAGGTTGTTGTAAAAGTACGGGCAATTTTTAGAACAGGTGGAGGTTGAGAGGTTCTAATGGTTGAAGGAGGGATTTCTGAGGTCGTAAAAATGGGAGGTGTTGGGAGAGGAGTAGAAGAAGCCATTACAGGTACAGAAGTAACAGGAGGAATGGACTTACCAGAAGAAGAAGAGACTTTCAGAGGAGCTTTGGTTCCAGAGGATTCTCCAATTCTGGGTTTCTTTGCCTTCCTTGCTTCCTCAGCTATCTTCTTCTCAGAAAGGCCTCTTTTGTATCTAACCAAATCTTCTACAGAGTCCAGACAGTCTTCAAGGCGGAAATCAGAAATGTCAATGCCTTCATCCAGACGATCCTGAAGGTAGATGGCAATGGCATCTCTGGGTTCATTCTTGAAGAACCTTTCAAGGCCATGAGGCATCTTCCTCTGATCCTTCAGAGCTTCCCAGGTCACATTCATAGTGGGCTTGACTCTGATGTCTTTGATGATTCCCATACTCCTCAGATTTTTGGCATTCAGAGGCTTTCCAACGTCAATTGCCAGATCATCCATACATCTGGTCTTCTCCAGAGCATCTACCAGCCCATGCTCAATGAAGATGTCAGAGAGCAATCTACCCAGAGGAATGTAGGATCTGGGCTTCATATTATTCCTGGTTTCTCTGACTGAATCCCTCAGATATCTGAAGAGGAGAACAGGGAGGTTGATAGGAATACCCTTCTGAATACAGTAGAGGATGCATTTCTGATCAGCATTTATGTAATCTGAAGAGTTGGAGGCTGGACGATGATGGATTGTTCCCAATATAATCTTCAGCCAAACTCGGAGGTTCTGATGAAGCTCCTTGTTCTTAGAGGGGTTTCCTTCAACGTTTGCTTTGAAGATAGTAGGGTTAATGACTTCTGTGATGCGCTTGGACCTTGGAGGAATGTTGTAAATCCTTTTACCTCCAGCTTTCTCCATATTCAGCAAAGAAGCAATAGACGCTTCTGTGATAATGATCTTTACTCCCAGAACAAACGAAACAATGAACTCATCATCAGCATCTGCACATCTCCAGAATTCCTTCACCAGAAGAGGATAGATTGGACCATACAATCTGTTGAAGTAGGTTTCCCAACCTTGCTTGTGAAGATCTTCAGTTAAATCAACGCCATTTCTTCTTAAGTTCTCAAAATCCACCAGTGATTCACACAGTACATCCAAACCTTCAAAGGGAGTTGAAAGATGAATGTGTTGTTCACGTTCCAAAATGTGAGGTTCTTGATAAACTGGTGTCGTGGTAACGTCTACAACCATGGGTGTTTGAGTGTTTGAGGTTTGGGGGTTAGAAGCGGCTTCCATTTGTTGGGAGAAGTTAAAAACTTCTTGCTCTTGAGGATTCATGACGAAGATTGATGAAGAAGATGAAGAACTGAGAAGGTTGCAGAGAAAACTTCGAGAGAGGGTTTAGGGTTTAAGAGTGAGTGAAGAGTGATAAGTGTGTGAAATGTGAGAAAAGTGTTTATATACTAAGGGTAAAAACACATGCAAAACGACACATTTAATTGCGTTGGAACAGAACACAAGATTTGCACGCTAGGGGGGAAAAATGATTATAGCTAATAAATGAATGTCTAATCCCAACAGTAAGCACACTGCTCGAGGAGATTTCAAGCGTTCTGACCTTTGATTTCTTTTGACAGCTGTCTAGAAGTTCTAGGGTTAGACGCATGTTCCCCACGTGTTGATGTATCTGATCTTCAGGAATACCAAAGGATTTCTGAAGATTTCTAACTCAGATATCTTCTTAACTTGGTAGAAGTATCAGAGTCAGAGGCAGAAGTGTATTTGTTTTTATCAGATTCTCATTTTACATGTTCAGAGCCAAATTTTACTCAGGGCAATTTTTAATGTTCAGATTTTCTAATATAAAACGAAATCTATCTTCAGCTAGAGGCTTAGTAAAAATATCTGCCCATTGATGTTCTGTATCAATGAACTTCAGCGTTACTATTCCTTTCTGAACATAGTCTCTGATAAAATGATGTTTAATTTCTATGTGTTTGGCTCTGGAATGTAGAATAGGATTCTTACTCAAACAAATAGCAGCAGTATTATCACAAAAGATAGGAATGTTACTCTCAAAGATTTGTAGATCTTCTAGCTGATGTTTCATCCAGAGCATCTGAGTTGTGCATAGTGACGCTGAGATATATTCTGCTTCTGCAGTTGATAGAGCAATTGTTGACTGTCTTTTGCTAGCCCAGGAGATTAAGTTGTTTCCCAGAAGCTGGCAATTTCCAGATGTGCTTTTACGTTCTATTCTATCTCCTGCATAATCTGCATCACAATAACCAGAAAGCCTATACTCTGATGTTTTCTCATACATCAGGCCCAGGTTAGGAGTTCCTTTCAGATACTTAAGAATTCTCTTAACAGCTGTTAAATGAGATTCTCTAGGATCTGATTGGAATCTGGCACAAAGACAAACGCTAAAGAGAATATCAGGACGAGTAGCAGTCAGATAGAGAAGAGAGCCTATCATACCTCTATAGAGCTTCTGACAAACCTTGTTGCTTACCTCTTCCTTCTCCAGAATGCAAGTTGGGTGCATAGGAGTCTTTGCAGAGTTGCATTCAGTCATGTCAAACTTCTTCAGAACATCTTTAATGTACTTGCTTTGATGAATGTACGTGACTTCTGGAGTTTGATTTATTTGAATTCCCAGAAAGAACTTTAATTCTTGCATTAAACTCATTTCAAATTCTGCCTGCATTAACTTAGAAAATTCTTGGCAAACAGAGATATTAGCAGAACCAAAAATAATATCATCAACATAAATTTGGCATATCATGAGATCATTTTCATGATTTTTACAGAAGAGTGTAGAATCAACTTTCCCTCTGATAAAATTTTGTTCTAGAAGAAAATTACTTAAGCGTTCATACCAAGCTCTGGGAGCTTGTTTAAGTCCATATAAGGATTTCTTAAGTTTGAAAACATGTTCTGGAAAATTTGAGTTTTCAAAACCAGGAGGTTGATTAACATACACTTCTTCTGAAATATAACCATTTAGAAATGCACTCTTGACATCCATTTGGTATAATTTGATAGAATGATTAATAGCAAAAGATACAAGAAGACGAATAGATTCTAACCTCGCGACTGGAGCAAAAGTTTCATTATAATCAATACCTTCTTGTTGACTATAACCTTGAGCTACCAGTCGAGCTTTGTTTCTGACAACTTCTCCTTTCTCGTTCAGCTTGTTTCTGAAAACCCATCTGGTTCCAATGACATGAGTGCCTCTGGGTTTAGGAACAAGATCCCAGACATCATTCTTGGAGAATTGATCTAACTCTTCTTGCATAGCTGCCACCCAATCATTATCTTGAAGAGCTTCATCACAGGACGTAGGCTCAATCAGAGACACTAGTCCCAGAGGAATATCTTCAAAAGTTCTGAAGGTAGATCTGGTTCTAACAGGTTCATCTTTGTTTCCCAAAATCAAATCTTCAGATACGTTGCTACGACTCTTGACTTTCCTTGGAATTTCTGGAGATTTAATTTCTTCAGAGTCTGGAGTGACAGTTGCTTCTGGAGTTTTCTCAGATTCTACCAGAGTGATCTCTAAATCTGCAAACTTTTCAACTAGCTTTGACTTTTCAGGGTCAAGCTTATCATCAAATCTAACATGAATTGATTCCTCCACAATTTTGGTTTCTGTGTTGTATACTCTGTAGCCTTTAGAGCGTTCTGAGTATCCTAACATAATACCTTTCTGTGCTTTGGAATCAAACTTGTTCAGATGTTCTTTAGTATTTAATATAAAGCAAATGCATCCAAAAGGATGAAAATATGAAATGTTGGGTTTTCTTCCCTTACACAGTTCATAGGGAGTCTTATCCAGAATAGGTCTAATAGAGATTCTATTCTGAATGTAACACGCTGTATTTACAGCTTCTGCCCAAAAGTGCTTTGCTACATTTGTTTCATTGATCATGGTTCTGGCCATTTCTTGGAGTGTCCTATTCTTCCTCTCTACAACTCCATTTTGTTGTGGAGTTCTAGGGCAGGAGAAATCATGGGATATTCCATTAGAATCAAATAATTCTTCAAAATCTTTATTTTCAAATTCTCCACCATGATCACTTCTGACTCTAACAATTTTAGAGTCAAATTCTTTTTGCACTTTAGAACAGAAACTGGTGAATACAGAGTGAGACTCACTCTTGTGCCTTAGGAATTTTACCCATGTCCAGCGGCTATAATCATCAACGATTACAAGTCCATACTTCTTTCCATTGACTGATGCTGTTTTCACAGGACCAAATAAGTCAATGTGAAGAAGCTCCAGAGGCTTGGAGGTAGAAACAACATTTTTCTTTTTAAAAGATGTTTTTGAAAACTTTCCTTTCTGACAAGCTTCACACAGAGCATCTGAAGAAAACTTCAGTTTAGGTAGGCCTCTGACTAACTCAAGTTTAGTTAGCTGAGAAAGTTTCCTCATGCTAATGTGGCCTAAGCGTCTATGCCATACCCATTGCTCTTCGTGAACTGACATTAAACATTTAACATTTTGATCTTTTAAATCAGAAAGATTTATTTTATAAATGTTGTTTTTCCTCTTGCCTGTGAAAAGGACAGAGCCATCGTTCTGATTAATGGCTTTACACGTTTTTTGATTAAAGATTACATCATAACCGTTATCACTTAATTGACTTATGGATAACAAGTTATGCATTAATCCTTCTACATAAAGAACATCAGATATAGAGGGAAGAGTACCGTTACCAATAGTTCCGGAGCCTCTGATCCTTCCTTTCTGATCTCCTCCGAAGCCTACGAAGCCAGCGTCTTTAAGTTCCAGGCTTTGGAACATAGACTTTCTTCCCGTCATATGTCGCGAGCATCCAGAGTCCAGGTACCATGACTGGTGTCTGAACTTTGCTGCATAGGATATCTGCAACATAGATAATCTTATCTTTCGGTACCCAGAATCTCTTGGGTCCTTTTAGATTAGTTTTCCCAGAGTTTCTTACAACTTTGGGTCTTCTAGCATTCTTAAATTTTTGTTCTTGTGTGTGTGTGTAATGATATGAAAAAGGAGATTTAAGCTGGTTACTGGTAGAAGTTTTATCAGAATCAGAATCATACCCAATTCCCCTTTTATTATTCTGACTTACTCCATAAATCATGGATGCCATAATACTCCTATCTATTCCACTCTTCAGAAACTTCTGAAAGGCTTCTTCATATTTATAAATAATTTCATTTGAAGTTTGTGGTGCTTGAGACAACGCTTCTTCTAATTTTAAGCTTTTTGTTTTAGCTCCATCTCTTTCTAACGTTAAAGATTTGATTGTATCTTCATGTGCTAGAATTGTTGTCTCAAGTTCACTACATTCTTCAGATTTTGCTTTAAGAAGGCCTTTAATGTTTTTAACTTTTTGTTTTAATTTCTGAAGAGAGGTAAGAGTTTCTGATAAACATGATTCTAAGTCAGATCTAGAAAGTTCAGAAAATACCTCTTCAGATTCTTCATCTGAGCTGCTGGATGTGGTAGCCATAAGAGCTACGTTGGCCTGTTCATCAGAGTCAGATTCTGATGATTCGGATTCACTATCGTCCCAGGTGGCCATTAATCCCTTCTTTGTTCTGAAGGTATTTTTCTTGAAGCTTTCTTTCTTAGAGTCATCTTTCTTCAGCTTGGGGCATTCATTTCTGTAATGACCTGTTTCTTTACATTCAAAACAGGTAATATCTTTATTAGGTTTACCTTTTGAAGTTGACTCTGATCTATCCCTTCTGGGTCTTGATCTTCTGAAGTTGTTGTTGTTCCTTCTTTTCCAGAGTTGCTTAACTCTTCTGGTTAGTAAGGACAGTTCTTCTTCATCATCAGAGTCTTCAGGTTCAGAGTCGTCAGTATCTGCAGTTTCTGCCTGGAGAGCTTTGGTTCTGTCTGACTTCCGTCTTTCAGATCTGGACTTCAGCGCCACTGACTTGTTTCTTTTCTGAGGCTCATCCTCCTCTAGTTCTATCTCATGACTTCTGAGAGAGCTAACAAGTTCTTCAAGGCTGATGTTGTTCAGATCCTTTGATAACTTCAGAGCAGTAACCATTGGTCTCCATTTCTTTGGCAGACTTCTGACAATCTTCTTAACATGATCTGCAGTCGTATATCCCTTGTCTAGCACTTTAAGACCTGCAATAAGAGTTTGGAATCTGGAAAACATAGCTTCTATAGCTTCGTCATCTTCCATCTTGAAGGCTTCATATTTCTGGATCAACGCCAGAGCCTTCGTCTCCTTGACTTGGGAGTTTCCTTCATGGGTCATCTTCAGAGAGTCAAGTATATCTTTAGCCGTCTCTCTGTTGGTGATCTTTTCGTATTCGTTGTATGATATAGCATTTAGAAGTATTGTTCTGGCCTTGTGATGATTTTTGAACTCACGTTTCTGATCTTCTGACATTTTGCTTCTGGGAATTTCAGCTCCATTTGAGACTGGAGGTTTGTATCCATCTGTGACAATGTCCCAGAGGTCAGCATCATAACCCAGAAAGAAACTTTCGATTCTGTCTTTCCAGTAATCAAATTTTTCTCCATCAAAAACAGGAGGTTTAGCATTGTAAGAATCTTTCTCATTTGAGTGGGCCATTTGTTTTTCTCGCACTGGATCTCTCTACACGGTTAAGTGTTTGATTTGAAAATCAATAACAGAGCCGGAGCTCTGATACCAATTGAAGGTGAGAAAAACAAGAAAGGGGGGTTTGAATTGTTTGAAAAATAAGCGCTTTTGCAATAATGAAAATCACACAATGATTTTATACTGGTTCGCTTATAACACAAAGCTACTCCAGTCCACCCGGCCAAGGTGATTTCGCCTTCAACAAGGACTTAATCCACTAATCTTGAAAGATTACAAACAACCCCTAAGAGAGAAGAAAATCTCTTAGTCCTCTCAAGTCTACAGACTACAAAGAGTCACTTGAGGAAATCAAATAAAAATAGATACAAGATGTGTAATCTAGAGTGCTTCTAAGAAAGCAAATATTACAAACTTAAGAACAAATTTTTCACTTGATAAGCAACAGCTTAGTGAAAATCTTTGAAGAACAAAGATGTTTTTCTTGAGCGTGATATGATTTCAGTATAGTTTTGGCTAGTGATTTCTTCGTGTTTACTGAATGAGATTTCTTCTCTATTTATAGGAGTTGAAGTAGAGTTGAAGTGGCGTTGAATCTGTTGGATATTGAGATGTAGTTACGCCATTCCATTAATAGCTTCTGCAGTAGACTTTTTCACTTAGAAGTGACTACTTACCACAATTAGTATCTTCTCTCTTGGAAGTGGAGATTAACGTCTCTTTCTAACTGAGGAAATCCATTTGCAGAACTTTAACTTGGCTTAAACGTTACTTCATCATGATTAACAATTCTGATTAGAGTCTTTGTGTATCTGGAGAAACTGGCTTCTGATGTTATCTCTTGAAAATTCAGATGGCGCTGATAACTTCAGAATTTACAGAAGACATTTGTTCAGAGTCAGAGCTTCTAGACTTTACTTCATGTTCAGATGCTTCTGATACTTTGCAGTTTTGTCCAGAGTCAGAGCTTCTTGAAACGAGATTCCACTTTAGATGCTTCTGATACTTGAGATTTTGCATCTGATCTTGTTATGCATCTGATGACGTCATCAGATTTATTTCTTCTTTCTTTAGAACCCTGCACACTTAGAAACTTTTCGTTAGGGTGCCATTTTTGGTTTCATCCTTTGTTATCATCAAAATCATGGAGTCTGTTGTAGAACACTTTTTGTTCTTACAAATTTGACAAACACTTGGCCACCATAGCTCCCTGTGATTCGGCTGAGTTTGCATTTACCCCTGATGACAACGCTTATTGTTCCCTGGCACCACACCCTCACTATGGTTTCCGCTGGGACAGGGAGGTAGTAGGTGAAGACGACTTCAGATATTTGGGAGTGTTTTAAATTGACCCCATAGGATGGAGAGCAAGACCAGAGGCTCGATGCAATCTATGATGGCGAGCCTTTGGTTTTGAGAAGGATCCGCTAGCAAAAAACATTAAAATGTTGGCTCAGGATCCCCTTGAATAAGTAGACTTGGGAGAAGGAGTGATAAAAAGGCCAACCTACATTAGTGCCAACATTCATCCTCAAATCAAGATCGAAGTGGTCCAGTTGCTGAGAGAGTTTAAGGACTATTTCGCATGGGACTATGATGAAATGCCTAGTTTAAGCAGAGAGTTGGTCAAATTAAAATTGCCGTGGAAATAAGCCTGTGAAGCAGAACCCCAGAAGATTTGCTCCAGCAATACTTTCGAAGATTAAAGAGGAATTCGAAAGGCTTCTCCGCTATAATTTCATTCGCACGGCCAGGTATGTCAAATGGTTAGCTAATATTGTGCCAGTTGTAAAGAAGAATGGTACTTTAAGGGTTTGCATAGATTTTAGAGATTTAAATACTGCAACCCCAAAAGATGAATATTTGATGCCAGTGGAAGAGATGCTAGTTGATTCTGCTGCAGAGTATGAACATTTAAGCATGCTTGATGGGTATTCTGGGCATAATCAAATATTTATTGTTGAAGAGGATATCCCGAAAATAGCATTTCAATGCCCTGAAGCCTTAGGCACCTACAAATGGGTAGTGATGCCTTTTAGTTTTAAAAATGTTGGGGCAACCTACCAAAGAGAGATGAATTCGATCTTCCACGATTTCATAGAAACTTTTATGAAAATCTATATAGATGATATTGTCATTAAGTCTGTTTCAAAGAAGAGTCAGGTAGACCATCTTCGAATATCTTTCGAGAGGATGAGAAAACATGATCTAAAAATGAATCCTTTAAAATACGCTTTTTGTGTGCAGGCTGGGGATTTCTTAGGCTTTATGGTCCATAAAAAGAGGATCGAAATAAACCAGAATAAGACCAAGGCCATCATGGAAGCGAAAGCGCCATCGACGAAGAAAGGTTTGCAGTCACTGCTAGGAAAGATCAATTTCCTAAGGAGATTCATCTCAAAACTTAGTGGGAAGACGCATGCTTTTTTACCAATGCTTCGACTCAATAAGGAAGGGTTCGAGTGGGGGCAGGCTCAACAACAAGTATTCGATAAGATTAAATCATACTTGAGTCATCCACCAATACTGAAACCACCTTGTAGAAATAAAAGTAGGACATTGTATATATCTGAATCCGACAAGACTTTAGGAAGCATGTTAGCTCAAGAGGATGATAATGGTGTCGAAAGAGCCATTTACTACCTCAATAGAGTCTTAAATGATGCAGAAACTAGGTATAGCATGGTCGAAAAATTATGTTTATACCTATATTTCTCTTGTACAAAATCGAAACGTTATATTAAACCTGTTGACGTTTATGTTTCATCTCATTGTGACGTTATTAAACACATGTTATCCAAACCAATTTTGCATAGTCGAATTGGGAAACGGGCATTAGCATTGACTAAATTTTCTTTAACATACATGCCATTAAGAGTTGTTAAATGACAAGTGGTAGCAGACTTTATAGTCGACCACTCCATAGACGCGAACGCACTGAACTATCTCGAATTGGGACCTTGGAAGTTATACTTCGATGGGTCTAGTCATAAGAATGGTACAGACATTGGGGCTGTAATTATTTCTCCTAATAAAATTCCAACAAAATTACAGTACAAAGTAGAAGGTACCTGCTCAAACAATGAGGATGAATACGAAGCCCTCATAGCAAGACTTAAAATGTTGTTGGAATTGGGGGCAACTCGAGTCAAAATAATGGGTGATTTAGAGTTGGTAATAAAGAAGATCACAAAGGAATATAGATTTATTAAGGAGAATTAAATCATGTAATTCATAATCGTCACTCGACTTCTAAAAAGATTCAAAATGGTTTCTATTTGACACATACCTCGACTAGAAACCCAAGTGGCTAACGATTTGGCTCAGATTGCGTCCAGGTATAAAGTTTCAAAAGAAAATTTGCATAAAGTCATTGAAGTCAGGGGAAAGGTCGTGGCAACCAGATTAATACCCCTAGGCTTAGAAAAGACAAAGCTAAGATGTGCTGATGAAGGGAATTTCGAAGTATTGGCAGTAGACAATTTGAGGATGAAGATTGGCGGAAGCCAATAGTGGTGTATCTGCAGAATCCAACAGCGTCTACTGATCGAAAAACCAGGCATCGAACATTGATTTATGTTCTTTTAGTTATAGTGTTGTTTAAAAAATCTCCTGAAGGAATTTCGCTTAAGTGCCTTAGTGAGTCAGAGGCGTACCTAGCCCTTTCAACTGTACATAGTGGAACGTGTGGAGCACACCAAGTCGGTCATAAGATGAAATGGCTTTTTATTTCTCCAAGGGATGTATTAGCCTACCATGTTGAAAGGCTATGTTAAATTCGCAAAGGGTTGCCAAGAATGTCAGATGCATGCAAGCATACAGCACGTCCCTGCAAGTGAATTACATTCTATCATCAAGCCTTAGCCATTTAGGGGTTGGGGGTTTAGATTTGATTGGGGAAATTCGACCTCCATCATCTAAAAACCAAAGATATATATTGGTGGGAGTTGATTATTTTACAAAGTGGATTGAAGTTATACCCTTACCAAATGTGAACCAAGAGGATGTGATCGAATTTATCCAAAAGCACATTATTTATAGATTTGGATTCCCAAAGATGATTACAACAGATCAAGGGTCAGTATTTACTGGTCGAAAAATGCAAGAATTTTCCAAAGAAATGGGCTTTAAATTGTTAACTTCGACGCCTTATTATGCTCAAGCCAATGGACAAGTCGAAGTTGCCAATAAAGTGATCATTGGTTTGATTAAGAAGCATGTAGGGAAGAAGCCTAGGAATTGGCATAAAACTCTGGACCAGATTTTATGGGCATATCGCGCCTCTCCCAAAGAGGCCACTAAGTCGACCCCCTTTCGGTTAACCTTTGGCCATGATGTTGTTCTACCAGTAGAAATTCACCTACAATCCATAAGGATTCAAAGACACCATGAACTTTCAACAGAGTCATATTGGAGCATGATGTTGGATGAATTGGTTGACTTAGATGAAGAAAGGTTGAATGCTTTAGAGTTTCTAAAACGACAAAAGAAGAGAATAGAAATATCTTATAATAAGAAGGTAAAATTCAAGAGTTTTGTGCCTGAAGATTTGGTCTGGAAAGTAATCCTTCCAATAGATCGAAAGGATAGAGCCCTGGGGAAGTGGTCCCCAAAGTGGGAAAGCCCTTTTCAGGTGTTACGGGTATTCTCTAATGGTGCCTATGAAATCAAAGAGCTTAATAAAGATAAAAGGATTATAAGAGTAATTGGGGAATATTTGAAAAAATATAAACCGATACTCCAAGAGATAAAAATAAGAGACGAATAGTTATGTAGATAAAACAAAGCCAATATGGTAAAAATGCCAAGATGGTTATATTAAGTTCGAAGGTCCAAAGGACCAATATTCATTACAAAGAAAATTATCATTACACTGCAAAATAGATAAAGGAAAAAACTAGAAAGGAAGGTTGGCCTTGTTCTGAAGATACTTGGTTTTAAGAAGCTCTAGACGTTTTTCGCAAAAAGATATCTTCGATCGTAGGAGTTTGACTTCAGACTCAAGTTGTCGAGCCTTTTCGACAAATTCCATGCCAAATGATAGCTCTTGAGCCATGAAAGCTTCATCAAACTCCAAGAGTTAATTTTTGCTTCTTTCGGCGTCAGATATCTTCGCTTGAAGTTATTCTATTTGTTTCCTCCAGGAAGCAATGTCATAGTTATGAGCTTCGACCTTTTCCTTGTTCTTCTGTTTGGTCTGCTCCAATCCCATTGCCCTATTGGTAGATTCGGTGGTAGCATCCCAGGCAGCAGCCTCAGAACCAGACTTCTTCTTAATTTCCCCTGTGAGCTGAGGTAACAACTTATGATCCACAACAGCTTGGTCGATCATAGTTCTTATTTCCAAGATAACGTTCGCCACTTCAGGAGAAGCTTCTAACAGGTCAACTTGGTTGAGAAGATCCTTTAGAGTCAAAGGGGCTGAGGGATCATCCAGCAACAGCAGAAATAAGTCGCCTTTGAAGACTTTGTTTTTGATCTTAGAAAGAACTTCACATGTAGGAGTGCTCGAAGGTTGATCTTCAGACACCAAAGTACTAAGGCTTTTGTTAGAGGAACTTTCCCTACAGTTTAGCATAGCCTTCAAATACTCAAAGGGTTGGCTTTGTTTCAGCATAGCCAATTTTTCTGCAGAAAGACCCCAGGTACTACTCGTCGAAACTCCGACCGTTGGACCATCGACCATGGTGGTAGTGACAAGAGTTTGAGTTCGAGCTTTCTATTCGCCTGCATTAGCTTCCCCCCCTTCAAAGCCTTCGTCATCATCAGGTATTGTGATGGGGTTGCCTTCGTTCTCCTCCTCCACAGCCATATCCTCGACATTGCCACCTTCTCCCTGAGGATTGTTTGCTCCTTCAGTTGTATGTAAATCAGCCCCGGGGGTTTCCTCGTCTTCAGCTGATTCATCTACAGCCATGGGTTCTGGATCGCCTTCAGCCCCACCTTCTTAGCTTGAATCAGTTTTGTGACCGGAGTCGCTGGTTTGAGAATGTTGAGTGTCAGTCTTCGATGGTGAAGCATCGAGGTTACCAGGGGGAGGTTGGTTAATCTCACTTATAGACCCTTTTCACATGATGGTCGATAAGTAGGTTCGTCATCACTATCTAAAACATCTAGTGCGGAGGCAGGCGTGGATGAGGTAGTATTCTTGGTTCAAACGACAGTGCTTACGCCACCCTGAAATCAATGCGATCGAAAATTATAAATGGCAAAAGACAATAAATAAGTTATGTAAGGGAGAAAGAAGTTTGTTATACCTTGTCACCTTCGACCCCAGGGCTGGAGTTGTCGCTCTCACTTTGGGTCGTCGCTATCTTCGCCATCTCCTCAGGAGTAGGCTCTTGGATAACGAGTGCAACAGACCTTTTTCTTGGAAGTTTGACTAGAGTCTGGTCCGAAGCATTAGTAGCCTTTGGATGTGGCTTCCTCTTCCTAGAAGTTAGGTCGAGAACCGACGACAAATCCTCTTCGTCATATTCTATAATGACGGGAATGTTAGCAGGCTTTTGGATTTTTAAGGGACTTACTGGAGGTTTTCAAGCAGGCTGAGTTAAGAATGGGAATATTAGTATCATAAATATACAACAAAGACAAAGGAAACAAGAAAACAAGAGGGTACCTTTGCAGGCTTGCTACTTCCTTCAGTCTTCGACTCGATTGGTCTCTTGATGGTGGGTTTTTTAGGTGGAATCTTGATAGCTAAATGAGAACAACATAAAATAGTTAATGTTAGCTAAGAGTAAATAGATTTCAAAGGGAATATACTTCGAGGGAAGCTTCCTGTGTCACACCTTCATATATGTCCAATTCGATTCAGACATCTTCGATCCCTATATGAAGATGCCCTTTGAAACTGCCTAGAGTATGCTTAGTCGCAACCACCCGCTGAGCTTTTTTCTGAGATTGTTGTCGAAATATTTTAATGGAATCCCCACAAATAAACCAATATAGAAATGGAGGGGGCAAGGGCCACTCTGAAGTCATCATTAGACATGGAGGAAAATTTTGGGGGGAATTTCAAGAGCCATTTCATAGCGTTTCTCATGAGGAACGTATGATGGAATCTTGAGGTTTCCATTTTATTTGAAAATTTCTCTTTAAGCGTGACAGCTGCTTCGCGGATGGTTCGACTAAGATTATCAGGCGTATAGGCAATTTCAAAGTAGGTTTGAAAAGCTTGAATTTCTCTTATAAGTGTATAAGTACCCTTCCTGGTCTTTTCCTGCACAAGAAGAAAAGCTTTATCAAATAGTTGAATGAAAGAGGTGACGTCGCATAATTCTTCGACGTAGTACTTATCCCACCACTTCCCAAACTCTCAACTGCAGAGGATGTTGGGCTCGAAGTTGAATAGAGTAAGCTGGATTCTACTAGTATACCTGGCTATACGTTTAAGAGCAGTAGCTTCGGAATGGACTGCATTATGGAGAAGGAGACTACCCTTCTTGTCATAATGGAATTTTGGGAGGACCTGAACTAACCCAAATTGTCGAGCGATGAGGTTGGGCTGATAGGTTATCAAAATAACCTGAACCTTCAAAGGGTTGAGTCGAAGGGTTAGAATCTCGGGGGTTAAAAAGGCTTCCCAAATCAGCAAAGATTATGTCTCTTGTTTCTTGGATAGAGATGGGAAGGTCATAGTAAACCACTTGGGACCGATTTTCCTGAAGGTGAATGGGACTATGCTTGAAGTAAAGACATGGCGCTTAGCAAACATCATGATATAGCCCATGAAAGTCTATTAGAGGGCTCGTTCTTCATCATTTGGAGTCAGCTGAGCTAACCTAGGGCCTTCGACCCTTCTGTTCAGGATCTCCTCAGCATCTTCGTTGACAAGGCCTTTGTTTGGCAGGCTGGTCTCGAAAGTGTCATTTATCCAAAGCTGTAATAACCAAAAAGGGCCAAACAGGAGAAGGTTCCCTTTGTCCCCCAAATTCTTCAGTTGAGCTACTCCATCACTCATATATTCATAAAGGCTCGCCAAGATCATCTCGCTTAGGCAGATAACGTGCCCCACGTGTAGTTGGTTCGCTAGAGTAAGATACTTCTTGGCAACTTGTAGGGACTTCGAACAAAAAATGGAGTGTGGCAACCACAAGGCTAAGAAGGCTATATGCTCCACGTCGGAGACAACGTCAGTATCCTTATCATGGTAATGAGTAATATGGACCGAGTACGTTGCTCTGGTGGTCAAAAAAGCGATAGTATCCATAGAGTCGATGTCGGGATCATAAGTGTGGCCAGTAGGCTTCAACCCTGTGATAACGGCCATATCGAAAAGGGTTGGTGTGGCCATACCACAAGGAAGGTGGAAGGTGTAATGTGTACTATCCCAAAAGTACAATGAGGAAATCAACATGGGAGTGCTATAATCTAAATTCAGTTTCGACAGCATAATCAGGTCATATATTCCTATGTCTTTCCAAGCTTGGGCTTTATCTTTCTCTACTTTGGTTAACCAGTTTAGGTAATCATTAGGGTCTTTAAAGGTGGGAGTAGCACGGAAGGCTCGGAAACCATTATTCATAAACCTCAGATATATAATATCCCCAGCCTTAGGGTTTTAAGTGGAGGGGGTTTTAGTTCTAGGGTTTCTAGCTTGCCCTATGGGTTTACATTTGTGGTAAGAGGGGAATAACTCTCTAAGCTTACTAGCATCAACATCTAAATCAGCTAAGGGCCCAGATAATGCCTAAGTCTTTTCATAAATAGAAACATGAATAAGTACCAGAGAGGCATAAATTCTGCGTTGTTCTTCTGTCTGGGGCTCTGGTATGTATTTTCGGTTGCCAACCGCGACTGGAGCAGACAACATGGCGAATGGAGGAAGTTTAGAGATCTTTTTTGGAGCTTTTGTCCTGTTAGCGGTGGTTTTGACAGAGACACATGTTCCCTTAAGAGCTTTGCTTGAGGTTGCCATTGTTAGAGTTTGAAGGAAATCTGGGTTTAGTTGAAGAATGTTTGAAGAAAAGAGAGCTAGAGTGTTTGGAAATTCAGAAGGCGTAAGAAAAAATGTGAAATTGGTAAGTTGGTGAGTTTTATAGGCACGCTTGGAAGAAAAAGCATTTCAAATCAATATTAATGGTGGACTAGTTAATGGGACACGTGTCTCCCTTGGGCAGTGTAATGGAGATGTCAATTAATATTGTAGCCCATGATTTCCTAGAGTCTAGGAAACGTGATGAGTGAAAAAGATTCGGTTGTGGGATGAAAAGACGTGGATAGGAAGAAGACAATGATGACTCTGACGTCATCAGACAAGTTGGAGAAACTGAAAAGTTTTGCTAATATTGGGACACTTGGCACAATGTCAGGGTTACTAAGGCTTTGAAACAAGGTCTCAAAAAATGTCTTTTTCTCACAAGTGTCGAAAATAACATTTTTGGGGGGCAGCTTGTTAGCTCGTATTTTCGACGCCCATTAAGAATTACCAAAATTGGAAATCATATGTACAACTACTTTTCGACCAGGAAGTGGTATTCGACCAGCTGGAGGTGATTCAACTGGGTAAGGTTAATAAGGATCAGCATACAGTTGAGATTCCAGAAAAGGGTCTCTTAAAGACAATTGAAATGGTTTCCAATCAAAGATTCAAAATTCAAATAAGGGAGGGAACTTCTCCCTCATCAGAAACCGTTAAGAGGACACGTGGAGCATAGTGGATAAATGCGCACATGCAAGGCGCCACGTGTCTCGACGTGATTGAAGAACCATTAGAAATAGTTAACTCGATTTAGTATAAATATAGGGTCTTAGTGTTAGAAAAAGTGTGTGTCAAAGCATATACAAAAACCTTTAAATTTACCAAGTACTCGTGTGAAGAAGAATCGTAAATCACAGTATATACGTTTGTTACACCATTGTTAGTTACTTCAAAGCAATATAAATTTATCTTTACTTTTTTTTCCAGAAATATACTTCCTTACTTCTTCATTCCAAACGCCTTCCTTTTACTTTGTCATTTACAGTTTTAAGATTTCCTTGTTTTTTCCTTGCTTTCAACATTTACTTTACAATCTTAAGATTCCGTTACTTCTGACATTTACATTGTCATTTACAAATCCTATACAGTTTCTCTCGTTCATGTCACCCTTTTTATTAGTTTTCAAACTCTAATTTTGCACTTATTATTGAGCATTCGTTACTACCAAAATTCATTTTCAAAACGGTTAGCACATGTCCTAGGATCAATCTGATCGATCCTGTAAGTAACCAAATTTAGAACTTTGGAAGATCAACGGTTGTTTACCAATTTTCAAGGTAAACACTATCATTGGCCCAATTGGGGATGAGACCCATCAACTCTACTGAGGATGATAAATTACTCGGGGAGAAACTTATCAACCATGATGGGAACACACGATGAACTGTTGGGGGGGAAAAAGTTACCAAACCAACTGCTCAGGGAAGACCGACAATAATTTCACACTTCAAGACTTAACTGTTCTAATATTGACGTTGATATTCCTTGCTGAAATCGATTATTCTTAAAATGAATGTTTTTATCATTTTAAGAAAAATAATTATTCATTAACTTATTTCAAAATTATCATCATAAAAATTCAATTTTATTTAACAAAAGTAAATAAGAGTAGAAATAATTGGATAAAAGCTCAACTTTATTTAATAGAATGGTAGTCCGCGAATGGTGGGACTCCATGGATCTTTGCAAAGTTTGAAAATGGTAACTTACATGGAAAAGGGCTACATTTAATATAATGATCACTACTCTCCCTAACAACTTTTAAATCCTCTATACTCTGGTCTTTGGTTGAGAATGACGAATCAGGACCAAACAACTGCTTTTCAAAATTGCTTCAAAGATCAGGACAGACCAGATGCAGTTACTTGCCATAATCCCTAATTTTTCCTAGATTGCCCCAAGGTGGGGTACTCAATCTACCGGGATAAATTTTCTGTTTTATGTCTCTAACTTTTGCCTGGACTGTCCTTTCGGGTTTTTAATCTACCAAGGCGCTCATTTTTGCCTAAGCCTCCCTTTCGGGTTTTCAACTTAGCGAGTTGTTCTTTTCTTTTTTAGGCGAAGTATTTCTTGACTACATCGCCATTTACATGACGAGTGAACTCTTCACCATCCATAGTTGTAAGAATCAAAGCACCTCCTGAAAAGGCTCTCTTAACAACATATGGGCATTCATAATTAGAATTCCATTTGCCCCTAGTATCAGGTTTGAAAGATAGAATCTTCTTGAGCACGAGGTCACCTTCTCGGAACACACGAGGCTTGACCTTCTTATCAAAAGATTTCTTCATTCTCTGCTGGTACAATTGACCATGACACATAGCAGTTAATCTCTTCTCTTCAATCAAATTCAGCTGGTCATATCTAGTCTGACACCATTCAGCTTCAGTCAACTTGGCTTCCATCAAAACACGCAATGAATAGATCTCAACCTCCACAGGGAGCACAACTCCCATGCCATAAACGAGAGAGAAAAGGGTTGCTCCTGTTAAAGTATGGATGGATGTAAGGTACCCATGCAAAGCAAATGGGAACATTTCATGCCAATCTTTGTACGTTACAACCATCTTGTGAATGATCTTCTTAATGTTCTTGTTCGCAGCTTAAACAACCTCATTCATCTTGGGTATGTAGGGAGAAGAATTATGATGTGTAATCTTGAATTCTTTGCAAAGAGCTTCCACCATATTATTATTCAAGTTAGATCCATTATTAGTAATGATCTTACTTGGCACACCATAACGACATATAATCTGATTCTTGATAAATCGGACTACCACCTGCTTGGTCACATTTGCATACGATGTCGCTTTAACCCACTTTGTGAAGTAGTCAATAGCCACCAAAATAAAATGATATCTATTTGAAACTTTGGGATCAATCATGCCAATCATATCAATTCCCCACATTGAGAAGGGCCAAGGGGAGGAAATGACGTTCAACAATGTCGGAGGAATATGAATCTTATCCACATAAATTTGACACTTGTGGCATTTCTTCACAAACTTGCAACAATCAGATTCCATTGTCAGCCAATAGTAACCTACTCTCAACATCTTCTTTTCCATAGCATGTCCATTGGAAAGAGTACCAAAAGAACCTTCATGGACTTCAATAATCAATAGGTCTGCTTCGTGTCTATCCATGCATCTGAGCATAACCATATCAAAATTTCTCTTGTAAAGCGCATCACCATTCGGGTAGAAGTTGTCAAGTAATCTTTTCAAAGTATTCTTATCTTTCAAAGATGCCCTAGACGAGTAAATATGACTTTGGAGGAAAATTTTGATATCAAAATACCATGGTTTTTCATCTTTGTCTTCTTCAATAGCAAATACATGAGTTGCCCTATCAAGATGCATCACAACCAAATTAGGAACTTCATTCAAAAAATTCACCATAATCATTGAAGCCAACGTTACAAGAGCATCTGCCATTCGGTTTTCATCTCGAGGGATATGATGAAATTCAACCTTTGTAAAGAAAATTGAAATCCTCCTCGCATAGTCTCTATACGGTATCAAACCGGGTTGATTCGTCTCACATTCACCTTTGATCTGATTCACAACCAAAGTTGAATCTCCATAGACGTCAAGATATTTAATTCTAAGATCAATGGCCTCTTCAAGCCCCATAATGCAAGTTTCATACTCAGCCATATTATTTGTACACTTGAAGGCCAATCTAGCTGTAAACGGGAAATACGTGCCTCGATGAGTAATAATCACTGCCCCAATGCCATTACCATACGAATTAACAGCTTCATCAATTACCATGCCCCAACAGGAACCAGGTTCTGGCCCTTCTTCAAGCAGTGGTTCATCACAATCTTTCATATTCAAGTACAAAATCTCTTCGTCAGGAAAATCATATTGCACTGACTGATAGTCTTCAATTGGTTGGTGAGCCAAATGGTCAGCCAAGACATTAGCTTTAATTGCTTTTTGAGATCGGTATTCAATATCATACTCAGATAACAACATTTGCCAATGGGAAATCCTCCCAATTAAAGCCGACTTCTCAAAAATGTACTTGATTGGATCCATTTTGGATATCAACCAATTAGTATGATTCAACATGTACTTGTAGCGGTAAATTCATGAGCATCAAGCTAGGAATAAGCAAGACGTCAATAAAACCAAAGTCGCCACCGCGCTTTTATTGTTTCCAAGGGAAAAGGGAAAAGTACGAACAAAATCCAAAAGATAAGAAGTTTTCAAATCAAAACTAATAAAATGTCAGAGATTACAGGTAAGGGGGTTGGTTACACAAAGGGAAGGTGTTAGCACCTAAAGTGTCCTAGGTACTCCTAGGGAGCCTTTTTTGTGTGCATATGTGTTTTTGTACAAATGATGTTTGTAATAAATAGAACGGGGTGATGAGAAAAGAATTCATTAATTTTATTTTTGTGTTTGACAAGACCTTTGGACTTGTGCCTACATACCAACATAAAATGATGGATCAAAACCTCGTAGTTCATGGTATCAATTTCAAAGTGGGTGCATTGCTTTTAACAAAAATTTAAGTTTAACAAAGGCACAAAAGGCCTACAAATGGTTTGAATTAGTGTTAGTTCTTTTTGACTTTTGAAAATTTTAAGTCAAGTATAATTAAGTTAATTTACAAGTTTATTTAAGAAAAGAAGTTTGAAAATGCAATGGCATAAGGCCAAAGCTTCTAATTTGCAATATGGTCAAAGTTTAGAAAACAAACACAAGCAAAGAAGGTTTTTAAAAAGGGGGATATATTTGAAATTAAAGAAGTGGGGACACATCTGAATAAAAAGGGGGAGAGATTTTAGTTAAACTATTAACAATATTCACAAAATCAATTAAATCATGAAAAATATTAATAATGATCCAAAAAATAATTTTAATTCAGAAAATGAAAGAGGATTTTATTTAAATTTTTTTGGTGAAACTCTCATATTTTTTGGATCAATATTAAAATTAATATGAATTAATGAAAATAAAGGAAATAAAATGAAATTCAAATATTCAGAAAAAACGTGGACCACTTGATCTTCCTCATTAATTGAGGTGGCAGATCAAGTGGATTCAAATGCGCGTTCCACCATGTACACGAGTCCGCGCGCCATACAAATGGTATTTAAAACTAACGCTCATGATTGAAACATAAGGGAGTGATCATGTGGCTCTGGACAGTCCAGCTCATCACCATCAAAAAAAAGAAAAAAAAGGACATGATTTTAAAGTATAAATGACACTGATCACGAATATGACCTCAATTCATCCTAACTCCAAGTATATTGAAAGATACATGGAGTTGAAATTTGAGGTACATGAATTGAGTTGCTTCTATTTGACCTCAAAGCAACTCAATCTTCTTGCCTACATTGGTAGGACTTTAGACAACCAAGGATCCAAGAGAATTGATGAGAATTGAGAGAGAATCGAAGAGAAGAAAAAATCTGGAAAATACCTTTAATGATGTGCAGAACTCAATTGCTCTTGCTTTGACTCTTGCTTGATCTCACTCAGGAAGCTTGCAGAAGTGGTTTAGAATTGAACAAAAGCTTTGGATCCTTGGAGTTTTGAATCTCAAAATAGTGAGATTCAAACTCAATTTTCAAAGAAAATTCTCAGATTTCTCCTTTCAAATGTGAGGGTTTGAGGTATTAGAGCAAAGCTGGCACGCAAGGGTCCTTAATTTTGATGCTAGAGGCCTCTATTTATAGTTGCAGCTTGTGATATTTGCACCTTCAAATTAAATTTCCTAATTTGGCAATGGATGATGCATGCTTTCATGGGCGTGTACAGGCCCATGAAGTCACTCAATTAGGTCCATAATCAAGTGTAAATGAGTCTGAAAGTGAATTGGAATGCAAGGCAAATGTGTAGAGTTGTTTGAAGTTTGATCTTTGCCAAATGATGACGCCATGTTCAAGTCATGCGCAGACCACTCAAACCTTCTCCAAAATGGATAAAATTTGACTCTTTGGAAAGGTTAGGTAAAGAGGAACAACTCTTATGTTGAACACTTTTCCATTTGAAGCTTGTATCATGATGAATTTGTGGTGGAAGTTTGGAAATTTTAACATATCAAAAAAATTTCTAATTGTCAAGCCATATGTTCACTTATTCCACCTTGGCTAACTTTTTATGTGACCTTCAAATGAGAAAAGTGTCTTCATCAAAGTTGTATCTCTTTCAAAATCCTTCAAAGTGGTTACAAATTTGACCTCATTTGCATTTGAGATGAATGAGTTATGCATTTTTGAAGTTGAGGAAAATCACTTGTTCAATGGTATTGGTCCAAAATGACCTATAATGTGTCCTCATATCACATGCTCATAAAAGTTGAATTAGCTATTCCTCTAAACATAAATGTTGAAGTAGAAATCCTAAATTTGAGTGTGAAACTTGGAAATCTTTCATTACATAAAAATGGAGCAAGTTATGGCCTTGGGAAGTTGACCTCCAAATTAGGGTTTAGACAAAATGACCTATAATCTTTCACTATAAAAATTGACTTTCTAAGCAAAACTAGCTCTAGACCTAAACATGAAAGTTGTTTGGAATGTTATTTAGAGTAACGTTTCTCTTGGATTCATTTTCATATGATAAACATTGTGGGAGATATGGTCTATGTGACCCTAGTTTTGATCAGATGAATTCCTCTAGTTAACCACCAACAACCAACTTGCTAACTTGCAATTCTCTTGACTTTTGGGACTCATAGGAAATAATATATGCATAAGATGATGAAATTTGGAGTATCCCTTAAAATATTTTATCAATTGTTGAAGAAGCTTGTTGAAGAAGTTACTCAAGATACCTAGATGAACTAGGGTTTTCAAGGAAAACCAATTCTAAACTCTTGAAGGATTCTTGATCATAATACTATGTAAAGATCATAGGGGCTCATATATGATGCCTAGATCCACTGTGGATCATTTTTTGGTTGATCTCTTAGCAATGAGGGTCTTAAACCCTAGATGTGAACTTGATGAATCAAAGGTGATCATGTGCCCTACCTACAAAAGAGTTAGACAAATGCAAAGACATATTTTTGGTATTTTGGTTAGTAAATGATAAAATAACAGGTATGATACAATCACATAGTGCTTGGTGATCTCTCCCAACACAAAACCAATAGGTGAGGGGTAAGGAGGATGCCAAGGTATGATCCCAATGTCAATGCATATGATGAGATAGCATGAGGGATCTTAGGGACAAAATTGGGGTCTTACAGTACTGACGCAGATACTTAGCAGCCCAAGCTAGTGCACATCACGTCTTTTCAAGCATAAAATATCGAGTCTCACAGTTGATGAATTTCTTACTGAGGTAGTAAATTGCATACTCTTTGTTTCCAGATTCATCTTGTTGACCAAGTGTAGCACCTCAAATTTGCCCTCCTCATTCATGCATTCATTTTTAGGTCATTTAACATTTCATATTGCATTTCATCATGTCAATCAGAATTAGCTCCAAGAATTTGTCTTCCAAGAAGCTTGGATATCATCCAAGTCACTTTGTGGGTTCTATCTGAATGATCAGTCAACACAAGGGAAATTGTGCATCAACTAGGGTTTTTCTCAACACTCAAGGAAGTTTGTATCCATCTGGGCATCAAGGTCAAAGTAGGGTTCCTCAAGGATTGAGATGCAATCTTGGTTTGAAGGTCTTATGGATGTTGTGTAGAGCTCTTGGGAGCTAGGATTTCATTTTCAGAGGTTTTCTTTAAAGGATCAAGCTTAATGGGCTCAATATAGTTCAAAATTCAACTATGAAGTCAAAAGTCAACTGTTGGTCAACTGAGGGTCAAATGGCCAGGGAATGACTTGAGATACTTCCAACGTGTTCAAATGGGGTCTATTCATCATTCAAAACATTAATCTTGAAGGAACAAAGGTCCAGTGCACAAGTTACCAAATTTGGAAAGATGTTCCTGAGCTGTCATGCTCGCTAGGCGAGCAGAATGGTTCACCTAGTGAGCCCAGAAGAAACTTCCTGAACTGTCATACTCGCTAGGCGAAGCCCACGCTTCCTCCTTCGCTCCAGCGAGCCTTGATGATGTTGCTATTGGAATTGCTCGCTAACCTGCTCGTTGGATGCTCGCCTAGTGGATAGCTGCTAGTTATGCTTTTATCCAAGTCTGGGAGTGTTCGCTGGAACCTCGCTGAATGCTCACCTAGCGAGCCCTTTGCTACTTCACTCGCCTAGCGAGCTTGACTGATGTACCAATCAAATCATCACCAAGGAAGCTCCAAATGAAATTTTCTCAGACATGACAGTTGTAGGTCTTTGTCCCCCCTTTCCAAAAAGTCCTATTTCCAGGCCATATGATGAATGGTTGAAGAGTTGTGGTTCTTGAATGGTGAAGTGTGCATGAAGGCTTTAAAAAGGCATAACTTGAGGTTGACAAGTCCAATTGGTGTGGCTCTTTTTGCTATGGTTTTGTTTTGAGAAGTACTTCAAAATGGCATGCAAAATGACCTATAATTTTGCATGATTATTCAATGGTGCAAGTCATTTTTCAAGCTTTCTTGCATGAAAAGTCAAAAGGACACAAGTTGACATCATGGAATATTCTCACATGCCAATCATTGGGAATTTATTCAGCATTGTTTTTTGGGCCAAATCCACCTTGGGATTGGAGCCCATGCATTCCCACATGTGTGGAAAAGTCATGCATGCACAAAAATGACACCTTTGCAAAATTGACATTAGACATCATTTTGTGTTATTTCTTTCATATAATCATGATTAATCAAGTCTCAAGAGAAGATTAAGGCATTAAACAAGGTTGTCCATGTGCAAATAAGGGGGGTGTTTCCAAAATAGCAAAAATGATCATGGACTTGAAACTCTTTCATTTGAGCCCACCAAGCCACAAAAATGAGGGGAAAAACTCTGAAAATATCATTAAGCAAAACCCTAATTCGTGCAGCCTCCAAACACTCCAAAAATCTGACTTTCCAAAAATCATCTCATACTTGATTCTCATCAAATCCTTCCATACATCCATGAAAAATGAAAATCAGTAGCATATTCTTGTTCTACACACTCTAAGGATCACAAACCACCCTTCATTTGAGCCATTCCAAGCAGTTCCTAAACAGAGCTTTAATGGAGGTTGCTTCTTGAATCTCAAGATCTGGACCGTTTCAAGCACAATCAAAGGTAGCAAACATTTATAGAAGTTCAAGGGAGGTATTCTGAAGCCTATCTCATCACCATACTGGAGTTTTGGAAAGCGCCATTTCCGGTAACTCAAATTTCAACTCTCTTATTTCGCTCATTTCTTATGCCTAAATGAAACTACATGCTATGGTGATGATGTAGATGTGTTTACTTTTTAAAATGATGCAATATTGAGTGAGAAATCTTGATTTAAAGTTTTAATGTTCAAACTTTTTGTTTATGATTTGAGAGATTGGTGAGGATTCATGAAAAACTAATATGGTTTTTCAGTTCCTAGCATAGGGTTTAGGGGGGGTAGCCCCATTTTCGTAGAGTTCTGGGCCGCGCGTGGAGGAGGCCGCCGCCGGCGGTGGCCGGAATCCCGCAGGCGTTACTGTTCACGGCCAGATTTGTCTTGAGGAAGAAGATGATCCCGTGGCCGTTAGATCTTGTTGACTTGGTCTTTTGATCCAAAGGCCCACATTTTTTTCTGATTTTTGTTTTTATTTATTTTATTTAGTCACTTAAGTGACTTGTGTGACCAATTGACATTGTTGCCTATGTGTCACATGCCATGTACATATTTCATCCCGTTTTATTTTATTTTTTAAAAATAGAAAAAATACTTAAAAAATTCTGAAATTTTTTGTGAGTGATCCCTGATGAGTCCTTGAGTTTTTGGTACCATCGCCCAATTATTTCATGACACGTGGAATTTAATATGAATTTCTGATTCCTTTATGTTAATTTTTGACCATTTGCATTCAAACCTTCATGAAATCCCATATTTTAATCATTATGACCCAAGCTTTTGCACACACCATCCTCATACATGATACTAAGATGTGGTAACTGGTTTTATTATTTTCTATGTCATTTTGCTAAGGTTTGACACATGAATTTAAATGTTGCGTTTTTGGACGTGTTTTTGGCATTCTCAATTTCTCGATTTTTGCTTTCATATCAAATGAATCTGGATGCTCCTGATTTTTTGCATGATGGTTATATATGTTTAGTGTAACCTTGTGTTAAATTCCCATGAATTTAGGGTGCATTTTCAGTTTGATTTGGATTTTTTAAGTTGATGTTTGCATTTTAGTCCCTATTTTGATGTTTGCTTAGCATGAGGCATTTGTGCCACTTCCTTTGAGTGTTGAAACCAATCCTTTTGCACATGTTTTAGTATTTATATCATGTTTTTATATGTGGATCCTTGCCCTCTGACTTTGAGTTTTGATACCCTTTTGATGCATTTGTTTGACAAGAGGTTTAGGCCTCCTATCCTTGGTTGTTTTTGCGAAGGTTTGCGAACTTTAATAGCATGATTCATGTGGTTACACTTTGATTCTGGTTTGGTGCCTTTGCACATGTGTTCTCCCCTGTTCTATGATGCTTCTATCAAGTCTTTGTGCATTTATTCATAATGAGCTCGTTTTTGCATTCATTTGAGCATGAAAGACGCATTAGAGTTTCATGATACACTTTGTTTGATTTTGGTCCAAAAGTGATTCTATGCTTATGATATGAACTTGGAGGTTTGCATATTGATTACATAGCTCATTTGACATGCTTATGATGTGCATACCTTGCTGCCATGTTCATTTCATCTTGACACATAATTGCATGAACTTGTCTATAATGCTTTTGTTGCATTTTGAGGTGTTTTGGACATGATTGACTTCCACTTTGCTAAGTTGGGTTTAAATGACTTTTGATTGATATTTTAGGAGTCATTTGGTTCTGTTTGTATGCTTGATTGCCTAATCCTTGACCCTTGCCTCATGCCTTTACCTTTTATGACTCATTGTTGAAGTTGAAGCACCTTGAACTTGTATGTTGACTTGTTTGACTTTGGTGCATCTTTGGATGTTTAGTGCTCTTGCTTTGATCTTGTTGAGTTGAGTTCTTGAGACGCTTATTGAATTAATGTCACTTCTAACTTGGTGCTATTGTATCCTCCTTTCATCATTCATGCTTTGTTATGACATGCTTTCTATTGCATCCGTGCACTATTTACCTGACACTGTTGTGGCTATAATTCTTTTGTTTGGTGCAACTCTTGATTGCACCCCATCTTGTTATTCTAACTTGTTTGTTGAGTTTTTGTGAGAGCTCACATGACTCTTGAAGAGATAGCTTGCTTGGTATTCCACTTTATTTGTGGGATACCATTTGGAGATTTATTCTGATTGCTTTGCTGACTTGTTTTCTTTGATGGTGCTAGCTTGAGAGATCTCTGGGTTTCTTGTTTCTTTAGTTGTTGTTACTTCGGATCTTTATCCGTGTGGTAGATCTCTTGATCCCTTTTACATCTTTCCATCATTTTACCGTTTTCTTAGCTGAAAGACCTGGATAGGAGGCAATGTTTTTGTGTGTTTACTTTTGTGCACAAAGATCTCTAAGAGGAGGCACCAGTGCTAAAGACCTCCATGAAGAGGCAATTGAAGGATAAAAGGGATTAGTAGTCAATCCCCCATTATTCAGTGTGTCGTTCTTCATGCTCGCACTACGTGTCGATGCTTCAGAACAAAAGCCCAAAATCTTTTGTCCGATCAGTCAGTGGAGAGGGTTTCATCTTTCTGAACCCCCACGCATTGTCGTGAGCTCACCCTGTCCAGGGTTAAGAGCTATGAGGTCTTATCCTTATTACCCTTTTGATCTGCTCACCCTGACGCTCAAAGTCAGTGGTTAAGAGCCCATTTGATTACCTTTCCGTGGCTTGTTTGTCGAGGTTGATATGACCCCTCTTGACTAAAGCCCTACCCATGTATGTTTGAGCCCCCTTGTTGGTGTGTTTACTTTATGCTATATGTTTTTTTGTGGTGTGATCGTCTCCCCATAGGACTGCTAGGCTTCGTATAGTCTCTCGTTTGCATGTTAATTAAGGTAGCACGGTTCCTTCGTCTAGGACTTCCTTTTTGCATGAGCATTCCTAAAACACAAACAAACTCTTTGATTTTCTTTTCTTAAGAACACGTTAACTCCTTCTACTACAGGTGAGTAAGTCTCCAAAGGCCGAGCATCCGGTAGATTGCGTAATAACGTCGTTCATCTAAAAAACACAAAACAAACAAAAATAGGTTAGACGAGCTACGGTGCTCTGATTCTCAATCCTTCTTGAGATACGTATGCAGCAGGGTAGGGCCTGTGCGAGCAATAACTCTTTCTTTTCCCTACTTTGATTTTCTCTCTTTCACATTACATATAGGACTTTTATACACACACTTTAGACATAAATAGCAAGCGTGGATCCTGTGGAGTACCACAGACGTGAAGGGGTGCGATAACCTTCCTGTAGCGGTGTATTCGTCACTTTATGATTTATTGATTAAATCAAAAGCAAAGTATACAAAGAATCGAGTCGCCACCGCACTTTTATTTATCCAAAGGAATGGCTAAAAAGCGAGCAAAAGCCTAAGAAGTTTTACACATAGAAAACTAATGAAAAGATCAGAGATCTGGGTATGGGGTAAATTACGCAATGGGAAGGTGTTAGGCACCCAAAACGTCCTAGGTACTCCTAGGGAGCCCTTTTCACACTTGTTGTACGAAATGTTATTAGTTTATGAAATATTTATTGTGCAAACATGGATTGAAGGGATGAGAAAAGAATATACAATTTTTATTATTGTGTTTGAACGGATGAACCCGTTGCCTACGTACCTTTCCATGGAAGGTAAGGATCAAAACGCCGTAGTTCGGCTAAAAGATTTCCAAAATATGAGTGGGTTTATTTTAAACAAAAGCCCTAAGGTCTTTCATTATCCACGGGAGAAAACTAAACCTTATACAAACAACAAGTCCACCATGTGAGAAAAGCTTCAACTTGCTAGTGAGGGGTTAACCCTATGATAAGCAAGGAAGTCTTACAATTCAATCACTAAGGACAAAAGGTGAGATTAACATCAACCACTAAGATAATTGAGATCGATGGCTAATGTATGAAAACTTATCAAGAATGGAGAACGCCACAAAACAATTGAATGAGTGAAATTAACCAATTAGGATTTATTCATAAAAATGGTCAAAGTATGATTAGAATTCAATTCAAAAGAAGTATCATGAAAATGAAGTTTGAAAAATCAAAGGCTTAAGGCCTAGGTTTCTAGTTTGAAAACAAATAAAAATGTTTGCACAATATTTTTTGGTTTGGGTTAACATGCGAAGATGGAGGTTTAAAGAAACAAAAGGATGGGAGGCGAGGGAGAAAATAAAACTTCTTAGATGTTCACCTCTTGAGATCATATGTAGATGATCCAAGTGATTCCTTTGGAATAGGCAATGAGCAATAACAGATAAACAAAGCCAATGGATACCGGATGTCAATCAATGGACTTACACCAATCTCACAAAACAAAGGTGGATACCGGATACCAATCAATGGATTTACACCAATCTCCTAAAACAAACAACAAGGATACCAGATGCCAATCAATGGACTTATACTAGTCTCCTAAAGAATAAAACAAACAAGGATACCAAATGCCAATATATGGACTTATACCAATCTCCAAAGAATGATCCTAGGAATCAACTGCCAATAAATGGACTTACAATTTCCTCCTCACATACAACAAACAAAACAAATGCAATAAGCAAGAGGAAACAAGTTGCCAATAAATGGTCTTACACTCGACTCCAAGGAAATAGGATGCCAATAAATGGTCTTAGTCCCAACTCCTTCCAAATCATAGGAAACAATGGCCAATAAATGGACTTACAATTGACTCCTCAATGGACAAACAAAAGGTGTCACAAAGATATGAACAATGATCATGCAATTATGTACAATTAACGATGATAAATGCACAGAGGCACACACAAGAAATTATGCACAGATGAATCAAGCAATCAGACAAACCAGCCAATTAGCACACACTATACACAAGCAATTAGGCTCAAGCAAGGTTAGACTTTACAGTCAATTGGAATGGGGTAATTTGAGCTGTTAACCCTAACATTGAGAGTTAGGGTGAAGCAGATGAAATGGAGATGAGGGTTATGCCTCATAGCTCTTATCCCTGGCCTGGGAGAGCTTTAAATAATAGAAGATGTGGGAGTTCAGAAAGTTGGAACTCTTCTCCACAAGTGATTGACTCTATAAGATCTTGGGTTAGTATTCACAATTCATCAACGCATTGTGTGAGCAAAGTGAAAGACACACTGAATAGCAGGAGATGGACTACACATCTCTTTTATCTGCCAATTGCCTCATAAGAGGACTTTTCTTGCTTGGCACAAAGATAAAAAAACACAAGCATTGCCTCTTAAGGAGGACTTCAGACAGGTGCCTGCCCACATAACAGGACAGGTCTTCCAGACTACATGAAGAAGAGAGGTTATACCTAAGTGGTTAAGCAACCAAGCAAAGCAAAGTTCAAAATGAACTTAAAGCAACTTATGTACTTGTGGAAACATCAAACAAATCAGTACAAAGTTCAGACAATCAAACCACAGTCAATAAGCAAGAAACAATCCCAATGTACACAATGTGTAAGCCAAAATTCAAACTCAAATGAGTCAACATCAACCTACAAAACACACAAAGATTAGTAATCAAAGGCAAACATCAATGCTCAAATGATGAAGCATCAACAACTATGGAACTTGGATGTTCAACCTGAAATCAAAGCTCAAATGTGAGAGGCAAACCACTAGGTCAAAGCCTAGGGTCAAAGATGGAGAAAAAATTCAAAACAGAAGCTGAAATTTAACATGAATCAACTTCAAACACATCTTGAAACAATCCAAAAGGTCTCACATTAATATCATATACCAAAAGCATTTCATGATCAATTGAAGTTCAAGGCAATTTTAAAGCTCAAATGTGACCAACCAGAATGAAAAATCTCAATTAAATAAGAAATGATTCAAATAATTCCAACAAAATTCATGCTCATTCACAACATCCATAGTATGCATCACACAAAAAATCAGGACAATTGGAGATCATTTGGCATGGCAAACACATCACATAAGTTGAACATCAAAAGGTGTGACACAAATTGTCACACCAACTTAGCATGATCCTAAAACAGAGATGACAACTGATAAAAATACCAAATCAACACCAAAATGTCAAGCAATGTGTCTAGTTTCATCATGCAAATTTTCAGATTCATTGGATCAAAGACCAGCATTTCATAAATGAATAAGCAAGGCAAGGTACAAAACGGATACATGCTCACATACCCTAGAACAAAAAATTAATCAACCAAGCACAACTTGTGAAAATATGATCAAAAAATAATAGACAAGATAAGGATTATGATGCAAAAAATTGGGATGAATTTGGATGAATTTTCAATTTAATATGATTTTGGTAAGATGATGAAAAATTTAAAATATATATATATATATATATATATATATATATATATATATATATATATATATATATATATATATATATATATATATATATATATATATATATATATATATATATATATATATATATATATATATATATATGAAGCATGCACATGGCAAAGGAGGGAAATGGAAAATACAGCATGGCATTTGAATAATGTGGAACCGCTGGGAATCGAAGTAGGGAACATTTCAAATAATTGGCGCGCCAGGGATTGAAACGCTGCGTTTCATTAATCCCAGTGGCAGGTCAACGCGCGGTCAAACAAATACCAACCAATGGATGTGCTGAGTGTGCGGTGACGTGGTCCAATACATGACCTGCCCTAAAATAACACATGCAGAGTGCAGAAAAGCGTGGCCTATGGATTAAAAACGTTGCCAAAACATGAACATCATCATCCTCATCGTGAATCTCATGAACAATGGATGCATCAAGAACATTTTTCCCAGAATTCACAATCAAACATACTAACACGTAGATCCTTCATTTTAGGTCACGAATCCATGCATGGTTTGTCCTAATTCCAATTATCATGAGCAAATCGAAGCAAATAATATTCATGCATGGAACTTTAAACAACCCTAACTTATTCAATATTGCACGAAATTTCATGGTTCAAAGCTCAGCATCACCAGAAAACTTAGATCTACAACAATAGCATAATAAATTTGAGAATTAAGAGAATCAATTTGGAACCTCTTGAAGAGCAGAACTGGAATTCGTGTGGTTCAAGGTCTTGTGATGCTCAACAGTTCTTCTATAATGCTTGTATGAGTGATTGGAAGAGAAAACGCAGCTCAATTGTGCACGATTTTGCCAGAATTTGAAATCACCATTGTTGCTTCAAGCTCCAAGAATGTTGCAATCTTGCACTGTTTCCTCCAATTCCACGTGCAAATCTCCTCAATTACACTTCAGAAACAAGAATCAAGCAAGAGGAATGGATTGGATGTGAAGAAATTGCAAGAAAATTTGAGAGGAAATTTTTTGTGATTTTGATCTAGATCTGAAATAATGAATGCTAATCTGAAAAACAATTAGAGTTTTAGCTTATATAGGTCATGCTAATCCAGTTCTAATCATGTTTAAGCCAATGCTAATGGTAATTAACAAGAATGAAGTGTAAGTGCAAATTTGTTTTTTACCCTTATGCATGATATGCATGTGAACAGTGCACGAAATTTCATTTGATTTCACTTAAAATTCTGTTTTGGAGCCAATGGTGGTGGGAAAAAGATCGAATAATGCACCAATTTTAAATTTCAAGTTTTCCCTCCAAAAATCCAATGAATTATCAAGTGCTCATATGAATATAATTCATGAAATTTAATGCATGGTTTGGAAATTATAGGTCAAAAGAAGAAGAATGCAAAAAGAGCCATCCAATTTGAAGCTTTGGTTGAGGAGTTATGTCCATTTGAATCTTCAAGTACACTTTGCCATATTTTGATCATATCTCCTTAACCACACATGAGAAATTGATGATCTTGGACTTTTGGAAATGGGAGAGAAAGATCTACAACTTTCATGTTCAACAAAATTTAATTTGAATCTTTCTTGATGATGTAATTTGAAGTTGAAGTTAGGCTAAAACCTTTCCATTTTTGGCAAATTTGAATTATAGGTCACTTTCTATTTTTGGAAAGTTTTGACCTGACTTTAAATTCTTCAATGTTGATGTTTGAAATGTCAAATGAGACTTGTTTGAACATGAATGAAGTATTTATAATCACTTCCCACCTCCAAATCCACAGTTGACTTGGCAGTTGACTTTCTAGGCCTTCAGTTGACTGGGAAATGTTCTGGTGAAGTTCAAGCCTCTACCACTTGGGATTTTGCTTCAAAATGACATCATAGCTCATATGAACTCTTGTGAATGATTGTGGTGTCCAAATTCTCAAGAATGGCCACCATCTGTTGCTCAATGACTGTCTTTGATTGCTTTGACTGTTGATTGCTTCATCTGCAAGACAAAGGTTAGATGACATATTTTTATACTTTTTGGTTAGTGGTAAAAGGAAAAGCAATAATATACAAATGCAAACATGCTTGGTGATCAAGAATCATGCTCAAAAAGATAACCAACCCACAGGGAAGGAAGCAAGGTGCACAATGATTCTTGAGGCAATGCCATGATATGATATGATGCCATGAGGGATCTTAGGGACAAAATTGGGGTCTTACAGATGCCCCTATTTAAGGTCATTCTAGCCGGAGAAGTGAAGTTTAGAAATCTTCATCTCGACGCGGTAGAATGGGCTTAAATAACAGTAATGAGACAAATTTTGGTCCCTAAGAGACCTCATGATGCAGATGTATGCATGCAAAAGACACAACCTCTGTGGGGAATAATGATCCACAAAGAAGAAAAGACGACCCATCGGAGTAATACACTCACCAGGAACAGAGACTCTAACAGGACTCTCATGGGGATAAGAAAAAGAAAAAGAAAGCGTGAGCAGGACACGACTCTGAATTAGGGAAAAGCTGACACGGTGTGAACAGGACACGACTGGACTAGAGACCTCACTGAGGAGTAAAGGGCTCAAACAGGGAAAGAAGAATTCCAAAGGAGGACACATCCATTGGAAAGACTCAAGCTGACTCAAACTATCCACAAAGGATACTTCGGATAAAAATCCGGACTCGGACTGGGGAAAGATTCACACAGAACCTCCCTGCCGGGGAAAACTGCATATATTAGGGAAAACGCCAATACAGCAAAAGGGTAAAAATTCACAACGAAAACTCCACTGGAGAAGGTCTAACAAAAAGACTCTCCTGGGGAAGCAACAAAGAAATGAGGTGTTACCGGTATAAGGGTAACAAACTCAGGAAGAATGAATATCTAAGACCGGTATAAGGGTGAGAGATATCAATCAACCAAACATCTGAGAAAGACCTGAAAAAGGTACATCAACTCAGGAAAAATCTGACTCCACAAGGGACCAAGGTCATAATAGGGAGCAGAAAGGAAGGAACACCAGGGATACCGGTTACTGGGTATATAATAGGTGACCGACCAAAGCGTGAATTGGTATATATGCCAAAACACTCATCATCCGAAAGGATGGATATTCGATTCTACAAAGAATACGAATCTTACTCCGCTGGGGAAAATCAACAAAGGATTCCAACCAAAGCGTGAAAGAGATATATTATTCATTACCGTCAGAACGTGAATAACATACTCGAAGAGGAAGAGACACCAGAGATGCCGGTTACTGGGTATATAATAGTTGACCTACCGAAACGAGAGACAATCGTTACCAACAACAACATGGTAAACGAAAGACAACTCATAGGGGATAAATTGCAAGCATCCGGCAATTATCCAAGAAACAAAGAATATTCGATTACACAAAGGAATACGAATCTTACTCGACTGGGGAAACACAACAGGCTTCGACTGAAGAGTGCATGAGATATATTATCCATTACCGTCAGAACGTGGATAGTATATTCGCATGGAAGATTATCCACAACCGGTTACTGGGTTAATAAAGGATAAATCAACCGAAAAGAAAGGCATCGGGATACCAAAACTAGGTATATAAAGATGACCGATCAAAGGGAGCAACAATCATTACCAAGCAAAAGGGTAAATGAAAGAGGACTCACCAGGGATGCATTGATAAACATCAATGATCCGGGGAATAAATCACTGGCATACGGTGAAAGGACCCACTGAGGATAAAGTTGCTAGCATCCGGCAATTATCCACAAGACTTGCTGGGGATATAATTGCTAGCATACGGAAATTACCCAGAAGCAAGGAGAGAATATCAACATCGAATATTGAATGAAGATAAACACAAAGAGTAACCATCATCGGTTAGGATGAACAACAAGGTTAACTCTGAAAAGGGGAGAAATTAGGGTTTACAACTACCGAATACGGGGTAGAAGACCAAAACGCTGGCTAAGGATAAAATTGCTAGCAAACGACAATTATCCACAAGAAAGCACAGACTCCGTTGGGGATAAAAACCACAACAACATAGGATTTACAACTATCGAATACGGGGTAGGAGACCACAAAATCCACCATCAACCAGAATGAACCACAAAGGTTACCTCTGCTAGGGGAAAAGAGATAAGACTTACAACTATCGAATACTAGGTAGTAGCCAACAACTCTGATGAGGATAAAAAGACAGGGTTTACATCTACCGAATACGTGGTAGAAAACCAAAACGTCCGCGTGGGAATGAAAGAATCACAATTCCGTACGGGAAACAAAATAGGGTTTATAACAAACCACCAACTGCTGAGGAGCAGAAAAATTAGGATTTACGACTACCGACTACTGGGTAGAAAACCAATCGACTCTTACCGAGGAATAAAAGGTATATAACCATAAATTCCGCCAAGAAGAGGGAACATAGGACTTATAACTACCGGTATAAGGGTAGAGGCCCAAAAGATTCCGCAGGGGATAAAAAGAACTATTGCCAGTTACTGGGTAATTCATTCATTTATTCCACAGGGAAGCACAAGAAACAGTTGAAAAATGCCAATTCAGGATCAAACCAAAAAGGCAAGCTGAATCAAGACTCTTCCTAAAGAGGATATAACTCAATAGGAAGATCCATCCCAATATATGTGTTGGGAGGAAACGGAAGAAACCGTCATCCACGAGGATATATCTCAGTGGGGAACTGCAGAAGGAAAGACAAACACTTTCTGCTTAAGGGGCTGACTCTATATTGGGAGATTAAACACCCGACATCTACTTGGGGAGATCTATTGGAGAGATCTATATCACCACTTAGTAGGGAACAACAAATAAGAGATATATGGCAAAAAATGAAATCATGAATATCTGAATGTTGAAAGTATGCATGAATATGCGTAATTTATGTTTGATGAATGCTGACAAAACAGACATATCTAACACAAACAGGCCCAGGAATCAAACGCCCGGTACTACACTTCCAGAGGAAAAACCAACTGGAGAGCTAATCTGCTGGAGATCTATATGCTGAAAAGCAACGATCTGCGGGGAGGCAAAAAAGGGTCAGAGATATCAAAGAAATCACAAAATCTCTGAGTGATGGATCAACAATTAACCCAACTGGGGTACAGAAAGTTCACAACGGGCAACAACTGCCACAAAGACAAATCTGTTGGGGAAATGGAGAAATCCCGAGATTCTTGCAGGGGATTCTCAGTATCAACTGGGAAGCAAAAGTTCACTGCACAAACAAGAACTGCTGAAGAGACAAGAATACACAAGTAGAATCTAGCCGCACAGCCACTCTACTGGGAATACCGTCAGCCACTCCGAACGGGGATAAACCCACTGAGGGAAAATAGATCACACAAGTAGATTCTGCAACAAGCCACTCTACTAAGGATCAAAAGCATCAGGAAATCAACCAAATCTATGGATGATAGATCACCAACCGACCCCACTGGGGAAACAGATATTTTCAACAAGCAGAAACTGCTACAAAAGCAACTCTGTTGAAGATACCACTCCGTTGGAAATACCAACTCTGGCAGGGATTCCGTAGGGAAACATCACAGATACAATCCATCATACCACAAATCTGATGGTGGATCCACTGGGGATGAGGAGGAGAGCTGGGGATCAACCACCAAATGCTGAACCTTCCAAAAAGAAACCAACAACCGCCGAGGAGGAAAATAATCACTGCTCTGCTGAAGGGATAAGAGGTGAAAACCTCAACAAGCGCTCTGATGGGGAGATATAGCATAAACGCAGTCCATCATATCAACAACTTTGCCAGCGACTGTGCTGAGGAAAGTGATGAAGTACCGGGATGTCAATCCACCAACCACTGAATCTTTCAAGAGGGAAATCACCCATGCTGAAGAGAGAATACTGTTGGGGAGGACTGTGAAGTCTATAACAAACACTCCGCTTAGGGAACAACCCAACGAAAGCTCCGCTTGGGGAACAACCCCAACCAACAATCTTGGAGAAAGAGGATACAACCATGCCAGGAATATGAACAAATGTCTTACCCTGTTGGAAATCATGCCACCCTTGGGAGAGCACTGAGAAATTCTTGAGTATCCTTTCATCATTGTGAATGTTCACTTTGTTTAAAACAACAAATTTTGAAAAAATTTATTTGTTTAAAACAATGACATTTTATCAATTAAAACATGCAAAACATTTGTTGAATTGAAACAAATAAGAGTGCAAATAATTGGATAAAAGCTCAAATTGATTTGATGGAATGGTAGCCTGCAAATGGCAAGACTCCATAGATTTGTACAAATTTGAAATCAGTGATATATATTGGAAGAGGGCTACATTGAACATAATGATCCTTTCTCTACCAATTTGAATCTCGATGTATTCGAAGCTTCAGTCGACGACAAATCGAGAATCTCTGACGAACAGACAGCTGCGGAACAGAAAGTCTTGTCAGGATGCAGTTACTTGCCATATCCCTAATTTTTGCCTAGATTGCCCCAGGGTGAGGTACTCAATCTAGCGGGATGCAAAGTATTCTTTTTTTTTCATGTCTCTAACTTTTGCCTGGATCGCCCTTTCGGGTTCTCCACCGAGACGCTCATTTTTGCCTAAGCCGCCCTTTCGGGTTTTCAACTTAGCGAGCTATTTTGTTTTTCTTTTGCATATATATTTTTTTAGGAAAAGTATTTCTTGACTGCATCTGAATTCACAGGACGAGTGAAATCTTCCCCATCCATTGTTGTAAGCATCAAAGCTCCGCCTGAAAAGGCTCTCTTAACAACATATGGACCTTCATAGTTTGGAGTCCACTTGCCCCTGGAATCGGGCGCGAAAGACAAGACTTTCTTGAGCACGAGGTCACCTTCTCGGAACACACGAGGCTTGACCTTCTTATCGAATGCTTTCTTCATTCTCTGCTGATATAACTGACCATGGCACATGGCAGTCAATCGCTTCTCTTCAATCAAATTCAGTTGGTCATAACGACTCTGAATCCATTCAGCATCAGTCAACTTGGCTTCCATCAAGACTCTCATTGTTGGGATCTCCACCTCTACTTGGAGCACAACCTCCATGCCGTAAACAAGAGAAAAAGGGGTTGCCCCTGTTGAAGTGCGGACAGATGTACGATAACCATGCAAAGCAAATGGCAGCATCTCATGCCAATCTTTGTACGTAACTGTCATCTTTGGGATAATCTTCTTGATATTCTTGTTAGCAGCTTCAACAGCCCCATTGATCTTCGGTCTGTAAGGAGAGGAATTATGGTGTGCAATCTTGAATTCAGCGCACAACTCTTCCATCATCTTATTATTCATATTAGATCCATTATCAGTAATGATCTTATCTGGCACACCATAACGGCAAATCAGTTGATTCTTGATAAACTTCACAACCACCTGTCTGGTCACATCCGCATACGAAGCGGCTTCAACCCATTTGGTGAAGTAGTCAATTGCTACGAGAATAAACCCGTGCCCATTGGACGCTTTCGGTTCAATCATGCCGATCACGTCGATTCCCCACATAGAGAAAGGCCATGGTGATGAAATCACATTCATAAGTGTCGGAGGAATATGAATCTTATTCGCGTAAATCTGACACTTGTGGCATTTCTTTACATATTTGCAGCAGTCAGACTCCATTGTCAGCCAATAGTAGCCTGCTCTCAACATCTTTCTAGCCATGGCATGTCCATTGGAATGAGTACCAAATGAACCCTCATGGACTTCAGTCATTAACAGGTTTGCTTCGTGTCTATCCACGCATCTGAGCAAAACCATGTCAAAATTTATTTTATACAGCACTTCACCATTGAGGTAGAAACTGCCTGACAACCTTCTCAAAGTTTTCCTATCTTTCATAGATGCCCCAGGCGGGTAGACCTGGTTCTGAAGGAAATTCTTGATATCAAAATACCAAGGCTTGTCATCTTTCACTTCTTCAACTGCAAATACGTGAGCTGGTCTATCCAAGCGCATCACGGTGATGTTGGGAACCTCATTCCAATACTTGACCACAATCATCGAAGCAAGCGTAGCAAGCACATCTGCCATCCGATTATCTTCTCGAGGAATATGATGAAAGTCAACTTCAGTAAAGAACGTTGAAATCCTCCTCGCATAATCTCTATACGGAATGAGACCTGGCTGATTCGTCTCCTATTCTCCCTTGATCTGATTGACAACCAGGGCCGAATCACCATACACATCAAGATGCTTGATCCTCAAATCAATACATTCTTCCAGTCCCATAATACAGGCCTCATACTCAGCCATATTATTCGTGCATTTGAAAGTTAGCCTTGCTGTAAACGGAATATGTGTGCCATGAGAAGTAATGATTACTGCCCCAATTCCATTTCCATACTGATTCACAGTGCCATCAAACACCATCGTCCATCTGGAACCAGGTTCCGGACCTTCATCAAGTGTAGGCTCATCAGAATCTTTCATTTTCAAATACAGAATCTCCTCATCTGGGAAGTCGTACTGAACAGACTGATGATCTTCAATCGGCTGGTGCGCTAAATGGTCAGCCAAGATACTACCTTTGATAGCTTTCTGAGCTCGATACTCGATATCATACTCAGATAACAACATCTGCCAACAGGCAATCCTCCCGGTTAAAGCAGACTTCTCGAAAATATACTTGATTGGATCCATTCGGGATATCAACCAAGTTGTATGATTTATCATGTACTGGCACAAACGCTTAGCAGCCCAAGCCAAAGCACAGCACGTCTTCTCAAGCATAGAGTATCGAGACTCACAATCAGTAAACTTCTTATTGAGGTAGTATATAGCAGATTCTTTCTTCCCTGAATCATCTTGCTGACCGAGTACACAACCCATCAAGTCTTCAAGAACAGTCAAATACATGATCAGAGGTCTTCCTTCTACAGGCGGAGACAAGATCGGAGGTTCAGACAGATACTCTTTGATACTGTCGAAAGCTTTCTGGCAATCTTCGGTCCAATCATTAGATTGATCTTTCCGGAGGAGCTTGAATATCGGCGCACATGTGGCAGTCATGTGGGATATAAATCTGGAAATATAATTCAAGCGGCCAAGAAAACCTCAGACTTGCTTCTCAGTTTTGGGTGCAGGCATCTCTTGTATTGCTTTGACCTTTGCAGGATCAACTTCAATACCTCTCTCGCTGACAACAAAACCCAACAACTTGCCAGAACGGACTCCAAATGTACATTTGTTCGGATTCAGACGAAGCCTGAACTTCCTCAGACGCTGAAAAAGCTTCAACAAATGCTCAACATGTTCAACTTCCGTTCGGGACTTGGAAATCATATCATCAACATAGACTTCTATCTCCTTGTGCATCATGTCATGGAACAAGGTAGTCATAGCACGTTGATACGTGGCTCCGGCGTTCTTCAGACCGAAGGGCATCACTCGATAACAGAAGGTTCCCCAAGGTGTGATGAATGTTGTCTTCTCCATATCCTCGGGTGCCATCTTGATCTGGTTATAACCGGAAAATCCATCCATAAAGGAAAAGACTTTGAATTTAGTTGTATTGTCTACCAACATGTCAATGTGTGGTAGAGGGAAATCATCTTTTGGACTAGCTTTATTCAAATCTCTATAATCAACACACATACGGACTTTTTCGTCTTTCTTAGGCACAAGCACAATGTTGGCCACCCATTGCGGATATGTAGAAGTCACCAGAAACCCCGCATCAATTTGCTTCTGAACTTCCTCTTTGATCTTCACTGCCATATCTGGATGAGTTCTTCTGAGCTTCTGCTTCACAGGCACGCACTCAGGCTTCAAAGGCAGGAAATGTTGCACAATATCTGTATCTAAACCCGGCATGTCTTCATACGACCAAGCAAAAATATCGGAATACTCTCGTAGCAAACTGGTCAGCCCCTTCTTGACAGACTCTTCAAGGAGCGCCCCAATCTTCACCATACGAACACAATCTTCAGACCCCAAGTTGACTGTTTCCAGATCTTCGAGATGTGGCTGAATGATCTTCTTCTCGTGCTCAAGGAGACGGGTAATCTCATCAGGAATCTCTTCAACATCATCTTCCTCTGCCTCGAATACAGGGAATTCAAAATTGGGAGATGGCGTTGGATCATTATGTTCAATGGGTTTTAGAATCAACCTGCATAATGATTTTGGATAATAAAAAGCTTTAGAATTCACACAAGCAAACCATTATGCAGATGAAAAGATTGCTTTTATTTTTGTTTTAAAGGTTTTTTGTGATCACCGATTTCATGCAAAAGCAAAAAGTGAAAACAAATGGAAAAACAAATGTTTAACAATGCATTAATTGAATGAAATATCATTGTATAAATGCTGCCAACAATGTCATCACTTCTCCTTTTGGCATGGGAGAAGGGTTTTTGAACAAAGTGAACATATTACGCTGACTTATGAATGACCGTAGGAACATCCACAGCGACCCAATTATGGCAGATCCCGCCAGGGATGACAAAGTTGCTCAAGTCCTCTGCATCCTCTTCCAGAATAGCAGCAGCTTCATCAGCTCGATCAGCATGGATGAAACCTCCACTCTTGAACAACCCTTGCTCGTTGAATGCCCCAGAAGAATAGCCAATGCCAGCCCGGGATTTGTTGCCTTCAAGCTCAATCATTTTCCCCAAACCAGCAACTGCACCACATTCAATGGCCAGTTTCGCATCACGATAGGAAGCAAATGAAGGAGACTTCTTCTCAATCGGCTCAGCAATAGACAAAGCTTGGAAAGGCGTTCCAACTTCATCCTCAGCATCAATATATGAGAAAGAAGACAAGTGGCTAACCAGGAGAGCCTTTTCTCCCCTTACCACGACCAGTTTCTTATTCTTGACGAATTTCAGCTTCTGGTGTAGGGTGGATGTCACGGCGCCAGCCTCGTGAATCCATGGTCTACCAAGGAGACAGCTATAAGATGGGTGGATATCCATAACCTGAAAGGTAACTTGGAAATCACTTGGTCCAATCTTGATTGGGAGATCAACTTCCCCAATCACGGTCTTACGCGACCCATCGAAAGCTTTCACAACAACACCACTCTGCCTCATGGGAGGCCCCTGATATGACAATCTAGAAAGAGTGGTCTTTGGCAATACATTCAAATATGACCCAGTGTCCACCAATATGTTGGACATGGCATCAGTCTTGCAATTCATAGAAATATGTAAAGCCATGTTGTGGTCTCTTCCCTCCTCAGGGAGATCAGCGTCACAGAAACTCAAAGTGTTGCAAGCAGTAATGTTTGCAACTATATTGTCAAACTGTTCTATAGTGACGTCATGATCAACATAAGCCAGGTCCATTACTTTCTGCAGAGCCTCCCTATGGGGTTCTGAATTCAGAAGCAAAGATAGTACAGAAATCTTGGACGGCATTTGTAGAAGCTGGTCTACAACATTGTACTCACTCTTCTTGATGAGCCTCAGCATCTCATCACATTCTTCGTTCACAATGCCACTTGGGCCAACATAAGAAGTATGAGTCTTTTGTACAAAGGAGGGTTTGGCAACAGGTGCCGGATTCAGAACATTCACCGCAGTCCCAACCGGACGCTCAGCAGAATCAGAAACAACAGCTCTATCCTGAGGCTTAGGTGCTGAAAATACGCGACCACTCCGGGTCAACCCACTCACATCAGCAATATTAACAACAGAAGTCGAAGGCAACGACACTTCTTTCCCATCTTCAACAGCAACGGGATTATATCGGAATGGAATAGCTCTATCCTAAGAGTAAGGCACAGGGCCTGCAGGCTTGATTACCAGAGAAGGAGAAACCTTTGGCTTGCTACCATCGTAACGGATGACAACAGGCTCGGGCAATTTGAACACAGGAGAAATCACATTCACCTCTGGTTCGTCTTCATCAACATTCCGATTCTGCAGAATCTCAATGGTACCCTCATCCAACAGCTCTTGAAGCTCTCTTCGCACTTGGCGACAACCCAATCTATTGACGGAACAGATACGACATCTGTCATGGTCGTGCTCCATATGACTGTACTGACACAGCAGACGATGCAACTCGACCAATGACTGTCGAATATGACTTACATATTTGACTTTATATTTGCCAGGGCAACCCTGAACCATGTTAACCGACTTCCCATGCTCGGGCAATGGGTTCTTCGTAACATTCGGGCCTGAGTCCTCAAAGCTCAGAATGCCGCATCGCATAAGGTCTTGAACCTTAGTCTTCAACGGATAGCAGTTTTCAATATTATGACCCGGAGCACCGGAATGATAAACACAATGCTGGTATGGCTTGTACCACCACTGCGGGTTAGCAGGTACAGCCGGAGGCTCTCTGGGAGTAACCAGTTTCCACTCTATCAAAGAGGGATATAGCTCAGCGTATGACATAGGAATAGGATCAAAAGTGATCTTCTTCCTATCATAATTCAAATTGGCCTGATTACTGGTGCTGCCACGAGGCTGGTAAGCCTGTTGCTGTGGGCGATGTTGCTGTTGATATTGAGGTTGTTGCTGATGCTGTTTGTTGTCTCTGAAGACATGTGCTATATGAGCCACCTGATGCCGATGACACACTGGCTTCCTCTTAGCAGAGGGTCTTCTAGGTTTAGCATGAGATTGCACAGCATGTGCCTCCCCATCTTTCTTCTTAAACGCCCCATATCGTTTAGAAGAGCCTTCATCTTTAGATAACCGTCCTTCCCGGACACCTTCCTCCAAACGCATCCCCATGTTCACCATCTCGGTGAAATCAGAGGGAGCACTCGCAACCATCCGCTCATAATAAAATGAACTAAGATTCTTCAAAAAGATCTTAGTCATCTCTTTCTCTTCCAGCGGAGGAGTAATCTGAGCTGCCAGCTCTCGCCACCTCTGGGCGTATTCCTTAAATGTCTCTTTGTCCTTCTGAGACATGGCTCTGAGTTGATCGCGGTCAGGAGCCATATCCACATTATATTTATACTGCTTGACGAAGGCTTCGCCAAGATCGTTGAAGGATCGGATGTTTGCGCTATCAAGGCTCATATACCAACGAAGAGCTGCACCGGACAAACTATCCTGAAAATAATGAATCAACAGCTGATCATTATCAGTCTGAGTAGACATTTTCCTGGCATACATGACCAGGTGAGCGAGAGGGCAGGTATTCCCTTTATACTTCTCAAAGTCAAGGACTTTGAATTTGACCGGAATCTTCACACCGGGAACTAGGCATAACTCGGCAGCAGACTTGCCGAATAGATCTTTCCCTCTGAGGGTCTTCAATTCCTTAAGGAGCTTGAGGAATTGGTCATTCATAGCTTCCATCTTCTCATTAACATCTGGGCCCTCAGACGGCTCAGAATGATAGATGGTGTCGTCTACCCTGGGAGTGGTATGCACGACAGGAGGAGGCATTGCAAGGACCGGGCTAGATGCCGACATGGAAGCAAAAGTAGGAGCTGGAATATATGGCATAAAACCTGGAGGCATACCCCACGGAAACCCGACTGGCATGGCATGCACGAAGTGGGCACTAGCAGCTGGCACAGTTGAAGAAACCACTTAAGATATAACAGTCCTCTGGGGAGGAGTTGCAGGAGGTGGAGACGGTTGATTCTGAGCAGCTAGAAATTGCTCCATCAAAGCAGTGAGCCTGGCGACTTCATCCTTCAGCTCTCTGTTCTCTTGTTCCAATTGATCCATCACTCTTGCAGAATTGGCTCTGGTATAGTACCGATAAGTCAGCTTGTCTTTAAAATAAATGAAGAGCACAAAGTTAGGCCACAGGCAAGAAGACCAGAACAATACCTGCTTATGCAAAATGATGCATGCAATGTTCGTGCATATGCTTTATTTTTATTTCAAGGAACTTTTAGAGTTCTATTTGCAAATTTTTGAAATTTTAAAACATTAAATCGCATATGGAAAATATCTCATCAAATATATTCGAGACAAAGAAGTTCAGCATTGTTGATTATTACAAGGGAAAAGGAAAATAAACACCCTATGGATCCATAGAAGCTCGGGATGCTGGAAGACGAGAAACACAAAGCTTCTTGATCTCTCTCTCATATGCTGCTTCCATATCCGCTTTCTCCTTAGCAAGTCGATCGTACTTCCTCTTCTAGAATTTGGAAGACTGAGGAAGCAGAGAAGTCCAGGTATCATTCGGATCATCTATCACCTGATGCTCGAGGAATTCGATCAGAGCGTCCTTCTCCTTGAGCTGTCGAAGCAACTCTTCTCTTTCACGGATCCAGGCACGTGAAAGGTCTTCGTCTCTCAACTCCTCTACGCCTTGGCTAGGGAGGGTTGAAGGCCTAGCCACAACCAACGGTGTAGGTCTCGGATAATCATATGGCATGAGATACTCAGAGGCTCTCTGTCTGACCCAAGAAGTATATGGCTCCAAAGCAATGCAGTTCTTCGGACCCAACTCATTTCTACCCTTCTTGTGAATCTTGCGCCAAGCGTGGACCATCCTGGCTTTCAGGCCCTGGGGATCTTTACCCTCCTGAAAGAACACACCTTCTAACAGAATGTTATGAGGTTTATCCTTTAGGGGGAACCCAAGCTGACGACATGCTAAGATAGGATTGTAGCTGATCCCCCCACATGTACCAAGAAGAGGCACATTAGGGAATTCACCACAATAATCAATGATCTGAACTGTATCATACACGTGATCATACCAAGAGATATCATCATTAGTGAGAGATATAAGTCTCGTAGACCACCATAGACATCCCTTGTTCTCCTTGAAAGCGACTGTCTGCGGTAAGTGAGAAATAAACCACTTATACAACAGTGGCAAACAACACATAATAACTCCTCCGCCCTTTGCATTCCTCAGGTGCAAAGAGAAATAGGCATCGCCCAACAGAGTCGGAACGGGATTCAGAACAGAAAAGATCCTAATGGCGTTCACATCCACAAATTTGTCGATGTTGGGGAACAATACCAAACCATAGATGAGCAGCACAAATAAAGCCTCAAAGGCATCCTCACTCATGGCCTTCCTATAAACGGTAGCTTGAGCGACGAGGAAATCAGAAGGAAGACCCCGAATTCCACTGAACGGCACCTGATCCAGAATAGGAATACCCACAAGATGAGCATATTCCTCGAGCGTAGGCAACAGCTGAAAGTCCGGAAAAGAGAAGCAGTGATACAGAGGATCATAGAACTGAGCCAGAGTACTCATCAACCCTTCGTCAACCTGAGTAGTCAACAGAGGCAGAAGCTTTCCATAACGAGCTTTGAAACCCATAGGATCTAATACATAAGATGTCAGATTCCTTAACTCTTTCACATCAGGATGTCTAAAGCTGTACTTCTTTGTATGCCTTTTTGGTATTTCCATGTCTGAAAATTTTGCAAATAAACCCTTTAAGTTCCTTGAAAATTTTCTGATTTTTTTCTGATGACATGAATGCAGATGAATGCATGAATGCAGCAATCACACTCAAGGATCAAGCAAAACACACCAGACAAAGGTCATGGGAAAGCTCATAGTATCCTTAATATCAATCATCCATTTTGGCGGATTATGGTTTTCACCTTATCGACACCCAAGTTCCATTGATATTAACAATACATGAATCGGCTCAATCATCCTTAATATCAATCATCCATTTTGGTGGATTATGGTGTACACCTTATCAACACCCAGGTTCCATTGATATTAGGGATGTCTGAACGACTCAACCATGAATCACGGGTTTGTTGAGAGTCACGAGCATGGAGTCTCGGTTAAGAACCACCCTAAAGGGAGTGTACTAGGGTTTAAACCTGCCGAACATGTTCTACCAGAGGTTCCCATAGTCATCATCCCATCTTTCGAATATTATCGGAGGAACGAATACTCGTATTCCAAAAATATTCTCAAGAGAGACTCTTATGAGTGTAGTATCGCGTAACAATCGCATCAGATCTTACATCTGAACGTCCTCCGCACTACGTCCTAAAAATAGGCCAAGATGGGCTTGGTAAACTAAGGTCCTTGGCTTCTAAGGCATGATTGAAAGAATAATGCCTAACCACAAATGACTTGTGTGACATTATTAATCCAACATGACCTCCACCAAGTGAATGGACTCGCAAGTCAACTTGCTAAGGAATACTCCACACAAATCGACAAGACTACGCCATTCTCCTATCCTAAGGTGCACTTGAGTTCGGGTATAGAACTCATCTCACAGAGATCACCAAGCAAACAACAATTGTATATCAAGCAATTCAAACATTACAATCAATACAGTAATCCCAAATTGTACAAAAATATGTCAAATAACAAATAAACAAATATCATACAACAAGGGTGAAAAGTAGGCAATACCACCAAGGAGATCGTCCCCAGCAGAGTCGCCACTTTTCTATAGCGGTGTATTCGTCACTTTATGATTTATTGATTAAATCAAAAGCAAAGTATACAAAGAATCGAGTCGCCACCGCACTTTTATTTATCCAAAGGAATGGCTAAAAAGCGAGCAAAAGCCTAAGAAGTTTTACACATAGAAAACTAATGAAAAGATCAGATATCTGGGTAAGGGGTAAATTACGTAATGGGAAGGTGTTAGGCACCCAAGACGTCGTAGGTACTCCTAGGGAGCCCTTTTCACACTTGTTGTACGAAATGTTATTAGTTTATGAAATATTTATTGTGCAAACATGGATTGAAGGGATAAGAAAAGAATATACAATTTTTATTATTGTGTTTGAACGGATGAACCCGTTGCCTACATACCTTTCCATGGAAGGTAAGGATCAAAACGCCGTAGTTCGGCTAAAAGATTTCCAAAATATGAGTGGGTTTATTTTAAACAAAAGCCCTAAGGTCTTTCATTATCCACGGGAGAAAACTCAACCTTATACAAACTACAAGTCCACCATGTGAGAAAAGCTTCAACTTGCTAGTGAGAGGTTAACCCTATGATAAGCAAGGAAGTCTTACAATTCAATCACTAAGGAAAAAAGGTGAGATTAACATCAACCACTAAGATAATTGAGATCGATGGCTAATGTATGAAAACTTATCAAGAATGGACAACGCCACAAAACAATTGAATGAGTGAAATTAACCAATTAGGATATATTCACAAAAATGGTCAAAGTATGATTAAAATTCAATTCAAAAGAAGTATCATGAAAATGAAGTTTGAAAAATCAAAGGCTTAAGGCCTAGGTTTCTAGTTTGAAAACAAATAAAAATGTTTGCACAATATTTTTTGGTTTGGGTTAACATGCGAAGATGGAGGTTTAAAGAAACAAAAGGATGGGAGGTGAGGGAGAAAATAAAACTTCTTAGATGTTTACCTCTTGAGATCATATGTAGATGATCCAAGTGATTCCTTTGGAATAGGCAATGAGCAATAACAGATAAACAAAGCAAATGGATATCGGATGCCAATCAATGGACTTACACCAATCTCACAAAACAAAGGTGGATACCGGATACCAATCAATGGAATTACACCAATCTCCTAAAACAAACAACAAGGATACCAGATGCCAATCAATGGACTTATACTAGTCTCCTAAAGAATAAAACAAACAAGGATACCAAATGCCAATATATGGACTTATACCAATCTCCAAAGAATGATCCTAGGAAACAACTGCCAATAAATGGACTTACAATTGCCTCCTCACATACAACAAACAAAACAAATGCAATAAGAAAGAGGAAACAAGTTGCCAATAAATGGTCTTACACTCGACTCCAAGGAAATAGGATGCCAATAAATGGTCTTAGTCCCAACTCCTTCCAAATCATAGGAAACAATGGCCAATAAATGGACTTACAATTGACTCCTCAATGGACAAACAAAAGGTGTCACAAAGATATGAACAATGATCATGCAATTATGTACAATTAACGATGATAAATGCACAGAGACACACACAAGCAATTATGCACAAATGAATCAAGCAATCAGACAAACCAGCCAATTAGCACACACTATACACAAGCAATTAGGCTCAAGCAAGGTTAGACTTTACAGTCAACTGGAATGGGGTAATTTGAGCTCTTAACCCTAACATTAAGAGTTAGGGTGAAGCAGATGAAATGGAGATGAGGGTTATGCCTCATAGCTCTTATCCCTGACCTGGGAGAGCTTTAAACAATAGAAGATGTGGGAGTTCAGAAAGTTGGAACTCTTCTCCACAAGTGATTGACTCTATAAGATCTTGGGTTAGTATTCACAATGCATCAACACATTGTGTGAGCAAAGTGAATGACACACTGAATAGCAGGAGATGGACTACACATCTCTTTTATCTGCCAATTGCCTCATAAGAGGACTTTTCCTGCTTGGCACAAAGATAAACAAACACAAGCATTGCCTCTTAAGGAGGACTTCAGACAGGTGCCTGCCCACATAACAGGACATGTCTTCCAGACTACATGAAGAAGAGAGGTTATACCTAAGTGGTTAAGCAACCAAGCAAAGCAAAGTTCAAAATGAACTTAAAGCAACTTATGTACCTGTGGAAACATCAAACAAATCAGTACAAAGTTCAGACAATCAAACCACAGTCAATAAGCAACAAACAATCCTAATGTACACAATGTGTAAGCCAAAAGTCAAACTCAAATGAGTCAACATCAACCTACAAAACACACAAAGATTAGTAATCAAAGGCAAACACCAATGCTCAAATGATGAAGCATCAACAACTATGGAACTTGGATGTTCAACCTGAAATCAAAGCTCAAATGTGAGAGGCAAACCACTAGGTCAAAGCCTAGGGTCAAAGATGGAAAAAAAATTCAAAACAGAAGCTGAAATTTAACATGAATCAACTTCAAACACATCTTGAAACAATCCAAAAGGTCTCACATTAATATCATATACCAAAAGCATTTCATGATCAATTGAAGTTCAAGGCAATTTTAAAGCTCAAATTAAATAAGAAATGATTCAAATAATTCCAACAAAATTCATGCTCATTCACAACATCCATAGTATGCATCACACAAAAAATCAGAACAATTGGAGATCATTTGGCATGGCAAACACATCACATAAGTTGAACATCAAAAGGTGTGACACAAATTGTCACACCAACTTAGCATGATCATAAAACAGAGATGACAATTGATAAAAATACCAAATTAACACCAAAATGTCAATCAATGTGTCTAGTTTCATCATGCAAATTTTCAGATTCATTGGATCAAAGACCAAAAAATTAATCAGCCAAGCACAACTTGTGAAAATATGATCAAAAAATAATAGACAAGATAGGGATTATGATGCAAAAAATTGGGATGAATTTGGATGAATTTTCAATTTAATATGATTTTGGTAAGATGATGAAAAATTAAAATATATATATATATATATATATATATATATATATATATATATATATATATATATATATATATATATATATATATATATATATATATATATATATATATATATATATATATATATATATATATATATATATATATATGTGTGTGTGTGTGTGTGAAGCATGCACATGGCAAAGGAGGGAAATGGAAAATATAGCATGGCATTTGAATAATGTGGAACCGCTGGGAATCGAAGTAGGGAACATTTCAAATAATTGGCGTGCCAGGGATTGAAACGCTGCGTTTCATTAATCCCAGTGGCAGGTCAACGCGCGGTCAAACAAATACCAACCAATGGATGTGCTGAGTGTGCGGTGACTTGGTCCAATACATGACCTGCCCTAAAATAACACATGCAGAGTGCAGAAAAGCGTGGCCTATGGATTAAAAACGTTGCCAAAACATGAACATCATCATCCTCATCGTGAATCTCATGAACAGGGGATGCATCAAGAACATTTTTCCCAGAATTCACAATCAATCATACTAACACGTAGATCCTTCAATCTAGGTCACGAATCCATGCATGGTTTGTCCTAATTCCAATTATCATGAGCAAATCGAAGCAAATAATATTCATGCATGGAACTTTAAACAACCCTAACACATTAAATATTGCACGAAATTTCATGGTTCAAAGCTCAGCATCACCAGAAAACTTAGATCTACAACAATAGCATAATAAATTTGAGAATTAAGAGAATCAATTTGGAACCTCTTGAAGAGCAGAACTGGAATTCGTGTGGTTCAAGGCCTTGTGATGCTCAACAGTTCTTCTATAATGCTTGTATGAGTGATTGGAAGAGAAAACGCAGCTCAATTGTGCACGATTTTGCCAGAATTTGAAATCACCATTGTTGCTTCAAGCTCCTAGAATGCTGCAATCTTGCATTGTTTCCTCCAATTCCACGTGCAAATCTCCTCAATAACACTTCAGAAACAAGAATCAAGCAAGAGGAATGGATTGGATGTGAAGAAATTGCAAGAAAATTTGAGAGGAATTTTTTTGTGATTTTGATCTAGATCTGAAATAATGAATGCTAATCTGAAAAACAGTTAGAGTTTTAGCTTATATAGGTCATGCTAATCCAGTTCTAATCATGTTTAAGCCAATGCTAATGGTAATTAACAAGAATGAGGTGTAAGTGCAAATTTTTTTTTCACCCTTATGCATGATATGCATGTGAACAGTGCACGAAATTTCATTTGATTTCACTTAAAATTCTGTTTTGGAGCCAATGGTGGTGGGAAAAAGATCAAATAATGCACCAATTTTAAATTTCAAGTTTTCCCTCCAAAAATTCAATGAATTATCAAGTGCTCATATGAATATAATTCATGAAATGTAATGCATGGTTTGGAAATTATAGGTCAAAAGAAGAAGAATGCAAAAAGAGACATCCAATTTGGAGCTTTGGTTGAGGAGTTATGTCCATTTGAATCTTCAAGTACACGTTGCCATGTTTTGATCATATCTCCTTAACCACACATGCGAAATTGATGATGTTGGACTTTTTGGAAATGGGAGAGAAAGATCTACAACTTTCATGTTCAACAAAATTTCATTTGAAGCTTTCTTGATGATGTAATTTGAAGTTGAAGTTAGGCTAAAACCTTTCCATTTTTGGCAAATTTGAATTATAGGTCACTTTCTATTTTTGGAAAGTTTTGACCTGACTTTAAATTCTTCAATGTTGATGTTTGAAATGTCAAATGAGACTTGTTTGAACATAAATGAAGTATTTCTAATCACTTCCCACCTCTAAATCCACAGTTGACTTGGCAGTTGACTTTCTAGGCCTTCAGTTGACTGGGAAATGTTCTGGTGAAGTTCAAGCCTCTACCACTTGGGATTTTGCTTCAAAATGACATCATAGCTCATATGAACTCTTGTGAATGATTGTGGTGTCCAAATTCTCAAGAATGGCCACCATCTATTGCTCAATGACTGTCTTTGATTGCTTTGACTGTTGATTGCTTCATCTGCAAGACAAAGGTTAGATGACATATCTTTGTACTTTTTGGTTAGTGGTAAAAGGAAAAGCAATAATATACAAATGCAAACATGCTTGGTGATCAAGAATCATTCTCAAAAAGATAACCAACCCACAGGGAAGGAAGCAAGATGCACAATGATCCTTGAGGCAATGCCATGATATGATACGATGCCATGAGGGATCTGTAAGACCCCAATTTTGTCCCTAAGATCCCTCATGGAATCATATCATATCATCACACTGCCTCAAGGATCATTGAGCACCTTGCCTCCTTCCCTATGGGTGGGTTATCTTTCTTGAGTGGTTCTTGATCACCAAGCATGTTTGCATTTGTATATCATTGCTTTTCCTTTTATCACTAACCAAAAAGTACAAAAATATGTCATCTAACCCTTGTCTTGCAGATGAAGCAATCAACAGGTCAATGCAGTCAAAGGCATTCATTGAGTAATAGGTGGTGGCCATTCTTGAGAATTTGGACACCACAATCATTATCAAGAGTGCATATGAGCTATGATGTCATTTTGAAGCAAAATCCCAAGTGGTAGAGGCTTGAATTTCATCAGAACATTTTCAGGTCAACTGAAGGCCTAGGAAGTCAACTGCCAAGTCAACTATGGATTTGGAGGTGGGAAGTGATTAGAAATACTTCATTCATGTTCAAACAAGTCTCATTTGACATTTCAAACATCAACATTGAAGAATTTAAAGTCAGGTCAAAACTTTCCAAAAATAGAAAGTGACCTATAATTCAAAATTGCCAAAAATGGAAAGGTTTTAACCTAACTTCAACTTCAAATTACATCATCAATAAAGCTTCAAATGAAACTTTGTTGAACATGAAAGTTGTAGATCTTTCTCTCCCATTTCCAAAAAATCCAAGATCATCAATTTCTCATGTGTGGTTAAGGAGATATGATCAAAAGATGGCAAAGTGTACTTGAAGATTCAAATGGGCATAACTTCTCAACCAAAACTCCAAATTGAATGGCTCTTTTTGCATTGTTCTTATTTTGACCTATAGTTTCCAAATCATGCATTGCATTACACCAATTATCATCACATGAACATTTGCCAATTCACTTGATTTTTGGAGGGAAATTATGAAGTTTAAAATTGGTGCATTGTTTAAGCATTTCACCATTGCCTTTAGCTCCAAAACAGAATTTTAAGTGAATTTGAAAGCAATTTCGTGCACTGTTCACCATGCATTTCATGCATAGGGTGAAAATCCCATTTTTGCACTTACACCTCATTTTGCTAATTCTAATTACCAAATGGCTTAAGCATGATTAAGGAGTGATTAGTAGGAGGTATATAACAAAAACCCTAACTGTTTTTCATAACAACAATCACAATTTCAGATCTAGATCAAAACACCAAAAATTTTCTCTCACTTTTTTCTTGCAATTTCTTCACATTCAATCTATTCTTCTTGCTTAATTCTTGTTGCTGAGGTGTTTTTGAGCAGGATCACACGTGGAAATGAAGCAAACAGTGCAAGGTTGAAGCATTCTTGAAGCTTGAAGCAACAATGGTGAATCCAAATTCTGGCAAAATCGTGCATAATTGAGCTGCAATTTCTCATTCAATCACTCATACAAGCATCCTGGAGGAACATTGGAGCATCACAAGGCCTTGAATCCATCTAATTCCAGATCTTCTCTACAAGAGGTTACAAATCGCATCTCATAAATTTGAATTTCCTTGCCATCTTATGATAGATCTAAGTATGCTGAGTAGTTTAAGCTTTGAATCGTGCAAATCCATGATGTTTTAAGTGAGATATGGTTGTTTGAATTTTTGATGATGAATCTTCTTCACTTCGATCCATGCATGTTTGGTTGTTTCTTGTTGATTTGTTTGTGGATTCATGATCTATGATGAAGGCACTACACAATGATATGCTCATTTTTAATTTCTGGGCACTTTGAGATTTTCTGGAATTTTCTATATGAAGATCTTCATGATCTTCATCGTGTTCATCCATTTTCCAGATTACCTGCGAATTTTGTTGTGAAACGCATAGGCTTTGTTGCGGATTTTGTTGCGAGTTCATCATGTTTACCTGCGGATTCCAATTGCCATGCATGCACGTGTTTTAGGGTTTGATGACAATACGCTGTCGTTTTAAGCTAGCGCGCATTTTCAAATTTGGCTGTGGTTTGATTCCTGGCAGATGTATTATTTCAAATTGCCTTGTGTTTTCTCCTTTCCCTCCTATTTCATATGCTTGCTTCACATGCATTTTTTAATTTTTCATCATCTTTAAAAATTCATATATAATTGAAAAATCATCCAACAATTATGAGGTTTTTTGCATTGAATTCCTTATCTTGTCTATTATTTTTTGATCATTTTTCCATAAATTGTGCTTGGCTGGATTTCATTTTGTGCTAGAGAATGTGAACATGTATCCAGTTTGTACCTTGCCTTGCTTATTCATTTGTGAAATGCTGGTCTTTTATCCAATGAATCTGAAAATTTGCATGATGAAACTAGACTCATTGCTTGACATTTTGGTGTTGATTTGGTATTTTTACCATTTATCATTTCTGTTTTATGATCATATTAAGTTGGTGTGACAATTTGTGTCACACCTTTGCTTGTCCAACTTATATGATGTGTTTGCCATGCCAAATGATCTCCAATTTTCTTGATTTCTTGTATGATACATGTTATGGATGTTGTGAATGAGTATGAATTTTCTTGGAATTATTTGAGTCATTTCTGATTTAATTGAGATTTCTCATTCTGGTTGGTCACATTTGAGCTTTAAACTTGCCTTGAACTTCAATTGATCATGAAATACTTTTCGTTAATGATATTGATGTGAGACCTTTTGGATTGTTTCAAGATGTGTTTAAAGTTGATTCATGTTAATTTTCAGCTTCAGTTTTGAATTTTTTCTCCATCTTTGAGCCTAGGCTTTGACCTAGTGGTTTGCCTTTCACATTTGAGCTTTGATTTCAGGTTGAACATCCAAGTTCCATAGTTGTTGATGCTCCATCATTTGAGCATTGATGTTTGCCTTTGAGTACTAATCTTTGTGTGTTTTGTAGGTTGATGTTGACTCATTTGAGTTTGACCTTTGGTTTATACCTTTTGTACATTGGGATTGTTTGTTGCTTATTGACTGTTGTTTAGTTGTCTGAACTTTGTACTGATTTGTTTGATGTTTCCAAGGTACATTAGTTGCTTTAAGTTCACTTTGAACTTGCTTTTGCTTGGTTGCTTAACCACTTAGGTATAACCTCTAATCTTCATATAGTCTGGAAGACCTGTCATGATATGTGGGCAGGCACCTGTCTGAAGTCCTCCTTAAGAGGCAATGCTTGTGATTGTTTATCTTTTGTGCCAAGCAGGAAAAGTCCTCTTATGAGGCAATTGGTAGATAAAAGAGATGTGTAATCCATCTCCTACTATTCAGTGTGTCATCCACTTTGCTCACACAATGTGTTGATGCATTGTGGATATTAACCCAAGATCTTATAGAGTCTACTTGTGGAGAAGAGTTCCTACTTTCTGAACTCCCACACATTCTATTATTCAAAGCTCTCCCAGGCCAGGGATAAGAGCTATGAGGCACACCCCTCATTTCCATTTCATCTGCTTCACCCTAACCCTCAATGCTAGGGTTAAGAGCTCATATTACCCCATTCCATTTGACTGTAAAGTCTAACCTTGTTTGAGCCTAATTGATTGTATATAGTGTGTGCTAATTGACTTTGATTGATTGCTTACTTGACTCATCTGTGCATATTTGCTTGAGTGTGCCTTTGTGCATTTATCATCATCATTTGTATATCATTTCATAAACTTTGCTTTATAGCATCTTGTTTTGTCCATGGAGGAGGCAAGCATAAGACCATTGATTGGCAGTTGTATCCTATGATATGGTAGGAGACTAGTATAAGTCCATTGATTGGCATCTGGTATCCATGTTTTGTTTTAGGAGATTGGTGTAAGTCCATTGATTGGTATCCTGTATCCATCTTTGTTTATGAGATTGATGTAAGCCCATTGATTGGCATCCGGTATCCATTTTGCTTTGCTCATTTGCTTATTTGCTTTGTTGCCTATTCCAAAGGAATCACTTGAATCATCTACATATGATTTCAATAGGTGAACATCTAAGAAGTTTTACTCCCTCACCCTCCATCCTTTTGTTCTAAACCTCCATTGGCATGTTAATCCAAACTTGAAAAATATTGTGCAAACATTTTCACCTCTTTTCAAATTAGAAACCTAGGCTTTAGGCCTTTGATTTTCCAAACTTCATTTTTCATAATACTTCTTTTGAATTGAATTCTAATCATACTTTGACCACCTTTGTGAATAAATTCCAATTGATTAATTCCACTCATTCAATTGTTTTGTGGCTTTGTCCATTCTTGATAAGTTTTCATACATTAGCCATAGGTTTGATTTATCCTAGTTGGTTGATGTTAATCTCACCTTTTGTCCTTAGTGATTGAATTGTAAGACTTCCTTGCTTATTGTAGGGTTAACCCCTCACTAGCAAGTTGAAGCTTTTCTCACATGGTGGACTTGTTGTTTGTATAAGGTTAAGTCTTCTCCCGTGGATAACGAAAGACCTTAAGGCTTTTGTTTAAAATGAATCCACTCATATTTTTGGAAAACTTTTAGCCGAACTACGGCGTTTTGATCCTTACCTTTCATGGAAGGTACGTAGGCAACGGGTTCATCCGTTCAAACACAAAAATAATAACTTGTACATTCTTTTCTCATCCCTTCAATCCATGTTTGCATAATAAATATTTCATAAACAAATAACATTTTGTACAACAAGTGTGAAAAGGGCTCCCTAGGAGTACCTAGGACGTTTTGGGTGCCTAACACCTTCCCATTGCGTAATTTACCCCTTACCCCGATCTCTGATCTTTTCATTAGTTTTCTATGTGTAAAACTTCTTAGGCTTTTGTTCGCTTTTTAGCCATTCATTTGGATAAATAAAAGTGCGGTGGCGACTCGATTCTTTGTATACTTTGCTTTTGGTTTAATCAATAAATCATAAAGTGACGAATACACCGCTACAGGATCTTAGGGACAAAATTGGGGTCTTAGACTTCCCTTCACGTAACCGGCCCCCTTACTCGGTTTTCTTTGGTTCGAGACTTTGCTTTATCCGTTTCCTCCTGGTTATGCAGTACTACCTTTCCCTCCTCTTGGGATAAAAGTACATAGCTGGCGACTCTACTCATCTTCCGCGCCACTCTTTTTCGCGTTTGTACTTGGATTCGGGAAATCCGGGGAGCGACAACTGGCGACTCTGCTAGGGACTTATTTTCCCTAGTGGGCCTTTCCTAGCGTTTGTTTGTTTATTGTCTATTGTGTGTTATTTATTTATTGCTTTGCATACTTATCTGCTTGCATTGCATCCTATGTGCGCTTTACTGTTTCATGCATACTATGCTGGCTATGTATCTGTTTCGCTGTTGGGTGGGAGTCACAAGAGGTAAAAGGCCCAATACACAGGCTATGAGTGAACTTTACGACACCTAGGAATAGAGTGATTCATGGGAAGCAGGTGGTATGGCGCCACTTAGCGGAACATGGTATCACGAGCAATTCAGTTTCTGATGGGGTATTATCGTTGTATACACCTGGTGTGCATATGATGATATTCTTGAAAGGATTGTTTATCCTGCGTTTCTCTTAACCTCACTCTAACCTAGATTACACCCGTGAGTGGGACAGGAATGAATCATTTACAGGTACTGATGGTGACTTGTTCAGTTGGTGGTCGTGTCCTGTTGGTGACTTTTGTTTGGTTCTTGTTGGCGATCATTGGTTCTGAAGTATGGGTTCTAAGTTGATGACTGTGTTCTATGGTTCCTGGTTCCGAATTCATTCTGAAGTTTTGATTCTGTGCCTTGTGATACACAACCAACCAGCCATTGTTTCATCATTTTGCATCATAGCATGTTTATTTTCAAAAAAATAATGCATAAAAAAAAGAAAAAAAAAGTTAACCCGCATATGCATATCATTTTTCAGGTTTATTCAGGAGTCTGTTCACACCGAGAAAGGGCTGCCATTCCAGAGTTGAAGAGGAAGACTTGCACCTATAGCTTTACCGTGAGCCGTTGACATCTTTGGAAGAATTGGGTAATTTCGTGACCGACCGTAATCAGAAAGTTTTTGATGATCAATATGGGAATATCTTGACATTGTTGAAGATGGTGGTTAATCCGGTACCTCTACAGACTCTCTTACAACTAAAAGAGAAGCTCACCCCTCTACCTGAGTGTTCAGAGTGTGACCGATTGATGGATCAGTGCCAGTATCTGCAGACTCTCATTCCTGAAGGACGACTTCCCTAATTTGTCTTGTTGTTTATTTTGAGAATCACCTCCAGGATTGTTGGATGGGATTCCTTGTTCTAACACTGATGAACTAAATCTTTGCTTGAACTGAATCACCTCCAGGATTGTTGGATGGGATTCCTTGTTCTATCACCTCCAGGATTGTTTGCATGAACCTTATTTCTTATGTCTATGGATGAGATTATTGATGTTTCGCTTTTGCTTGCCGTCCAGTGTATGTTGCTTCTTTGTTGTTTATGTTCCGCTTACGGGTGCAGGTTGCCATTTTTCAAAGGTGGACGAGACTCTTGAATACCTGAGAAATGATAAAACATAGCATACGCACGGTTACGCAACAAGGCAGAATCAACAGAAGACCATGGATACCTGAGACTCTTGCATCATTACAGGTGTTCTTGAGGAGGATCTCTCATTCTTGTTCATGTTTCAGGTAGGATTACTGAGTATCGTCCGCACGGTTACGCAACAAGGCAGAATCAACAGAAGACCATGGATCAATTTCAAGCAGATCTAGCAGAGATGAGGACCAACATGGCCCAGTTCATGAGTATGATGCAAGGGGTAGTGCAAGGGCAAGAGGAACTCCGAGCCTTGGTCCAGAGACAAGAAACTGTGATTCCCCCTGTCGGTCAGAATCCGCCAGAAGGAACCCCTGTCAATGACACCGCTGCCGCTATCAGCCATGTCAACAACTATGCTACTGGTGACGAATTGCGTGGTATTAGAATCAATGGACAACCCACCATTACAGAGGCTGCTAATGCTCGAGCGGCACGTGCTCCAGTTCACCATCCTTCTCATTTGGTTGACAAGCAAGAAGATATGTTCACCATTCTCAGTGATGATGATGAATTTGGAAAGGCGGAAGAGAGAGATAGAAAGGTTGACGCCCTTGCTGAAAAGATTCGCGCCATGGAGTGCCAGAATTCTTTGGGCTTTGATGTTACTAACATGGATTTAGTTGATGGGTTGAGGATCCCGTACAAGTTCAAAGCGCCATCTTTCGACAAGTACAATGGCATTTCTTGTCCCCGAACTCATGTGCAAGCTTACTACCGGAAGATATCCGCTTATACTGATGATGAAAAAATGTGGATGTACTTTTTCCAAGACAACTTATCTAGAGCCTCTTTGGATTGGTACATGGACTTGAAAAAAGAATCTGTCAGAAGCTGGAGAGAGTTAAGTGAAGCTTTTCTAAGGCAGTACAAGCATAACATGGACATGGTTCCGAGCAGAACTCAGTTGTAGAGTTTGTTTCAAAAGACCGGTGAGAGTTTCAAGGAATACGCCCAGAGGTGGCGTGAACTAGCTGCGAGAGTACAACCTCCGATGTTAGAGAGAGAATTGACTGATATGTTCATTGGAACCCTGTAAGGTGTATTCATGGATCGTATGGGAAGTTGCCCATTTGGTAGTTTTTTGAATGTTGTGATTTGCGGAGAAAGAACTGAAAGTCTTATCAAAGCGGGAAAAATCCAAGACCCTGGTTCTTCAAGTTCTTCAAGTGCTAAGAAACCATTTTCAGGGGCACCCAGAAGGAGAGAGGGTGAGACAAATGCTATACATAATCAGAGAAATGGAAACAGAGGACAACAATACCGTCAAGTTGCTGTTGTGACTATTCCAGCAACCCAACCTTAACAACAACAAAGAGGACAACCACAATAACAACAGCAACGCCAATTCCAACCAAGACAAAGAATGCCAGATCGTCATTTTGATCCGTTGCCCATGACTTATGCTGAATTACTCCCTGAACTGCTCAGGTTAAAGTTTGTTGAACTTCGCACTATGGCTCCATTAACAAGGATTCCCGCTGGTTATGATGCTAATGTCCGTTGTGATTTTCATTCTGGTGCACCAGGGCACCACATCGAGAATTGTCGGGCTTTTCACCATAAAGTTCAAGATTTGATTGATGCCAAGACGATTAACTTTGCTCCTACTCCGAATATGGTGAATAATCCTATGCCTCAGCATGGAGGGCCCAGAGTAAATGGCGTGGAAGATGGGGAAAATTTGAACTTGGTAGTCGATATTAATGATGTTTAGACTTCGTTGTTTGTAGTGAAGGAACGTCTGCTTAAATCGGGAGTATTCCTGGGATGTGACAAGAATTGTTCAGATTGTGGTAATCATGAAAACGGTTGTGTGAAATTGAAAAAAGGTATCCAGGAATTGATGGATGAAGCTTGTTTACAGTTTGATCGAGTAGTGAAAGACCGTGAAGAGGTATCGACTGTTACCATTTACTTTACGACGTCAGAAGGTCCTGTACGTGCTCCAAGAACTATGAGTGCGCCTGTGACTATTGGTACTCCTGTGACCGTAGCTGCGCCCGTGACCATATCTGCTCCGGTGACTGTTGGTGTTCCCGTGATTATTAATGCTCCAGTAACTATCAGTACTCCTACCACCATTGTTGCTTCTAGTGGAAGACTTTTTTAGAATAGTAGAGCAATTCCATGGCAATATGACAATGCTTTTTGCAGAAATAGAAGACCAGAGAATCAGACCAGATTAGTAGATCATACTCCAGTGATGATTGGTTCGTCAAATAAGACTCCAGTAATAGTTGGTTCGGCTGTGGGTAATGTGGGAGGACCCGGAGGATTTACGAGAAGTGGTCGTTTGTTTGCACCACAGGTTCCGAAGGATAACAATGCTGAGGCTCTTGCTAGAACAAAATGAAAACAAGTTATTGTTGAAGAAGAACCAGTGCGAAAGGAAGTGCCTGAGAGTTCTTTTGAGGAAGATGTGGAGGAATTTATGAGAATTATCAAGAAAAGTGATTACAAGATCGTGGATCAGTTGAACCAGACACCGTCAAAAATCTCTATTTTCTCTCTGTTGATGTGTTCCGAGGCACATCGTAACGCCCTGTTGAAAATGTTGAATATGGCTTATGTGCCTCAAGAGATTTCCGTTAACCAGCTTAAAGGTGTTATTGCAAATGTTAACACAAGACATGGTTTGGGATTCACGGATCTAGACTTGACACCTGAGGGTCGCAATCACAATAGAGCTCTGCATATCACGATGGAATGCAAAGGCGCGGTTTTGGCGCATGTTTTGGTTGATACCGGTTCTTCTTTGAATGTGCTGTCCAAAAAGGCTCTGAGTAAGCTTGAGGTCGAAGGGGTTGTTCTCACACCAAGTGATCTTGTTGTCCGTGCTTTTGATGGATCCAAGCGATCAGTTTTTGGTGAAGTCACGTTGTCTGTGAAGATCGGCCCGGAAGTGTTTAATATTCTCTTCTATGTGTTGGATATTCAACCAGCATATAGTTGTCTGTTGGGGCGCCCCTGGATACATGGAGCCGGAGTAGTTTCTTCAACTCTCCACCAAAAGCTAAAATATGTGTGGGATGGTCAAGTTGTGACCGTGTGTGGCGAAGAGGACATCTTTGTGAGCCATTTATCCTCCTTCAAATATGTGGAGATGGATGGAGAAATTCATGAAACTCTATGTCAAGCTTTTGAGACTGTCAGTATTGAGAAGGTGGCTTTTGTTGAACAGAAGAAACCAGGTACCTCGATTGCGTCCTATAAACAAGCTCTGGAGGTCATTCATTCAGGTAACGCGGAAGGCTGGGGCAAGGTGATTGATGTGCCCGTAAAAGAAGACATGTTTGGCATTGGTTATCAGCCTTTTCAATCATCAGAGCAGGGTGTCCAGAATCAGAAAGGGCCGTGTACTTTCACTAGTGCTAGATTGATGAATCACGGGGATGTCTTTGCAACAGACAATAAAGATGGTGACAGTGATTGTGATATGGATAATTGGGTGCGCCCGTGTGCTCCAGGGGAGAAGATCAACAACTAGACTGCTGAAGAAATAGTCCAAGTTACTCTTCAGACAGAGTAATTTTCTTCTATTTTTCATTTTGCATGAAAGCCCTACGCTCTGCCCAAGGCGTAGTGGCTCATTGTAGGGCCACATCATGTTTTGAATTTTCAATGATTATCATCAATAAAGGACGTTTTGCAATCAAATTTGTGTTCACTGTCTTTCTGTTTTTATTACTTTCGTTTTAAAAACAATAAAATTGACAATGTTTTTTTTTGTGACTTCCTTGAACCCTTTTCTAAAATAAAGCATGAAACATCGTTCGTGCAGAATTGATCTTGCGGATTCCCTTAAAAACAGTTCTGTTATGGCTCAGTATGACTTTGATAATCCCATTTACCAAGCCGAAGAGGAGAGTGTAGAAGATTGTGAACTCCCCAAAGAATTGGCCAGACTATTGAAACAGGAGTGTCGCAACGCGAAAAACAATCGGCAGAAAAAAAACAAGTTTACAGAGCCGCCACCGACGCTATTCATCCTATGACGGAAAGGAAGCGCAGGACTAACCTAAGAAAGGGAAAAGGAACGGTCTTACGACCAGAGATTGCAAGGTACGGGAGTCGGTTACGCAAGGGGAAGGTATTAGCACCCCTCACGTCCGTCGTACTCAACGGGATCCACGCTCAAAAGAATAGGAAAAGGTTGCTAATAAACTGCTCAAAGAAATGCACGCACTGGAATAATAAAACAGGCGAAAGAAGATGGAGGAAGGGGACTCGGTAGGATGTCGCATCTTGGGCCTACGTAGTTTGTTAGATACAAACATCAGAGTCAACGTAGTTCGGGGAAATGGAAAACATGCTCGCTAAGATATCACATCCTATGCCTACGTATCTTCTCTATCCAGAGAAAGAATCAGAGCACTCGTAGCTCGGCTAACGCACCCTGAAACAAAATACCAAAAAGAGACGCTGAGACGTCAAAAGAAACACTCAACAGGAAACGGAATGCCAATCCATGGACTTACACCCGACTCCTAACAACAAAAAGGAAATAGAATGCCAATACATGGACTTATATCCGACTCCAAACAAACAAAGGAAACAGAAAGCCAATACATGGACTTATGTCTGACTCCAAACAATAGCACACGCTAACCAGCGAACACCAAAGAAAAAGGTTATCGGATCGACAAACTAATAGGGAGTCTGGAACTCGAGCCTAATAGTTGTCACACAAACACAAAGAGACGCTGAGCCGTCAAAAGAAACAAAAAGGTTGAAAAAGAAAAAGGGTGCCCGAAGAGATCTCGCTCGATCTCCTGCATGCGTATCTCATCTGGTATGAGAATCAGCGCGACGTAGTTCCCCTTAACAGGGGAGAAACTCTCTCCTAACCAGAGACCAGGGAAACAACAAACTAAAAGGGAGACTAACTCGAGCCTAATAGTTGTCATGCAATCCACAATCCCTAAGTTGAGATCTCTAATCAGAACCTAACTCACACAGGAAGCAAGTCAGCTCAAAAACATCAACACCAGTGAACAAGTATCACACATTTTATCCATACAAGAGGCCCAAACAATGGGTAGGCTTTAGTCAAGAGGGATCATATCAACCTCGACAAACAAGCCAAACTGTAAGGGTAAACAGGAGCTCTTAACCACTAACATTGAGAGTTAGGGTGAGCATATCAAAATGGTAATGAGGATGAGACCTCATGCTCTTAACCCTGGCCGGGGTGAGCTCAAGACAATGAAAGCGTGGGGATCCAGAAAGAGGGACCCTATTCCACTTGACTGACTCTATACAAAGATCTTGGGTTCATGTTCTGGAGCATCAGCACGTAGTGCGAGCATGCAGAACGACTCACTGAATAACAGGGGATTGATTGCTAATCCCTTCTATTTGTCAATTGCCTCTTCACTTAGGAGGACTTATCAAGTAACATGCCTCACTTAGAGGTCTTTGGCACAAATGTAAACAAACACAAACAGTGCCTCTTAGGGAGGACTTCACCCAAAATGCCTGCCAAAAAGGTGACAGGATTTCCAGACTACATGGAGTCAGAAGGCTAAACTATCTCAGTGGTGTATCAACCACAATCCAAAGCTTAAGCAAAAGCAAAGCTAGCAAGCAACTAATGTATCTGTACAAAAGCTTAAACAGTTAATATCTCAATCAGAAAACCAACAGACAACAGTGGAACTTTCCAATATTTACAACTCAATGCAAGGCACAAATGCAAGCACTCAAATGAATTCATCACATCCATTTACCTACAAAACAATAATAGTTAGTAATCAAAAGTATTTGCATCTCATAAAGTGAGAGCAAACCAATCATCAAGGCTAATGTCCAAGCCTGAAACACAAAGCACAATTAGTTATGTACAAAAACACTAGTGCAAAGACTAGGTCCAAAACCAAACCAAATGATCAAAATAGAAGTCAATCTTTTGCATAATGCACATTCAAACAAATCAACAAGATATCCCCAAAAGGACCAAGATCAATTCATAATGCAAGTGCTTCAAACAATTCATGTAAAGCAAAGGCAAACAAAATGCACAAAGTTGGACATCCAAATTAGAAAATCCAAATCAAAACAGAAACACATCCAATGGTCTTGAAATTGTTTATGGGAATTCCACATGCTATGAACAAACAATGTGCAAAAAATTAGATCCAGAAGAGCTCAAATGATAGATGAATAAAAATGCACAAGTGCTACATCCAAAATGTGACACAAATTGTCACACTACATGTTCATGTGTCCAAAACAGTGATGGCATATGATAAAAATCTCAAATCAAAGCTCAAAAATCATACCACATGTGAGGATCAAGCACACCAAATTTCAGATCAATTGGATCAACTATGAGCATTTCATAAGCAAATGAATGTAACATGTCCAAATGACACAATGCTCAATCAAAAAATATCATATAAAAATCCAGAAATCAACAAATCATGAAAATCATATGAAAAAATACTAGACATTTAAACAAACATGTGAAAAAAAACTTGGATCAAATTGAATATTTCTACCATTTTTAGTGATTTTTCAAAATGGAATGAAATAAAGGAAAATGGAATTGGAAATGAAATCAGCATGTGCACACAACCAGGCTCGAACCCACGCACGCCAGGTAAATGAGAATTCACATTAAATCAGAAACACGTATATGCCTGGATTCGAACTCGCGCGCTGAAGGAATGGAGAGAAATCAAATAAAATTCAAACATGCGTGAGCCAAGTATCGAACTCACGCTCCCATAGATCCATGAGCGTTTTCAAAAAATTGATTTAGCAAAGTGCATACGGATGGTATCGAGCACGCGCACGCCTGGACCGAACACGCTTGAAACGCTGCGTTTTGAGCGAAAGTCAGACCAAACCCTAACACTTGCAGACGGCGGCGGACGGCAGAATCAGGCGTCTTCTCCGGCCAACCAGGCGGAGATTCATCAAGAAATTTTCCAGAAATCATCGTATCATACATGGTTGGAAAGATCTTCTCACGTAGATCATGAATATCATGTTCTTTTAACCTAAATACTCATGAATCAAACGGATCGAGGCAAAACATATTTGGTATCAAAACTTTAATTCCACATATATTCCTCATTACTTAACCAAATCAAAATCTAATTATATCAGCATGTTCAGCACAACAAGATCTACATAACTACATCAAGAATTTGGCAAAATGAGAGAGTCGAATTTTCACTTACTTGAATTGCAGTGTTATGAATCCGTGTATTCAAGGCCTCTAAAGTTCCAGATCTTCTTCCTCAACCTTACTGTGAAGCTTTATGCACCAAATATCCACTGAAACCTCTTAGATCTAGCTAAATCTCAAGCTTCCATCAACATGTTCATACACTTAATCTGCTCAAAATCTTATTCAGTTCCTCAAACCAGGCGTGGATTCTTACTCAATGATGCATGATAAGCAAGAATATGCAGAGAAAATTGGTGTTTGTGTGAAGAAATTTGAGTTTTGAAGAGAGAGAAAAATGGAGGGAAAATGGAAATTCTAGATCTCAAAGTTAGTTATGAGCAAAATTTGTTAGGGTTTGGCTTTTATATCATGTGTTAATGAGAATGCTAATCCAAATTAACCATTTGCTAATCATGCTTAGTGAGTTTTGAAATGAATTGCAAAAATGCAAAAGTGAGCTTGCATGGCCAATCCACACGTGAACAGTACCATGCAAAGGTCCAATTTCACTTAAAATCAGCCAATAAGCATCATGGAAGTGGTACTTTGTTTGTAGCATCAACCAAATTTGAATTGTGAAGTTTCCCTCCATTTTGCACATGTATGAATAAATGATCCTATGAGCTTATTCCATCCAATGCAATGATTCATTTGGAAAGTATTGGCCATGACAAGCATTTTGCAAAAAGAGTGGACCAATTTGGAGTTTTGAATCAAAAGTTATGGCATTTTGAACTTCCATGCGTGCTTTGTGATCATTTGGCCATAACTTCTCAACCAATCATCAGATGATCATGACATAGGACTTTTTGAAAAGGGGAGAGAAAGATCTTCAACTTTCATGTTCACCAAAGATCCATTTGAAGCTTCTTTAATGTTGGAAAATCAAGTTGAATGTGGACCAGAAACTTGCCATTTTTGGAAAATTGAAATTACAGGTCACTTTCCATTTTTGGAAACTTTTGCCATGACTTCAAAATCTTCAAGATAGATGTTTAGAATGACAAATGGACCTCTTTTGAACATGATTGAGGTGTTGAAACTCATTTCCCCACCTCATAGCCCTCAGCTTTTGCACAGTTGACCTTGGTGGTCCTCAGATGACCTTGACATGCCCTGATCAGCTTGAACCTCCACCACTCGGGGAAATTGCTCAAAGATGAACCCCTAGCTCATGTAAGCTCCTTATGACACTCATGTAATCCTCATCTCAATAAAACACCTCATCTCCTTGAGAAACCCTGGTTGAAAGAATGGCATTGATTAGGGTTGACCATAGGTCAAAACCCTAATCCAAAGGTACTTGAGGATGCATCTTGAAACCCTTGATGATGATAGAACCATGATGATGGTAATATATCCTTGCAAACAAGGTGATGCTCATAATCTTTGAGGAATCAAGAAACCCTGACTGAAGCACAAACCCTCAGATGGTTGATGATCAATTCATAAAGACCCTTAGGCTTGAATCATTTAACTTCCAATCTTCTGAAAAGACTTTGGAGGATGATCTTCTTAGTTCCATATGATATGCAAAATGCAATGCCTAATGTCCTAAAATGAAATGCAATGTCCCAAACTAGTCCCAAGAAGAGGAGGGCAAATTTTGAGGTGTTACAGCTGCCCCTATTCAATCCACTGTGAACCTGTCGATATGAACAGCCTCGGCTTTCAGATGATCAGAGTGAAGAGTGGTTGAATACGAAGAACAGACGAACAATTTGCGCTCCGCTGGGACTTATTATCTTTTTTTGCTTTTCTTGGACCCCATAACTTCTTTGATTTTCACATTTTTTGCTTTTCTTGGACCCCAAAACTTCTTTGATTTTCATTTCCATCTCCGCCCGACATAAATTCTTCCTTGAATATCGCACTACTGGGGAATACCGTTGATCCAACGTCACGATGCTAAACTCCTCGGAGTAACATCTTCCAACTTCCATCTCCGTACGACAGAAATTCTTCCTCCAATATCGCACTACTGAGGAATACCGTTGATCCAACGTCACGATGCTAAACTCCTCAGAGTAACATCTTCCAACTTCCATCTCTGCACGACAGAAATTCTTCCTCCAATATCGCACTACCGGGGAATACCGTTGATCCAACGTCACGATGCTAAACTCCTCAGAGTAACATCTTCTAACTTCCATCTCGCACGACATAAATTCTTCCTCCAATATCGCACTACTGGGGAATACCGTTGATCCAACGTCACGATGCTAAACTCCTCAGAGTAACATCTTCCAACTTCCATCTCGTACGACATAAATTCTTCCTCCAATATCGCACTACTGGGGAATATCGTTGATTCCATGTCACGATGCTAAACTCCTCAGAGTAACATCTTCCAACTTCCATCTCGCACGACAGAAATTCTTCCTCCAATATCGCACTACTAGGGAATACCGTTGATTCAACGTCACGATGCTAAACTCCTCAGAGTAACATCTTCCAACTTACCAGCAAAACCAATTCTCAAACGGTAACCACAGCTTGAGACTAGGTTATGCTTGCAATGCTGATGCATGATTTTTTTTTGCAGCGTAATGCTCCATAACCATGGAAATGCTACACAATGAGTTATGCAATATGCTATGCTCTTCTAAATGATGAATGTATAAAAAGCATCCCCCTCAGGGGATGGCACGAGTAACTCTGTTGAGGAACTCAATATCTCTCCAATCTCCAATCCTGCTTGAGGATAGCACCGCTGCTGGGGAAAGGACAATCCCTTACTAAGGATGACCTCCACTGAACCCGATCCGCTTGGGGACTTCGCTGGGGAAATAGTTACCAACGCACACCTCCGCTAGGGAAACAGCAACCTTCAGACTTGCTGGGGAAGTAACAATCTCAACCCTGCTAGGGGAAACAGCAAGCTTCAGACCTGCCTGCCGAGGAAACACCGACCTCGAACCCGCTGGGGAGATACAGAATATGACACGGAACACCTGTCGACTCGTCGAACCCTGGTATTCACCATCTAACCATAGTGTTAATTTTCCACTTCTTCGGACTTTGAAGAGTCTTCTTGATTAACCCTCAAGGATCGTCGCCATTCTTTCGTCGTTTTCACACCATTCCTCCACTCCTTGTCCCTGATTGGACTCGAAGGAATCTTTCATCAAAAAGCTTCACATCACAACCTGCAAGTGAGTGAAAATATCTAACAGCACCTACAAAAGAGATCGTTAGATGAAAATGTGCCCCAGGCGTGCCAAAATTTCAACACCTGGGTCACTCAACCTTCCGAATAAGATTTCAAGTTCTCAATCCTATAAACATGCATTGGAAGGGACCCGTATGTCTCAAAATGCAAAGATTCTTATCAAGATAAATGGATGTTTTTGCAATCAAAACGGTAATGAAAACAAAAACAAAATTATTTTACTGAATATGCATTTTATTGATCGAAAAAGGTGGCTCGTAACTGAGCAATACACAGGAAGCAATTCCTGAAAAGAGGTAATTGCACACAAAAGGAAAATCTATCCTAATGGCAATGTGAACCCGTGATCTCATCGAGTTCCAACCCGGTTACAACCCATATGTCCTCAAGACTCTCCGCGCTTTCTGCCTTCTGAACAAGACACTTCCGACCGATCCCTGTCGGGGATTATCCATGTGTCATATCCACAGTGCAAACGATCATGCTAGACGTAATTGTTCGTTTCAAGCCCTCTTTTGCCTGGACCGTCCTTTCGGGTTTTCAGTCCACCGGGATACCCTTTTTTGCCCAAGCCGCCCTTGTGGGATTTTCGACTTGCCGGGTGTACAGTTTTTTCTTTTTATCCCTAATTTTTGCCCGAACCTTTTTTCATTTTTTCTGGTTCGCCGGGATGCCCATTTTTGCTTGGACTATTTTATTCTTTTCGTCCAGCGGGTCTCTTATACGAAGTATTTTTTAACTGCGTCCGCATTCACAGGGGATGGAAAATCCTCACCATCCATGGTCGTCAACAACAAGGCTCCGCCAGAGAAAACCTTCTTGACCACGAATGGACCTTCATAATTGGGTGTCCACTTGCCCCGACGATCGTTCTGAGGAGGAAGGATCCTTTTCAACACCATATATCCCACATGATACACACGAGGTCGCACATTTCGGTCAAAAGCACGCTTCATTCGCTGCTGGTACAACTGTCCATGACAAATGGCTGCCAGCCTCTTTTCCTCAATCAGGCTCAACTCTTCATACCGAGTCCTTACCCATTCAGCCTCTTCCATTTTCACGTCCATCATGACTCTCAACGAAGGAATCTGGACCTCAACTGGTAACATGGCTTCCATTCCATACATGAGAGAGAAAGGCGTTGCCCCAGTAGATGTACACACCGAGGTTCGATACCCATGCAATGCGAACGGCAATATCTCGTGCCAATCCTTATAGGTCACGACCATCTTCTGCACAATCTTCTTAATATTCTTATTAGCCGCCTCGACCACCCCATTCATCTTTGGACGATAAGGAGAAGAATTGTGATGCTCGATTTTGAACTCCCGGCACAGTTCTGCCATCATGTTGTTGTTGAGATTAAAACCATTATCAGTAATGATTCTTTCGGGAACCCCATATCTGCAAATGATATCCCTTTTGAGGAACCTGGCAACGACCTGTTTTGTCACGTTTGCATAAGATGCCGCTTCCACCCACTTGGTGATGTAATCAATAGCCACTAATATAAACCGGTGCCCATTCGAAGTCGTGGGCTCGATCTTTCCAATCATATCGATGCCCCACATAGCAAACAGCCTCGGAGATGACATCAAACTCAACGGGTTTGGAGGTACGTGCACCTTGTCAGCATAAATCTGACATTTATGACATTTCCGCACGAAATTGAAACACTGAGCCTCCATGGTCATCCAGTAATAACCAGATCTTAACAACTTTTTCACCATCGCATTCCCACTGGCATGGGTACCAAACGACCCCTCGTGCACCTCTTTCATCAATTGGCTTGCTTCTTTGTCATCGACGCATCTGAGCAAAACCCAATCGAAATTCCTCTTGTACAAAACCCCATCGTTGTTCAGATAGAATACCATGGCCAACCTCCTCAGAGTCTTTCGGTCCTTTTTAGACGCCCCCTCGGGATACTCTTGGGTCTCCAAATAGCGCTTGATGTCATAATACCATGGCTTTTCATCATCAGGCACTGTTTCAACAGCGAACACATAAGCCGGTCTATCCAGTCGTCCCACCTCAACACTAGGGAACTGATTCCACCACTGCACTTTAATCAAGGCAGCCAGAGTAGCCAAAGCATTTGCCAAAGGATTCTCTTCTCTCGGCACATGGCGCAATTCCACCTTGGTGAAAAACGTCAACAATCTCCTCGTATAATCCCGGTATGGAATTAAGTGAGATTGATGCGTACACCATTTCCCATTATCCTGGTTCACAACCAAAGCTGAATCTCCATAGACAACAAGGTTTTTGATCCTCAAATCAATCGCCTCTTCGATACCCAAGATACAAGCTTCGTATTCAGCCACATTATTGGTGCATTCAAACGTTAGCCGGGCGGAAAAATGAATGTGGGATCCTTTCGGCGTAACCAAAACAGCACCAACTCCACTACCATTCACGTTAACGGCCCCATCAAACATCAGAATCCATTCGGACTCAGGGTCAGGCCCCTCCTCCGAGATCGGTTCCTCACAATCTTTCGATTTGAGAAACATGATGTCCTCATCAGGGAACTCAAATTTCATCGGTTGATAATCCTCAATGGGTTGCTGGGCGAGGTACTCAGACAATACACTCCCCTTGATTGCTTTCTAAGAAGTGTACTGAATATCATATTCAGTCAAAATCATTTGCCATCTCATAACCCGTCCGGTCAATGCTGGCTTCTCAAAAATATACTTGATCGGATCCATCTTGGAAATCAACAAAGTGGTATGAACCAACATATACTGTCTTAGTCGGCGAGCAGCCCATGCCAAAGCACAACAAGTTTTCTCGAGCAGTGAATATCTTGTTTCACAGTCGGTAAACTTTTTGCTAAGTTAGTAAATTGCATGCTCTTTTCGACCAGACTCGTCATGCTGCCCCAGTACACACACCATAGACCCCTCGAGGACTGTCAAGTACAAAATTAACGGTCATCCCTCCACAGGAGGCATCAGAATCGGAGGCTCCTGCAAATATTATTTTGTTTTTTCAAATGCCGCTTGGCAATCATTATTCCACCTGACCGTTTGATCTTTTCTCAACAACTTGAATATAGGTTCACACGTGGCTGTTAGATGAGATATGAATCGTGAAATGTAGTTTAATCTACCTAAGAAACCACGAACGTCCTTTTCTGTTCTCGGTTCAGGCATTTCTTGTATCGCTTTTACTTTAGCAGGATCAACCTCGATTCCTCTTTCGCTCACAATAAACCCCAGCAACTTACCGGACCGCACTCCAAAAGTGCACTTATTCGAATTCAACCTCAGTCTGAATTGTCTCAACCGGTCAAACAGCTTGGCCAAATCCACCAGATGCCCCTCTTCTGTTTGGGACTTTGCTATCATGTCATCAACATAGCATTCGATCTCATGATGAATCATATCCCTCTGATACGTGGCACCGGCGTTCTTGAGACCAAATGGCATCACCTTATAACAAAACGTGCCCCATGGTGTGATGAACGTTGCTTTCTCCATATCATCTGGCGACATTTTAATTTGATTATAGCCAGAAAAGCCATCCATGAAGGAAAACACCGAGAATTGAGTTGTATTGTCTACCAACACATCAATGTGAGGTAATGGGAAATCATCCTTCGGGCTAGCTCTGTTCAAATCCCGGTAGTCCACACACATCCTCACCTTTCCATCCTTCTTCGGCACCGGCACAATGTTCGTGACCCAAGGCGGATAATTAGTGACAGCTAGGAAACCAACATCCAACTGCTTTTGTACTTCCTCTTTAATTTTCATGGCCATCTCAGGTCGAGTTCTGCGCAACTTCTGCTTCACTGGAGGACAATCTTCTCTCCATGGCAACCTGTGCACAACGATATCGGTATCCAACCCTGGCATATCTTGATAAGACCAGGTGAAGATATCAACATAGTCTTTCAACAAGGCTACCATTCTGCTCTTAACATTCTCCTCCAAAGCAGCCCCGACTTTCACTTCCTTTCTGACCTCCTCGGTACCCAGATTGACGACCTCGACTTGCTCCTCGTGCGGTTGAATCACCTTCTCCTCTTGCTCCAACAACCTGGCTAATCCCTCTGGCAGTTCACAATCTTCTTCGCCTTCTTCTTCGGCATGATAAATCGGGTTGTCGAAGTCATGTGAGGGTGTAACAGGATTGTTATCAATGAGATCCGGAGGATGATCGCATCTGCATGAATGTGGATTCATGCATTGCTTTTAGAACCGAAACGAAGCAAATTAAAAGGAAGAAAAATGAGAACAAACATTGCCATTTTTATTTATTTATATTAACTGCAAAATAAATGAAAAACAGGGAACACCGCTTTTAATATGAAAAACATCCTTTTATTGATATTGCAAAATGAAACACATGAGGTGGCCCTTACAATGAACCATAACGTTTCGGGCAAAACGTATGGCTTCCATGCAAACAGAATTGAAAAACAGAAATATTACTCTTCATGTAGAGTGACAGTGATGATCTTTTCGGCCTTCCAGTTCTGAATCTCCATCCCTGGTACGCACGGTTTTATCCACGAGTCGAGCTCGCAGTCACTGTCGATCTCTTCACCCACCGCACAGACGTGATCTGGATCTAGCATTCCAGCACTGGTGAACGTGAACGACTGACGACGACCTCTATTCTGTCCAGACGAGCCTCGGCCCGGCTGATAACCAACCCCAAACCTGTCCTCTCTCACCGTGATGTCTATCATCCTTTCCCAACCTGGGGCTTCTCCATTCTTCACCACCTCAACGGCCTGTTTGTAAGAAGAAATGGACGATTTCTTCTCTTCCTTAGCAAAAATGGCATTCTCCACCTTGACGGTTTCAAACGCCTGACTTGGTGTTTCAAATATTTCACCGTCTATTTCCACATATTTGAACGACGACAGTTGGCTGACAAAGATATCCTCCTCCCCCCAATCAACTTTCTCAAATCGGAGACGTCCCCCATCCATCATTCTCTGAATCGTCTCCCTCAACATTACACACCCATTCGTTGTGATAGTGCAAGCCGCACAACAATTACTACAACCAGGGAAAACTCCACTCTTCATCAGATGTCTCTTGACCACAGACATTGGAGTTCTCAACTGATCCACATCGGTCACTTCTATTTTTCTCTTATCCTCTGACATCACGTTCAACCCCATAGGACCATGCATCGGCATGGGGTTAGCATTATCATTCGGCGTCGGTGCAAAATTGATGGCTTTAGAATCCATGAAATCTTGAACGACATGCTTAAAAGCTTTACAACCCTCAATGTTATGCCCGGGTGCACCAGAATGGAACTCGCACTTGACGTTCCCATCGTAACCTGCAAGCCTTTGATCTGGTCCTACCGGAGCCAACGTCCTCGGCTGAACCAACCCGAGATCATTCAACCTCTTAAACAAAAAGGTATACGTCATGGATGGCCTATCAAACTGACGATCTGTCATCCTTCTTCTCTCTTGGCACCCAGCTTTCTGCGTTCTCTGTTGAGGTGACTGTTGTTGCTGCTGTATAGATTGATTACCAGCAGGAATCGTTACTGCAGCAGCATACGGGTGGTAATGATCCCTACCTTGTCCCCTTTGGGCATGCACATCACTCGATTCACCCTCCTTCTTGCGCTGACCATCACCAAAGGGCTTCTTTACTCCATATGACAGAGCATTTCCCTGTATTTTCCCCATTCTCAACCAGCTTTCAATCCTCTCCACCTTCTCGGCGATTGCTTTCTGACCCAAGGCGAACCCTTGCATGACATTGATCAACTCACTTATCTTCTCTTTCAGCTCGAGAATGTCAGCATTAGGTGGATCCATCAGTTTGGGTTTGTTGCGTCTGGTAGGGTATCTGTGCGGACGAGCTACGTGCAGAGGAATGACTCGGCATGCGCAAGCAACGATTCCTGAGTCAATCAAACACGTTAGAAACTGACACCTGCAAAACAGAAAACAGGTTATATGACTCACGCATGAATGCAATGTCTATCCGTATGAGGAACATTTTGTCCTTTGATTCTGGCTTCATCGAGACGGATAATAATTTGACAATAACATTCTGACATCAAGATGTCTCTTAACCAGAATCTCAATCGAGAAATGTACCCTGATTATGGATAGACATGAGTTAGATGCAGATGAATGCAAAATGAGAATGATGCAGATGCATGAATGCAAGTCACAATGCCATCCTCCAAGTCATCTGAACATCAACTATACTGGATTTTGGTCTCAGAATTGATCACAACCATCTGAAGGACTGAGTAACCATAAATCCAACTCGGGGTTCCGAAATAAACGGAACCGGAGGATACATCACCATCATCACAGGTACATCACTGACCAAAAAGCAACAAGATCCTCTGGACAAGCAACCACAAATTCAACCCGGGGATCCGAAATAAACGGAACCCGCTGATAAATACCGCGGACAGAACTCCGGCGTCTCAGAAATAAATGTCCATAAATCCGACTGAACCAAAGTCACCATCAAAGAGTCACCATCAGATCCTGTGTCTGTAGGAATCCAACCCTCCCCTCACAGGTGAATTCTAACAAGGTCATCCTAAGGCGGATAATGGTCTCGACAATCGGACAAGATACTCAACGGGTTTGACCTTTCGGGTGTACCGTTGCAGCTCTCATAAGATCATCTAAACCAAAGATCCGGGAAAGAAAGGTCACCGATGTCAACAACTCAAAAGAGGTAACCCAACCATGGTGGATACTCCACCAGGAGGGGCTTTCTCAAAAGAACCTCGTCCGGCTGTGGTATGTCACGTCGCCAAAAACATGTTGACCTAACATGAGAGGAAACATGAGACCACGCTAATCCTAGGTGTATACTCGGGCCTGGGTTTTAGCCCCACTCAGAACACCCACCCCAAATCAAAGGAACCAAACCTGTCCAGAATCCAGCACAGTAATAATATGATGCATGCAAACATATATGCAAATATATACACAGTATAATAATCACAAATGCAATAAATAAAGCAGTAAAAGCAACCAAAACTACCCTAAAGAGCACTAGGATTGACTCGCTTAGGGAAGATGGACCAGCAAGAGGTCAACTTGTCATCCCCAGCAGAGTCGCCTGCTGTCGCAACGCGAAAAACAACTGGCGGAAAATAAACAAGTTTACAGAGCCGCCACCAACGCTATTCATCCTATGACGGAAAGGAAGCGCGGGACTAACCTAAGAAAGGGAAAAGGAACGGTCTTACGACCAGAGATTGCAAGGTACGGGAGTCGGTTACGCAAGGGGAAGGTATTAGCACCCCTCACGTTCGTCGTACTCAACGGGATCCACGCTCGAAAGAATAGGAAAAGGTTGCTAATAAACTGCTCAAAGAAATGCACGCACTGGAATAATAAAACAGGCGAAAGAAGATGGAGGAAGGGGACTTGGCAGGATGTCGCATCCTAGGCCTACGTAGTTTGTCAGATACAAACATCAGAGTCAACGTAGTTCGGGGAAATGGGAAACATGCTCGCTAGGATATCGCATCCTATGCCTACGTATCTTCTCTATCCAGAAAAAGAATCAGAGCACTCGTAGCTCGGCTAACGCACGCCGAAACAAAACACCAAAAAAAGATGCTGAGACGTCAAAAGAAACACTCAACAGGAAACAGAATGCCAATCCATGGACTTACACCCGACTCCTGACAACAAAAAGGAAACAGAATGCCAATACATGGACTTATATCCGACTCCAAACAAACAAAGAAAACAGAATGCCAATACATGGACTTATATCCGACTCCAAACAATAGCACACGTTAACCAGCGAACACCAAAGAAAAAGGTTATCGGATCGACAAACTAATAGGGAGTCTGGAACTCGAGCCTAATAGTTGTCACACAAACACAAAGAGACGCTGAGCCGTCAAAAGAAACAAAAAGGTTGAAAAAGAAAAAGGGTGCCCGGAGAGATCTCGCTCGATCTCCTGCCTACGTATCTCATCTGGTATGAGAATCAGGGCGACGTAGTTCCCCTTAACAGGGGAGAAACTCTCTCCTAACCAGAGACCAGGGAAACAACAAACTAAAAGGGAGACTAACTCGAGCCTAATAGTTGTCATGCAATCCACAATCCCTAAGTTGAGATCTCTAATCAGAACCTAACTCACACAGGAAGCAAGTCAGCTCAAAAACATCAACACCAGTGAACAAGTATCACACACTATATCCATACAAGAGGCCCAAACAATGGGTAGGCTTTAGTCAAGAGGGGTCATATCAACTCGACAAACAAGCCAAACTGTAAGGGTAAACAGGAGCTCTTAACCACTAACATTGAGAGTTAGGGTGAGAAGATCAAAATGGTAATGAGGATGAGACCTCATGCTCTTAACCCTGGCCAGGGTGAGCTCAAGACAATGAAAGCGTGGGGATCCAGAAAGAGGGACCCTATTCCACTTGACTGACTCTATAAAAAGATCTTGGGTTCATGTTCTGGAGCATCAGCACGTAGTGCGAGCATGCAGAACGACTCACTAAATAACAGGGGATTGATTGCTAATCCCTTCTATCTGTCAATCGCCTCTTCACTTAGGAGGACTTATCAAGTAACATGCCTCACTTGGAGGTCTTTGGCACAAATGTAAACAAACACAAATAGTGCCTCTTAGGGAGGACTTCAGCCAAAATGCCTGCCAAAAAGGTGACAATACTTCCAGACTACATGGAGTAAGAAGGCTAAACTACCTCAGTGGTGTATCAACCATAATCCAAAGCTTAAGCAAAAGCAAAGCTAGCAAGCAACTAATGTACCTGTACAAAAGCTTAAACAGTTAATATCTCAATCAGAAAACCAACAGACAACAGTGGAACTTTCCAATATTTACAACTCAATGCAAGGCACAAATGCAAGCACTCAAATGAATTCATCACATCCATTGACCTACAAAACAATAATAGTTAGTAATCAAAAGCATTTTCATCTCATAAAGTGAGAGCAAACCAATCATCAAGGCTAATGTCCAAGCCTGAAACACAAAGCACAATTAGTTATGTACAAAAACACTAGTGCAAAGACTAAGTCCAAAACCAAATCAAATGATCAAAACAGAAGTCAATCTTTTGCATAATGCACATTCAAACAAATCAACAAGATATACCCAAAAGGACCAAGATCAATTCATAATGCAAGTGCTTCAAACAATTCATGTAAAGCAAAGGCAAACAATATGCACAAAGTTGGACATCCAAATTAGAAAATCCAAATCAAAACAGAAACACATCCAATGGTCTTGAAATTGTTTATGTGAATTCCACATGTTATGAACAAACAATGTGCAAAAAATTAGATCCAGAAGAGCTTAAATAATAGATGAATGAAAATGCATAAGTGCTACATCCAAAATGTGACACAAATTGTCACACTACATGTTCATGTGTCCAAAACAGTGATGGCATATGATAAAAATCTCAAATCAAAGCTCAAAAATCATACCACATGTGAGGATCAAGCACACCAAATTTCAGATCAATTGGATCAACTATCAGCATTTCACAAGCAAATGAATGTAACATGTCCAAATGACACAATGCTCAATCAAAAAATATCAAATAAAAATCCAGAAATCAACAAATCATGAAAATCATATGAAAAATACTAGACATTTAAACAAACATGTGAAAAAAAACTTGGATCAAATTGAATATTTCTACCATTTTTAGTGATTTTTCAAAATGGAATGAAATAAATGGAATAATATGAAATAAAGGAAAATGGAATTTGAAATGAAATCAGCATATGCACACAACCAGGCTCGAACCCACGCACGCCAGGTAAATGAGAATTCACATTAAATCAGAAACACGTAATGCCTGGATTCGAACTATCGCGCTGAAGGAATGGAGAGAAATCAAATAAAATTCAAACATGTGTGAGCCAAGTATCGAACTCACGCTCCCAAGGATCCATGAGCATTTTCAAAAAATTAATTTAGCAATGTGCATACGGCTGGTATGGAGCACACGCACGCCTAGACCGAACACGCTTGAAACGCTGCGTTTTGAGCGAAAGCCAGGCCAAACCCTAGCACTTGTAGACGGCGGCGGACGGCAGAATCAGGCGTCTTCTCCGGCCAACTAGGCGGAGATTCATCAAGAAATTTTCCAAAAATCATCGTATCATACATGGTTGGAAAGATCTTCTCACGTAGATCATGAATATCATGTTCATTTAACCTAAAAACTCATGAATCAAACGGATCGAGGAAAAACATATTTGGTGTCAAAAATTTAATTCCACATATCTTCCTCATTACTAAACCAAATCAAAATCTAATTATATCAGCATGTTCAGCACAACAAGATCTACATGATTACATCAAGAATTTGGCAAAATGAGAGAGTCGAATTTTCACTTACTTGAACTGCAGTGTTATGAATCCGTGTATTCAAGGCCTCTAAAGTTCCAGATCTTCTTCCTCAACCTTACTGTGAAGCTTTATGCACCAAACATCCACTGAAACCTCTTAGATCTAGCTAAATCTCAAGCTTCCATCAACATGTTCATACACTTAATCTGCTCAAAATCTTGTTCAATTCTTCAAACCAGGCGTGGATTCTTACTCAATGATGCATGATAAGCAAGAATATTCAGAGAAAATTGGTGTTTGTGTGAAGAAATTTGAGTTTTGAAGAGAGAGAAAAATGGAGGGAAAATGGAAATTCTAGATCTCAAAGTTAGTTAAGAGCAAAATCTGTTAGGGTTTGGCTTTTATATCATGTGTTAATGACAATGCTAATCCAAATTAACCATTTGCTAATCATGCTTAGTGAGTTTTGAAATGAATTGCAAAAATGCAAAAGTGAGCTTGCATGGCCAATCCACATGTGAACAGTACCATGCAAAGTTCCAATTTCACTTAAAATCAGCCAATAAGCATCATGGAAGTGGTACTTTGTTTGTAGCATCAACCAAATTTGAATTGTGAAGTTTCCCTCCATTTTTCACATGTGTGAATAAATGAGACTATGAGCTTCTTCCATGCAATGCAATGATTCATTTGGAAAGTATTGGCCATGACAAGCATTTTGCAAAAAGAGTGGACCAATTTGGAGTTTTGAATTAAAAGTTATGGCATTTTGAACTTCCATGCATGCTTTGTGATCATCTGGCCATAACTTCTCAACCAATCATCAGATGATCATGACATAGGACTTTTTGAAAAGGGGAGAGAAATATCTTCAAGTCTCATGTTCACCAAAAATCCATTTGAAGCTTCTTTAATGTTGTAAAATCAAGTTGAATGTGGACCAGAAACTTGCCATTTTTGGAAATTTGAAATTACAAGTCACTTTCCATTTTTGGAAGCTTTTGCCATGGCTTCAAAATCTTCAAGATAGATGTTCAGAATGACAAATGGACCTCTTTTGAACATGATTGAGGTGTTGAAACTCATTTCCCCACCTCATAGCCCTCAGCTTTTGCACAGTTGACCTTTGGTGGTCCTCAGATGACCTTGACATGCCCTGATCAGCTTGAACCTCCACCACTCGGGGAAATTGCTCAAAAATGAACCCCTAGCTCATGTAAGCTCCTTATGACACTCATGTAATCCTCATCTTAATAAAACACCTCATCTCCTTGAGAAACCCTGGTTGAAAGAATGGCATTGATTAGGGTTGACCATAGGTCAAAACCCTAATCTAAAGGTACTTGAGGATGCATCTTGAAACCCTTGATGATGATAGAACCATGATGATGGTAATATATCCTTGCAAACAAGATGATGCTCATAATCTTTGAGGAATCAAGAAACCCTGAATGAAGCACAAACCCTCAGATGGTTGATGATCAATTCATAAAGACCCTCAGGCTTGAATCATGTAACTTCCAATCTTCTGAAAAGACTTTGGAGGATGATCTTCTTAGTTCCATATGATATGCAAAATGCAATGCCTAATGTCCTAAAATGAAATGCAATGTCCCAAACTAGTCCCAAGAAGAGGAGGGCAAATTTTGAGGTGTTACAAGGAGGAAAGGGTCATTCAATCTCATCAGGAAGAGTTGGAAGTCATTAACCTTGGTACTGAGGATGCAAAGAAAGAGATCAAGATAGGGGCTGCTTTAGAGGAAAAGGTCAAGAGAGGGCTGGTTGAAATGCTGCAAGAATATGTTGACGTATTCGCATAGTCGTATCAAGATATGCCTGGTTTGGATACAGATATTGTGGTGCACAGGCTACCTCTTAGAGAAGATTGTCCTTCGGTAAAACAGAAGCTTCGCAGAACTAGTCCTGATATGGCTGTCAAGATCAAAGAGGAGGTTCAGAAACAGTTGGATGCAGGTTTTCTAGCAGTTACCAATTATCCCCCTTGGTTGGCCAACATCGTACCCGTGCCGAAGAAGGATGGTAAAGTCAGGATGTATGTCGATTACCGAGATTTAAACAGAGCCAGTCCGAAAGATGACTTCCCATTACCTCACATTGATATATTGGTCGATAACACTGCTCAGTCCTCGGTTTTCTCTTTCATGGATGGATTTTCTGGCTATAATCAGATCAAGATGGCGCCAGAAGACATGGAGAAGACGACATTCATTACACCTTGGGGCACATTCTGTTATAAGGTAATGCCATTTGGGTTAAAGAACGCCGGTGCTACCTACCAAAGAGCTATGACGACTCTCTTTCATGACAAGATGCACAAAGAAATTGAAGTGTACGTGGATGATATGATTGCGAAGTCTCAGACAGAAGAGGGGCACTTGGTAAACTTGCAAAAGTTGTTTGAAAGATTGAGAAAGTTCAAATTGAGGCTGAATCCAAACAAATGTACATTTGGAGTGAGATCTGGAAAGCTGTTAGGTTTCATTGTCAGTGAGAAAGGGATTGAGGTTGATCCAGCGAAAGTAAAAGCTATTCAAGAAATGCCTGAACCAATAACGGAAAAGCAGGTTAGTGGGTTTTTAGGGAGGCTGAACTACATTGCACGGTTGATATCTCACCTAACAGCTACGTGCGAACCGATATTTAAATTGCTACGAAAAGATCAAGCAATCAGGTGGAACAATGATTGGCAAAAATCTTTTGATAAGATAAGAGAATATTTGTAGAAACCTCCAATTCTTATACCTCCAGTTCCTGGGAGGCCTCTGATAATGTACCTTTCAGTAACAGAGAATTCGATGGGGTGTGTATTGGGACAGCATGACGAGTCTGGTCGAAAAGAGCATGCAATATACTACCTTAGCAAAAAGTTTACCGACTGTGAAACAAGATATTCGCTGCTCGAGAAAACTTGCTGCGCTTTGGCATGGGCGGCTCGCCGACTAAGACAGTATATGTTGAACCATACGACCTTGTTGATTTCTAAAATGGACCCAGTAAAGTATATCTTTGAAAAGCCAACTCTTACCGGACGAGTGACTCGTTGGCAGATGATTTTGACAGAGTATGATATCCAGTACACGTCGCAAAAGGCCATCAAGGGTAGTATTCTGTCTCATTACCTTGCCGAGCAACCAATTGATGACTATCAGCCGATGATGTTTGAATTCCCCGATGAAGATATCATGTACTTAAAGATGAAAGATTGTGAAGAGCCACTTGTTGAGGAAGGACCGGATCCCGGTGACAAGTGGACACTGATGTTTGATGGGGCGGTAAATGTGAATGGAAATGGTGTTGGGGCAGTACTCATTAATCCTAAAGGTGCACACATACCTTTTTCCTCCAGATTGACTTTTGAAGTAACTAACAACGAAGTTGAGTACGAGGCTTGTATCATGGGGATTGAGGAAGCCATCGATCTAAGGATCAAAACTATGGACATTTATGGAGATTCTGCTCTAGTGATTAACCAAGTCAATGGAGACTGGAATACTCATCAGCCGCATTTGATTCCTTATAGAGATTACACCAGAAGGATCCTGACTTTCTTCAAGACAGTAAAGTTGTATCATGTACCCCAAGATGAAAATCAAATGGCTGATGCCTTAGCCACATTGTCTTCCATGATTAAAGTTCATTGGCAGAATCATGTGCCACACGTTGCCGTGAATCGACTCGAGAGGCCTGCGTATGTGTTTGCAGCCGAGTCTGTTATTGATGAGAAGCTGTGGTTTTATGATATTAAGAATTTCCTCAAAAGCCAAGAGTATCCTGAAGGGGCGTCAAAGAATGACAAGAAGACACTGAGAAGGCTAGCTGGAAGCTTTTACTTAAACAAGGATGATGTGTTGTACAAGAGGAACTTTGACATGGTTCTGCTCAGATACGTGGTTAGACACGAAGCAGACATGTTAATGCAGGAAGTACACGAGGGATCTTTCAGTACCCATGTTGGTGGTCATGCAATGGCCAAGAAGTTGTTAAGAGCCGGTTATTACTGGATAACCATGGAATCTGATTGTTTCAAATACGCTCGGAAGTGCCACAAATGTCAGATCTATGCAGATAAAGTGCATGTACCACCAAACCCTCTGAATATTATGAATTCCCCTTGGCCATTCATGATGTGGGGCATCGATATGATTGGAAAGATTGAACCTACTGCTTCTAAGGGACATCGCTTCATCCTAGTCGCGATTGATTACTTTACCAAGTGGGTGGAAGCAGCTTCCTATGCCAATGTTACCAGACAAGTGGTTGCTCGATTCATTAAGAAAGAAATTATCTGTCGTTATGGGGTTCCTGAGAGAAGCATCACTGATAATGGTTCGAATCTCAATAACAAGATGATGAAAGAGCTTTGCAAAGACTTCAAGATCGAACACCGCAATTCTTCTCCTTACAGACCAAGGATGAATGGTGTTGTAGAGGCGGCAAACAAGAACATTAAGAAGATTGTGCAAAAGATGGTTGTGACATACAAGGATTGGCATGAGATGTTGCCTTTCGCTTTGCATGGGTATCGTACCTCAGTGCGTACGTCAACCGGGGCAACTCCGTTTTGACTTGTGTATGGCATGGAGGTAGTCTTGCTAGTAGAAGTTGAAATCCCTTCTTTGAGGGTGATGATGGATGTAAAACTTGACGAGACTGGGTGGGTTCAAGCCAGGTTTGATGAGTTAAATTTAATTGAGGAAAAGCGATTAGCAGCTGTGTACCATGGACAACTATATCAGAGAAGGATGAAGAAGGCCTTTGATCAGAAAGTGCATCCTCAAAGCTATCAGATAGGTGACTTAGTTTTGAAGAGGATCCTTCCTCCCGGTACATATATCAGGGGAAAGTGGACTCCGAATTATGAAGGTCCATATGTTGTTAAAAAGGTCTTTTCTGGTGGAGCCTTGATGCTTACAACTATGGATGGTGAAGATTTTCCGTCTCCTGTGAATTCAGATGTAGTCAAAAAATACTTCGCATAAACTGACCCATTGGACAAAGAAAGAAAGTCCAGGCAAAAAAAGGGCATCCCGGCGAACCAAGAGAAAAAGAAAAGAAAAAGGTTCGGGAAAAAGTTAGTGATAAAGAATAAAAATAATATGTACACCCGGTAAGTCAAAAACATGCAAAGGCGGCTTAGGCAAAAATGGGTATCCCGGTGGATTGAAAACCTGAAAAGGCGGTCCAGGCAAAAGAGGGATTAAAGCGAAGACTACAGTCTGAGTTATCTGTACTTCATCGCGTTTCAGTGTCTACCATCTCGAAGGATATGATCGGTACAATCACTCTTCTCAGAAAGCAAAGAATTTTGGGGGAATTGAAGATCTATGAGTCATAACAGAATTGGAAAATAATGGAATGCCGTGTTCACATTGCCAATAGGATAGTTTATTTTCTTTTTTGGCGCAATTACCTCTTCCTAGGAATTGCTTCCTGATGTATTTTCCTTTATAGGCCATTTTCAATCAATAAAAGTCGTTATTCAGTCAAATTGCTCTCTTGTTTTTTTTATTTCTACTGTTTTGTTTGCAAAAAACGTCTGAATTTTTTGATAAACATTGCATCTAAAAACATGAAGGCTAGACAATGACGTGCGAAAAGATAAAACATCTGAAAATCATGTTGAATGTTGAGTACGCTTGAGTATATTTTGTCCATACGATCCCCCAGGGCATGTATGTCTTGCCGTTTTGCAGGTTACTATCTTTGATTGATGGCTAAAGCACATGAGCCAAAGTTTGTTCGAAGGAAGACCCTTTTGTTTCAACGATGTCCAGTCGTGTAAGAAGTTGGGTCGTCTAAGTCGAGTTTAGAGTTTGTTTCCCCATCATGGTCGAGAGGTTGGTGTTTTCCCAACAAGTGACTCCCCAGTTGAGTTGGTTTCTCTACCGTTCCGAGAATGTTATCCTCAGCAGAATTGTCGTATGTCCCCACAGAGTTGGAAGATCGAATCAGAAATTGTGTGCTCAGTAAAGTGATCATTTGCTTTCCCAGCAGGAGTTTTCCTCCCTTTGCATCTTGCATGTAGTAATCATCATTTGCATTCGCATTCTCAAATCACGTAGCATTTCCATTCAGTATGGAGCATTACGCCATGGAAAACTCAAACATATGCATACATGTATTAAACCAGACTGGATCATATCTCCGAAAGAAACGGATCATTTTTCAACATGAGTGTAGCACGTTTGTAGCAGTTGCTCTTGGCAACATTCAGAATCGATAATCCCAGTGAGATTTATCTTCTCACCAGTCCGTGAAAGGAAAGCTTGATTTTTCTTCCGATTTAGTCACTAGTAAGTGTCTGCCTTAATTTGACATATGTAAATATCATCCTTGCGATACCGGTAAGTGTCGTGTTGATCCCCGTAAATGTCTGTGGTTTTCTTTGATGTCGGCGAACATCATCTTTCGATGTCGATAAACGTCGAATTCCAATCGTTGGCCATCAATAAATGGCATGTCTCTCATGGTGTCTACAAAAAATCGTTCTGTCAACACCCGTGTGTGTCCTTTCCCTTTTTGGTGTCGGTAAACATCATTGTTCGATGTCGGTAAACATCAGCCGCTTGTTAACTATCGGTAAATGGTTTTGTCGTTTAAATAACTGTGTGTTTTCGCTATCCGTAAAAATCGAGTACTTCATTTTCGCCATCGGTAAATGGTTCGTTTCATAAATGTATTATTTCCTTGGTGTCTGTAAACATCTTTGTTCGATGTCGGTAAACATCGAGTTCCTTCCCATTCATCGGTAAATGTTTGGTCTTGTTTCACTTATAAACATCTTTGTTCGATGTCGGTAAACATCGAGTTCCTTCCCAATCATCGGTAAATGTCTGGTCTTGTTTCACTTATAAACATCTTTGTTCGATGTCGGTAAACATCAAGTTCCTTCCCAGTCATCGGTAAATGTCTGGTCTTGTTTCACTTATAAACATCTTTGTTCGATGTAGGTAAACATCGAGTTCCTTCCCAGTCATCGGTAAATGTCTGGTCGTGTAGCGCTTTCTTTGATATCGGTAAATATCAAATTTGTTTTGACGCCGCCATCGGTAAATGGCCTCGCTTTCTTTGATATCGGTAAATATCAAATTTTGTTTTGAAGCCGCCATCGGTAAATGGCCTCGCTTTCTTTGATACCGGTAAATATCAAATTTGTTTTGAAGCCGCAATCGGTAAATGGCCCCGCTTTCCTTGATTCGTCGCTTACAGAGTGCAAATTCTCCGGTTCTTTTGGTATTCAATCCCTATTTACCTTGAAAGTCTGATAGCCACTGCTTTCATCCGTTCAGGTTCACAGTTGATTGAATAGGGGCAGCTGTAGCACCTCAAATTTGTCCTCCTCATTCATGCATTCATTTTTAGGTCATTTAACATTTCATATTGCATTTCATCATGTCAATCAGAATTAGCTCCAAGAATTTGTCTTCCAAGAAGCTTGGATATCATCCAAGTCACTTTGTGGGTTCTATCTGAATGATCAGTCAACACAAGGGAAATTGTGCATCAACTAGGGTTTTTCTCAACACTAAAGGAAGTTTGTATCCATCTGGGCATCAAGGTCAAAGTAGGGTTCCTCAAGGATTGAGATGCAATCTTGGTTTGAAGGTCTTATGGATGTTGTGTAGAGCTCTTGGGAGCTAGGATTTCATTTTCAGAGGTTTTCTTTAAAGGATCAAGCTTAATGGGCTCAGTACAGTTCAAAATTCAACTATGAAGTCAAAAGTCAATTGTTGGTCAACTGAGGGTCAAATGGCTAGGGAATGACTTGAGATACTTCCAACGTGTTCAAATGGGGTCTATTCATCATTCAAAACATTAATCTTGAAGGAACAAAGGTCCAATGCACAGGTTACCAAATTTGGAAAGATGTTCCTGAGCTGTCATGCTCGCTAGGCGAGCAGAATGGTTCGCCTAGCGAGCCCTAAAATAAGCCACCAGAGTCACCTGCGCCCAGAAGAAACTTCCTGAACTTTCATGCTCGCTAGGCGAGCAATCCTTCGCTAGGCGAAGCCCACGCTTCCTCCTTCGCTCCAGCGAGCCTTGATGATGTTGCTACTGGAATTGCTCGCTAACCTGCTCGTTGGATGCTCGCCTAGAGAATAACTGCTAGCTATGCTTTTATCCAAGTCTGGGAGTGTTCGCTGGAACCTCGCTGAATGCTCGCCTAGCGAGCCCTTCGCTACTTCACTCGCCTAGCGAGCTTGACTGATGTACCAATCAAATCATCACCAAGGAAGCTCCAAATGAACTTTTCTCAGGCATGACAGTTGTAGATCTTTGTCTCCCCTTTCCAAAAAGTCCTATTTCAAGGCCATATGATGAATGGTTGAAGATTTGTGGTTCTTGAATGGTGATGTGTGCATGAAGGCTTTAAAAAGGCATAACTTGAGGTTGACAAGTCCAATTGGAATGGCTCTTTTTGCTATGGTTTTGTTTTGAGAAGTACTTCAAAATGGCATGCAAAATGACCTATAATTTTGCATGATTCTTCAATGGTGCAAGTCATTTTTCAAGCTTTCTTGCATGAAAAGTCAAAAGGACACAAGTTGACATCATGGAATATTCTCACATGCCAATCATTGGGAATTTATTCAGCATTGTTTTTTGGGCTAAATCCACCTTAGGATTTGAGCCCATGCATTCCCACATGTGTGGAAAAGTCATGCATGCACAAAAATGACACCTTTGCAAAATTGACATTAGACATCATTTTGTGTTATTTCTTTCATATAATCATGATTAATCAAGTCTCAAGAGAAGATTAAGGCATTAAACAAAGTTGTCCATGTGCAAATAAGGGGGTGTTTCCAAAATAGCAAAAATGATCATGGACTTGAAAATCTTTCATTTGAGCCCAGCAAGCCACAAAAATGAGGGGAAAAACTCTGAAAATATCATTAAGCAAAACCCTAATTCGTGCAGCCTCCATACACTCCAAAAATCTTACTTTCCAAAAATCATCTCATACTTGATTCTCATCAAATCCTTCCATACATCCATGAAAAATGAAAACCAGTAGCATATTCTTGTTCTACACACTCTAAGGATCACAAACCACCCTTCATTTGAGCCATTCCAAGCAGTTCCTAAACAGAGCTTTAATGGAGGTTGCTTCTTGAATCTCAAGATCTGGACCGTTTCAAGCACAATCAAAGGTAGCAAACATTTATAGAAGTTCAAGGGAGGTATTCTGAAGCCTATCTCATCACCATACTGGAGTTTTGGAAAGCGCCATTTCCGGTAACTCAAATTTTGACTCTCTTATTTCGCTCATTTCTTATGCCTAAATGAAACTACATGCTATGGTGATGATGTAGATGTGTTTACTTTTTAAAATGATGCAATATTGAGTGAGAAATCTTGATTTAAAATTTTGATGTTCAAACTTTTTGTTTATGATTTGAGAGATTGGTGAGGATTCATGAAAAAATAATATGGTTTTTGAGTTCCTAGCATAGGGTTTAGGGGGGGTAGCCCCATTTTTGTAGAGTTCTGGGCCGCGCGTGGAGGAGGCCGCCGTATGCGGTGGCTGGAATCCCGCTACCGTTACTGTTCACGGTCGGATTTGTCTTGAGGAAGAAGATGATCCCGTGACCGTTAGATCTTGTTGACTTGGTCTTTTGATCCAAAGGCCCACATTTTTTTTCTGATTTTTGTTTTTATTTATTTTATTTAGTCACTTAAGTGACTTGTGTGACCAATTGACATTGTTGCCTATGTGTCACATGCCATGTACATATTTCATCCCGTTTTATTTTATTTTTTAAAAATAGCAAAAATACTTAAAAATTCTGAAATTTATTGTGAGTGATCCCTGATGAGTCCTTGATTGTTGGGTACCACTGCCCAATTATTTGATGACATGTGGAATTTAATATGAATTTCTAATTCATTTATGTGCATTTTTGACCATTTGCATTCAAACCTTCATGAAATCCCATATTTTAATCATTATGACCCAAGCTTTTGCACACACCATCCCCATACATGATACTAAGATGTGGTAACTGGTTTGCTTATTTTCTATGTCATTTTGCTAAGGTTTGACACATGAATTTAAATGTTGTGTTTTTGGACGTGTTTTTGGCATTCTCAATTTCTTGATTTTTGTTTTCATATCAAATGAATCTGGATGCTCCTGATTTTTTTTATGATGTTTATATATGTTCCGTGGAACCTTGTGTTAAATTCCCATGAATTTAGGATGCATTTTCAGTTTGATTTGAATTTTTGAAGTTGATGTTTGCATTTTAGTCCCTATTTTGATGTTTGCTTAGCATGAGGCATTTGTGCCACTTCCTTTGAGTGTTGAAACCAATCCTTTTGCACATGTTTTAGTATGTATGTCATGTCTTGATGTGTGAATCCTTTCTCCCTGACTTTGAGTTTTGATACCCTTTTGATGCATTTGTTTGACAAGAGGTTTAGGCCTCCTATCCTTGGTTTTTTTTGCGAACGTTTGCGAACTTTAATAGCATGATTCATGTGGTTACACTTTGATTCTGGTTTAGTGCCTTTGCACATGTGTTCTACCTTGTTTTATGATGCTTCTATCAAGTCTTTGTGCATTTATTCATAATGAGCTCCTTTTTGCATTCATTTGAGCATGAAAGACGCATTAGAGTTTCATGATACACTTTGTTTGATTTTGGTCCAAAAGTGATTCTATGCTTATGATATGAACTTGGAGGTTTGCATATTGATTACATAGCTCATTTGACATGCTTATGATGTGCATACCTTGCTGCCATGTTCATTTCATCTTGACACATAATTGCATGAACTTGTCTATAATGCTTTTGTTGCATTTTGAGGTGTTTTGGACATGATTGACTTCCACTTTGCTAAGTTGGGTTTAAATGACTTTTGATTGATATTTTAGGAGTCATTTGGTTCTGTTTGTATGCTTGATTGCCTAATCCTTGACCCTTGCCTCATGCCTTTACCTTTTATGACTCATTGTTGAAGTTAAGCACCTTGAACTTGTATGTTGACTTGTTTGACTTTGATGCATCTTTGGATGTTTAGTGCTCTTGCTTTGATCTTGTTGAGTTGAGTTCTTGAGACACTTATTGAATTAATGTCACTTCTAACTTGGTGCTATTGTATCCTCCTTTCATCATTCATGCTTTGTTATGACATGCTTTCTATTGCATCCGTGCACTGTTTACCTGACACTGTTGTGGCTATGATTCTTTTATTTGGTGCAACTCTTGATTGCACCCCATCTTGTTATTCTAACTTGTTTGTTGAGTTTTTGTGAGGGATCACATGACTCTTGAAGAGATAGCTTGCTTGGTATTCCATTTTATTTGTGGGATACCATTTGGAGATTTATTCTGATTGCTTTGCTGACTTGTTTTCTTTGATGGTGATAGCTTGAGAGATCTCTGGGTTTCTTGTTTCTTTAGTTGTTGTTACTTCGGATCTTTATCCGTGTGGTAGACCTCGATAGGAGGCAATGTTTTTGTGTGTTTACTTTTGTGCCTAAAGACCTCTAAGAGGAGGCACCAGTGCTAAAGACCTCCATGAAGAGGCAATTGACGGATAAAAGGGATTAGTAGTCAATCTCCCGTTATTCAGTGTGTCATTCTTCATGCTCGCACTACGTGTCGATGCTTCAGAACAAAAGCCCAAGATCTTTTGTCCGGTCAGTCAGTGGAGAGGGTTTCATCTTTCTGAACCCCCACGCATTGTCGTGAGCTCACCCTGTCCAGGGTTAAGAGCTATGAGGTCTTATCCTCATTACCCTTTTGATCTGCTCACCCTGACGCTCAATGTCAGTGGTTAAGAGCCCATTTGATTTCCTTTCCATGGCTTGTTTATCGAGGTTGATATGACCCCTCTTGACTAAAGTCCTACCCATGTATGTTTGAGCCCCCTTGTTGGTGTGTTTACTTTATGCTATATGTTTTTGTGTGGTGTGATCGTCTCCCCATAGGACTGCTAGGCTTCGTATAGTCTCTCGTTTGCATGTCAATTAAGGTAGCATGGTTCCTTCGTCTAGGACTTCCTTTTTGCATGAGCATTCCTAAAACACAAACAAACTCTTTGATTTTCTTTTCTTAAGAACACATTAACTCCTTCTACTACAGGTGAGTAAGTCTCCAAAGGTCGAGCATCCGGTAGATTGCGTAGTAACGTCGTTCATCTAAAAAACACAAAACAAACAAAAATAGGTTAGCCGAGCTACGGTGCTCTGGTTCTCAATCCTTCTTGAGATACGTATGCAGCAGGGTAGGGCCTGTGCGAGCAATAACTCTTTCTTTTCCCTACTTTGATTTTCTCTCTTTCACATCGCATATAGGACTTTTATACACACACTTTAGACATAAATAGCAAGCGTGGATCCTGTGGAGTACCACAGACGTGAAGGGGTGCGATAACCTTCCTTTCACGTAACTGGCCCCCTTACTCGGTTTTCTTTGGTTCAAGACTTTGCTTTATCCGTTTCCTCCTAGTTATGCAGTACTACCTTTCCCTCCTCTTGGGATAAAAGTACATGTAGCGGTGCATTCGTCACTTTATGATTTATTGACTAAACCAAAAGCAAAGTATACAAAGAATCGAGTTGCCACCGCACTTTTATTTATCCAAAGGAATGGCTAAAAAGCGAACAAAAGCCTAAGAAGTTTTACACATAGAAAACTAATGAAAGGTCAGAGATCTGGGTAAGGGGTTAATTACGCAATGGGAAGGTGTTAGGCACCCAAAACGTCCTAGGTACTCCTAGGGAGCCCTTTTCACAACTTGTTGTACAAAATGTTATTTGTTTATGAAATATTTATTGTGCAAACATGGATTGAAGGGATGAGAAAAGAATATGCAAGTTATTATTTTTGTGTTTGAACGGATGAACCCGTTGCCTACGTACCTTTCCATGGAAGGTAAGGATCAAAATGCCGTAGTTCGGCTAAAAGATTTCCAAAATATGAGTGGATTCATTTTAAAACAAAAGCCCTAAGGTCTTTCGTTATCCACGGGAGAAAACTCAACCTTATACAAACAACAAGTCCACCATGTGAGAAAAGCTTCAACTTGCTAGTGAGGGGTTAACCCTATAATAAGCAAGGAAGTCTTACAATTCAATCACTAAGGACAAAAGGTGAGATTAACATCAACCAACTAGGATAAATCAAACCTATGGCTAATGTATGAAAACTTATCAAGAATGGACAAAGCCACAAAACAATTGAATGAGTGGAGTTAATCAATTAGAATTTATTCACAAAAGATGGTCAAGATATGATTAGAATTCAATTCAAAAGAAGTATTATGAAAATGAAGTTTGAAAAATCAGAGGCTTAAGGCCTAGGTTTCTAATTTGAAAAGAAGATGAAAATGTTTGCACAATGGTTTCAAGATTGGGTTAACATGCAAATGGAGGTTTAAAGAAACACAAAGGTGGGAGGGTGAGGAAGTAAAACTTCTTAGATGTTCACCTCTTGAGATCATATGTAGATGATTCAAGTGATTCCTTTGGAATAAGGCAACAATGCAAATAACAGATGAACAAAGTAAATGGATATCGGATGCCAATCAATGGACTTATTCCAATCTCACAAAACAAAATGGATACCGGATGCCAATCAATGGACTTACACCAATCTCACAAAACAAAAAGAAACATGGATACCAGATGCCAATCAATGGACTTACACCAATCTCCTAAAGCAAAAAGAAACATGGATACCAGATGTCAATCAATGGACTTACACCAATCTCCAAGGGATGATCACAGGAAACAACTGCCAATAAATGGACTTACAATTGACTCCTCACAAAACAAAACAAATGCAATAAGCAAAAAAAAGAAACAAGTTGCCAATAAATGGTCTTACACTCGACTCCAAGGAAAGGAATGCCAATGAATGGTCTTAGTTCCAAATCCCACCAGATCATAGGAAACAACTGCCAATAACTGGACTTACAATTGACTCATCAATGGACAAACAAAGTGTCACAAAGATATGAATAATGATTATGAAATGATATACAAGTAATGATAATAAATGCACAAAGGCACACTCAAGCAAATATGTACAGATGAATCAAGTAAGCAACCAAACAAGTCAATTAGCACACACTATATACAATCAATTAGGCTCAAGCAAGGTTAGGCTTTACAGCCAACTGGAATGCGGTATTTTGTGCTCTTAACCCTAACATTGAGAGTTAGGGTGAAGCAGATGAAAAGGAGATGAGGGGTGTGCCTCATACCTCTTATCCCTGGTCAGGGAGAGCTTTAAACAATGGAAAATGTGGGAGTTCAGAAAGTTGGAAATCTTCTCCACAAATGATTGACTCTATAAGATCTTGGGTTATTATTCACCATGCATCAACACATGGTGTGGGCAAGGTGAATGACACACTGAGTAGCAGGAGATGGATTACACATCTCTTTTATCTGTCGATTGCCTCATAAGAGGACTTTTCCTGCTTGGCACAAAAATTAAACAATCACAAGCATTGCCTCTTAAGGAGGACTTCAGACAGGTGCCTACCAATAACAGTAGGTCTTCCAGACTACATGAAGATTAGAAATTATACCTAAGTGGTTAAGCAACCAAGCAAAGCAAAGTTCACAATGAACTTAAAGCAACTTAAGTACCTGTGGAAACACTAAACAAATCAGTACAATACTCGAACAATCAGACAATAGTCAATAAGCAACAGACAATCCCAATGTACAAAATGTGTAAGCCAAAAGGCAAACTCAAATGAGTCAACATCAACCTACAAAACACACAAGTGTTAGTTATCAAAAGCAAACATCAATACTCAAGTGATGGAGCATCATCAATTATGGAACTTGGATGCTCAACCTGAAATCAAAGCTCAAACATAAGCAGCAAACCACTAGGTCAAAGCCTAGGGTCAAAGATGGAGAAAAAATTTAAAACAGGATCTGAAATTTAACATGAAGTAACTTCAATCACACCTTGACATATTCCAAAAGGTCTCATATCAAAATCAATCACCAAAAGCATTTCATGATCAAATGAAGTTCAAGGCAATTTCAAAGCTCATATGTGATCATCATGAATGAAAAATTCAAATCAAAACAGAAATGATTCAAATCAATCTAGAAAAATTCAAGCACATTCAAGACATATAACATGATCAACATACAAAAAATCAGAGGAATCAGAGATCATTTGGCATGGCAATCACATGGTACAAGTTGAACAACAAAAGGTGTGACACAAATTGTCACACCAGGTTAGCACAATCATAAAACAGCAATGGATCATAGGAGAAATACCAAACCAACACCAAAATGTCAAGCAATGTGTCTAGTTTCATCATGCAAAATTTCACATTCATTGGATAAGAAACAAGCATTTCACAAAGGTATAAGCAAGGCAAGGTCAAAATGGACATATGATCAATCATTCTAGCACAAAATAAAATACATCCAAGCACAACTTGTAAAATCATGATCATCAGAAAATAGACAAACAGAGGAACAAGATGCAAAAAATTGGGATCAAATTGATGCATTTTCCTATTTTTTATGATTTTATGAAGTTGAAAAAAAAATTAAAAAACAAAATGGAGCTAGCATGGAAAATGGAGGGAAAGTAAGAAAATAGTGAAACATTTGAAATAATTCCCATTGCTGGGAATCGAACTCAGTGTGAGTTCAAATGTTGGCGCGCGCTAGGTGCAAAACGCACCGTTTCATTAAGTGAGGTGGCCGGTCAATGCTTGAGTGGGTCGGTCAGCGCAACGTGAGCCAATCGAAGTGCTGTGTGGACGCACACGTGGACCAGTACATGCCAAGCCCTAAACTAACACATGCAAACCAGGAAAAGTGTGGCCAAAGGATCAAAACCGTGGCTGAAACTTGAGCTTCATCTTCTTCATGAGGAAGAAGATGAACAGTGTTCATGTTCATACGATTTCCAGAAGTTTTTTCCAGAAATCAAAATCAAGCACACTAACATGTAGTACATTCAATGGAGATTAAAGATCAATGAAAAGCTAAGCATAATTTCACATATCAAGATCAAATCGAACATAATAAGATTCATGCATGGAACTTGAATCTATCATAACTCAGTCAATATCGCACCAAAATTCATGATTCAAAGCTCAGAATTACCAGCACATCAAGATCTACAACAACATCATAATAGATTTTAAAATTAAGAGAATCGATTTATGACCTCTTGAAGTGCAGATTCGAATTTGGCTTGATTTAAGGCTTGTGATAGCTCCAATGTTCCTCTATGATGCTTGTATAGATGATTGAAGGAGAAATTGAAGCTTAGTTGCACACGAATCCAACAAATTTTGAAATTTCCATGGATGCTTCAAGCTTTGTGTATGCTTCAATATGGCGCCAATTGCTCCAATTCCACGTCCAATTCTTCTCAAAAACACTTCAGGATCATGAATCAAGCAATAGAAGAGCTTCTTGTGTGAAGATTTGCAAGAAAAATTTGAGAGAAAAGTTTGAAGAATTTTGGATCTAGATCTGAAAAATGAATGTTAATGCTGAAAACAGTTATGCTTATCCTTATATACCTCCTACTAATCATGTTTAGATCATGTTTAAGCCAAAGCCAAAGGTGATTAGCAAGTTGTGTAGTGTATGTGCAAAAATTGGATTTTCACCCCCATGCATGGAATGCATGTGTGAACAGTACACGAATTTCATCCATTTTTACTTAAAATCCAATTTTAAAACCAATGGTAATGGCAAAAAGTTCAAACCATGCACCAATTTTGAATTTTGTAATTTCCCTCCAAAAAACCAATGGATTAACAAGTGATCATGTGATGATAATTCATTTAATGTGATGCATGATTTGGAAATTAGAGGTCAAGAGGAGAATATTGCAAAAAGAACCACTCATTTTGGAGCTTTGGTTGAAAAGTTATGCTCATTTGAAGTCCCATGCATACTTTGCCATGATTTCATCATATCTTCTTAACCACACATGAGAAATTCATGATCTTGGACATTTTGGAAATGGGAGAGAAAGATCTACAAATTTCATGTTCAAGAAAATTTCATTTGAAGCTTTCTTGATGATGTAGTATTGAGTTGAAGTTGGTCCAAAATCTTTCCATTTTTGGAAAGTTCAAATTATAGGTCACTTTCCATTTTTGGAAATTTTTGACTAGACCTCAAATTCTTCAATGTGAGTGTTTGAAATGTCAAATGAGACTTGTTTAAACATGAATGAAGTATTTCTAATCACTTCCCACCTCCAAATCCATAGTTAACTTTGCAGTTGACTTTCTAGGCCTTCAGATGACTTGGGAATGTTCTGATGAAATTCAAGTCTCTACCACTTGGGATTTTGCTTCAAAATGACATCATGAATCATATGAACTCTTGTGAATGATTGTGGGGTCCAAATCTCAAGAATGACCACCATCTATTGCTCAATGAATGCTTTTGATTGCCTTGACCTGCTAATGCTTCATCTGCAAGACAAAGGGTAGATGACATATTTTTGTACTTTTGGTTAGTGATAAAAAGGAAAAGCAATGACATACAAATGCAAACATGCTTGGTGATCAAGAATCACTCAAAAAGATGACCCACCCACAGGGAAGGAAGCAAGGTGTCTAATGATCCTTGAGGCAATGCAATGATATGATATGATGCCATGAGGGATCTTAGGGACAAAATTGGGGTCTTACAGATGCCCCTATTTAAGGTCATTCTAGCCGGAGAAGTGAAGGTTAAAATCTTCATCTCGACGCGGTAGAATGGGCTTAAATAACAGTAATGAGACAAATTTTGGTCCCTAAGAGACCTCATGATGCAAATGTATGTATGCAAAAGAAACAACCTCTGTGGGGAATCCTGGTCCACAAAGAAAAGACGATCCATTGGAGTAATACACTCACCAGGAACAGAGACTCTAACAGGACTTTCATGGGGATAAGAAAAAGAAAAAGAATGCGTGAGCAGGACACGACTCTGAATTAGGGGAAACTGACGCGGCGTGAACAGGACACGACTGGTCTAGAGACCTCACTAGGGAGTAAAGGACTCAAACTGGGAAAAAGAGTTCCAAAGGAAGACACACATCCATTGGAAAGACTCAAGCTGACTCAAACTATCCACGAAGGATACTTCGGATGAAAATCCGGACTCGGACTAGGGAAAGATCCACACAGAATCTCCCTACCGGGGAAAATTGCATATATTGGGAAAAACGCCAATACCGCAAAAGGGAAAAATCACAACGGAAACTCCACTGGGGAATGTCTAACAAAGAGACTCTCCTGGAGAAAAAACTGCAAGATGAGGTGTTACCGGCTACTGGGTAACAAACTCAAAGAGACAAGTGATCTAAACACCGGCTACTGGGTGAAAGAACAACAAGCTCAGGAAGAATGAATATCTAAGACCGGTATAAGGGTGAGAGATATCAATCAACCAAACATCTGAGAAAGACCTAAAAAAGGTACATCAACTCAGGAAAATCTGACTCCGCAGGGGACCAAGGTCATAATAGGGAGCAGAAAGGAAGGAACACCAGGGATACCGGTTACTGGGCATATAATAGGTGACCGACCAAAGCGTGAATTGGTATATATGCCAAAACACTCATCATCCGAAAGGAGGGCTTGAAAAAGCAAATCGACTTACAGGATGGACATTCGACTCCGCAACGGGAAAACGAATCTTACTCAGCTGGGGAAAAAACCCAAAGAGCGCATGAAATATAATATCCATTACCGTCAGAACGTGGATAGTATACTCGCATGAGATATATTATCTATTACCGTCAGAACGTAGATAACATACTCGCATGGAAAGAACACCAGGGATACCGGTTATTGGGTATATAATAGGTGACCAACCGAAAAGAGAGACAATCGATACCAACACAAACATGGTAAACGAAAGATAACTCACAGGGGATAAATTGCAAGCATCCGGCAATTATCCAGGAAACAACAAAGAATATTCAATTCCGCAAAGGAACACGAATCTTACTCGACTGGGGAAACACAAAAGGCTTCGACTGAAGAGTGCATGAGATATATTATCCATTACCGTCAGAACGTGGATAACATACTCGCATGGAATATTATCCACAACCGGTTACTGGGTTAATAAAGGATAAATCAACCGAAAAGAAAGGCATCGGGATACCAAAACTAGGTATATAAAGATGACCGATCAAAGGGAGCAACAATCATTACCAAGCAAAAGGGTAAATGAAAGAGAACTCACCAGGGATGCATTGATAAACATCAATGATCCGGGGAACAAATCACTGGAAAACGGTGAAAGGACCCGCTGAGGATAAAATTGCTAGCATCCGGCAATTATCCACAAGGAAAGATTTGCTAGGGATACAATTGCTAGCATACTGGATGAAGATAACCACAAAGAGTAACCATCATCGGTTAGGATGAACAGAAAGGTTAACTCTGTGTAGCGGTGTATTCGTCGCTATATGATTTATCGATTAAACCATAAGCAAGGCATACAAAGAATTCGAGTCGCCACTGCACTTTTATTTATCCAAAGGACTGGCTAAAAAGCGAACAAAAGCCTAAGAAGTTTTACGCGTAGAAAACTAATGAAAAGATCAGAGAGTCTGGGTAAGGGGTAAATTACGCAATGGGAAGGTGTTAGGCACCCATCATGTCCTAGGTACTCCTAGGGAGCCCTTTTCACACTTGTTGTATAAAATTGTTATTTGTTATGAAATATTTATTGTGCAAACATGGTTGGGATGATGAGAAAAGAATATACAATTTAATTATTTTTGTGTTCGAACGGATGAACCCGTTGCCTACGTACCTTCCATCAAAGGTAAGGATTAAAACGCCGTAGTTCGGCTAAAAGATTTCCAAAAGTTAGTGGATTCAATTTTAAACACAAGCCCTGAGGTCTTACGTTATCCACGGGAGAAAACTCAACCTTATACAAACAACGAGTCCACCATGTGAGAAAAGCTTCAACTTGCTAGTGAGGGGTTAACCCTATAATAAGCAAGGAAGACTTACAATTCAATCAACTAAGGACAAATAGGTGAGATTGACATCAACCAACTAGGATAAATCAAACCTATGGCTAATGTATGAAAACTTAACAAGAATGGACAAAGCCACAAAACAATTGAATGGATGAAGTTAATTGATTGTGATTATTCACAAAAGGAGGGTCAAAATATGATTAATATTGATTCAAAAGAAGTATTATGGAATGGAGTTTGAAAAAGTCAAGGACTTGGGGTCCAGGTTTTTGATTTAAAAACATGAAGATGTTTGCACAATATTTATCTCAAGTTTTGAAAGCAATGTGTGAAAAGGTTTAGGACAAAATGGATGCATGGATGAAGATGGAGTGTAAAACTTCCTAGAAGGTTCACCTCTTGAAATCATATAGAAGATGATTCAAGTGTGTCCTTTGGAATAGGCAATGATCAATAGTAAACAAGCAAAGAAGAAAGTCAACAAAAGCGGATACCGGATGCCAATTACTGGACTTATACCAATCTCCTAAAACAGAACTGGATATCAGAGGCCACTCTATGGACTTATACCAATCTCCTAAACAAAGAAATAAAAAGTGGATACCGGATGCCAATCTATCTGGACTTATACCAATCTCCAACAAAGCAAACACTTGGATGTCAGATGCCAATCTATCTGGGCTTACTCTAACCTCCAACATATGATCATAGGAAAACAAATGCCAAATTACACGGACTTACAATTGCATCCTCACATAAATCAAACAAATGCGTCAAGCAAAGAGAATATGAGTGGCCAATGAAATGGTCTTATACTCACTTCCGTATCATAGGAACAATGGCCAATGAATGGTCTTACAATTGTCCTCAATGGGCAAACAACAAAGATATGTCATAAAGACAAATGAAATGATCATGCACTAATGAGCAATTAATGATGATAAATGCACAAAGCATACAAGTAAACATGTATAAATGAAGTAAGTAATCAATCAATCAAAGGCATTCAGCACACTCTATAACCAAACAATGAGGCTCATACAAAGGGTTAGGCATTGAAGCCAACTGGAATAGGGTTAATGGTGCTCTTAACCTTGACATTGAGAGCCAAGGTGAAGCAGATGAAAGGATATGAGGGGTGTGCCTCATGCTCTTATCCCTGGTCAGGGAGAGCTTCAAATGATAGAAGGTGTGGGAGTTCAGAAAGATGGAACTCTCTCCACAAGTTAGACTCTATAGATCTTGGGTTTTTACTCACTATGCATCAACACATGTGGTGTGAGCAAGGTGAGTGACACACAGAATAGTAGGAGATAGGTTACATATCTCTTGGATTCTACCAATTGCCTTATTTAAAGGACTTTTCCTGCTTGGGACAAAAGTAAACAAGCACAAACATCGCCTCTTAAGAAGGACTTCAGACAGTTGCCTGGCCAAGTAACAGGCCAGGTCTTCCAGACTACATGAAGAAAAAGGATTCTACCTCAATGCAAATGCTATCAAGCAAAGCAATGCAAGTTCTCAAAGAACTATTAGCAACTAATGGTACCTGAAATCAAGCAAGTAAAATCAGTATACAACTCAAATTCAAAACCAATATAAGATAAGGACCAACACAATCAGTCAAATGTGCAATGCACAAAGCTCAAAGCATATGAGCTAGGCATCCTAAAAAACAAACAAGTTAGTTCATGATAATCAATCAAACTTAATCAACTTGCATAAGTCTCCTTGAAGCATTTGCTTCTTAACCTGAAAAACAAACTCAAACATGAGCAACAAGACCACTAGGACAAGCCTAGGGTCAAAAGGAGATAAAAAATCCAAAACAGCAAGTGAAAGATATCCATAATCAAGTTCAAACAATTAACAAACAAACCCAAGTGGTTGCACATTCATATCATTCATCATTATCATTTCATAAGCAAATTAGGTCAAGGCATGTCATATAGAACCTCAAAGAAGTCAACAGAATGATTCAACTCAAATTCAATCACAAACATTTCAATAAATCCTCAAATAATTCATGCTTAAACATCATCCATAACATGATAAGCATACCAAATTTCAGCTCATTTGGATCAAAGGAAGTAGGTCAATGAAAATTAGAAAGTCAAAGCAAGTTCAAGTAAACTCAAACAAAGCATCAAAACATGCACCAACTTCAAAAAATCATAAATCAGTGACAACACATGATAAATGAATGGGACCAAAACCATGACAAACATTAAGATGTCTACATTTCACATGTAAAATTTCAAGTCCATCCAATTAAGCATTAGAATTTCACAAATCAAATGAAAACATGTATCACAAAAAGTCAACATATGATCAAACAGGGGAGAAAATTCCAATAAAATAGGAAATGCCATCAATAATTCCAGAAAAACTTACATGTATTCTTAACATCCACAAGTATGTTCATGCAAAAATCCAGACCATTTTGAGTTCAATAAGCATGGTAATAAAAATCATGAAGTTGGACATGAATGGTGTGACACAAATTGTCACACCCCTATTCAAAAATTCATATCTCATCAACCAGCAATGATAAATTCACAAACTCTACACCAAAATCACCATGAACATGTCTAGTTTAAGCACAAAAAATTTCAAAGGCATTGAATCATGTATCATCATTTCACAAACAATTTGGCAAGGCATACATAAAATGGACAACATGAACAAACCCTAGCACATTTTAAAATCCACACGTGCAAAAAATCTGGAAAAATCATCATAAAAAACTAGAGGTCAGGAGGAGCAAATCACAAAAAATCCCATCAAATTTGGACAAATAATGAGTGACTTATGATTTTTGGAAGATTGGCATACAAAATGAAATAAATATTGAAAAGAAAATGAAATAAATAATTTAATAAACCGGCCGTGGCAATTTTGTAATTTGGGAGTCATTTAAATGGAACGCTGCGTTCCAATTAGACTGCGTGGCACTCAGTGATTCGTCACATGGCAATGGAACAGTGAGCAAACATGCAAAACGCGATTTCAGCAACCAAAACACGTTTTCTGGGTACAGCAAAACTAGGGTTTAAATGCAACAGTGTATGTTCATCAACACGATGAACAAATTTTTCCAGAAATTGGAAGTGAGCATAGCATTCGAACCACCTTTCAACACTCATCAACAATACATCATTAATTTAGCATGACTCTAATCATATCAAACAAAACGAGCAAGGAAAGATTTGGCAACCAAATTTAAAATCACGATAACTCAATCGATTCTTAATGAAAATGAAAACCACAAAGTGCAGCATATTCCTTAATTAAAGATCTATCCAAAACACATCATGATTTCAAGAATGGTAAGGGTCGATTTCTAACCTTCAAGTGATGCCAGATCTGGAATTGTGAGTTTTGAGCTTTAAAAGGTGGAAACAGAAACTCTACCAGGTCCAGGTTGATGAATGAATGAATGGTTTCAGCTCAGTTGTGCTCCATTTTCCTCTAATCACAAGCTGCCATGGAAATGGTTCAATGTAACAGTGCTGGAGAAAGGCTTTACAGTCGTGATCTTACCCTTGTAAAAGCTTCAACAAGGTTGGTGAATGATGAATCAATGGATAGTAGCACAAGTTCCTTGAATATTTTCAGAAGAAGTTAAGATCAAAAGGTGAGAGAGTTTTAGAGAAAATGAATTTGGATCTGGTTTGGCAAAGTGTGGCTAGGGTTTTTGCAGTCAGAAATGTGAAATATATATCCTGATTAATGAAGCTTAAGTTTGGTTAATGAAGTGGTAATTGGAATTAACTTAAATGAAGTGTTATGGTTAATTGGTGAATTTCACTCAAATGGCAAGGTGCATGTGCTACAGTGCGAAAATTGGGCTTTAAGCACATCCAAAACATGATTTCTGAACATTTGTAATTGGTAAAATGCATTGGAAATGGTTAATTTGAAAAGTCACTTTTTCACCTCCCTTATTTTAAATTCAAGCCACTTGAAAAAGGCCATTTTGATTGGTTGATTTTTGGTGAATTGTGATGAAGGATTTGGATAGAGCACATCAAATATGACTTGTAGCAAAAAACCTCACTCAATTTGGCCAAATGGTTTGGAAGTTATGCCACTTTGAAGTTCACAAATATTTGAGAATGATTTGATCATAACTTGCCAACCATACATGAGAAATGAGTGTTCTTGGACTTTTTGGAAATGGGAGAACAAGATCTTCAACTTTCATGTTGGGCAAAAATTCATTTGAAGCTTGTATGATGATGCATTTTGGAGGAGAAGAACTTTCCATTTTTGGCAAATTCCAATTATAGGTCAACTTTCTATTTCTGGAAACTTTTTGTCTGACTTCAAATTCTTCACTGTGGATGTTTGACATGTTATATGAGGCTTATATGGACATGAATGAGGCCTCTCAAACCAAATCCCACCATCAAATCACTGATTAAATGCACAGTTAACCACAGTTGACTTTGCTAGGGTTTTGGTTGACTGAACCATGTTCTGATGAATTCCAAGTCCCTACCACTTGATATCTTGATCCAAAATGATGTCACAACTCATATGAACTCTTGATGAATGATCATGGTGCCCAAATTCTTCAAGAATGGCCACCATCTATCTCAATGACTGACTTTGACTGATTTGACCTAATTGGCTTCATCTGCAAGTAACATGGTTAGATGACAATATTTTTGTACTTTTGGTTAATAGATAAATGAAAAGCAATGATATACAAATGCAATACATGCTTGGTGATCAAGAACCACACTCACAGGATAACCCACCCACTAGGAGGGAAGCAAAGGTGCACAAAGATCCTTGAGGCAATGATATGGTATGATATGATGCCATGAGGGATCTTAGGGACAAAATTGGGGTCTTACACTCTGCAAAGGAGAAATTAGGATTTATAACTACCGAATACGGGGTAGAAGACCAAAAACTCTGGCTGAGGATAAAATTGCTAGCATACGACAATTATCCACAAGAAAGCCCAGACTCCACCAGGAGACAACAACAACATAGGATTTACAACTACCGAATACTGGGTAGAAGACCACAAAATCCACCATTAACCAGAATGAACCACAAAGGTTACCTCTGCTAGGGGATAAAAGTAGGGTTTATAACTATCGAATACTGGGTAGAAAACCAACAACTCTCTGCGTGGGGAATGAAAGAATCACAACTCCGCACGGGAAACAAAATAGGGTTTACAACAAACCACCAACTGCTGAGGAGCAAGAAACATAATAGGGTTTACAACTACCGAATACTGGGTAGAAAACCAAACGACTCTTGCGGAGGAATAAAAGGTATCTAACCACTGTAGCGGTGTATTCGTCACTTTATGATTTATTGACTAAATCAAAAGCAAAGTATACAAAGAATCGAGTCGCCACAACACTTTTATTTATCCTAAGGAATGGCTAAAAAGCGAACAAAAGCCTAAGAAGTTTTACACGTAGAAAACCAATAAAAAGATCAGAGAGTCTGGGTAAGGGCTAAATTACGCAATGGGAAGGTGTTAGGCACCCAAAACGTCCTAGGTACTCCTAGGGAGCCCTTTTCACACTTGTTGTATAAAATGTTTATTTGTTTATGACATATTGTGCAAACATGAATGGGAAGATGAGAAAAGAATATACAAGTTGTATTGTTTTTGTGTTTGAACGGATGAACCCGTTGCCTACGTACCTTCCATCAAAGGTAAGGATCAAAACGCCGTAGTTCGGCTAAAAGATTTCCAAAAATTAGTGAGTTCATTTTAAAACACAAGCATTAAGGCTTTTCATTACCAATGGGAGAAAACTCAACCTGAATCAACAATCCACCATGCGAGGACGGCTTCAACATACTAGTGAGGGGTTAACCCTATAATAAGTATGGAAGACTTACAATCAACTCACTAAGGATAAGGTAAGATTTGCATCAACCACTATGGTAATTGAAACCTATGGCTAATGTGTGAAACTTAACAAGAATGGACAAAGCCATCAAAACAATTGAATGGGTGAAGTTAATTGATTATGAGTATTTACAAAATATGGTCGAGGTATGATTAGGATTGATTCAAAGAAGTGTTATGAAATGGAGTTTGAAAAGTCAAGGACTTAGGGTCCAGGTTTCTAATTTGAAAAGACATGAAGATGTTTGCACAATAAGTTAAAGTTTTTTGAAAGCAAAGTGTGAAAAGGTTTAGGACAAAGAGGGTGAATGGATATGGATAAAGGAGTGTAAAACTTCTCAGAAAGGTTCACCTCTTGAGATCATATAGAAGATGATTCAAGTGCGTCCTTAGGAATAGGCAAATGAGCAACAACAAATAAGCAAACAAATGATACCGGAGGCCAATTGCTGGGCTTATACCAATCTCACAACAAAGGTGGATACCAGATACCACTCAATGGATTTACACCAGTCTCCTAAAGCCAACAAGGATGTCAGATGCCAATAAATGGACTTATTCCAACCTCCTAAAGCAAAACAAAACTTGGATATCAGATGCCAATCTATCTGGGCTTACTCTAATCTCCAACATATGATCATAGGAATACAAAAGCCAACAACATGGTCTTACAATTGCATCCTCACATACAACAAACAAACAGAATCAATGGACATAAGTGGCCAAATGAAATGGTCTTACACTTTATCCCTTCCAAATCATAGGAACAATGGCCAATTATTGGACTTATAGTTGCTTCCTCAATGGGCAAACCAAAGATGGATCACAAAGCTATGAGATGATGATCATGCAATAATGAACAATCAATGATGATAAATGCACAAAGGCAAACAAGCAAACATGTACAGATGAACCAAGCAATCACTCAAACAATGTCATTCAGCACACACTATATCCAAGCAATTAGGCTCAAGCAAGGGTTAGACTTTAAAGTCAACTGGAATGGGGTAAATGGTGTTCTTAACCTTAACATTGAGAGTTAAGGTGAAGCAGATGAAAGGATATGAGGGGTGTGCCTCATTGCTCTTATCACTGGTCAGGGAGAGCTTTGAATATCAGAAGGTGTGGGTGTTCAGAAAGTTGGAACTCTCTCCACAAGTTAATGACTCGATAGATCTTGGGTTGAGATCCACAATGCTACAAACATGTAATGTGAGCAAAGGGAAGACACACAGAATAGTAGGAGATGGGCTACACATCTCTTCTATCTACCAATTGCCTTATCAAAAGGACTTTTCCTGCTTGGGGACAAAGATAAACAATCACAAACATTGCCTCTTAAGGAGGACTTCAGACAGGTGCCTGGCCAAGTAACAAGCCAGGTCTTCCAGACTACATGAAGAAGAGATGTTATACCTCAATGCTTAAGCTATCAAGCAAAGAAAAAGCAAGTTCACAATGAACTATAGCAACTAAATGTACCTGTGGAAACATCAAATAAATCAGTGTACTATACAGACAATCAACCAACAGTTAATGCAACAGATAACCAGTATAGGCAAAGGCATAAGCCACAAGTCAATCCCAATTGAATCAACTTCAACCTACAAAACACACATTAGTAATCAAAAGCAAATATCAAATGCTCTCAAGATGAGGCATCATCAATTGTATAACTTGCATGTGCAACCTGAAACAAAGCTTCAAACATGAGAGGCAAACCCTTAGGCTAAAGCCTAGGGTCAAAAATGAGGAAAAAAATTAAAACAGAACATGAAAATTGACCAAAATCAAGATTAATCAATTAAGAACATCATCCAAGTGGTCTAATATCAAAAGCATCAACCAATTTCATTTCATACACAAATCATGTCAAAGTATGCAAGTTGGAATCACATTGGAGCAAACAGAATGAACACAAGCATATCAATACCACAATGGCTCAATAAATTCCAAGAAAAATCATGCATGAACAGAACACATTGAATGAGCAACACACCAAAAATCATGTCATTTGGATAAGTGGAAGTATAGAAATTAAAATCAACAAGTCATGGCATGCATATACAAGCTCAAACAAGGCCACAAATCATGCATCAACTTCAAGCAATCATAAAACAGAAACCAAACATGAGAAATGAATGCAGCCAAAGTCATAGAAAACTTCAAGATGTCTATAATACACATGCCAAATTTCGGGTCCATCCAATAAACACAAAGAATTTCACAAATCATATGAGATCATGACTCACAAAAGGTCCACAATTGGTCAAACAAAGGGAAAATTCTTAAACAAATAGAAAATGCAATCAACAAATCCACAAAAGTTCATGAGCACACTTAACATTCATAGATATCATCATGCAAAAATTCAGAACAATTCAAGTTCAATAGGCATGGTAAAGAAATTCAAGAAGATGAACAAGAAATGGTGTGACACACATTATCACACCTCCCAAGATCACATCATATCTCATAATCCAGGAATTCAAAAATCACAAACTACATACCAAAATGACCAGGAATGAGTATAGATTACACATGTAAAATTTCAAGAATTTTGGATCAACCATCATGATTTCACAAAAGAAATGGCAAGCTATATGCAAGAAATGACATGTGAGAACAAACCCTAGGCAATTATTTTTTCCAACCGTGCACAAATCTTGAAAAAATATCCATAAAAAAGTAGACATCACAAGGATCATAGCACAAAAAATCTCATGTGATTTGGATTATTATTGAGAGAGTTATGGATTTTTCATGTGGAAGAAAAATAAAAAATGTGAAAGGCAAGCATGTAAACATGATAAGCAAATGTGAAAAAAATGCAACAAGCCAAAAGAGAAAAGCCTGAGGCCGGATTCGAACCGAAGGCGAATTTGAAACTGAGCGCGCCTAATGAAACTATGCGTTTCATTAAAAGATGTGGCGCGCTCCTATTGGTCACATGGCATACAAACAGAAAATCCATGCAAAACCAAGGCAAGGCAAGATCTAATGAAGTTCTGGAAACGAAAATATAAAGTTCATCATCATCTTCATACTGTTCATAATCATCAAGAACATTTGGTCACAGAAATTTATGAAACTTATATCAATCGAACCAGCATTCATCATACATCACTAATCTAGCATTGATTTAACCTAATTTTACTCATGGCAAAAGAACCGATCAAAACAAGTTTCACAATCCAGATTTCAAATCCACATAACTTGCTCAAAACTTAATGAAATTGCACGATTCAAATTGCAGAATGATCTACATGCTAAGATCTACAAAAGCCACATGAGGATTGCAAGAATTGGAGGATTCGAATTCTTACCTCTTTGATGATGCAGATCTTGATTTGCTTGTTTCAAGGCTTGGAAGAGCAAAACAGATGTTCTATGATGCTAGGGAAGATGGATGGAAGTAAGACTTCAGCTCAGCACAACTCAAATTCGAAGAAAACTCCAACTGCCATGTGAATATGCAAGCTGCAACAGATGCGATTCTTCAAGAATTTTCAAGGATTTGCTTCAACAGATCTCCAATAATACCTGCAGATGATGATCAACACAAGAACAAGCAAAAGGAATGGTGAAATTCGATGAAAAAAAGTTGAAAAAGTTTGAGAGGATTTGAGAGAAATTGAAATGAAAAGAGTTTGGATCTGAGATTGTGAAAATGTTTATGCAGAATTCTGTTATGATTAACACTTTATACCACCCGTTAATCACACTTATTAAACATGATTAGCAACAATGCAATGGATTAAGTGAAATAAGCATGTTATGCCAAAATGTCAAAACCACCCTTATGATCATGTGCCAATGGAACAGTGCGAAATTCAATTGAAGCAAGTCCAAAATTCTGTTTTAAGGCAATTGCAATTGGTTTGGAGTGAAAATTATGTGTACTTTTAAAAATCACCTTTTTCCCACCAAAATTCAAATTGATGTTAAGTGAAAAATGCACTTTTTGTGTGATGATTTTTGATGAAATGTAATGAATGATTATGATAGTAGAGATCAAGAGAAATTTGCTCAAAAAAGAATCACATGAATTGGCCTTTTGGTGTGAAAGTTATGCCTCCTTGAAGTTCAAAAATTCTTGATAATGATTTGATCATAACTTGCCAACCACAAATGAGAAATGGGTGTTCTTGGACTTTTTGGAAAGATGAGAGCAAGATCTTCAACTTTCATGTTGGACAAAATTTGATTTGAAGCTTTCTTGATGATGTAAATTTGAGGAGAAGACCTTTCCATTTTTGGCAGTTTGAAATTACAGGTCACTTACTATTTTTGGAAACTTTTTGTCTGACCTCCAATTCCTCAATGTTGATGTTTGACATGTTATACGAGGCTTGTATGGACATGAATGAGACCTCTCAAACCATCTCCCACCATCAAATCCCTGATTTTAGGCACAGTTGACCACAGTTAACTTTGTTAGGGTTTTGGTTGACTGAACAATGCCTTGATGAAATCCAAGCCTCTACCACTTGAGATCTTGATTCCAAATGATATCACAACTTATATGAACTCTTGATGAATGATCATTGTGCCCAAATTCTTCAGAATGGCCACCATCTATGGCTCAATGAATGCCTTTGACTGGCTTGACCTAGAATTTCTTCATCTGCAAGTAACAAGGTTAGATGACAATATTTTTGTACTTTTGGTTAGTAAACAAATGAAAAGAAATGATATACAAATGCTACACATGCTTGGTGATCAAGAACCACACTCAAAAGATAACCCACCCACTAGGAAGAAGGCAAAGGTGCACAATGATCCTTGAGGCAATGATATGATATGATGTGATGCCATGAGGGATCTTAGGGACAAAATTGGGGTCTTACAACCACAAATTCCGCCAAGAGGGAAAGGGAACATAGGACTTACAACTACCGGTTACTGGGTAGAGGCCCAAACTCCACTGGGGATAAAAAGAATTATTGCCGGTTACTGGGCAATTCATTCATTTATTCCACAGGGAAGCTCAAGAGACAGTTGAAAAATGCCAATTCAGGATCAAACCAAAAAGGCAAACTGAATCAAGACTCGTCCTAATGAGGATATAACTCACTAGGAAGATCCATCCCAATATATGTGTTGGGAGGAAACGGAAAAAACCGTCATCCACGAGGACATATCTCAGTGGGGAATTGCAGAAGGAAAGACAGACACTTTCTGCTTATGGGGCTGACTCTATATTGAGATTAGACACCCGACATCTGCTTGGGAAGATCTATATAACCGTTAGCAGGAGACAACAAACAAAAGATATATGGCAAAAAATGCAACATAAATATCTGAATGTTGAAAGTATGCATGAATATGCGTAATTTATGTTTGATGAATGCTGACAAAACAGGCATATCTAACACAAACAGGCCCAGGAATCAAACGCCCGGTACTACACTTCCAGAGGAAAAATCCAAGGAAAGCCAATCTGCTGGAGATCCATATGCTAAAGAGAAAAGATCTGTTGAAAAGCAAAAGATCAGAGATATCAAAGAAATCACAAAATCTCTGAGTGATGGATCATCAATCAACCCAAATGGGGAACAAAAGCTCACAACAGGCAGAAACTGCCACAAAGACAAATCTGTTGGGAAAATGGAGAAAATCCCGAGATTTCTGCAGGGGATCCTCAGTAGCAACTGGGAAACAAGAGTTCACTGCACAAGCAAGAACTGCTGAAGAGAACAGAACACACAAGTAGAATCTAGCCGCACAAGCAACTCTACTGGGCAGTCGCTCCATTGGGGATAAACCCACTGAGGGAACTCAATCAAATCTATGGATGATAGATCACCAACCAACCCTACTGGGAAACAGAAGTCTACAACATGCAAAAACTGCCACAAAAGCAACTCTGTTGAGGAAACCAACTTTGTTGGAGATACTGCAGGGAAATCACGAAACTTCTGCAGGAAAACATCACAAACACAATCCACCGTACCACAAATCTGCTGGCGAATTATCTGAGGATGAGAAGGAGAACTGGTGATCAACCACCAAATGCTGAACCTTCCAAGAGAAAACTACCAAACTGCCGAGGAGGAAAAAATCACTGCTCTGCTGAAGAGATAAGAGGTGAAAACCTCAACAAGCACTCTGATGGGGGAAGATAACATAAATCAAGTATACCATACTAACCACTCTGCTGGCGACTGTACTGAGGAAACAGTCGAAATACCGGGATATCAACCCAACTACCGAATCTTCCAAAAGGAAAGCACCCATGCTGGGGAGAGAACATTGTTGGAGAGGATTGTGAAGTTCTCAACAAATACTCTGGTTGGGGAACAAAATCTCAACAGAAGCTCTGCTTAGGGAACAACCCCAATCAACAATCTGGATAAAGAGGATACAACCATGCCAGGAATATGAACAAATGTCTTACCCTGTTGGAAATCATGCCACCCTTGGGAGAGCACTGAGAAATTCTTAAGTATCCTTTCATCATTGTGAATGTTCACTTTGTTTAAAACAACAAATTTTGAAAATTTTTATTTGTTTAAACAATGACATTTTATCAATTTAAAACATGCAAAACATTTGTTGAATTGAAACAAATAAGAGTGCAAATAATTGGATAAAAGCTCAAATTCATTTGATGGAATGGTAGCCTGCAAATGGCAAGACTCCATAGATCTGTACAAATTTGAAATCAGCGATATATATTGGAAGAGGGCTACATTGAACATAATGATCCTTTCTCTACCAATTTGAATTTCGATGTATTCGAAGCTTCAGTTGACGACGAATCGAGAATCTCTGATGAAAAGACAGCTGTGGAACAGAAAGTCTTATCAGGATGCAGTTACTTGCCAAATCCCTAGTTTTTGCCTAGATAGCCCTAGGGTGAGGTATTCAATCTAGTGGGATGCAAATATTCTTTTTTTTTTCAAGTCTCTAATTTTTGCTTGGATCACCCTATCGGGTTCTCCACCGAGACGCTCATTTTTGCCTAAGCCGCTCTTTCGGGTTTTCAACTTAGCGAGCTATTCTGTTTTTATTTGTATACTTTTTTTTTAGGCAAAGTATTTCTTGACTGCATTTGAATTCACAGGACGAGTGAAATCCTCCCCATCCATTGTTGTAAGCATCAAAGCACCTCCTGAAAAGGCTCTCTTAACAACATATGGACCTTCATATTTTGGAGTCCACTTGCCCCTGGAATCGGGCGCGAAAGACAAAACTTTCTTGAGCACAAGGTCACCTTCTCGGAACACACGAGGCTTGACCTTCTTATCGAATGCTTTCTTCATTCTCTACTGATATAACTGACCATGGCACATGGCAGTCAATCGCTTCTCTTCGATCAAGTTCAACTGGTCGTAACGACTCTGAATCCATTCAGCATCAGTTAACTTGGCTTCCATCAAGACTCTCATTGATGGCATCTCCACCTCTACTGGGAGAACAACCTCCATACCGTAAACAAGAGAAAAAGGGGTTGCCCCTGTTGAAGTGCGGACAGATGTACGATAACCATGCAAAGCAAATGGCAGCATCTCATGCCAATCTTTGTACGTAACAACCATCTTCTGGATAATCTTCTTGATATTCTTGTTAGCAGCTTCAACAGCCCAATTCATCTTTGGTCTGTAAGGATAGGAATTATGGTGTGCAATCTTGAACTCAGCGCACAACTCTTCCATCATCTTATTATTCAGATTAGATCCATTATCAGTAATGATCTTATCTGGCACACCATAACGGCAAATCAGCTGATTCTTGATAAACTTCACGACCACCTGCCTGGTCACATTCGCATACGAAGCGGCTTCAACCCATTTGGTGAAGTAATCAATTGCTACGAGAATAAACATGTGTCCGTTGGATGCTTTCGGTTCAATCATACCGATCATGTCGATTCCCCACATAGAGAAAGGCCATGGTGATGAAATCACATTCAGAAGTGTCGGAGGAATATGAATCTTGTCTGCATAAATCTGACACTTGTGGCATTTCTTCACATATTTGCAGCAGTCAGACTCCATTGTCAGCCAATAGTAGCCTGCTCTCAACATCTTCCTAGCCATGGCATGTCCATTGGAATGAGTACCAAATGAACCCTCATGGACCTCAGTCATTAACAGGTTTGCTTCGTGTCTATCCACGCATCTGAGCAAAACCATGTCAAAATTTCTCTTGTACAACACTTCACCGCTGAGGTAGAAACTGCCTGACAACCTTCTTAAAGTTTTCCTGTCTTTCACAGATGCCCCAGGCGGGTAGACCTGGTTTTGAAGGAAATTCTTGATATCAAAATACCAAGGCTTGTCATCGTGTACTTCTTCCACTGCAAACACGTGAGCTGGTCTATCCAAGCGCATCACGGTAATGTTGGGAACTTCATTCCAATACTTCACCACAACCATGGAAGCAAGCGTAGCAAGCGCATCTGCCAAGGAATATGATGAAAGTCAACTTCAGTAAAGAACGTTGAAATCCTCCTCGCATAATCTCTATACGGAATGAGACCAGGTTGATTCGTCTCACACTCTACCTTGATCTGATTGACAACTAGGGCCGAATCACCATACACATCAAGATGCTTGATTCTCAAATCAATACATTCTTCCAGTCCCATAATACAGGCCTCGTACTCAGCCATATTATTCGTGCATATGAAAGTTAGCCTTGCTTTAAACGGAATATGCGTGCCATGAGGAGTAATGATTACTGCCCCAATTCCATTTCCATACTGATTCACAGCGCCATCAAACACCATCGTCCATCTGGAACCAGGTTCTGGACCCTCATCAAGTGTAGGCTCATCACAATCTTTCATTTTCAAATACAGAATCTCCTCGTCTGGGAAGTCATACTGAACAGACTGATGATCTTCAATCGGCTGATGCGCCAAATGGTCAGCCAAGATACTACCTTTGATAGCTTTTTGAGCTCGATACTCAATATCATACTCAGATAATAACATCTGCCAACAGGCAATCCTCCCAGTTAAAGCAGGCTTCTCGAAAATATACTTGATTGGATCCATTCGGGATATCAACCAAGTCGTATGATTTATCATGTACTGGCGTAAACGCTTAGCATCCCAAGCCAAAGCACAACACGTCTTCTCAAGCATAGAGTATCGAGACTCACAATCAGTGAACTTCTTACTGAGGTAGTAGATAGCAGATTCTTTCATCCCTGATTCGTCTTGTTGACCGAGTACACAACCCATCGAGTCTTCAAGAACAGTCAAATACATGATCAGAGGTCTTCCTTCTACAGGCGGAGACAGGATCGGAGGTTCAAACAGATACTCCTTGATACTGTCGAAAGCTTTCTGGCAATCCTCGGTCCAATCATGAGACTGATCTTTCTGGAGGAGCTTGAATATCGGCGCACATGTTGGATATAAATCTGGAAATATAGTTCAAGCGGCCAAGAAAACCTCGGACTTGCTTCTCAGTTTTGGGTGCAGGCATCTCTTGTATTGCTTTGACCTTTGCAGGATCAACCTCAATACCTCTTTCGCTGACAACAAAACCCAACAACTTGCCAGGACGGACTCCGAATGTACATTTGTTCGGATTCAGACGAAGCCTAAACTTCCTCAAACGCTGAAAAAGCTTCAACAAATGCTCAACATGTTCAACTTCCGTTCGGGACTTAGCAAACATATCATCAACATAGACCTCTATCTCCTTGTGCATCATATCATGAAACAAGGTAGTCATAGCACGTTGATACGTGGCTCCGGCATTCTTCAAATTGAAGGGCATCACTCTATAACAGAATGTTCCCCAGGGTGTGATGAATGTTGTATTCTCTATATCCTCGAGTGCCATCTTGATTTGATTATATCCGGAAAATCCGTCCATAAACGAGAAGACTTTGAATTTAGCTGTATTGTCTACCAACATATCAATATGTGGTAGAGGGAAATCATCTTTTGGACTAGCTTTATTCAAATCTCTGTAATCAACACACATACGGACTTTTCCGTCCTTCTTAGGCACAGGCACAATATTAGCCACCCATTGAGGATATGTAGAAGTCACCAGAAACCCTACATCAATTTGCTTCTGAACTTCCTCTTTGATCTTCACTGCCATATCTGGATGAGTTCTTCTGAGCTTCTGCTTCACAGGCACGTACTCAGGCTTCAAAGGCAGGAAATGTTGCACAATATCTGTATCTAGACCTGGCATGTCTTCATACGACCAAGCAAAGATATCGGAATATTCTCGTAGCAAACTGATCAACCCCTTCTTGACAGACTCTTCAAGGAGTGCCCCAATCTTCACCATACGAACACAATCTTCAGACCCCAAGTTGACGGTTTCCAGAACTTCGAGATGCGGCTGAATGATCTTCTTCTCGTGCTCAAGGAGACGGGTAATCTCATCAGGAATCCCTTCAACATCATCTTCCTCTGCCTCAAATACAGGGAATTCAAAATTGGGAGATGGCGTTGGATCATTATGTTCAATGGGTTTTAGAATCAACCTGCATGATAATTTTGGATAATAAAAAACTTTAGAATTTAAACAAGCAAACCATTATGCAAATGAAAAGGATTGCTTTTATTCTTGTTTTTAGGGTTTTTTGTGATCACCGATTTCATGCAAAAGCAAAAAGTGAAAACAAAATGAAAAACAAATGTTTAACAATGCATTAATTGAATGAAACATCATTGTATAAATGTTGCCAACAATGTCATCACTTCTCCTTTTGGCATGGGAGAAGAGTTTTGAAACAAAGTGAACAAATTACGCTGACTTGTGAATGACCGTAGGAACATCCACAGCGACCCAATTGTGGCAGACACCACCAGGGATAACAAAGTTGCTCAGATCCTCTGCATCCTCTTCCAGAATAGCAGCAGCTTCCTCAGCTTGATCAGCATGGATGAAACCTCCACTCTTGAACAACCCTTGCTCGTTGAATGCCCCAGAAGAATAGCCAATGCCAGCCCGGGATTTGTTGCCTTCAAGCTCAATCATTTTCCCCAAACCAGCAACTGCACCACATTCAATGGCCAGTTTCGCATCACGATAGGAAGCAAATGAAGGAGACTTCTTCTCAATCGGCTCAGCAATAGACAAAGCTTGGAAAGGCGTTCCAACTTCATCCTCAACATCAATATATGAGAAAGAAGACAAGTGGCTAACCAAGAGAGCCCTTTCTCCCCCTACTATGACCAGTTTCTTATTCTTAACGAATTTCAGCTTCTGGTGTAGGGTGGATGTCACGGCGCCAGCTTCGTGAATCCATGGTCTACCAAGGAGACAGCTATAAGATGGGTGGATATCCATAACCTGAAAGGTAACTTGGAAATCACTTGGTCCAATCTTGATTGGGAGATCAACTTCCCCAATCACGGTCTTACGCGACCCATCGAAAGCTTTCACAACAACCCCACTCTGCCTCATGGGAGGCCCCGGATATGACAATCTTGAAAGAGTAGTCTTTGGCAATACATTCAAAGATGACCCAGTATCCACCAGCACGTTGGACATGGCATCAGTCTTGCAATTCATAGAAATATGTAAAGCTATGTTGTGGTCTCTTCCCTCCTCAGGGAGATCAGCGTCACAGAAACTCAAAGTGTTGCAAGCAGTGATATTTGCAACTATACTATCAAATTGTTCAATTGTGACATCATGATCAACATAGGCCAGGTCCAATACTTTCTGCAGAGCCTCCCTATGGGGTTCCGAATTCATAAGCAAGGATAGCACGGAGAACTTGGACGTCGTTTGTAGAAGCTGGTCTACAACGTTGTACTCACTCTTCTTGATGAGCTTCAGCATCTCATCACATTCTTCATTCACAATGCCACTCGGGCCTACAGAAGAAGTAGGAGTCTTTTGTACAGAGGAGGGTTTGGCAACAGGTGCCGGATTCGGAACATTCACTGCAGTCCCAACCGGACGCTCAGCAGAATCAGAAACAACATGAGTCTTCGGGGATGCAGAAAACACACGACCAATACGGGTCAACCCGCTCACATCAGCAATATTTACCACAGAATTTGAAGGCAACGGCACTTCTTTCCCATCTTCCACAGCAACTGGATTGTATCGGAAGGGAATAGCTTTATCTGAAGCATAAGGCACAGGGCCTGCAGGTTTGATTACCAGAGAAGGAGAGACCTTCGGCTTGCTACCATCATAACGGATGACAACAGGCTCATGAATCTTGAACACAGGAGAAATCACATTAACTTCTGGTTCGTCTTCATCAACATTTCTGTTTTGAAGAATCTCAATAGTACCCTCATCCAACAGCTCTTGAAGCTCTCTGCGCACTTGGAGGCAACCCAATCTATTGACGGAGCAGATACGGCATTTGTCGTGGTCGTGCTCCATATGACTGTATTCACACAGCAGACGATGCAACTCGACCAATGACTATCGAATATGGCTTACATATTTGACCTTATATTTTCCAGGGCAACCCTGGACCATGTTAACCGACTTCCCATGCTCGGGCAATGGGTTCTTCGTAACATTGGGGCCTGAGTCCTCAAAGCTCAGAATGTCGCATCTCATAAGGTCTTGAACCTTAGTCTTCAATGGATAGCAGTTTTCTATATTGTGACCGGGAGCACCGGAATGATAAACACAATGTTGGTCGGGCTCGTACCACCACTGCGGGTTAGCAGGCACAGCCGGAGGATCCCTCGGGGTAATCAGTTTCCGCTCTATTAAAGAGGGATATAGCTCAGCGTATGACATAGGAATAGGATCGAAAGTGATCTTCTTCCTATCATAACTCAAATTAGCCTGATTACTGTTGCCACGAGGCTGGTAAGCCTGTTGCTGTGGACGATGCTGCTGTTGATACTGAGGTTGTTGCTGATTATGCTGATTGTTGTCTCTAAAGACAGGTGCTATATGAGCCACCTGATGCTTGTTGCTAGCATGACGCACAGGCTTCCTCTTGGCAGAGGGTCTTCTTGGTTTAACATGGGACTGCACAGCATGTGCCTCCCCATCTTTCTTCTTAAACGCCCCATACCGTTTAGAAGAGCCTTCATCTCTAGTCAACCGTCCTTCCCGGACACCTTCCTCCAATCGCATTCCCATGTTCACCATTTCGGTGAAATCAGAGGGAGCACTCGCAATCATCCGCTCATAATAAAATGAACTAAGAGTTTTCAAAAAGATCTTAGTCATCTCCTTCTCTTCCAGCGGAGGAGTAATCTGAGCTACCAGCTCTCGCCACCTCTGGGCGTACTCCTTAAATGTCTCTTTGTCCTTCTGGGACATAGCCCTGAGTTGATCACGGTCAAGAGCCATATCAACATTATATTTATATTGCTTGACGAAGGCTTCGCCAAGATCATTGAAGGAACGGATGTTTGCGCTATCAAGGCTCATATACCAACGAAGAGCTGCACCAGACAAACTATCCTGAAAATAATGAATCAGCAGCTGATCATTATCTGTTTGAGTAGACATTTTCCTGGCATACATAACCAGGTGACTGAGCGGGCAGGTGTTCCCCTTATACTTCTCAAAGTCTGGGACCTTGAATTTGACGGGTATCTTAACACCAAGAACCTAGCACAGTTCAGCAGCAGACTTGCCGAACAAATCCTTCCCTCAGAGGGTCTTCAATTCCTTGCGGAGCTCGAGGAATTGATCATTCATAGCTTCCATCTTTTAATTAACATCTGGGCCCTCAGACGGCTCAGAATGATAGATGGTGTCGTCTACCCTGGGAGTGGTATGCACGACAGGAGGAGGCATTGCAAGGACCGGGCTAGATGCCGGCATGGAAGAAAATGTAGGAGCTGGAATATCTGGCATAAAACCAGAAGGCATACCCCACAGAAACCCGGTTGGCATGGCTGGCACGAAATGGGCACTAGCATCTGGCACTGTCGAGGAGACAATCTCTGATATAACAGTCCTCTAGGGAGGAGTTGCAGGCGATAGAGACGGTTGATTCTGTGCAGCTAAAAATTGCTCCATCAGAGCGCTCAGTCTAGCGACCTCTTCCTTCAGCTCACGACTCTCTTGTTCAAGTTGATCCATCACTCTTGCAGAATTGGCTCGGGTGTAGTACCGATGAGTCAGCTTGTCTTCAAAATAAATGAAGAGCACAGAGTTAGGCCACAGACAAGAAGACCAGAACAACACCTGCTTATGCGAGATGATGCATGCAATGCTCGTGCATATGCTTTGTTTTTATTTCAAGGAACTTTTAGGGTTCTATTTGCAAATTTTAAAATTTAAAGCATTTAATAGCATATGGAGAAATATCTCATCGAATATATTTGAGACAAAGAAGTACAGCATTTCCAATTATTACAAGGGAAAAGGAAAATAAACATCCTATGGATCCCTAGAAGCTCGAGATGCTGGAAGACGAGATACACAAAGCCTCTTGATCTCTCTCTCATATGCTGCTTCCATATCCGCTTTCTACTTAGCCAGTCGATCATACTTCCTCTTCCAAAATTTGGAAGACTGAGGAAGCAGAGAAGTCCAGGTATCATTCGGATCATCTATCACCTGATGCTCGAGGAATTTGATCAGAGCATCCTTCTCTTTGATTTGCTGAAGCAACTCTTCTCTTTCACGGATCCAGGCATGTGAAAGGTCTTCTTCTCTCAACTCCTTTACGCCTTGGTTAGGGAGGGTTGAAGGCCCAGCCACGTCCAACGGTGTAGGTCTCGGATAATCATATGGCATAAGATACTCAGAAGCTCTCTGTCTGACCCAGGAAGTATAAGGCTCCAAAGCAACGCAATTCTTCGGACCCAACTCATTTCTACCCTTCTTGTGAATCTTGCGCCAAGCGCGGACCATCCTGGCTTTCAGACCTTGGGGATCTTTACCCTCCTGAAAGAACACACCTTTTAACAGAATGTTATGAGGTTTATCCTTTAGGGGGAACCCAAGCTGACGACGTGCTAAGATAGGGTTGTAGCTGATCCCGCCACATGTACCAAGAAGAGGCACATTAGGGAATTCACCACAATAATCAATGATCTGAATTGTATCATACACGCGATCATACCAAGAGATATCATCATTAGTGAGAGACATAAGTCTCGTAGACCACCGTAGACATCCCTTGTTCTCCTTGAAAGCAACCGTCTGCGGTAAGTGAGAAATAAACCACTTATACAACAGAGGCATACAGCACACAATAGCTCCTCCACCCTTTGCATTCCTCAGATGCAAAGAGAAATAGGCATCACCCAACAGAGTAGGAACGGGATTAAGAACAGAAAAGATCCTAATGGCGTTCATATCCACAAATTTGTCGATGTTAGGGAACAATACCAATCCATAGATGAGAAGCACAAATATGGCCTCAAAGGCATCCTCACTCATGGCCTTCCCATAAACGGTAGCTTGAGCGATGATGAAATCAGAAGGAAGACCCTGAATTCCACCTTTGGTGGTCATATGCGCTTCAATCAGGGATTCATCTATGTGCAACAAATCTGCGATTTCTCGAGAAGTCGGTGAAGGAGAATTGCGGTCCAAAACGCAGCGGAAATTAAAATTTTCTCCCTTAGAGATCCTTACGAATGGTCATGATCAGTGATAGAATATTTACCTCTTGTGACGATTGAAACCTTTGGTGCAGATCTCTTGTGACGATCAAAACCTTTGATGCAGATCCACGAAGCGATCACGAACGTTGAACGATGACAACGTCTCTACTCAGTCCACACGAACGGATTCCTTCAATCCCAGTGCTAGCTGGTACGAATGAAGGCTTTGAGTGAGAGAGAGAGAGTGAGAAAACGAAAATAATGCAACCGCGCTTAATGCTTCTGCACAAGGGTTCTATTAATAGAACCACTTGTGTGGGCTTCAAGCTAAAAGGCCCACTTAAGTGTATTTTGGCCCATATCTTATAATATGCCCAAAATCACTTAAGCCCATGGTACCTTACCATATTTCGTATTCTACTCAAGTACACTGTACCTTACGATGTTCTATAATTCACTTAAGGGAACCGTACCTTACGGTATTCCTTAGTTACTCTATCTCTCATCAATCCGTCCTTTGTGTGTGACCCTGTAGGTTTTCGTGACGTTGGCAATTATATTAAATGACGCATTTAACATAATAAACAGTGAGCGGTATCTAGCAACACATCACTGCTACCCAAGACACGAAAATGTCATGTGATCTGACAATTCCTTTTGTGATAATACTTATGTGTATAATTACCCTTTTGCCCTTATGTCTATATTGAAGACAAGGCATAGACCGTGTCATCCTTGTCCAGTTCAATATTGGGCCCATAGACATTTATCATGTTATGCAGGATGGGCAAATTCCATCTAGGTCACTCATGTCCCTCAGCATGCTTCGTGGAGTACCCATCAACTGTCTTTATGGTTATCCAGTTACGGACAACGTTTGATCAGCAATAAAGCACTCGACTCTACATCTAGGGTCCATAGTGGTTTCAGGTTGAAGAGTGGAATACACTATTATCACCATGAGAATAACTTATGACACTTTGCATAACTTTCTATATAGTATTCTCATAGCGGGTCAATCCGGTATAAATATTACTCCTAATATTCATACCTATGTTTAAGACTTGATAACTCTTTATCCATGATCCATGAGATGTGATCATCAGTCTACAAACATAATAGTCTTAATGCTTTAATGTTATCCCACTTCACACTAAAGCTCGACTACGGATACTTTAAGAATAGTGTCCTTATGTTTAATGTGTTCTCATGATTAAGTCACACTTAATACATTAAACGGACTATCTATTCCAGAGACTTTATTAATCAACCATAATAAAGAAAATGCCTTTTATTATTAATAAATAATTCGATACAAGTACCAAAAGTATTGGCCTCTAGGGATTACACCAACAGTCGGAATACTCTCTAAGCCACTGAACGGCACCTGATCCAGAATCGGAGTACCCACAAGATGAGCATACTCCTCGAGCGTAGGCAACAGCTGAAAGTCTGGAAAAGAGAAGCAATGATACAAAGGATCATAGAACTGCGCCAGAGTACTCATCAACCCTTCATCAACCTGAGTAGTCAACAGAGGCAGAAGCTTCCCATAACGAGCTTTGAAACCCAAGGGATCTAATACATAAGATGTCAGATTCCTTAACTCTTTCAGATCGGGCTGTCGAAAGCTGTACTTCTTTGTATGCCTTTTTGGTCTTTCCATGTCTGAAAATTTTGCAAATAAACCCTTTAAGTTCCTTGAAAATTTTCTCATTTTTCTGATGACATGAATGCAGATGAATGCATGAATGTATGAATGCAGCAATCACACTCAAGGATCAAGCAAGACACACCAGACAAAGGTCATGGGAAAGCTCATAGTATCTTTAATATCAATCATCCATTTTGGTGGATTATGGTTTTCACCTTATCAACACCCAAGTTCCATTGATATTAACGATACATGAACCGACTCAATTTATCCTTAATATCAATCATCCATTTTGGTGGATTATGGTTTACACCTTATCGACACCCAAGTTCCATTGATATTAAGGATGTATGAACGACTCAACCATGAATCACGGGTTTGTTGAGAGTCACGAGCATGGAGTCTCGGTTAAGAACCACCCTAAAGGGAGTGTACTAGGGTTTAAACCTGCCGAACATGTTCTACCAGGGGTTCCCATAGTCATCATCCCATCTTTCGAATATTATCAGAGGAACGAATACTCGTATTCCAAAAATATTCTCAAGAGAGACTCTTATGAGTGTACGCGTAACAATCGCATCAGATCTTACATTTGAACGACCGCCACACTACGTCCTAAAAATAGACCAAGATGGGCTTGGTAAACTAAGGTCCTTGGCTTCTAAGGCACATGATTGAAAGAATAATGCCTAACCACAAATGACTTGTGTGACATTATTAATCCAACATGACCTCCACCAAGTGAATGGACTCGCAAGTCAACTTGCTAAGGAATACTCCACACAAATTGACGAGACTATGCCATTCTTCTATCCTAAGGTGCACTCGAGTTCGGGTATAGAACTCATCTTACAGAGATCACCAAGCAAACAACAATTATATATCAAGCAATTCAATCATTACAATCAATACAGTTATCCCAAATTGTACAAAAATATGTCATATAACAAATAAACAATATCATACAACAAGGGTGAAAAGTAGGCAATACCACCAAGGAGAGTGCTCCCCAGCAGAGTCGCCACTTTTCTGTAGCGGTGTATTCGTCACTTTATGATTTATTGACTAAATCAAAAGCAAAGCATACAAAGAATCGAGTCGCCACCGCACTTTTATTTATCCAAAGGAATGGCTAAAAAGCGAACAAAAGCCTAAGAAGTTTTACACATAGAAAACTAATGAAAGGTCAGAGATCTGGGTAAGGGGTTAATTACGCAATGGGAAGGTGTTAGGCACCCAAAACGTCCTAGGTACTCCTAGGGAGCCCTTTTCATAACTTGTTGTATGAAATGTTATTTGTTTATGAAATATTTATTATGCAAACATGGATTGAAGGGATGAGAAAAGAATATGCAAGTTATTATTTTTGTGTTTGAACGGATGAACCCGTTGCCTACGTACCTTTCCATGGAAGGTAAGGATCAAAACGCCGTAGTTCGGCTAAAAGATTTCCAAAATATGAGTGGATTCATTTTAAAACAAAAGCCCTAAGGTCTTTCGTTATCCACGGGAGAAAACTCAACCTTATACAAACAACAAGTCCACCATGTGAGAAAAGCTTCAACTTGCTAGTGAGGGGTTAACCCTATAATAAGCAAGGAAGTCTTACAATTCAATCACTAAGGACAAAAGGTGAGATTAACATCAACCAACTAGGATAAATCAAACCTATGGCTAATGTATGAAAACTTATCAAGAATGGACAAAGCCACAAAACAATTGAATGAGTGGAGTTAATCAATTAGAATTTATTCACAAAAGATGGTCAAGATATGATTAGAATTCAATTCAAAAGAAGTATTATGAAAATGGAGTTTGAAAAATCAGAGGCTTAAGGCCTAGGTTTCTAATTTGAAAAGAAGATGAAAATGTTTGCACAATGGTTTCAAGATTGGGTTAACATGCAAATGGAGGTTTAAAGAAACACAAAGGTGGGAGGGTGAGGAAGTAAAACTTCTAAGATGTTCACCTCTTGAGATCATATGTAGATGATTCAAGTGATTCCTTTGGAATAAGGCAACAATGCAAATAACAGATGAACAAAGTAAATGGATACCGGATGCCAATCAATGGACTTATTCCAATCTCACAAAACAAAATGGATACCGGATGCCAATCAATGGACTTACACCAATCTCACAAAACAAAAAGAAACATGGATACCAGATGCCAATCAATGGACATACACCAATCTCCTAAAGCAAAAAGAAACATGGATACCAGATGCCAATCAATGGACTTACACCAATCTCCAGGGGATGATCACAGGAAACAACTGCCAATAAATGGACTTACAATTGACTCCTCACAAAACAAAACAAATGCAATAAGCAAAAAAAAGAAACAAGTTGCCAATAAATGGTCTTACACTCGACTAGAAGGAAAGGAATGCCAATGAATGGTCTTAGTTCCAAATCCCACCAGATCATAGGAAACAACGGCCAATAACTGGACTTACAATTGACTCCTCAATGGACAAACAAAGTGTCACAAAGATATGAACAATGATTATGAAATGATATACAAGTAATGATGATAAATGCACAAAGGCACACTCAAGCAAATATGTACAAATGAATCAAGTAAGTAACCAAACAAGTCAATTAGCACACACTATATACAATCAATTAGGCTCAAGCAAGGTTAGGCTTTACAGCCAACTGGAATGGGGTATTTTGTGCTCTTAACCCTAACATTGAGAGTTAGGGTGAAGCAGATGAAAAGGAGATGAGGGGTGTGCCTCATACCTCTTATCCCTGGTCAGGGAGAGCTTTAAACAATGGAAAATGTGGGAGTTCAGAAAGTTGGAACTCTTCTCCCCAAATGATTGACTCTATAAGATCTTGGGTTATTATTCACCATGCATCAACACATGGTGTGAGCAAGGTGAATGACACACTGAGTAGCAGGAGATGGATTACACATCTCTTTTATCTGTTGATTGCCTCATAAGAGGACTTTTCCTACTTGGCACAAAAATTAAACAATCACAAGCATTGCCTCTTAAGGAGGACTTCAGACAGGTGCCTACCAATAACAGTAGGTCTTCCAGACTACATGAAGATTAGAAATTATACCTAAGTGGTTAAGCAACCAAGCAAAGCAAAGTTCACAATGAACTTAAAGCAACTTAAGTTCCTGTGGAAACACTAAACAAATCAGTACAATACTTGAACAATCAGACAATAGTCAATAAGCAACAGACAATCCCAATGTACAAAATGTGTAAGCCAAAAGGAAAACTCAAATGAGTCAACATCAACCTACAAAACACAAAAGTGTTAGTTATCAAAAGCAAACATCAATACTCAAGTGATGGAGCATCATCAATTATGGAACTTGGATGCTCAACCTGAAATCAAAGCTCAAACATAAGCAACAAACCACTAGGTCAAAGCCTAGGGTCAAAGATGGAGAAAAAATTTAAAAAAAGAGCTGAATTTAACATGAAGTAACTTCAATCACACCTTGACATATTCCATAAGGTCTCATATCAAAATCAATCACCAAAAGCATTTCATGATCAAATGAAGTTCAAGGCAATTTCAAAGCTCATATGTGATCATCATGAACGAAAAATTCAAATCAAAACAGAAATGATTCAAATCAATCTGGAAAAATTCAAGCACATTCAAGACATATAACATGATCAACATACAAAAAATCAGAGGAATCAGAGATCATTTGGCATGGCAATCACATGGTACAAGTTGAACAACAAAAGGTGTGACACAAATTGTCACACCAGGTTAGCACAATCATAAAACAACAATGGATCATAGGAAAAATACCAAACTAACACCAAAATGTCAAGCAATTTGTCTAGTTTCATCATGCAAAATTTCACATTCATTGGATAAGAAACAAGCATTTCACAAAGGTATAAGCAAGGCAAGATCAAAAATGGACATATGATCAATCATTCTAGCACAAAATAAAATACAGCCAAGCACAACTTGTAAAATCATGATCATCAGAAAATAGACAAACAGAGGAACAAGATGCAAAAAATTGGGATCAAATTGATGCATTTTCCTATTTTTTATGATTTTATGAAGTTGAAAACAAATTAAAAAAACAAAATGGAGCTAGCATGGAAAATGGAGGGAAAGTAAGAAAATAGTGAAGCATTTGAAATAATTCCCATCGCTGGGAATCGAACTCAGTGTGAGTTCAAATGTTGGCGCGCGCTAGGTGCAAAACGCACCGTTTCATTAAGTGAGGTGGCCGGTCAATGCTTGAGTGGCTCGGTCAGCGCAACGTGAGCCAATGGAAGTGCTGTGTGGACGCACACGTGGACCAGTACATGCCAAGCCCTAAACTAACACATGCAAACCAGGAAAAGCGTGGCCAAAGGATCAAAACTGTGGCTGAAACTTGAGCTTCATCTTCTTCATGAGGAAGAAGATGAACAGTATTCATGTTCATACGATTTCCAGAAGTTTTTTCCAAAAATCAAAATCAAGCACACTAACATGTAGTACATTCAATGGAGATTAAAGATCAATGAAAAGCTAAGCATAATTTCACATATCAAGATCAAATCGAACAGAATAAGATTCATGCATGGAACTTGAATCTATCATAACTCAATCAATATCACACCAAAATTCATGATTCAAAGCTCAGAATTACCAGCACATCAAGATCTACAACAACATCATAATAGATTTTAAAATTAAGAGAATCGATTTATGACCTCTTGAAGTGCAGATTCTGATTTGGCTTGATTCAAGGCTTGTGATAGCTCCAATGTTCCTCTATGATGCTTGTATAGGTGATTGAAGGAGAAATTGAAGCTTAGTTGCACACGAATCCAACAGACTTTGAAAATTCCATGGATGCTTCAAGCTTTGTGTATGCTTCAATATGGCACCAATTGCTCCAATTCCACGTCCAATTCTTCTCAAAAACACTTCAGGATCATGAATCAAGCAATAGAAGAGCTTCTTGTGTGAAGATTTGCAAGAAAAATTTGAGAGAAAAGTTTGAAGAATTTTGGATCTAGATCTGAAAAATGAATGTTAATGCTGAAAACATACCTCCTACTAATCATGTTTAGATCATGTTTAAGCCAAAGCCAAAGGTGATTAGCAAGTTGTGTAGTGTATGTGCAAAAAATGGATTTTCACCCCCATGCATGGAATGCATGTGTGAACAGTACACGAATTTCATCCATTTTCACTTAAAATCCAATTTTAAAACCAATGGTAATGGCAAAAAGTTCAAACCATGCACCAATTTTGAATTTTGTAATTTCCCTCCAAAAAACCAATGGATTAACAAGTGATCATGTGATGATAATTCATGTAATGTGATGCATGATTTAGAAATTAGAGGTCAAGAGGAGAATATTTCAAAAAGAACCACTCATTTTGGAGCTTTGGTTGAAAAGTTATGCTCATTTGAAGTCCCATGCATACTTTGCCATGATTTGATCATATCTTTTTAACCACACATGAGAAATTCATGATCTTGGACATTTTGGAAATGGGAGAGAAAGATCTACAACTTTCATGTTCAACAAAATTTCATTTGAAGTTGTCTTGATGATGTAGTATTGAGTTGAAGTTGGTCCAAAATCTTTCCATTTTTGGAAAGTTCAAATTATAGGTCACTTTCTATTTTTGGAAATTTTTGACTGGACCTCAAATTCTTCAATGTGAGTGTTTGAAATGTAAAATGAGACTTGTTTGAACATGAATGAAGTATTTCTAATCACTTCCCACCTCCAAATCCACAGTTGACTTTGCAGTTGACTTTCTAGGCCTTCAGATGACTTGGGAATGTTCTGATGAAATTCAAGCCTCTACCACTTGGGATTTTGCTTCAAAATGAATCATGAATCATATGAACTCTTGTGAATGATTGTGGGGTCCAAATCTCAAGAATGACCACCATCTATTGCTCAATGAATGCTTTTGATTGCCTTGACCTGCTAATGCTTCATCTGCAAGACAAAGGGTAGATGACATATTTTTGTACTTTTGGTTAGTGATAAAAAGGAAAAGCAATGACATACAAATGCAAACATGCTTGGTGATCAAGAATCACTAAAAAAGATGACCCACCCACAGGGAAGGAAGTAAGGTGTCCAATGATCCTTGAGGCAATGCAATGATATGATATGATGCCATGAGGGATCTTAGGGACAAAATTGGGGTCTTACAGTACATAGCTGGCGACTCTACTCATCTTCCGTGCCACTCATTTTCGCGTTTGTACTTGGATTCGGGAAATCCGGGGAGCGACACCAAGGACGCAACATATACTCTCTTCAAGCACAGTCAAATACATGAGCAACAGTCTTCCTTCAACAGGCGGAGACAGAATTGGAGGCACAAGCAGATATTCTTTGATACTATAAATAGCTTTCGGGTAATCATTGATCCAATCACAAGACTGATCTTTCCGAAGAAGCTTGAATATAGGCGTACATGTGGCAGTCATATGCGGTATAAATCTTGAGATATAGTTCAAGCGGCCGAGAAAACCTCTGACTTGCTTCTCAGTTTTGGGTGTAGGCATCTCTTGTATTGCTTTGACCTTAGCAGGATCAACTTTAGTAACCTTCTCACTGACAATAAAGCCCAAAAACTTACAAGAACGAACACTAAAAGTACACTTATTGGGATTCAGGCGGAGTTTATATTTCATCAAGCGATGGAATAACTTCAACAAGTGCTCAACATGCTCTTCTTCATCACTTGATTTATAAATCATATCATCAAAACATAAACTCCAATCTCTGTATGCATCATATCAATAAAAAGAGAGGTCATAGCTCTTTGGTATGCTGCACATGCATTCTTTAAACCGAAAGGCATCACTCTATAACAGAATGTTCCCCAGGGTGTAATGAATACGGTCTTCTCCATATCTTCAGGTGTCATCTTGATCTGATTGTAACTGAAAAATTCGTCCATAAATGAAAAGACTTTGAATTTAGTTGTATTGTCTAACAACATATCAATGTGTGACAGATGAAAATCATCTTTCAGACTAGCTTTATTCAAATCTCTATAATCAACACACATGCGGACTTTTCCATCTTTCTTTGGAACAAGAACAATATTGGCCACCCATTGAGGATATTCGGAGGTAACAAGAAAACCACATCAATATGTTTATGCACTTCCTCTTTGATTTTCACAGCCGTATCAGGATGGGTCCTTCTCAACTTCTGCTTGACTGGCGGGCGTTCTGGATTTAACCTCAATCTATGCTCCACAATCTCAGAATCCAAACCAGACATGTCTTGGTAAGACTAGGAAAACACATCAGAATAATCTCTAAGAAGATCAATCATCCCCTTCTTAGCTTCTAGACACAGTTGAGACCTAATCTTGACTTCCTTCACATCATCATCGGAACCCAAGTTGACTAATTCAAATATGCTCTTCAAATGGTTGAATGGCTTTTTCCTCGTGCTCAAGTAATCAGGATAACTCATCAGATATTTCTTCATCATCATTCTCTTCCTCAACTTTAAACACAGGGAAATCAAAGTTTGGAGAGAGAGTAGGATCATTGTATTCAATGGGTTTGAGAACCAACATGCATAGTGATTTGATATTTTGATTTTAGAGAAGTGGAGTGCGAACAAATATTATGCAGATGGAAAGATTATTATTTATTTATGTTTTTTGTGATTACCATTTTCAGAAAAAGCAAAAAAAAAGTAAAATAAAGCATCATAGATGTGGATGAACAAAATTGTATTTTATTGATGATAATAAGGAAAATGCCCAATAATGTTCACTTCTCCCTTAGGCATAGGAGAAGGATTTTTCTTAAAATAATGAAAACAAATTACTTAGAACGGTGAATAACAGTAGGAACATCAACAACAACCCAACTATTGCAAGTCTGATCGTGTGTCACAAAGTTGGCGCAAGCTTCGTCTTCATCACCACTGTCCTCAATAATGACATCTGAGTGTTGATCATTCCCATAAATGAACCCTCCACTACGGAATATTGGTTGCATAATCTTGACATTGGCGTTGAATGGCCTCGGTTGAAATCCTAGCCCTACCTTATCCTTGTTCTCAAGGACCTCCATAACACGGCCCCACTTATCAATATTGCCAGCCTGAATAGCTTCGTGTTCATCTTTCAAAGAGGACATGGGTGCCCCATCTTTCTTCAATTCATCAGCAATGGACAAAGCTTGGAACAGGGTTCCAACTTCCTCTTTAGCATCAACATAAGTGAAAGACGACAAATGGCTCACCAATAATGCTTTCTCTCCACCCACAACGACAAGCTTACCGTTCTTCATAAATTTCAGCTTTTAGTGTAGAGTAGATGTCACAACTCCATCTTTATGAATCCATGGCCTTCCCAACAAGCAGCTATAGGCCGAGTGGATATCCATTACTTGGAAAGTAATTTAGAAATCGCTTGGACCTATCTTCACCTGAAGTTCCACTTCTCCAGCAACATTTTTACAAGAATATTCAAACGCTTTGACAACCACACCAGTGTACCTCATAGGGGCGCCTTGGTAGGAAAGTTTTGACAGAGTTGGTTTTGGCAATACATTCAATGATGACCCAGTGTCAACCAATACATTGTACAAAGTGTCCTCCTTGCAGTTCATTGAAATATGTAATGCCAAATTGTGATTTCTACCTTCCTCGGGAAGTTCCTCATCACAAAAGCTCAAGTTATTACAAGAAGTGATATTGGCAACTATGCGGTCAAACTGGCCCACAATAACGTCATGTTCAACATAAGCTTGTTCCAACACTCTCTGTAATGCTTCTCTGTGTGCTTCAGAATTCATCAATAATGATAGCACAAAGATCTTTGATTGAGTCTAAAGCAGCTGTTCTACAACATTGAATTCACTTATTTTAATTAACCTTAACACCTCATCGTCATCGTTAGCCTTCAATTTTCTAGATTCACCAGACTGATACATTGGAGTACTAACTGGGTTCACTACGGGAACCTCTGCCTTCTTACTCAAGGAGACACCTTCCACAACCTTTGGGAACACCTGACTAAACACACGACCACTACAGGTCACTTTCGTAATATCTGCAATATTTACCACTGAATCTGCAATTGGTAGAGGAACCTCTTGACCATTCTCAATCATAATGGCATTATATTGGTATGGCACAACTTTATCGGATGCATAAGGGATAGGGCCTGTTAACCGTATAACCAATGGCGATACTTATTTATTGACATTATTGTTGTTGCTGCTATCAAACTAAATGACTACCCGCTCAGGGGTCTTGAACACCGGTACAATGACATTCACATCATCTCCCATATCCCTCGACTGTTGAATCTGGATGACATTCTCATCCATCAACTTCTGGATATCTCTCTTGACAATCATACACCTATGGGGGTTCATACTGCAAATGACATAACCATCATGGTCATGTTCACAATCACTGATTAAACATAAAGTCCTATGTATCTCCACTAGAGATCTTCGGATACGTCATGCATCAAAATCTCAAAAATTCCCTAGACAACCGTCCACCATGTTGATAGAAGTGTTACCATGAGCGGGCAACAAATTGGCTTTTACATTAGGCGCTCTATCCTCAAAGGACACCATACCACAATTCACAAGATTTTAAACGTCGTACTTCAACGGATAGCAATTCTCTATGTCATGACCATGGGATCCCTGGTGAAAAGCACAATGAAGATCAGGCTTGAACCACCATGTCAGTGGCTCAGGGATTTGCGGAGGGTTCCTCGGCTGGATTAAATTCTTGAGTACCAAATACGGGTACAACTCTGCATAGGTCATAGGAATAGGGTCAAAGGAGACCTTCTTCCTATCAAAGTTTTGTTGATGATGATTTTTATTATTGTATTGGTTCTTTGTTGCGGTTGTTGTTGATGTTGTTGTTGCTGAATTGGAACTGATTGATTGGTTGTATTGTTGGAAAAAACTGGAATTACTGAAGAAACTTGGTGTTGATGTTGATGGGGTTGAGAACTTTTCCTGACATGAGGCCTCCTCTGCCCCCCCCCCCCACTGACATTTAATTAGTTTCTCCCTCCTTCCTCTTAAAGAAACTTCCACCATACTTCTTGCTAGCTGACGCCTCTATCAAACGTCCTTCACAGACTCCTTCTTCTAGCCTCATCCACATGTTTACCATTTAGGTAAAATCATTGGGGGAACTAGCAATCATGCATTCGTAATAAAACGAACTCAGTGTTTTCAAGAAGATCTTAGTCATCTCCTTCTCTTCAAGAGGCGGACTTATCTGAGCAGCCAATCCCCTCTATCTTTAGGCATATTCTTTGAATGTCTCTTTATCCTTTTGAGACATAGACCTCAACCGGTCTCTATCAGGCGCCATATCCATGTTGTACTTATACTGCATGACAAAGGCCTTGCCTAAGTCATTGAAAGTACGAATGCTAGCACTATCCAGGCCCATATACCATCTCATGGTAGCTCCAGTTAAACTGTCTTGGAAATAGTGAATCAACAACTAATCATTATCAGTTTGAGTAGACATTTTCCTGGAATACATAACAAGATGGCTCAGCGGGTAAGTATTCCCTTTGTACTTTTCAAAGTCTGGGACCTTGAATTTCACCGGAATATTAACATTGGGGACCAAACATAGTTTAATAACATTGTTCCCAAACAAGTCCTTCCCTCTCAGAGTCTTCAACTCTTTGTGCAGCTCAAGGATTTAATCCTTCATTTCATCCATTTTTTCACAGACATATGGACCTTCAGAAGGCTCAGAGTGGTAGATAGTGTCCTCAACACGAGGAAGAGTGTGAACAACAGGAGGAGGCACAAACATGACTAGGCTAGATGCCGTTAGAGAAACAAATGTGGATGCATACCCTTCAGGCATGAAGTTTGGTGGCATTCCCCAAGGGAATCCAGCAAGCATATCAGGAATTGGTTGGCTGGCAGCAGCAATAGGAACAGTTAAAGAAACAATCTCATAAATAACAGTCCTCTGAGGAGGAGGAGTTGCAGGAGACGGTGACGACTGATTTTGAGCAGCAATCACGGATTACATTAGCGTCGTAAGTCTGGAGAGCTCATCCTTCAGCTCTCAGTTTTCTTGCTCTTGATGCTCCATTAACTTTGGTTAATTAGCACGAGTGTTATAGTGGTGAGTCGGCTTGGCTAAATGCACAGAAGAAGAACTAATAAGACACCTGGTGGAAGAAAACCTATTGTGCAAATGATGTATGAAATGCAATATTTTGATTGTTTTTAATTTCAAGGAAATATATGAAGTCTTATTTCAGATATATATGAAACCTAATGTCTTATTTTAAGGAAAACCTATTTTGATTGTTTTTAATTTCAAGGAAATATATGAAACCTAATGTGATTGACTAAAAAATCTCTTTTTATTCATAAAATTGGGAGGATTACACTGAGTACAATTTCAGAAACCAAAGTATAAATACAAGAGAAAGGGAAATTATTATCCTAAGGATCCCTAGCAACTACATCAGATGATCTGCCTATGGGTGCATACTTCCTTCGGATGCATTGAATCTCAGACTCAAAGGATGTCTTCATCTGAGCCTTCTCGAGGACAAGTTGATCAACAATCTTCTTCCAAGCACCAGAAGGCTGAGGCATGCTAGAGGAAGATAAACCCTTTGGCTCTCTCTGTCTCTTTACTGCTCGGTCTTCAAGAATATCAATAAGTGCATCCTTGTCTTTCGAACCAAGCTGCAACTCTTCATGCTTTCGGCTCAAAGCATGGAACCGCTCTTCCCACATATCTCTCTCTTCCTTCATCTTGGCAAGTGCGTCTTCCAACTCCTCTACATCTTGGTTAGGGAGAGTTGATGGCTCAACCACAACCACAGACATAGGTATTTCACAAGCATACGGCATGTTCAGCTCCAAAGCTCTCTTCTTCACTCAAATTGTGTAAGCTTCCAAAGCTACACAATTGCATGGACCAAGCTCAGATCTTCCCTTCCTATGCATATTGTGCCAAGCATGTATCATTATTTTCTTCAAAAGTTGGGAATTTTTACCCTCTTGATAAAATAGACCCTCTAACTGAGTGTTATTAGGTTTATCTCTTAAGGGGAACCCAAGTTGACGACGGGCCAAAGTTGGGTTGTAGTTGATTCCTCCTTGTGTACCAATGAGAGGCACGTTAGAGAACTCACCACAACTGTCAATAATATCCAAGCTACCCAATTGAGAATCATACCAAACAACATGATCATTAGTAAGACATAAGTCTCCGGGACCACCGTATACATTGTCGGTTCTCCAAGAAAGCATGTGTCTGAGGCATGTGCAAAATAAACCACTTGTAAAGAAGAGGAACACAACATACAATAGTCCCACCACCTTTAGAATTCCTCAAATGCAAATAGAAATACATGTCACCCAACAGAGTCGGAACAGGATTCCCAATCAAGAAGAGTCTAATGGTGTTAACATCAACAAAACCGTCAATATTAGGGAACAAAACCAATCCATGAATGAGTAATACCAAGACGGCCTCAAACGCATCCATGCTACCGACTTGAGCAAAAACAGTAGCCCTACCAATAAGAAACTCAAAAGTTAACCCAAGAATTCCTCCTTTCTTCACCAAATGAGCATCAATCTCATATTTCTTCAAATGAAGAGCTTCAGCTATAATATGAGGTCTCGGGATCTCCTTAAATCCATTGAAAGGTACCTTGTCATATATGGGTATACCTAAGAGATGGGCGTACTCCTCCAACATGGGCACAAGTTGATACTCTGGAAAAGTGACACACCGGTATAGAGGGTCATAAAACTGAACCAAAACACTCAGAAGTCCTTCAACCACATCAATAGATAACACAAATAAGAGTTTCCCATGATGTTGCTTGAAGTCCAAGGGATCTAATACAAAGGATGACAACTTTCTTAGCTATTTCAAATCAGGACATCTGAAACTGTACTTCTTAGTGTTCCTTCATCCATACTCCATGGTCTGAAAATATTTGCAAATGAGACCTTAGTTTCCTTGAAATCAATTTTCTGTGATGAATATCATGATGCGCATGTATGCATGAATGCAACAATCACACACAAGGGATCACACACAAGGCGAACACAAACAAAGGTTAATGGATGGATCAAGTCATCATCAAGATCAATATCTATTTTGGTGGATTATGGTTTTCACCTTATCAACACCCAAGTTCCATTGATATTGACAAGACTTGATCGGATCAACCAAGAATCAAAGAGTTTGTTGTGAGTCACGAGCATGGATTCGGTTTAAGAACCACCCCAAATGAGTGTACTAAGGGTAAAAATCTATAGATCATGTTCTACTAAAGTGCCCATAGTCCTAATCCCATCTATTGGATATTACAGGTTAGGATGACTAACTCATCAACCCATAATATTCTCAAGAGAAACTCGTCTGAGTGTAGTATCACGTAACAACTATTATCAAGTCTACACTTGAACAGTCTTTGCACTACGTCCTAAATAGGCTAAGTTGGGTTAAATGTTCTACGATCCTCAGCTTCTTTGACCCCAGATTTAGAGAAAGTAATGTCTATCCATAAATAACTTGTGTGACATCAGTAACTCCAAAGAGGTCTCCACTGAGTAGATGGGTCTCAAGTCAACTTGTTAAGGAATACTCCACACAAGTTGAACATGAATATACCATCCTCCTATCTTAATTTCACTCAAGTTTGGGTTAGAACTTACCTCACCACTCAGAGATCACCAAGCATAACAGACAGATTATATCACACAAACAAAATATACAAACATCAAATATACAAATATATACACATAAAAAGTTGGCTAAACCCACTGAGGACTACTCCCCAGAAGAGTCGCCATTTAATTTCTATAGCGGTAAATTCATGACCATCAAGCTATGGATAAACTTAACGTCAATAAACCCAGATTCGCCACCGCGCTTTTATTGTTTCCAAAGGAAAAGGAAAAAGTACGAACAAAACCCAAGGATAAGAAGTTTTCAAATCAAAACTAATAAAATTCTAGAGATTACAAGTAAGGGGGTTGGTTACACAGAGGGAAGGTGTTAGTGTAAGACCCCAATTTTGACCCTAAGATCCCTCATGTTATTCTCATCACATGCATTAGCATTGGGATCACACCTTGGTATTCTCCTTACCCCTCATTCATTGGGTTTACATTAGGAGAGATCACCAAGCATGTTTGATTGTATCATACTCATTTTTATTTATTTACTAACCAAAATACCAAAAATATGTCAATGTATAGTTTGTTGCTTTTGTAGGTAGTGGTATGCTCACCTATGCTCTAGCAAGCTCATATCTAGGGTTTAAGACCCTCATTGCAAGGAGATCAATCAAGAATTTGTTTACTTTGGCTCTAGTATCATATATGGATCCCCGTGATCTTCAAATATTATTTTGATCAAGAAATCTTCAAAATTCGGAGTTGGTTTGCCTGGGAAACCCTAATTCATCTGGGTATCTTGTGTGACTTCTTCAACAAGTTTCTTCAACAATTGATCAAATATTTCAAGGGATACTTCACCTCACATCATCTTATGCATATATTATCCTCCTTGAATCCCAAAAGTCAAGAGGATGTGGATCTAGCAAGTTGATTCATGGTGGTTGACCAGAGAAAGCCAACTGGTCAAAGTTGGGGTTCCCTAGACCCTATCTCCTACAATGTTTGTCATATGAAAATGATTCCAAGAGAAAAGTTACTCTAAATGACATTACAAACAACTTTCATGTTGAGGTCAAGAGCTGAGTCTGTTTGGAAAGTCGTTTTTTATGGTGAAAGATTATAGGTCATTTTGTCTGAACTCTAGTTTGGAGGTCAACTTCCCAAGACCATAACTTGCTCAATTTTTATTATATAAAATCCATTCACATTGCAGGATCAAATTAAATGTGTCTACTTCAACTTTGATATTTGGAGGAAGTTCAAATTCAACATGCAAATGCATGTGCCAAGAGGAAACATTATAGGTCATTTTGGACCAATACCATTGAACAAGTGATTTTCCTCAACTTCTAAAATGCATAAATCTTTCATGCCAAATCCAAATGAGACCAAATTGCTAACCAAATTGAAGAGGTTTGAAAGAGCTACAACTTTGATGAAGGAACGTTTCTTATTTGAAGTCCATAGAAAAAGCTATTCAAGGTGGAAGAAGTGAACATTTGACTTGGGACTTAGAAAATTTTCAAATATGTTTGATTTCCCAAACTTCCACCTTAAAATTCGTCATGATACAAGCTTCAAATGAAAACGTGTTCAACATGAAAGTAGTTCCCCTTGATCTCACATTTTCAAAAAATCCAAAATTATCTCATTTGGACAAAGTATGAGGCACGTGCACATGGGTGAAAGTTGAAGTACCATTTGGATATTTTCAAGGTCCAATTTCCATACACACTTGCATAAGCTTCCAAGATGATTTTAGTACATTGCACATTGGTTTATGGATCAGATGATATCATTTCATGGGACTCATGCACGCCCATGCAACCATGCAAAGAGGATTTTCAAAAAAAATCCAAAATTGGAAGTGTGCAAATATCATTCTCTATGGCTATAAATAGAACCTTTGATGCTCAAATTTGAGGACCTCATTCCTAAGCTTTGATTCAGAAACCCCAAACCCTCACCATTGAAGGATAAACTTGAGGATTTTCTTTGAAAATCGAGTTTTAATTCTCCATTTGTTTTGAGATTGAAACTCCATAGGTCCATCCCTTTCTCTGATTTATTTCTCTTCCATCAAGCATCTGAAGCAAGGCCAAGCATAATTGGAAGCAAGATCATGCCAATCTGAAGCTCCATTGAAGGTGAATTTTCAAATTTTTCATCTCTTCAATTCTCACTCAATTCTCCAATATTCTTGTCAATTTTTGGTCGTCTGAAGTCCTACCAATGTAGGCAAGAAGATTGAGTTGCTTTAAGGTCAAATCGAAGCAACCTAGTTCATGATCCTCAAAATTCAATTCCTTGAATCTTTTCATATACTTGGAATTAGACAAAATTGAGGCCAGATTCGAGCTCCTGGGCATTTTTCATTCAAAATAGTGTACTCATTTTCCATTTTTCTTTGAGTTGAACTTGGACCAGTCTGGTGGTCCTCACCGGAGAAGATGACCGGAGCTAGGGCTCCAATGGTGAGATGGCTTGTCTAGAACCCTTTGATCTGAGTCCTACGTTCTAATCTAAACCATCCAAAGTGATTACCACGCGTGCATCTCATTTGACTAAGGAACACATAGAACGCGCACTTTGGACCATCTGATCTGCCATCTCAATTAATGAGGGGGATCAGATGGTCCACGTATTTTGGAATTTCTGAATTTTCATTTTAATTGCTTTGTTTTCATTAATTCATATTAATTTCATTATTGATCCAAAAACATATGGGACTTTCACCCAAAAATTTCAAATATATTCCTCTTTCATTTTCTGAATTAAAATTATTTTTTGGATCAATATTGATATTTTTTATGATTTAATTGTTTTTGTGCATATTTTTAATTATTTAAAAATACTTCTGACTTTTCAAAAATAGTGAAAAAAATTCTCCAAGGTCCTTTGACCTTGTTTGACTTATGATAAATCTCTTGGCCATTTATTTGGTGTTTTGAAGAGGTTTTAGGTTTTTTGATAAAATATAATTTAATTTAATTCAATGCATTTTTAATTGATTTTTAATTTGTTTAATTGAAAATAAATTGTGTTGAGCCATTTTTATTGCCTTATGAAGTTTGACTATGTGTTTGGGCCTTTGTCAAGGTTTATTTGACTTTTGTTGGATTAAAATCATTGAATTTAGTGGATTGATGAAATGTACATTTCATCTCCCAAAATGAATGAATGATTTTAATTTGATAAAACTCCTCCCATGACCAATTTGTGTTTGTCTCATCTCCTCTCCCTCTTCATCTTCAATCCCTTTCTATCCCATTCCTCTCATTGGCCAATGACATCTCAATATCCTAAGGCTAATTGGTTTATGAACCAATACAAGTATGGATGAGATTAGGTCCACCCTTTGATCATTTTCTTTTTATATGTGGTATGTTTTAGGAGTACGGTTCATTATACCATATCTCTAACATGCATTAACACCAAAAAAAGTATTGCCCGGCCTCAGATAGTTGTGACTTCTACATAAGTCCAATTATGATTGCTTAACATAGCACTAAATTTTGACACTAAAGGCATAATATTCTAGTAAGTGAGATTGTAAGTCTCCCCCTTTCATGGTATTGTATGGAAACTTGGCCTTTTTTCCTTCCTTTGGGAGATGTCTTGGTTCAAGGATCCATGCTTGTGAATAGAGGGTTAAGTGTTCTCCAAAGAATGACTTAAACAATTGAAAATCAAAACTTCACTAACTTCTAATCAACTAATATTCGACTAACTTTTTAATTTCAAGTCATTTACTTTATGCACTTTAAATTCAAGCCATTTATCATTTGCCATTATACATATCATTTAACTTGTTTATGTTTATGTCAGTTTCACTTTGCTCATTTGGGCCATATATTGTGATTGTATATACTTGTTTGTGTATCTTGTTTGTGTTTGTGGTCTTAGGACCTTAAAATACCTAATAAACAACAAAAAACCCTAAAAAATGTTTGTGTGGACTGTTGGATTTGATCTGAGCTTTGGACTTAGAATTAGGTAACATTCCCTATGCAAAAGGACTTGGCCAATGCCAACATTTCTGAAACCAAGTCATTGTGATGTGAGCTTTCATCTGATGCAAGTATTGGGATCCACTTGAGTTTGAAGGTAGAGAAAAACAAGAAAGGGGGGTTTGAATTGTTTTGGAAATAAAAACTTTTTAAGAAATCAGACACACAAAGAATAAAAAGGGAAATGACACATAATTTTATACTGGTTCGCTTGAAATTTAAAGCTACTCCAGTCCACCCGACCAAGGTGATTTCGCCTTCAAAAAGGACTTAATCCACTAATCTTGAAAGATTACACAACCAATCGTCTAAGAGAATAATCCCTTAGCCCTCTCAAGTATTCAGACTACACAGAGTCACTTGAGGAAGTATTTTAAGCAAAAGTATGAATTGTAATGTAATGTGCTTCTAACAAACAAGCAAGAATTACAGAATTATAAGAACAATAGCTTTTCACGTAAGAGCAGCAGCTCGTGAAAGATAAGAAAGGATGATTGAGAGTTTTTGTATTCTTATGTGTCTCATGTGTGTATTCTTGTGAAGTATTCTGAAATTCTGGTATCAGATATGAGATGTCAAAGGTAATGTCACGACATTAATATCTGAACAATATAAACAGGATAAAAGATAAAGAACAATAGTACAAGTGACACAAGCAATTGTTAACCCAGTTCGGTGCAAACTCATCTACTTCTGGGGGCTACCAAGCCAGGAAGGAAATCCACTAAACAGAATTAGTTCAAAGACTCTCAGTAAACAACTTCAAGTTACAGTCTTCTCACATAATCTCTACCCGTGTGACTTATATCTAAGAACTCTTAGATAAGAGATCCTACTCACTCCCCCTCAATCACAACAGTGATGTATAAACAAATATTACAATAAAATAAGACACTCTTCAAGAACACATACTTGATCTTGCTTAAAAGCTTCAACTAAGTAAACACACACTCATGCTTCAAAGCTTGGAGTGGACAAATTACAACTCAAAAGTCAGTCTAATTCAATCATCAATGGATGAATGAATGGCTCACAATACACACGCTCACACAAGACTAAAACCCTTATTCTCTCTCACTATTTCGTTCGTTATTTCTTGTGTGTTAAAACCAGGTTTTCCACTCCCTTTATATAGAAGCGTTTGAATGGGCTTGGACATCATAAAACCCTAAAACTATTTTCCATTCATATCTCCTTAACAACAGATCATATCTTATTGGAAAATAAATAAATCTGGTTTTAATTACTGATTGAATGACACGTTCAATCTTCACATCAATCACACATAGATTAGCATAAAAAGCGTAATCACAAAATACATAACATTCAGACTGAATGTTCTGTATACAGAGGTCTTGACATCGGGTCTGACATCTCAGCAAAATCCTGCACAACCATATTTTAAACACCTTGCAGGAACCTGTTATCTCATGTCAAGACAACTCTTGTGACAACTTGTGAAAACTCTAGGTTTTACCAAAATTGATGCCAACAGATAGAACCAACAAACTCCCCCTTTGGCAAATTTTGGCTAAAACATACATCAGATCATTTGTTTCACAAGAGAATAACCACAGTATCAGTTCAGCAGCAGAAGTAATAAAACACATATTACTAGCTAAAATATCAACTAGTAAACACATATTAATCACACATGCGCTTGTGCTCCACCTCCCCCTCCAGCTAGCACTACATCACCTGTAACATGCACTTCCCCATCTAACATCACCTATAACATACACCTCCCCATCTAACATCACCTGTAGTAAACAGATTATCTCCAACATACATATGTAACATCATTTGTATATAGCATAGCTATTTAGCTACTTCTCCCCCTATTTAGCGAAAAAATACCAAAGAGACAAAATAAATGTCTATTAGTCACACAGAATGTCAAAGCAGATTGTTAAGTGTTACAGATCCAAGAACATACACAACTTTACACAAGCTGAGAAAAAAATCCAAAAAATCCAAAAAGAACCCAGAAAAAAATACATCAAGGTAGTAGAACATGACTACCAAAAAAAACACCAGAACATCCATCACAACACACTATCAGAAGAGTGGGGGACAACTTCAACAAAACTAGTTAGAGGAGCTTGCATCTTCATCAACATTAGAACCAGAACTGCCACTTGTTTCATCTTTAGATTCAGACCTCTCACTAGAGGTTTGGGTTTCTGCTTCCTTTGCCTGCCCAACATTCTCTCTTTCAGCTTGCTCCAAGTTTTCAATTAGAGCTTCCAAAGCTTCTTTCCTGGCTGTTGCTACCCTTATCCCTGTATCCAATTCTTTACAAGTTTCTTTCAGCTCAGCAATAAGACCACCTTTTGAAGCTGGCTTTTTCACAGCAGATGTCATGACAATGTCTTTGACATGACTGTCTTCAAACAATTTGTAGTGAACTGATAGAGGAGGTTTTCTTCTACTAGGAAGATCATTTGTACTCAGAATTCCAGGGTGTTGGCTCAGGATAATCCCACAAATCATTGAGGGAAAAGTTATGGGCAGCTTTACTGCATTTGTAGAAGCATGTTTGACAATTTGTTCAAACATAAATCTACCATAATCAAATTTCAGCTTGGTTCCAACAGCAAAGATGAACCTTCCAAGGGCATTTGAAATTGTAGAGATGTGGTTAGTAGGCACCCAATTAGCAGACCCTATCTTGTGCAATATGGCATATTTCACAGTCAGCTTCCCATCAGGGAGATGCTTCTTACTGGGCCACTCCTTCACCTGTCTTGCAGTAATTTCCCTACAGACCTCATTGTTTGTGGCTTCCAGTTCACATGCACCTTCTGTTCCTCTTCCTAGAAACTTGTTAATCACAGTTGGAGAAAATGTGATACACTTCCCTCTTACAAACACTTTACAAAATTCCTTGTTGTTTTTATCAGCAATGTCTTCAGGAATGTTGACCACAAATTCTTTAACCAATCCTTCATAACACTGAGATAACCCAGCCACCGTTTTCATTAATCCAACTATTTTAATTAGGTTCGTGACCTCTTTGACCTCCACAGCATCTTTGCCTAATTCTCTCTCCACCTCCACCCTTCTTTGGATTAGAAACTTCCATTTTGCTGCTCCATCTTCAAGATGGAAAGAAATATTGTCCAGGTGTACAACAACAACTTTTATAGGGGACTTCCTAACAGTTGTCCTCTTGACAGGGGAGATGTCAGGGACATCTTCTTCAACATCTTCATCTGACTCAGAAATTTCTCTCACTTTCCTCTTCTTCACCTCAACTTTGCTCCAAGATTTTGAGGGGCCTACACCAGTAGTCTTCCTAGTAGTTTTGGCTGACATCATTTCATCCAAAGACCTACCTTTTCTAGTCTTCATCCTCTTAGCCACACTAGGCTTTAAGTGATGAAGCAAGCTATCATCTTCTAGGTCAATCACCTTCTTTGCAGAATCATGCTTCTTAGACTATGAAGCATTTGCAGTAGGTGATGCCACATATTTCTTACCAGACACAGTTTGCCCTAAAGAGCACAAACCTTCAGCAGCCATATCCTTTTCAGACCTAGAGGAATCATCATCCTTTTCATTATTAGGTCCAACCTCGGGAGAGGGGTCCCTTCTTGATAGAGGAGTAGAAACTCCCTTTACAGAATGTCCTTCATTAAGGATTCTAGTAACAAGGTTTCTTATGACACGATCAGTGTGATGCATGTCGTCCTTAGAACTAGGGGCATGAGTGAAGCTGGAAGGGATGTTAGAACTGTTACCTTGAGTAGGGCATGAAGTGGCTGAAGCATCCATGGGATGGTTGGAGTCAGGAGCTTCGCCTGGAATGACAGACACGGGAATCACGTCTAAAATATCTTCATCAAGAAAGTCCATTGAAGGCGTTCTATCCTTATGAGTAGGTTTGGTAGTTTTAGAACCATATGGTGTTGGATGTTGTGACATCTTGTTGTTTTTGTGGAAAGGTTTCAGTTGCCCTAGCAGAGAAGTTTGATGAAGTCGCAGGAAGCTGGAAATGTTTGAGTAGAGGTTGCGTGTGAAAAGGCGATAGATGGAATTTCCAATACTAGATGATGATTTACCATAAGTGGGGCACTTTATTTTAAGTAAGCAGACAATATTTTTATTACCTTTTCCACTCCAAATTAATTGCTACAAATTCTCATAAATATAAATCCATAATTTCTCTCTTAGAGATTCAAATTGATTTTCATCCAAGGCTTTTGTAAAGATATCAGCTAACTGCATTTCAGTAGCAACATGCTCTAGGACTATGATTTTATCTTCCACTAGTTCTCTAGTAAAATGATGACGAATATCAATATGTTTTGTCATGTTGTGCTGAATAGGATTCTTAGAAATATTTATAGCACTTAGGTTGTCACAGTACAATGTCATGACATCTTGCGTGACATTGTATTCAATCAGCATCTGGTTCATCCAAACCAGTTGAGAACAACTACTTCCAGCTGCTATGTATTCAGCTTCAGCAGTGGACAGAGACACACAATTTTGTTTCTTACTAAACCATGATATTAAGTTGTTCCCCAAGAAGAAGCATCCTCCTGATTTGCTTTTCCTATCATTAGCACTTCCAGCCCAATCAGCATCACAGTATCCAATCAGCACAGATCCAGATCCATGAGTGTACAGCATCCCATAGTCATTGGTGCCATTGACATATTTCAGTATCCTTTTCACTTGGTTTATGTGACTGACTTTTGGTTCATCTTGATATCTAGGACAAACACCTACAGCAAAAGAAATGTCAGGTCTGCTTGCTGTGAGATATAGCAGACCCCATCGCATGCTTCTGTAGAGACTTTGATCTACACTAACACCATTTTCATCTTTAGAGACTTTCAGATGAGTAGGAGCAGGTTTTCTTTTATGACTTGCATTCTCCATGCCAAACTTCTTAACAATGTTTTTGGTATATTTGCTTTGAGATAGAAAGATAGAATCTTCCATCTGCTTGACTTGTAGCCCAAGAAAGTAGGTTAGCTCTCCAACAAGGCTCCTTTCAAATTCAGACTGTATTTGTTTAACAAAATGTTCGACCATCTTATTTGACATCCCACCAAACACAATATCATCCACATATATCTGAGCCACCATGAGTTTTCCTCCTTCATTTTTAAGAAATAAGGTCTTATCAATGCCTCCCTTCCTGTATCCATTGTCAATGAGAAACACTGTGGGTCTATCATACCAAGCCCTAGGAGCTTGTTTCAAACCATAGAGGGCTTTTCTCAACTTATACACATGCTTTGGAAGATTTGGATCTGTAAACCCTTTAGGTTGTTCAACATACACTTCCTCATTTAAGTAACCATTTAAGAAGACACTTTTACATCCATTTAGAACAGTTTAAACTTCAGAATACATGCCACTCCAAGCAATAGTCTAATGGACTAAAGGTGAGCTACAGGGGAAAATGTTTCATCAAGGTCAACTCCTTCAACTTGAGTGTATCCTTGTGCTACCAATCTTGCTTTATTTTTAGTAACCACCCCTTGTTCATCAGATTTATTCTTGTAAATCCACTTTGTTCCAATAACATTTATTCCTTCGGGTCTTGGAACCAGTTCCCATACTTCATTTCTCTTGAATTGGCCTAACACTTCCTGCATGGCATTGATCCAGAATTCATCAGTTAAGGCTTCCTTGACATTCCTGGGCTCAATCTTGGACACAAAACAGCCATGTGAGATCACTTCCCTTGATCTAGTTGTGACCCCTGTATTTGGGTCTCCTATAATGAGATCTTTAGGATGATCCTTCTGAATTTTGATAGAGGGTCCCTTATTAATTTTGTCAGCTTCATGTTCAGCTTGAGTAGGTTCACTCTCATTACTTTTGTCTGGGAAATCAGCTGGGGCATCATTTAGAGATGTCTCAACATCGTCTGTGACATCAGTCTGTTGATCATCAACAACAACATTGATGGATTCCATCATTACTTTTGTTCTGGAATTAAAGACCCTAAATGCTCTGCTGTTTGCTGAGTAACCCAGAAATATTCCTTCATCACTCTTGGGATCCATCTTCCTTCTTTGTTCACGATCAGCCAAGATATAACATTTACTACCAAACACATGGAAGCATTTGACAGTAGGTCTTCTTCCTTTCCATACTTCATATAAAGTAGTTGGATTCCCTTTCTTCAAGGTTACTCTGTTGTGAACATAGCAGGTTGTGTTCATAACTTCAGCCCAGAAGTGGTAGGGCAATTTCTTAGCATGAATCATAGCTCTGGCAGATTCTTGGAGAGTTCTATTTTTCCTTTCTACCACACCATTTTGCTGAGGGGTAATGGGAGATGAGAACTCATGACTAATTCCTTCAGATGAACAGAATCCAGCAAATTTACTGTTCTCAAATTCTTTCCCATGATCACTTCTGATTCTGATAACTTGCTTTCTTTTTCTCTTTGAAGCCTTAGGCAAAGATCCTTGAATACCTCAAATGCATCAGATTTTTCCCTTATAAAATTTACCCAGGTGTATCTGGAGAAGTCATCCACCACCACATAAGCATACTTTTTCCCACCAAGGCTTTCCACCTGCATAGGTCCCATCAAGTCCATGTGGAGAAGTTCAAGCACTCTAGAAGTGGTGTCATGTTTGATCTTCTGATGTGACATCTTTGTCTGTTTTCCAATCTAACACTCTCCACAAACTCTTCCTTCATCAATCTTTAAGTTTGGGATTCCTCTGACAGCTTCAATAGATATAATCCTCTTCATTCCTTTAAGATGCAGATGGCCCAACTTTTGATGCCATAACTTCACTTCTTCTTCTTTGGCTAGAGTACACATTGATGAATAACCAATTTCTTGAGAACTCCACACATAGCAGTTTTCCTTAGACCTGACTGCTTTCATTATCACTTCATTTTCTTTATTAGTAATCAGACATTCAGTTTTTGTGAAGTTTACATTTAGACCTTGGTCACACAGTTGACTGATGCTGATTAGGTTTGCAGTCAGTCCTTTAACAAGTAGCATATTGTCAAGGGACTCCAGGGCATTTTAGCTTTCCAATCCCCTTGATTTCACCCTTTTCTCCATAACCAAAGGTTACATAGCTGGTGGCATGAGGATGAAGGTCAATTAGCAGGTTTTTGCTTCCAGTCATGTGTCTAGAGCATCCACTGTCGAAATACCAGTCTTCTTTGGCTGAAACTCTGAAGGAAGTGTGAGCTATCAGGTTAGTAGCACCAGTCCTAGGAACCCACTATTTTCTGTTGACAGGGATGTGGTGTTTGGGTCTAGGTTGATGATGAGAAGGACTAGGATAGCCATACAATTTAAAGCAAAATGGTTTTATGTGGCCAAATTTTCCACAGTAATGACATCTCCATCTTTGGTGTTTTATTTTATGTTGTCTTTCCTTATGATGTTGTGACACATGATGTGACATCTTTGGTTTGCTACCAGTGTGACTACACTCAGGAGTGGATTCATTGAACCCAAGGCCTGACTTGTCTCCTGCCATTTTTCCAGTCTGGAGGATTTTGTCTAAGGTGTCAGATCCACTATTTAGCATTCTGACATACTTTGTCATCTCATCCAGTTTGGAGTTCAAGAACACTGCTTCAATCTTCAACTTAGAGATGGTTTCTTCTCATCCTCTAGTTGTGTTATCAATTTCTTCTGATTTTCCACTTGTTGACACACTTCTTCACTTCTACAACACAACTTTCTATAGGTAGTGGCTAACTCATCAAAGGTTACTTCATCGTCACTTGAGTCTCCATCAGAACCCCATCTTCCAGTCAAGGCAGTCACAAGATTGGCAGACTCTCCTTCTGTTTCACTTTCATCAGACCAAGTAGCAGCAAGACTCTTCTTCTGTTTCTTGAGGTACGTCCCACATTCATCTCTAATCTGTCCATACCCATCACATTCATGACACTGAACTCCTTTTCCTTATTTGGACTTTTCATTAGATCTTGTTCTTTTTCCAGCATCATTGGACCTACTGATGTCGAATGAGATGTTCTTGACTTTAGAATTTAACCTTACATCCATCTTTTTCAGAAGTTTGTTGAACTGTCTCCCCAATAATGCTACATCATTTGCCAAATCTTCATCAGTATCTTGACCACTTTCTTCCTCTTTCTCTTCAGTGTTTGACATGAAGGCTATGCTTTTGACTTTCTTTTCAGATCCATCACTCATTCCCAACTCAAATGTTTGGAGGGATCCAATTAGCTCATCCATTCTCATATTGCAAATGTCTTGAGATTCTTCTATGGTTGTCACTTTCATGCCAAATCTCTTGGGAAGTGACCTGAGAATTTTCCTCACTAGTTTTTCATCTGACATCTTCTCACCCAGGGCTCCTGAGGCATTAGCAATTTCAAGGATATTCATATGAAAGTCATGAATATTCTCATCTTCTTTCTTCCTTAAATTTTCAAACTTGGTAGTAAGCAGCTGCAATCTAGACATCTTTATTCTAGGGTACCTTCATGAGTGGTTTTGAGAATATTCCAAGCATCTTTAGCCACCTCACAGTTGTTCACCAGTCTGAAGATGTTCTTATCAACCCCATTGAATATGGAATTCAATGCTTTAGAGTTACCAAGGGCTAGTTCATCCTCCTCCTTGGTCCATTGTTCCTCAGCCTTCTTATCAGTTGTAACTTCTCCTTCCTTAATAATAACAGGATGTTCCCAGCCTATTATAACAGCCTTCCAAGCCTTATTATCCAAAGATTTCAGGAAGCCTACCATTCGAGGTTTCCAGTAGTCATATTTAGATCCATCCAGAATTGGTGGTTTGTGAACAGATCCTCCGTCTCTATCCATAGTACCGGAAAGTAACGTCCCAAGATCTCACCCAGAACCAGAGCAGGATGCCTACTCTGATACCAATTGAAATTCTGGTATCAGATATGAGATGTCGAAGGTAATGTCACGACACTAATATCTGAATAATATAAACAGGATAAAAGATAAAGAACAATAGTACAAGTGACACAAGCAATTGTTAACCCAGTTTGGTGCAAACTCACCTACGTCTTGGGGCTACCAAGCCAAGAAGGAAATCCACTAAATAGAATTAGTTCAAAGACTCAAGTAAACAACTTCAAGTTACAGTCTTTTCACCTAATCTCTACCCGTGTGACTTCTATCTAAGAACTCTTAGCTAAGAGATCCTACTCACTCCCCCTCAATCACATCAGTTATGTATAAACAAATATTACAATGAAAGAAGACACTCTTCAAGAACACATACTTTATCTTGCTTAAAAGCTTCAACCAAGTAAACACACACTCATGCTTCAAATCTTAGAGTGGACAAATTACAACTCAAAAGTCAGTCAAATTCAATCATCAATGGATGAATGAATGGCTCACAATACACACGCTCACACAATACTAAAACCCTTATTCTCTCTCACTATTTTGTTCGTTATTTCCATGCCCTTTTCCATCATAAAACCCTAAAACTATTTTCCATTCGTATCTCCTTAACAGCTGATCATATCTTGTTGGAAAATAAATCAATCTGGTTTTAATTACTGATTGAATGGCGCGTTCAATCTTCACATTAATCACACATAGATTAGCATAAAAAGCGCAATCACAAAATACATAACATTCATATTGAATGTTCTGTATACAGATGTCTTGACATCGGGTCTGACATCTCAGCAAAATCCTGCACAACCATATTTTAAACACCCTGCAGGAACCTGTTATCTCATATCAAGACAACTCTTATGACAACTTGTGAAAACTCTAGGTTTTACCAAATCTGATGCCAACACATAGAACCAACATATTCAGTTCTTTATATAGGCGTTGAGAAGGACCGTTAGAGTGATGACAGGATCTTGGTCATTGAAGAATGTTTATTGTCATTACTCTCCTGGTTTCTTTCTAAAACAGTTTTGTGCGCCTACTTATTTCCTTCTAGAAATAATTTCTTTCCAAAACCAGATTTCTTTTCGGTTACGTGTTTTGAACTGGTGAATCTGTATCAGAGTCTTGGTAAATCAGTTTAACGTTAGAGGTTGATATTATCTGACCACATCAGAGTTTCTCAATGCTCTTGACTTCTTCAAATTCAGAGTCTGGATTCAGTCTTCTGTACTAGAGTTTCTGACTTCTTTCTGTTGCGCTGGTAACTGCGTTGATCAGAGTCAGAACCTTCTGGACGCGTTTTCTCTGAGTAGCATTTGATAGTTGAATTCTGTATCTGATGTGTTGATCTATCTGATTGTTTGATCAGAGTCCTCCACACTTAATAAAAATTTCGTTAGAGAACCATCCTCGGTTTAGTGCTTTAGCTACTTTCCTGCATATCTTAAGTCAGTAATTTAGTAATAATTTTTAATAATGTTTGCAGTCCTTTGAGAAGATTTAGTTATGTTTCCATCATAGCTGTTTTAGTTCTCCCCCTTTTTGTCAGAATCAAAAAGACATAGCAAAAAGATAATATTAATAAGGAGAGCAATTACAAATAAGCAACACATAGGGCAGATAGCAGAAAGCAAAAAGAAAACATCAAAATGGAGAAAGCAACAAGAAAATAGCCTAGGTGCCTAAGGGTTTGGAGGCGGAGGCATCCGTTGGAGCAGCTAGGAAAGCATGTTTTGAATGTTGATATTGACAAAATCCTATAAATCCAACCTAGCCCGAACTACTTGTTGTTCTTTCTATAGTTCCTCTAGAGTCTTCAAGACTAGAGGGATGAACCCAGAGTTGGAGTGCTCCCCCTGAGTCAGTGCATCAGCATTGGCTTTGGCAGCTGCTTCTTCAGCAATATGAGTTGCTTCTTCAACGTCGACTTTAGCTTTTACCTCAGCCTCAGCAGCAGCAGCAGCAGCATCAGCAACAGCCTTCTCCTCAGTTTCCCTTATCCATTGTTCTTCCTCTTGGCGTGCTTTCTCTTCAGCTTCCTTCCTTGCCTGTTCCTCATCCTCTTTGGCTAAGCGCTCTTGAAGTCTAATACCAACGTCTCTGATAAAGTCGTTGCGGACTTGTTAAGAGATACCTTTCAGTTTGAAGGCTTCAGAGGTCATCCAACTTATCACTCTGTTCCAGTGGATCCTTACTGCAGAGGGATCATCACTAATCCCACAATTGATTGTCAGAGACTTGACCTTCTCTACTAAAGACTCTACAAAAACTTGTATTGCTTCTTCTAGGGTAGGGAGGGTAGTCTCTGGTTCAGTGTTAGATGTTGGGGAGGATGGAGAAGGTGAGTTTGGGACGCTGAGATTTAGTATGGGAGTTGTGGAGGCAACGAAAGTTGTGGAGGCAACGGAAGTTATGGGTGTGGGAATGGCAGAGGGTGATTGTGTTGTTTGTTCAGGTTGTGGGTGTGGTTCAGATGGTGGGTGGGTTGGTTGTGGTTCAGAGGTGAGTGGTTGTTGTTTAGGTGGTGGTGTTTGTTCAGATGTGGTGGGATTTAGATGTTCAGGAGGTGGGGAAGTCACTTCTGGTTCAGGTTCAGAGTGTGATGGTTCTTGAGAGGCCAGAGCACGGGCTTGTAGCTGAGCCAGAGTGGGGGATTGGGGGTCAGATGGTTCAGTGTCGGAGGAGAGTTCGTAGTATGATGGGGATTATAGAGATGGTGATGATGATGGTGAAGTGGTTTCATTCAACATTTCTGCTTCAGAAATGGGTAGTGTGGTGGTATCTAGGTTAAATTTAAGTGAGGGTGGGTTAGAAGTTATGGTGGTTGAGGGAGGAGTGTCAGAGGTGGTGTATATAGGGGTGGTTTGGGGAAGATAAGAAGCAAGAGGTTTTATTTTAACAGAGCGAGAGAAAGGTACAGACTTACTTGGAGAGCCAGCCAGAGGGACTGGAGGTCTAGACCTAGAGGAATCTCCTAGCCTTGCTTTCTTCGCCTTCTTGGACTTCTCAGAGGTCTCTTACATCCTCGTCATGAAGTTAGGTGGATGCTCAGGAATCCAGTCCATTATGAAGTCAGAGATTTCCACCCCTTGATTGGCAAGGTCCTATAGATAGTAGGTCACTACCTCTAGAGGGTCAATCTTGGAGAACAGGTAGAGTCTGTTGGGAATCTCCCTCTGATCCCTGAGTGCTTCCCAGGAGGTATCAAGTGTTGGTTTGTCTCTGACTTGATCAATGATTCTCATGCTCTTCAGATTCCGAGCATCCATCGGTCTTCCAGTGTCAATGGTGACATCTTCCATGAGTCTGAGCTGAATTAGGTGATCCACTAAGCCACTCTCAATCAATACATCTGATATGAGTCTCCCTAGAGGGATGTAGTTCCTTGTCTTCATGTTGTTTTTGGTGTCTTTGATTGAGTCTTTGAGGTACTTGAAGAGAATTACAAGTATACACAGTTTCAAACCCTTGTGAATGCCGTACAAGATACACTTTTGGTCTGTGTTGATGTAGTCAGAAGAGTTTGAAGCAGGGCGATGATGAATGGGGCCTAAGATGATCTTCAACCAGACCCGGAGGTTCTGACGTAGCTCCTTGTTCTTGGAATGCTTGCCTTCAGCACTCTGTTGGAAGATGGTAGGGTTGATTTCATGGGACAAGTATTTTGCCCTAGGGTTTATGTTGTAGATGTGTCTGCCTCCTGTCTTCTCCATGTTCAGAAGGGAGGCAATGGATTTCTCAGTGATGACTATGTTGACTCCCAGAACGTAGGAGGCAATGTAGTGATCATTTGAGTCTGCGAAATGCCAGAACTCCTTCACCAGATTTGTGTACACAGGATCATAGAGGCGTTGAAAGTAGGTTTCCCACCCTTGCATTCTCAATTCTTTAGTAAGGTCTACGCCATTTCTCTTCATGTTTTCAAAGTCCACTAGCGACTCACATAGAACTTCCAGTTTTTCAAATGCTGTTGCTAGGTGGATGTGAGGCTCACGATCGAGGATATGAGGTTCCCTGTAGATTGGGGTTGAGATGACGCCGGTGGTTGTTGTAGTTTGTTCCGTTGAGTTCATTTGTTGGGAGAAGTTGTAAACGGATTGTTGCTGAGAATCCATGAAGAACAGTTGAAGATGATGTTGAAGGATTGAAGAGCTTGATGAAAACTGCAGAAATCTTTGAAGGAGATGAAGAACTGAGAGAAGGAGGGTTTTGTGAGGTCGTGAGTGTAAAGTGTGCTAGTGAAGTATGTGAAATGAATTTATACATAATAGGATGCATGCAAAATGATAACAAGATGAGAGTTTAACTGTTAAGAAATTTAATGCAGCACGTTAACCAAGTAAGCACGTTTGGAGGAGAATGATTACAGCCCATGATGGAGGTCTAATCCCCAAATCAGCATACTGCTCGAGGAGATATCAAGAGTTTGTCTCTTGATTTCTGCTAGACAGTTGTCTAGAAGTTCCAAGGTCAGACGCAAGATGTACCACGTGTTACTTTATCTAATCTTCAAGAATACCAAAGGGTTGGATCATGAGGATTTTTGACTCAGATGACTTCTAATTGGTAGTAGCATCAGAGTTGGATACAAATTCTAGGTGTTTACTTCAGAGTCTTATTTTTCTATTTCAGAGGCACGTTTTATTCTGGACAATTTTGAATGTTTAAATTTTTCAAGATAAAAAAGAATCTATCTTCAACCAGGGGTTTGGTAAAAATGTCAGCCCATTAGTGGTCTATATCAATAAATTTTAAAGTGATTACCCATTTCTGAACATAGTCTCTAATAAAATGATGTTTTATTTCTATGTGCTTAGCTCTGGAATGCAAAATAGGGTTCTTACTTAAACAGATGGCAACAGTATTGTCACAAAAAATAGGAACGTTACTCTCAAAAATCAGAAGGTCTTTAAGTTGATTCTTCATCCAGAGCATCTGAGTAGTGCATAATGATGTTGATATATATCCTGCTTCTGCAGTGGACATAGCTATGGTTGATTTCCTTTTGCTGGCCCAGGATATCAAATTCTTTCCTAAGAACTGACAGTTCCCAGATATACTTTTACATTGCATTCTGTCCCCTGCGTAATTTGCATCATAATAACCAGAAAGTCTATACTCTAATATTTTCTCATACATCAGGCCCAGGTTAGGGGTTCCTTTCAGATACCTGAGTATTCTTTTAACAGCTGTTAAATGAGATTCTCTAGGATCTGATTGGAATCTGGCACAGAGACATACACTAAACAGAATATCAGGACGTGTAGCAGTCAGATAGAGAAGAGAGCCTATCATACTACGATGGAGCTTCTGACAAACCTTCTAGCTAATTTCTTCTTTTTCCAGAATGCGGGTTGGATGCATAAGTGTCTTAGCAGGTTTGCATTCAGCCATTTCGAATTTCTTCAGAATGTCTTTTATGTATTTACTTTGATAAACGTAGGTAGCTTCTGAATCTTGATTGATTTGAATCCCTAGAAAGAACTTTAGTTCTTGCATTAAGCTCATTTCAAATTCTGCCTGCATTAGCTCAGAGAACTCTTGACATACAGAAGGGTTAGTTGAACCAAAAATAATGTCATCAACATATATCTGGAATATCATGAGATCATTTCTAATGTTTTTACAGAAGAATGTGGAGTCAACCTTTCCTCTAATAAAGTCATGTTCCAGAAGGAAGTTACTTAATCTATCATACCAAGCTCTAGGAGCTTGTTTTAAACAGTATAGTGATTTTTGAGTTTAAAAACGGGTTATGGACAGTTAGCGTTTTCAAAACCTGGAGGTTGATTGACATAAACTTCTTCTGATATATAACCATTAATAAATGCACTCTTGACATCCATTTGATATAGTTTGATGGAATGATTTACAGCAAATGAAACAAGTAAGTGAATAGATTCTAACCTGGCGAATGGGAAAAACGTTTCGTTGTAGTCAATACCTTCTTGCTGATTGTAGCCTTGTGCCACCAGTCGTGCTTTCTTTCTGACTACTTCTCCCTTTTTGTTCAGTTTGTTTCTGAACACCCATCTGGTTCCAATAATATGAGTTCCTTTAGGCTTTGGAATAAGATCCCAGATGTCATTCTTTGAGAATTGATCTAGATCTTCTTTCATAGCTAGAACCCAGTCGTTGTCTTGAAGTGCCCCATCACAGGAAGTAGGTTCGATTAGAGATACTAGTCCTAAAGGAATTTCTTCAGATACTTTGAATGTTAACCTAATTTTGACAGGTCCATCCTTGTTTCCCAGAATCAAATCTTCAGAGATGTTGGGGCGGCTTCTTGATTTTGTAAGAACAAAAATTGTTCTACAACAGATTCCAAGATTTTGATGATAACAAAAGACGAAACCAAAAATGGCACTCTAACATAAAGTTTCTAAGTGTGCAGGAATCGAAACAAAAAGAAAGGAATCTGATTACGTCATCAGATACAGAATCATGTCAGATACAAATTATCAGAAGCATATGAAGTAGTAACGCGCTCAAGATGTTCTAACTCTGAGCAAAACAGCAAAAACATCAGAGGCATCTGAACAAGGAGTTAGCTCTAGAAGTTCTGACTCTGAACAAAGTTATATCTAAATTCCAGAAGCTCTCAGCGTTATCCAAAGACATCATCAGAACCCTAAGAGATCAAAACATCAGAAGCTCCAAATCCACATAACAAGATCTCAGATTAACAGAGTCACATAGACCTTGATTATGGATTTCCTAAATCAGAAAGAGCAACGTCAACTTCGAATTTAAATGGAAAGGAACTATTATTGGAAAGAAGTTATTCAGGGAGACAAAGTTGTTTTGGCAAGAAACAACAGAAGTTATGGCATTAATTCCTAGTCAAGACTAAATTATCTGCCATCAATGTCAACGGTCCTTTCACCTCTATATAAAGGACAGCAATCAGCATTGAGAGACACACCAACACGCATAAGCTCATTCTTCTCTCTCTCTCTCAATCTTTCACGAAGCTTTTGCTTAGAACGTGAAACATTCTTTTGTTCTTACTGTTGTAATATTTGCTTTAACCTAGAAGCACTCTAGATTACAAAGTCTTTTTTATCTATTACTTTATTTCCTCAAGTGACTCTGCGCAGTCTGTATACTTGAGAGGACTAAGAGATCTTTCTCTTAGACGTTGGTTGTAATAATCTTTCAAGATTAGTGGATTAAGTCCTTATTGAAGGCGAAATCACCTTGGCCGGGTGCACTGGAGTAGCTTTGTGTTATAAGCGAACCAGTATAAATTCCTTGTGTGGTCTTTGTCTGAAAAAGCGCTTATTTTCCAAAACAATTCAAACCCCATTTCTTGTTTTTCTCACCTTCAATTGGTATCAAAGCTTCGGCTCTGTTATTGATTTTCTAATCAAACACTTAACAGTGTAGAGAGATCCAGAACGAGAAAAACCATGGCCCACACAAATGAAAGAGACAGTTACAATGCTAAGCCTCCTGTCTTTGATGGAGAAAAATTCGACTACTGGAAAGATAGGATTGAGAGCTTCTTTCTAGGCTATGATGCTGATCTCTGGGACATTGTCACAGATGGATACAAACCTCCTGTCACAGAGGATGGAGTTGAAGTTCCCAGAAGTATGATGTCAGATGATCAGAAGCGAGTTTTCAAAAATCATCACAAGGCCAGAACCATGCTTCTCAATGCTATATCTTACAACGAGTATGAAAAGATCACCAACAGAGAAACAGCCAAAGACATACTTGACTCTCTGAGGATGACTCATGAAGGAAACTCTCAGGTCAAAGAGACAAAGGCTCTGGCGCTTATCCATAAATATGAAGCCTTCAAAATGGAGGATGACGAAGCCATAGAGGTAATGTTCTCCAGATTCCAAACTCTTATTATAGGTCTCAAAGTTCTAGACAAAGGGTACACAACTGCAGACCACGTCAAAAAGATAGTCAGAAGCTTTCCAAAGAAGTGGAGACCCATGGTCACTGCTCTGAAGCTGTCTAAGGATCTGAACAATATCAGTCTTGAAGAGCTTGTCAGTTCTCTCAGAAGCCATGAGATAGAACTAGAGGAAGACGAACCTCAGAAGAAGAACAAGTCTGTAGCATTAAAGTCCAGATCTGAAAGACGCAAATCTGACAGAACAAAAGCATTCCAGGCCGAGACAGAAGATGCAGATGACTCTGAACAAGAAGATTCTGATGAGGAAGAAGAGTTGTCTCTCCTGACCAGAAGAGTTAAACAACTCTGGAAAAAGAGGAACAACAACTTCAGAAGACCAAAACCCAGAGGGGATCGATCAGAATCAACCTCAAAAGGTAAAACTAACAAAGATATTACTTGTTATGAATGTAAAGAAACAGGTCACTACAGGAATGAATGCCCCAAGCTAAAGAAAGATAGTTCCAGAAAAGAAAGTTTCAAGAAAAATACCTTCAGGACAAAGAAAGGATTAATGGCTACCTGGGATGATAGCGAATCTGACTCATCAGAATCTGACTCTGATGAACAGGCCAATGTGGCATTCATGGCTACCACATCCAGGAACAGTTCAGATGAAGAATCTGAAGAGGTATTTTCTGAACTCTCTCGATCTGATCTAGAATCATGCTTGTCAGAAACTCTTAACTCATATCAGAAATTAAAACAAAAGTTTAAAGCAATAAAAGGCTGTCTTGAAGAAAAATTTGAAGAATGTGGCAAACTTGAGATGACAATTCTAAAACGAGAAGATGAAATCAGATCTTTAACATTACAAAGAGATGCAGCAAATAAAAATCGTTTAGAACTGGAAGAAGCGTTATCTCAAGCTCCACAGACTTCAAATACGATAATTTATAAATACGAAGAAGCCTTTCAAGAATTTCTGAAAAATGGGATAGGAAGGAGTGTTATGGCATCCATGATTTATGGAGTCAGTCAAAACAATAAAAAGGGAATTGGGTATGATCCTAAGGAAGATAAAACTTCTACTAGTAACCAACTCAAATCTCCATTTTCATATCACTACACACACACACAAGAACAAAAATTTGAAAATGCTAGAAAACCCAAAGTTATAAAAAAACTCTGGGAAAACTAATCAGAAAGGACCCAAGAGACTCTGGGTACCAAAAGATAAGATTGTTTATGTTGCAGATATCCTATGCAGCAAAGTTCAAACACCAGTCATGGTACCTGGACTCTAGATGCTCGCGACACATGACGGGAAGAAAGTTTATGTTCCAAAGCCTGGAACTTAAAGACGCTGGATTCGTAGGCTTCGGAGGAGATCAGAAAGGAAGGATCAGAGGCTCCGGAACTATTGGTAATGGTACTCTTCCCTCTATATCTGATGTCCTTTACGTGGAAGGATTAATGCATAATTTGTTATCCATAAGTCAATTAAGTGATAACGGTTATGACGTGATCTTTAATCAAAAAACATGTAAAGCCATAAATCAAAACAATGGTTCTGTCCTATTCACAGGCAAGAGGAAAAACAATATTTATAAAATTAATCTTTCTGATTTAAACGAACAAAATGTGAAATGTCTGATGTCTGTTCACGAAGAGCAATGGGTATGGCATAGACGCTTGGGCCACATTAGCATGAGAAAACTATCTCAGCTAAATAAACTCGAGTTAGTCAGAGGCCTACCTAAACTGAAGTTTTCTTCAGATGCTCTATGTGAAGCATGTCAGAAAGGAAAATTTTCAAAAACCTCTTTCAAAAAGAAAACTATTGTTACCACCTCTAAGCCTCTGGAACTTCTTCACATTGATTTATTTGGTCCTGTGAAAACAGCATCAGTCAATGGAAAGAAGTATGGACTGGTCATTGTTGATGATTTCAGTCGCTGGACATGGGTGAAATTCCTAAAGCACAAGAGTGAGTCACACTCTGTATTCACTAGTTTCTGCTCCAAAGTGCAAAAAGAATTTGACTCTAAAATTATTAGAGTCAGAAGTGATCATGGTGGGGAATTTGAAAACAAAAATTTTGAGGAATTATTTGACTCTAATGGAATATCCCATGATTTCTCCTGCCCTAGGACTCCACAACAAAATGGAGTTGTAGAGAGGAAGAATAGGACACTCCAAGAGATGGCCAGAACCATGATCAATGAAACAAATGTGGCTAAGCACTTTTGGGCCGAAGCTGTAAATACAGCGTGTTATATTCAGAATAGAATCTCCATAAGACCTATTCTAGAAAAGACTCCCTATGAACTGTGTAAAGGAAGAAAACCCAACATTTCATATTTCCATCCATTTGGATGTTCTTGCTTTATTTTAAACACTAAAGAACATCTGAACAAGTTTGATTCCAAAGCATAGAAAGGTATTATGTTAGGATACTCAGAACGCTCTAAAGGCTATAGAGTATACAATACTGAAACCAAAATTGTGGAAGAATCAATTCATGTCAGATTTGACGATAAGCTTGACCCTGAAAAGTCAAAGTTAGTTGAAAATTTTGCAGATTTAGAAATCACTCTTGCAGGATCTGATAAAACTCCAGAAGCAAATGCCACTCAGAACTCTGAGGAAATTAATTCCCCAGTAATTCCAAAGAAAGCTAAAAGTCGCATCAACGTATCTGAAGATTTGATTCTGGGCAACAAAGACGAACCTGTCAGAACCAGATCTACCTTCAGGACTTCTGAAGCGACGCCTTTGGGACTAGTGTCTCTGATCGAGCCTACGTCCTGTGATGAAGCACTTCAAGATAACGACTGGGTTTCAGCTATGCAAGAAGAGTTAGATCAATTCACAAAGAATGATGTCTGGGATTTTGTTCCCAAGCCCAGAAGCACTCACGTTATTGGAACCAGATGGGTTTTCAGAAACAAACTGAATGAGAAAGGAGAAGTCGTCAGAAACAAAGTTCGACTGGTAGCTCAAGGTTACAGTCAACAAGAAGGTATTGACTACAATGAAACCTTTGCTCCAGTCGCAAGGTTAGAATCTATTCGTCTTCTTGTATCTTTTGCTATTAATCATTCTATTAAATTATATCAAATGGATGTCAAGAGCGCATTCCTTAATGGTTATATATCAGAAGAAGTGTATGTCAACCAACCTCCAGGTTTTGAAAATCCAAATTTTCCAGAACATGTCTTTAAACTTAAAAAATCTTTATATGGACTTAAACAAGCTCCCAGAGCTTGGTATGAACGTTTAAGTAATTTTCTTCTGGAACACAATTTTATCAGAGGGAAAGTTGACTCCACACTCTTCTGTAAAAACCTTAACAATGATCTCATGATATGTCAGATATATGTTGATGATATTATTTTTGGTTCTGCTAACGCCTCTGTTTGTCAAGAATTCTCTGAGTTAATACAGGCAGAATTTGAAATGAGCTTAATGCAAGAACTAAAGTTCTTTCTAGGAATTCAAATTAACCAAACTTCAGAAGTCACGTACGTTCATCAAAGCAAATACATAAAAGATGTTCTGAAGAAATTTGACATGGCTGAATGCAACTCTGCAAAGACTCCCATGCATCCAACATGCATTCTTGAAAAGGAAGAAGTCAGTAAAAAGGTTTGTCAGAAGCTCTATCGTGGTATGATAGGCTCCCTTCTCTATCTGACTGCTACCCGACCTGATATTCTCTTTAGTGTCTGTCTCTGTGCCAGATTCCAATCAGATCCTAGAGAAACTCACTTAACAGCAGTTAAGAGAATTTTCAAATATTTGAAAGGAACTCCTAACCTGGGCCTGATGTATGAGAAAACATCAGAGTATAGACTTTCGGGTTACTGTGATGCAGATTACGCAGGAGATAGATTGGAACGAAAAAGCACATCTGGAAATTGTCAGCTCCTAGGAAACAATCTTATATCCTGGGCCAGCAAAAGACAGTCAACTATCGCTCTATCAACTGCAGAAACAGAATATATCTCAGCATCACTGTGCACAACTCAGATGCTCTAGATGAAGAATCAGCTAGAAGATCTGCAAATCTTCGAGAGTAACATTCCTATCTTTTGTGATAATACTGCTGCCATTTGTTTAAGTAAGAATCCCATTTTACACTCCAGAGCTAAGCACATTGAAATAAAACATCATTTTATCAGAGACTATGTTTAGAAAGGGATAGTAACATTGAAGTTCATTGATACAGATCATCAATGGGCAGATATCTTTACTAAGCCTTTAGCTGAAGATAGATTTCTTTTTATCCTAGAAAATCTGAACATTCAAAATTGTCCTGAATAAATTGTGCCTCTGAAAATGTAAAATGAGACTCTGACATAAACAAATGAGCTTCTGCCTCTGACTCTGATGCTTCTACCAAGTTAAGAAGATATCTGAGTTAGAAATCTCCAGGAACCAATCCTTTGGTATTCCTAAAGATCAGATACATCAACACGTGGAGTGAATTGCGTCTAACCTTGGAACTTCTAGACATTTGTCCAGAAGAAATTCAAAGGACAGACGTTTGAGATCTCCTCGAGCAGTGTGCATATTGTTGGGATTAGACATTCATTAATGAGCCTTAATCATTTCTCCCTTTAAGCGTGCTAACTTGTTTCTTGTGCTAAACTCAGATTGTTGTGTCGTTTTGCATGCAGTTTGTTTTAGTATATAAACACTTCTCTCACATTATGCACACACTTCACTTTCACTCACTTTCTCAAACCAGTTCTCTCAGGCATTTCTGCAAGCAGTTCATCTTCATCTTGTTCTTCATCATCAATGGATTCACAACAACAATCAGTATTCAACTACTCTCAACAAATGGACTCCAGCAACGCAGCTCAAAGCACAAGCACTCCTACTCCAACAGTTACAGGCGTGACCATAACACCAGTTTACAAGGAACCTCATATTCTTGACCGTGAGGCTCACATCAATCTTGCAACTCCCTTTGAAAAACTGGAAGTTTTGTGTGAATCTCTTGTGGATTTCAACAACATGAAGAGGAATAGAGTAGACCTAACTGAAGAACTCCGTCAACAAGGTTGGGAAAACTACTTTCAACGGCTCTATGGCCCTGTTTACCCAAACCTCATCAAGGAATTCTGGAGGTTTGCTGACGCTGACGACCATTTCATCGTCTCCTATGTTCTGGGGGTAAAGATAGTGATTACTGAAAAATCAATTGCCTCCTTGCTGAACATGGAGAAAGCTGGAGGAAGAAGGATTTACAACATCAATCCTAGGGCAAGGTACATTGCTCAGGAAATCAACCCCACCATCTTCAAACTCAACACAGAAGGCAATCCCTCAAAGAATAAGGAACTACATCAGAATCTCCGAGTGTGGCTCAAGATCATTCTGGGAACTATTCATCATCGCCCAGCATCCAACTCATCAGATTACATCAATACAGATCAGAAGTGTATTTTGTACTGTATTCATAAGGGTCTGAAGCTTTGCCTCCCAGCCCTCCTCTTCAAATATCTCAGAGACTCCGTACGGGAGACCAGGAACAACATGAAACCCAGAACCTACATCCCTCTGGGAAGACTTCTCTCTGATGTTCTGATTGAAAATGGGCTTGTAGATCATCTGGAGAAAAACAAACTCATGGAAGATTTGGCAATAGATATTGGAAGGCCTCTGAACTCCAGAAATCTGAAGAGCATGGGAATTCTGAAGAAGATTCAAGTCAAACCTACGTTGGACACCTCTTGGGACGCTTTAAAAGATCAGAGGAAGATGCCACATGGTCTCGCAAGGTTCTATAAGAATGAACCCAGAGAGGCAATCCTCCACTATCTCCAACGTCTGAAGGATGAAGGAGTGGACATCTCAGACTTCAGACTAGGCGATATGCTAGATTCAGAATCAGACTTTGTTAATTTCAAAAGAGGTCCATCTGAGAAGTCTTCAAGAGCGAAGAAAGCAAGGCTAGGAGAAACTTCTGAATCAAGACCTCCAGCGCCTCTACAAGAATCTTCTGGTAAGTCTGCCTCTGCTATTCCCTCTGTATAGCCATTGGCTTCTTCTACTCCTCTACCAACCCCCATCTACACCACATCTGAAACCCCTCCTTCTACAACCAGATCCTCTCAACCTCTACCAAAATTCAATCTTGCCAATACATCTTTACCACTATCCGAAGCCGAACAATTAAATCAAACCACTTCCTCATCCACAGCCCTAGAATCACCTCCCTATTTTATCATTTCCTCAGATACAGAACACTCTGACCCAACCTCTCCAACCCTAGCCCAACTTCAGGCTCAAAGCCTTGCCTGTCAACAACCAACACAACCTCCACCTGAAGTAACTTCACCACAACCAACCATCACTCCTTCTGAAGTTCAACCCTCTGACCTTCATACCTCTGACACTATCCCTCAAAACCCTTCCGCTGAAGCTGAATCTGAACCTGAACCTGAATCTGAACCTGAACCTGAACCTGAATTTGAACCTGAACCTGAACCTCAAACACTAAACCTAAGCCCTCCAACCTCTCCACCTCAAACATCTGAACCTGAACATTCCTTGCCTACCCTAGAGGAAGCCATTATGCTGTTCGCAGGGGCTTCAGTACAAAAGGTCAAGTCTCTGACCATAAACTCCGGCATCAATGATGATCCTGACTCTGTAAGGACACACTGGAACAGAGTCATTGGCTGGATGACTTTTGAGGCCTTCAAGCTGAAGCACATCTCTGAGCAAGTCAGAAACGACTTCATCAAAGATGCTGAGGCAAGACTACAAGAGCGTCTGGCCAGAGAAGCTGAAGAAGAATCCATAAGGCAAGAAGAAGAAAAAGCCAGACAAGCAGAAATCCAAAGGGCCAAGGAAGCTGAGGCCAAAGCTCTAGCTGACGCTGCTGCTGCTGCTGAAGCTGAAGCAAAGGCAGCCGCAGAAGCTGAAGCCAGAGCTGCTGAAGAATATAGTGCTCTGACTCAAGGGGAGTCCTCTACTGTCATTCCTATGGTTCTCAAGACGCTTGAAGAACTTCAGAAAGACCAGAAGGAACTCAAAGCCAGAATGGACAAACAGGACACCGTCAACGACAATATCCAAAACCTGCTGACTCAACTGCTTCAGAGAATGCCTCCTCCTCCCAACCCTTAGGCACTTAGGATATTTTGCTTGTTGCCTTGCTTATCTTTGTTTTTGTTGTTTGTTTTTCTTGCCCTTATCTTTGATGTCTGTTATCTCTATATATACAATGTTTTGTTGTTTATTTTGCTTAAGTCTTTTTTATTCTGACAAAAAGGGGGAGAAATCAAATATAGCTTTGATGAAAAAATTGCCTAATACCCTAAGCACTCTACAAATATACTATTCCTTAAAAATAAATTCATCTAACTCTGGACTTAAGAAATTGCAGAAGGTATCAAGAAACTTCATTGCTTGGAAGCTCTGGTAAGAACTTCTGAACTCCCTAGCCTATCTCAGGGGGAGCTCACTTCTATCTGATCTGATTTTTTTTAATGTTTCATCTGCTAATTGACTTTGTTTTGTCATCATCAAAAAGGGGGAGATTGTAAGAACAAAAATTGTTCTACAACAGATTCCAAGATTTTGATGATAACAAAAGACGAAACCAAAAATGGCACTCTAACATAAAGTTTCTTAGTGTGCAGGAATCGAAACAAAAAGAAAGGAATCTGATTACGTCATCAGATACAGAATCATATCAGATACAAATTATCAGAAGCGTCTGAAGTAGTAACGCGCTCAAGATGTTCTAACTCTGAGCAAAACAGCAAAAACATCAGAGGCATCTGAACAAGGAGTTAGCTCTAGAAGTTCTGACTCTGAACAAAGGTATATCTAAATTCCAGATGCTCTCAGCGTTATCCAAAGACATCATCAGAACCCTAAGAGATCAAAACATCAGAAGCTCCAAATCCACATAACACGATCTCAGATTAACAGAGTCACATAGACCTTGATTATGGATTTCCTAAATCAGAAAGAGCAACGTCAACTTCGAATTTAAATGGAAAGGAACTATTATTGGAAAGAAGTTATTCAGGGAGACAAAGTTGTTTTGGCAAGAAACAACAGAAGTTATGGCATTAATTCCTATTCAAGACTAAATTATCTGCCATCAATGTCAACGGTCCTTTCACCTCTATATAAAGGACAGCAATCAGCATTGAGAGACACACCAACACGCATAAACTCATTCTTCTCTCTCTCTCAATCTTTCACGAAGCTTTTGCTTAGAACGTGAAACATTCTTTTGTTCTTACTGTTGTAATATTTGCTTTAACCTAGAAGCACTCTAGATTACAAAGTCTTTTTTATCTATTACTTTATTTCCTCAAGTGACTCTGCGCAGTCTGTATACTTGAGAGGACTAAGAGATCTTTCTCTTAGATGTTGGTTGTAATAATCTTTCAAGATTAGTGGATTAAGTCCTTATTGAAGGCGAAATCACCTTGGTCGGGTGGACTGGAGTAGCTTTGTGTTATAAGCGAACCAGTATAAATTCCTTGTGTGGTCTTTGTCTGAAAAAGCGCTTATTTTCCAAAACAATTCAAACCCCCCTTTCTTGTTTTTCTCACCTTCAGATTTCTTCTGGATAGTTGAGGCTTCAGTTGCATCTGGACTTTATTTATCAGATACTTCTGGTTCTTTAGTCTTTTCGTCAGAGCCTGCAAGAGTAATCTCCAGATCTGCAAGTTTCTCAATTAGCTTCGACTTTTCAGGGTCAAGCTTATCATTAAATCTAACTTGGATTGATTCTTCCATAATTTTGGTTTCTGTGTTGTATACTCTGTAGCATTTACAGCGTTCTGAGTATCCTAACATAATACCTTTTTGTGCTTTTGAATCAAACTTGTTTAGATGTTTTCTAGTATTGAGAATAAAGCAAGAGCATCCAAAAGGATGAAAATAAGAAATGTTGGGTTTTCTTCCCTTACACAATTCATAGGGAGTCTTCTCCAAAATAGGTCTTATAGAGATTCTATTCTGAATATAACACATTGTATTTACCGCTTCAGCCCAAAAGTGCTTAGCCACATTTGTTTCATTGATCATGGTTTTGGCCATCTCTTGGAGTGTCCTATTCTTCCTTTCTACAACTCCATTTTGTTGTGGAGTTCTAGGACAGGAGAAATCATGGGATATTCCATTAGAATCAAATAGTTCCTCAAAAAATTTATTTTCAAATTCTCCACCATGATCACTTCTGACTCTAATGATTTTAGAGCCAAATTCGTTTTGCACTTTGGAACAGAAGCTAGTGAATATAGAGTGAGACTCACTCTTGTGCTTTAGGAATTTTACCCATGTCCAGCGACTAAAGTCATCAATAATAACTAGTCCATATTTCTTTCCATTTACTGAAGTTGCCTTAACAGGCCCGAACAGGTCAATATGAAGAAGTTCCAGAGGTTTAGATGTAGAAACAATGTTTTTCTTTTTGAAAGACGTTTTTGAAAATTTACCTTTCTGACATGTCTCACATAGAGCTTCTGAAGAGTACTTCAGTTTAGGTAGGCCTCTAACTAACTTGAGTTTATTTATCTGAGAGAGTTTTCTCATGCTAATGTGGCCCAAGCGTCTATGCCATACCCATTTCTCTTCATGAACAAACATCAGGCATTTTACATTTTGTTCTTTAGGTCTGAAAGATTTATCTTGTAAATATTGTTTTTCCTCTTGCCAATGAATAGCATTGTTTCATTGTTCTGATTAATTGCTTTACATGTTTTTTGATTGAAGATTATGTCATAACCGTTTTCACTTAATTGACTTATTGATAACAGATTATGAATTAATCCTTCTACATAGAGAACATCAGATATAGAGGGAAGAGTTCCATTACCAATAGTTCTGGAGCCTCTGATCCTTCCTTTCTGATTTCCTCCCAAACCTACGAAGCCAACATCTTTAAGTTCCAGGCTTTGGAACATATGCTTTCTTCCCGTCATGTGTCACGAGCATCCAGAGTCCAGGTACCATGATTGGTGTCTTTACTCTGCTGTATAAGATATCTGCAACATAAACAATCTTATCCTTTGGTACCCAAAATCTTTTAGGTCCTTTATGATTAGTTTTCCCAGAGTTTCTAAGAACTTTGGGTTTTCTAGCATTATCAAAACGTTGTGCTTGTGTATGTGTGTAGTGATAGGAAAAAGGAGATTTAGGTTTTTCATATGTGGAAGATTTATCATCACTGGGGACATACCATATTCCTCTTTTATTATTCTGACTTACTCCATAAATCATGGATGTCATTCTGCTCCTTTCTATCCCATTTTTCAGAAACTTTTGAAAAGATTTTTCATATTCATATATCATTGTGTTAGAAGTTTGTGGGGCTTGATATAGTGCTTCTTCAAGTTTTAAACATTGTTTATTTGTGGAGTCTCTTTCTTTTATCAAAGTTTGATTTTCATCTTTTAGCTCTGAAGCAGTTATCTCAAGTTTATCACATTCTTTGATTGTTCTTTCAAGAACTCCTTTTAAAGCCTTAAATTTTTGTTTAAGTTTCTGATATGAGGTTAGAGTTTCAGAAAGGCATGATTCAAGGTCAGAGCGAGAAAGATCAGAAAATACCTCTTCAGAGTCAGATTCTCCATCTGATGTATTTCTGGAGGTGATAGCCATGAGTGCAACATTTGCCTGTTCTTCAGAGTCTGATTCGGATGAATCAGATCCACTGTCATCCCAGGTGGCCATCAGTCCCTTTTTAGTTCTGAATGAACTTTTCATGAAATTCTCTCTTCTAGAGCTTTCTTTCTTCAACTTGGGACATTCATTTCTGTAATGACATGTTTCCTTACATTCATAGAATGTTATATCTTTGTTTGACTTACCTCTGGAAGTTGATTCTGAGCGATCCCCCTTGGGTCTTGGTCTTCTAAAGTTATTATTCCTTTTTCTCCAGAGTTGTTTTACTCTTCTGGTTAAAAGGGATAATTCTTCTTCGTCGTCAGAGTCTTCCTTCTCAAAGTCGTCATTGTCTTCCTCTTCAGCCTGGAAGGCTTTGTTTCTATCTAGTTTGCGTCTTTCGGATCTGGACTTTAGTGATATAGACTTGATCTTCTTTTGAGGCTCATCTTCCTCCAGTTCTATCTCGTGGCTTCTGAGTCAACTGACGAGTTCCTCAAGGCTGATATTGTTCAGATCTTTTGATAACTTTAAAGCTGTGACCATGGGTCTCCATTTCTTTGGCATGCTTCTAACAATCTTTTTGACATGATCCGCAGTTGTGTAGCCCTTGTCCAGCACTTTGAGTCCTACAATTAAAGTTTGAAATCTAGAAACCATTACCTCTACAGCTTCATCATCCTCCATTTTAAAGGCTTCATATTTCTGAATTAGAGTCAGAGCCTTTATTTCTTTGACTTGAGAATTTCCTTCGTGAGTCATCCTCAAGGAGTCAAGTATTTATTTAGTTGTTTCCCTGTTGGTGATCTTTTCATATTCATTGTAGGAAATGGCATTGAGTAGTATCGTTCTGGATTTGTGATGGCTTTTGAATTCACGCTTCTGATCATCTGACATTCTGCTTCTGGGAATAGCAACGCCAGCGTCTGTCACAGGTGGTGTGTGTTGATTCTAAGTGTTCGCAGCAATTTTGGTAAAACAAAGAGTGTTCACAAGATGTCATGTGTGATGTCTTAACATAAGATATCCTATGTACCTGCTGGAGTTCAAGAACATGTGCATGCAGGATTGTTTCAGAATGCCACTTACAATGCTAAGGCTTCTGATATTGGATGTACCTGCTGGAGCTTAAATGGAAGACATGTTCATGCAGGATTGTTTTAGATGACATACACAATGTCATGGTATCTGATATGGTTGTACCTGCTATAAAAAGAAATATGGATTATGCAGGATTTTTCTAGATGTCAGACCCGATGTCATGACATCCTGTACACAGAACATTCAGTATGAATGTCTGGTGTTTTGTGATTGCATAATTAATGGCAATCATTGGTTGATTGAAGATATGGCTAGCTGGCGCATTCTTTCAGGGATTTCCACCAGATTTACTTATTTTCCAGGGAGATCTATACAGCTGTTATAAAAAGATTTGATTGGAAAATAGATTTAGGGTTTTCAAGATGTCCAATGTTTCTATAAAAGGGGACTCAGAAAACCTGTTTGTATACACAACCAAGACTGAGCAAAATTTAGAGAGAGAGCTAGGGTTTGTGTCTGTAGGTCATTCAAGTCATCCATTGATGATTGAATTGGACTGATTTGTCTTCTTGATCAGAGCTTTGAAGCAAGATCAAGAGTGTGTCTTCTTGATTGAAACTGTGAAGTAAAATCAAGAGTTTGTAATTGAAAAGTATTTTCTTTTCACAAGGGATTGTTGTTTAAGATCACGGGTTTGTGATTGTAAGGGAAGTGAGTGGGTTCTCATATCTAAGAGTGCTTAGGTAGAAATTGCACGGGTAGAGATTAGGTGAGAAAGACTGTAACTTGGTGAAGTGTACGGATAGTCTTTGAACTAATTCTATTATAGTGAATTTCCTTCCTGGCTTGGTAGCCCCCAGACGTAGGTGAGTTGCACCGAACTGGGTTAACAATTGCTTGTGTGATTTGCTTTTCAATTCTGTTTAATTATCCATTGTTTATAACCAGATATCAGTGTCGTAACATTACCTTCGACATCTTATATCTGATATCAGAATTTTAGTGTGTATCTGTCGCATTACGCGAAAAACCGACGGGAAAAAGAAACAACAGAGCCGCCACCGTGCATTATTTATCCCAAAAGAGGGAAAGGAAATGCTCGAAGTAAACGTGGAAAAGACATGGTCTCGTGACCAGAGAAAGATGGGATCGGGAGTCGGTTATGCGAAGGGAAGGTATTAGCACCCCTACGCATCCGTCGTACTCGACGGGATCCACGCTCAAAAGAAAGGATAAGGTTGCGAAAAACTACTCACAAACTGCACAAAGCTGGAAGGAAACACAGAAAGACAAAGAAATGGGACTCGGCAGGATATCGCATCCTGGGCCTACGTAGCCTGTCATACACAGACATCAGAGTCGACGTAGTTCGGAACAGGGGGAAGCGTGCTCGCTAGGATGTCGCATCCCATGCATACGTATCTTCTCTGACCGGAGAAGAATCAGAGCACTCGTAGCTCGGCTAACGCACGCCAAACAAGACACAAACAGGAAACCGACTGCCAATCGTTGGACTTATGTCAGACTCCACATAAACAAGCAAACATGGAAACTGAATGCCAATCGCTGGACTTACATCAGACTCCGAACCAACAAACACACACACAGGAAACCGACTTCCAATCGTTGGACTTATGTCAGACTCCAACAAGCAAACAAGACACAGGAAACCAACTGCCAATCGCTGGACTTATGTAGCACCTCAAATTTGCACCCATCATTGTGCATACCATTTCATATTAGGTCATAGCATATCATGATACATTGCATAGCATTGCATTGTCCCCAGTTGCCTCAAGTGCAAGCAATCAAGAATTAGGTCAAACTGATCAGGAGAACAATCCACCAATCAAGCAAGGGTGTTTCTCAAGGAATCAAAGCCCTAGGGTTTGTCCAACAAGTTCACATGTCTTGGAGGTCCTTTTGAAGTGTTCAAGTCAAGGGTTGAAGGCTCAGAGGTCATCAGTCAGTGCACAATCAGTCAATTAGGTCAAAGAAAGTCAACAGTCATTCAAGGCAGTGGATGGTGGCCATTCTTGTGGAATTTGGGCACCATGATAAATAATCAAGAGTTCATATGACTTGGACATCATTTGGAGTCAAGGTCTCAAGGGATTAGGGTTTGGAATTCATCAGTCAGTACATAGACAGTCAGAAACCCTAGAAAGTCAAAGTTGGTCAACTGTGGTTGATTTTATGGTTTTGATGGATGGAAATGGTTTGAAGGAGCTCATTCATGTCCTAATAGGCCTCATGTGGCATGGCAATCAACATCATGGAAGAATTTGAAGCCAATCAGAAAATTTCCCAAAATAGAAGGTGGACCTGTAATTTCAACTGCCAAAAATGGAAACTCCTTGATCCTCAACTTGCATCATGATACAAGCTCCAAATGAATTTTTGCCCAACATGAAAGTTGAAGATCTTGTTCTCCCATTTTCAAAAAGTCCAAGAACATCAAAATCCCATGTGTGGTTGTCAAGATATGATCAATTCAATTTCAGAAATTTGTGAACTTCAAAGGGCCATATCTCTTGAACCATAAGGCCAAATTTGGTGGGGTTTTTTCCTACAAACCACATTTTTCCTCCTCTTTCCAAAAATATAAATTTCACCCTCCAAAACCTTGCCAATCAAAATGGCATTTTCTGACCTTTTCCATTTAAAAATCAAGTTTGACCAAACTTTGACTTTTTGATTCTTTGATTTTTTTTACACTTTGGCCAATTGGAAATGCTTGGAAACATCATTTGTGATTTGTCTAGAGCTTAAAATCATGTTCATTCCATCATCATGCCACTATTTTGGACCAAGGTGCAAAAGTGCAAATATGGCAAAATGGTTTGAAATAAGCAAGGCAATGTAGCAATTCATGAACCAATGTAAAACAACATTTGTTTAAGTCATTTGCAGCTGGTCTCAAAGCCCAAATCATGGCAAACATACACCCTCCATGTTCACTTGCACAAAGTTAGCAAAATTGCAATTGGTCATTTTTGAGCTAAGCAAGATTAGCATGCCTTAAACCAAAGCTAAACAGATAATATAAAGTCTTTTTTCTGCCATTTGCAACCCTAGAATGATAGTAGCCACGACAGAAATTCCTCATCTCTTCCTTCTTGCATTTTTTGCTCAAGCACCATTTTCCACTCAAAACCATCAAAGCACACAAGTAACCCTTGGTTATTTCTTGACTTAGACATCATTGTGAGCTCTCTACAGCCATCAAATACCGACTGTAAAACTCCTTTCATACTCTGCTTTCTCCATGGACCAGCAATGGCATTTGTAGATTTGAGCACTTGCAAGCATTTCTGAGCTAAGGTTCATCAAGCATCCATCATTATACAACCTTGTGAGCATCTGTTTGCACCTGTATCCTTCAAACAACTCTGCTCCATCGAATTCCTTCAAATAAGTGAGTTTTTTTTCGATTGCTTTGTTTCTTTAAATAATGCTATGCCATGAGTAGTCCTCGACTTGCTGATGCCAATGAACCTTAAACCATCGAAAATGATCCACTGTGTTAAGAGAAATATGGTTTTGAAGTTCTATGCTCAAACTTGTTTGTGTGGATTTCTCTGTTATGTGCTCGAATTAATGAATATAGATGGTGGATTGTGTTTGTGTTTGGCTAGTTGAAGCTATTGATATACATATTGTTAACTTCTGGGCACACTTGTTCATGTTGATTTTTAGGAAGATGATGATTACCCTGTTGTCTTGAACCCTAACTCTGCCTAGAAATTCCATTTGTTTTGTTTGGTTTGTTGTTAGGTGATGTTGCATAATGATGTTTGTTTCATAGTCAGGCTTAATTGTGGATGCTGGTAATGTTTATTGTTCATGTCGATGGATGTTGCTGTTTGAAAATGAATACATGTGTGCTGCTTCCTTAAACCCTAGAAAATTCCCAGGAAATCCCCAGTTCACGTACGCATGATTGGCTTGTTACCGTGCATCCCCATAGTGGCCAGTAAGAACATTTCACGTGTCCATCTGATGCTGAGCGTTTTGATTAAGTGAGTTGCTATTTACAGTTATGCCACGCTGACTCCCATGTTGACTATTACACCATGTTATGTGATCATGTCTTGTTACAAATATTCACCAATCTTCCATAATTCACAATTCATTCAATTTAAGTCCAAAAATTATGAAATTTTTTCCATCATGTTCACAAGAGTGTCTAGTATTTAATTGTGATTTTTAATTAATTTTTCATTGGCTGGATTTTAATTGATAATTGGTTTCCTAACATGTATGCCAAATTGATACATTGTGCCATTCCTTTTGTGAAATACTCATGTTGCATCCTTTGGTCTTGAAATTTTTTGTGGTAAAACTAGACATGCTCACCTTCATTTTGATATAAAGTTTGTGCACTTATCATTTGTGGATTGAGAGATATGATTTTCTGAAGTTAAGTGTTACATTTGGTGTTACATGAATGTTATGCATTTTCCCAATTTTTGTTAACATGCTTCCTTGCCTCCCAATGACCCCAAATTTTGCATGAATGATCCTTTATATGTCTATTTGATGTATGAATTTTCTTGGAATTAATTGTGCTGTTTTACATTTTATTGTGAATTTTCTTCCCTGCCTAGTCCATGGTTGACTTTTTGTGCTACATGTTGCCAAATCATTTGGGAAATTCTCATACCATATTGTATGACCATGAAATTTCATATGTGATAACTAGACATCTTGAGCTTTGCATTGGTGTTAATCTCATCCATTTCGCATCTGTTTTCAATTTGATATGATTTTTTGAAGTTGACCCATGTTTGTTGACTTTCATTGTGCTTACTTGAAATTGTGTTGACTTCATGATTTTAATTGACTGCCTTCTTCTCATCCAAATGCCATGAAATTTGACATGCTTGCCATGCTAGATGTTAGGATTTAATGTGATTTATTTGATGATTTTTGAGATTGTTTGGGTTGACTTTTGATGCAAGTCATTCTGTTGACTTTTTTGTGCTTTCATTTGCCTTACTTTGACTTCAAATGTTCATGAAATGATAATAATGCATGATTTGAATGTGGGCCCAATTGTGATAGCTTCTTAAATGTTTGACCTTGACTTTGGTTGACTTTTCTTTGCTGTTTTGACTTTTTCTTTCATCCTTGACCCTAGGCTAGTCCTAGTGGTCTTTTGAGCTTACAATTGAGTTCCTGTTTCAGGTTGAACATCAAGTGGCCATTGAGATCACTTTCATTTGTTTGAGCTTGCTTGTTTACATATGAACTAACCTTTGTTTTGTAGGTTTGACTCATGTGTTTGAGTCTTGTGCCATGCACTTTGGTCCTTCTGTGGTTGACTGTTTGCCAATTTCTTTTGATTTAAACTTTGGAACTGTTTACTAATTGGTTTGACTTTTTCAGGTACTTTAGTTGCTTAAGTTCTTTGAACTTGCTTTGCTTTGCTTTTAGCAACTTGCTTGAGGTATAATCTCTTTTACTTCATGTAGTCTGGAGACCCGGTCTGTTATTTGACCGGGCAAACTGTCTGAAGTCCTCCTTAAGAGGCCATGTTTGTGTATGTTTAAATCTTGTCCCTGTACATATTGAAAGTCCTTCAAAAAGGCAATTGGTGGAAGGTAGGGATATGCAATCTATCCCCCACTACTCTTGTTGTGTCATCCCTCTGCTCACACTGCTGTGTGTTGATGCATTGGGATACAAACCCAAGATCTTGTACAAAGTGTACAGTGTCAGAGTCTTCGAGTATAGAAGGGTTCCCACTTTCTGGACCCATGCTCATTTGTCTATTAGCTCTCCCTGGCCAGGGATAAGAGCTGTGAGGTCTCATCCTCACGTCATCCTTTCATCTGCTTCACCTTAGCCTCTCAATGGCAAGGTTAAGAGCACACTTACCCTATTCCAGTTGGCCCTAGTGCCTAACCTTTTGCTTGAGCCTCTTGTATGCATATAGAGTGTGCTTCTTGTGATTGTGATTGCCTGTTTGCTTTGCCTCTTTAGGTTTAGCTTGGACTTGCCCTTGTGCAAGGTAGGTTGTGCTTGACTTGCTTCCTGTGCAAGTCAGGTCTGTGTGGCTTACCTCCTGTGTGAGCCATGCTTAGAGTTGTTTGGCCGAACTACGGCAACTCTGATTCTCATGTTCAGATGAGATACGTAGGCACGAGACGCGGTGTCTTGCCGAGTTTGACTAACCGCTAACACTAACTCCTTTCTCTCACCCCTGTGTGATTGAGATATTCTCTTCTCTCACCCCTGTTGTGATTGAGATCTCCCCTTTCTCTTGCCCTAGTTGCAATCGAGACCCTTGCTTCCTGTGCAAGCCTTGTCTAGGATAGGTTGGCCCTTGTGCCATTTAGCTAGAAACCTTAACTTAGGGTTGACTTTGCATGAAACCATCTAGGCTCGAGTCGTAGTCTCCCTAGAGTTGTGTCTCCCTCTGTTATCTGGTTAGGCTAGATCCTTGTCCCTGCGTAGGGGAACTACATCGCCCTGATCTTCACACCAGATGAAGTATGTAGGCAGGAGATTGAGCTGATCTCTCCGGGCGCCTTTTCTTTTCTTTTGTGTGTGTTCGGCAGTTATAGGCTCGAGTCCCCGACTCCCTATCAACTTGTTGTGTTGTCGTGTGGTTGGAAGCCGATGTAAGTCCATCGAGTGGCATTTGGGTTCCAGTGTGCGTGCGTTTAGGTTCGGATGCTGATGTAAGTCCAGTGATTGGCATTCAGGTTCCACGTTTGCCTCTTTGTGTGCGTTTAGGTTCGGATGCTGACTTAAGTCCAGTGATTGGCATTCAGGCTCCACGTTTGCCTTTGTCTTGTTTTGTTTGTGTGCGTGTCAGCCGAGCTACGAATGCTCTGATTCTTCTCTCGTCCGAGAAGATACGTATGCATAGGATGCGACATCCTAGCGAGCATGTGTCGTTTCCCCATTCCGAACTACTTCGACTCTGATGTCTATGCCTGATAGACTAAGTAGGCCCAGGATACGATGTCCTGCCGAGTCAGTTTCAGTCAGTTTCTTTTGTCTCTTTCAGCCAGTGTGTGTGAGTTTGAGCAGTGTTATAGCAACCATATTCCTTCCTTTTGTGCGTGGATCCCGTAGAGTACTACGGATGCGTAGGGTGCCTAACACCTTCCCTTCGCATAACCGACTCCCGAATCCGTCCTCTTTGGTCGCGAGACCATGTTCTTTCCTAGGTTTACTTCGAGCGTTTCCTTTCCCTCTTTTGGGATAAATAACGCACGGTGGCGGCTCTGTTGTTTCTTTCTTTTCCCGCCGGTTTTTCGCGCGATGCGACAGCTGGCGACTCTGCTGGGGATTTATCAGAGAAGTTGACCTACGCTGGTCCATCTTCCCTGAGCGAGTCTCTCCTAGCGCTCTCTAGGTTAGGGTTTTGGTTGCTATTGGCTGTTTTTTTTTTATTGCATTCATTTGTATATATTTGCATTTACTGTTTGCATTCATTGTTTGCATTAATGTTTGCATTCATTCATATTCATCTGCTGGTTGTCTGTTTGTTAGGATGGGATATTTTGTGAGAAATAAGCCCACTACCCAGGCTTGAGTGTACACATAGGTGTTAGAGTGGATAGTCATGAGGCTTGCGTGGCATGTTGCTACGTTAAGTCGTTCATGAGACCCACATTCCAGACGAGGTTTCTGTTGGATATATTTTGTCCTATGGGTGTTCCGTAACGACAGATATTCCTTTAGAAATCGTCGACTCTGGTGACCATTTCCCGAGAACTCAGTCGAGGCCTCTCCTCCGAGACGTGATTATGTTAGCTCTGGTGGGCGCATTCTCGCTGCTCAATCCGAGGACCCCGAGACTGGGAACTTGCTTTAGGATATCCTGTTGAGGGGAGTCAGCAGAGGTCTTTTATCCCGTAATAATGCTAAACCTTCAGTGGTAAACGTATTATTCTCGACTGAAGGGCTGAAACTGACAAACTTCTGTTCTTAGAACCTACTAGTGAGGGGAGGGTTTGATCTCTACAGATACAGTTTCTGCCAGTAATGCCGTGTTGATGATCTTGAGTCGGATTTATGGACCGTTATTTCTGGACGCCGGAGGTTTGACCCTGGTATTGATCAGAGGGTTCCGTTTATTTCGGATCCCTGGGCAGAATTTGAGGGTACTCGCTCACATGGTGACTCAGTTCTCCAGACTTGGGGTCAGATGCCAGCTCCTCAGATGACTTTGGGGTTTCAGATGGTTCCTCAGATGCACAGACTGCCAGTCTTGGCTCCATCATTTGCATCATAGCATGTTTATTTTCCAAAAAATAGTAATGCATGAAAATGAAAAAAAGTTAACTCGCATACGCATATCCTTTTCAGGATCATTCATGATAAAATAGCATTCGCATCATACGCATATCATGTACATATCATCCTTGCATTACAGACATGTTTTGGGGACAAGACTTCTCACTTCGGTTCTTGACTGAGACAGGATTGTTGATCACCGTCCGCACCACGACCAGACTCAATCATCAAAAGAAGTATGGATCAAGTTCAGACTGAGCTAGCTAAGATGAGGGCGAATATGGCCCAGTTCATGAACATGATGCAAGGAGTTGTTCAGGGGCAAGAGGAGCTGCGTGCCTTAGCCCAGAGACTGGAAGCCGTGATTCCATCAGTCCGCCGTACTCCACCAGTGGATGTACCCGTTCATGAGAATGCTGCTGTCACTATTCTCGTCAATGATTATGCCGTGGGTGATGAATTGAGGAGGGTCAGAATCAGTGAACAGCCTCTTGCTGCAGAGACCGTTAATGTCAGAGCAACCCGCGCTCCGGTTCGCCATCCTGGCTCTTCAAGTTCTTCCAGTTCTAAGAAGACATACTCTGGGGCACCCAAAAGGGGAGAGATTGAAACAAATGTTGTACACCGTCGGAGGAGTGCAAACAAAGGACAGTATCGTCAGGCTGCTGCTGTGACTATCCCAGCAACTCAAACTCAACAGCAACAGAGAAGACCAACTCAGCAGTATCAGACTCTACAACGTCATCCTCAGCAGCAGGCTTATCAGCCTCCCATTGACAATCAAGCTGGTACAAGTAATGAGAGGAAGAAGATCATTTTTGATCCAATCCCCATGTCCTACGCCGAACTGTATCCCTCTCTGTTAGAGCGGAACTTGATCACTCCCAGAGACCCGCCGCCCATACCCGTCAACCCTCGGTGGTGGTATAGGCCTGAACAGCATTGTGTGTATCACTCGGGTGCTCCTGGTCATGACGTGGATAGTTGTTTCCAGCTGAAGATGAAGGTTCAAGACCTTGTGAGGTCAGGTATTCTGATCTTGGAGGACTTAGGTCCCAATGCTAATCAAGTTTGAAGATAACAAGTCCTGGGCTGGCGCCGACTTTTCTTCAGAAGGGTTGTTCAGAAAGCAGAAGCTGCTGATGCAAGAAATACTGATAGTTGTCGTCCCCGATGGGATCTATCACAATTGGGTCACTGTGGGCTTTCCTACAGTCTGTTCATAAGTCTTTGTAATAATCACTTTGTTTAAAAACCCTTCTCCCATGCCAAAAGGAGAAGTGATGACATTGTTGGCAACACTTTGTGCAATGATATTTTCATTCAAATAAATTCATGTTAAAATATTTGTTTTTCCAATTGTTTTCCCTTTTCGCTTTCTGCATGAAATTGGTGATCACAAAAAACCTTTAAAAAGCAAGAATAAAAGCAATCTTTTCATCTGCATAACGATTGTCTTGTTTGATTTTCAAAAAAGCTTTTCATGTCAAAATCATTATGCAGGTTGTTTCTCAAACCCATTGAACATAATGATCGGACGTCATCTCCCAATTTTGAATTCCTTGTATTCGAAGCGGACGAAGATGATGTTGAAGGGATTCCTGACGAGATTTCCCGACTTCTTGAGCAAGAAAAGAAGATCACTCAGCTGCATCTCGAGAATCAGCAGAACAGCCAACTGGGGCATTATCAAAAAAAAGAAAGAGAAAAAAAGAAAAAGAAAGAGGAGGGTGCAAAACCAAATCAAAAGAAACCAAAAGCAAATCAAAAGAAAGAAAAAAGAAAGAAAAATCAAAAGAAAACAAAAGAAGATAGCACCCTCAAAGTCCCAAGTTGGCTGATGCTGAATTCGATCAAAAACAAAAGATCAACTGCCATGTGTCATGGTCAAGTTATATCAGCAGAGAGTGAAAAAGCATTCGACAAGAAGGTCAAGTCTCGTGTGTTCCGAGAAGGTGACCCTGTGCTCAAGAAAGTCTTGTCTTTCGTGCCCAATTCCAGGAGCAAGTGAACTCCAAGCTAAGAACGTCCATACGTTTTCAAGAGAGCCTCTTCAGGCAATGTTTCGACACTTACGACAATGGATGGAGAAGTTCACTCGTCCTGTGAATTCCCGATGCAGTCAAGAAATACTTCGCCTAAAACAAAGAAAAAAAAAAAAAAAAAAAAAAAAAAAAAAGCAAGAGCTCGCTAAGTCGAACACCCCAAAGGGCGACTTAGGCAAAAAGGAGCGTCTCGGTGGATTGAAAACCCGAAAGGGCGATCCAGGCAAAAGTTAGAGACATTGAAAAAAGAATTTGCATCCCGCTAGATTGAACACCTCACACTGGGGCAATCTAGGCAAAAATTAGGGATTTGGCAAGTAACTGCATCTTGACAAAACTGTGCTCTATATCTGTCATCCGTCAGGGATTCTCGATTCGTCGTCGACTGAAGCTCCGAATACATCGAAAATTCGGAATGGTAGAGGAAAGGTCATTATGTTCAATGTAGCCCTCTCCAATATATATCACCGATTTCAAACTTGTACAGATCTATGGAGTCTCGCCCTTTGCAGACTACCATTCCATCACATCAACTTGAGCTTTTATCCAATTATTTGCATTCTTATTTGTTTCAACTCAATAAACGTTTTGCATGTTTTAATTGATAAAGTATCATTGTTTTCAAAATAAACAAATTTTTCACAAAATTGTTCTTAAACAAAGTGAACCGTCACAATGATGGAAGGATACTTAGGAGACCCGCAGTGCTCTCCCGAGGGTGGTATGATTACCAACAGGTAAAACAATTGTTCGTATCTCGAGCATGACTGTATCTTTGTCCTGCAGAACCTCGTATGGTCTCTCCTCAGTGAAGTTGCCCGATGCAGTGTTGTTGGAAGTTGTTCATCTTCACGTTCCCGGCAGTATAGATTCTTCCTCCAAATCCCTGTTAGCTCTATTGTGGGGCATCCCCAGTAGAGTGCTGTTTGAGCCCTATCGTGGGGCATCCCCAGCAAGTTTGCTGTTTCGGACATTATTGTGGGGCAGCTCCCCTAGCAGAGTGTTTACTGAAGACTTCAACTTTCCTCTCTCCAACAGAGTAATCTTCCTCTCTCCCCCCAGCCTGGGTGTTTTTCTTTGAAGATTCAGTATTTGGTAGATCAACATCCCCAGTACTATGTCATGCCCTTAGATGGATCCCCCAGCGGAGTTGTTGGCATGATGGGCCTTATCAATGCCTATGTATCCTCATCAGAGATCTGGTTGCTTCTTGGTATCTCTGATTTTTCATCACGAGTTGTTGTGGCGCGTACGCCTGTATGTTGAACTCTGTTCTCCGGTTGTGACTGACGATTCCTCCGGAAGCCTCTTATGGCTCTTCCTCCCCTGCAGGATAAGTGTTCCCTGATATCCCAGTCCCCAGTGGATTTTCTTTGCTCTCTGGTGACTTTGGTTTTCTCTCCGGACGATTGATTCCCGGACCTGCGTGTTGAGCATGTCTGTTTGTCAACATTCATCATACATTCATCATGCATAATGCATACATGCATAATCATAGCATTTGGATACTCATGTTGCAGCTGTTGCCGGGTATCTGTAGATTGTTACCTCCTGCTATTTGTTAATATAAATCTCTCCAGTAGATTTTCCTCAAGCAAATATGGGTGTGTCTGATCTCTCCATGTAGAGCCAACCCTTAAGCAGAAAGTGTCTATCCTTTCCTGCCATTTCCCCACTGAGATACATCCTCGTGGATGACGGTTGTTTCCGTTCCCTCCCTATACGGGATGGGTTTTCCCTATTGAGTTCTTTCCTCATTAGGACGAGTCTTGTTTCAGTCTGCCTTTTCGGATCCGTCCTAAATTGGCTTTCTATTGTCTCCTGTGCTTCCCTGGGGCATAAATGAATAGTCGCTCACCAACCGGCACTCATTCATCTTATCCTCAGCGGAATTTGTTGGCTTCTACCTACGAACCGGTAGCTGTAAGTCCTTTCTTCACGGTCTTCTACCCACTAGCTGGTAGTTGTAAATCCTTTTTTCTCACTCTGTCTCTCAGCAGACTGTTTGATGGCCTCTACCTACGGACCGGTAGCTGTAAGTCCTATCTTTGTGGTTTTCTACCCACTAGCTGGTAGTTGTAAAATCCCACATTCCTCCCCTTGTTGGAGTTAACCCTTTGTGCTCATCCCGATGATGACTGGTTACTTTTCCGTGGTTTTCTGCCTACAAACCGGTAGATGTAATCCCCTCTTTGTGGTATTGATACTCTTTTCCCCTTTGGATACTTGCCTTGATCAAGCAGTGTTGTCCCCATTGGGTTTTCACCTTCTTTTTTGGGTATTTGCTCCGAGTTAGCAACTTTATCCTCTTTTGATTGGTCATCTTTTGCATACCTAGTCTGGTACCCTGATGCCTTTCTTTTCGGTCGTTTATCCATTTAACAACCTACAACCCGGTTATGGATAATCTTCCATGCGAGTGTATTATCTACGTTTTGACGGCTATAGATAATATGTCTCATGCGCTCTTGGGTCGAAGTCGTCCTCCCCAGCCGAGTAAGATTCATTTTCCTTGTGGAATCGAATGTCCATCCTCTAACAAGACTGCTTTTCTAAGCCCTCTTCAGGATGTTGAGTGTTTGGAACACAAACCAATTCACGCTTTGGCACTCAGGCCAACTTTGCCGGTATTCAGACCGAAGAAGTTTCCGACGATCAGGTCGATGCACTTATGTTTTTTCCGGTATGCAGACCGAAGAAGTTTCCGACGATCAGGTCGATGCACTTATGTTTTGCCGGCATTCAGACCGAAGAAGTTTCCGACGATCAGGTCGATGTACTTATGGCATTCAAACCAATTCACGCTTTGGTCGGTCACCCGTTTCATACCTACAACCCGGTATCCCTGGTGTTCCTTCCTGTTGGCTCGCTGTCGTGACCTTGATCCCCGAGTGGAGCGGGTTTCACGAATTATTTCTCCAGCAGAGTTCATCCCACCGGTGGATTGGACAGGTTTCAGTAGCAGGTCGATACCTGCATCCCCAGCTGAGTTGTTTCTACTTGTGAATTATGTGGGTCGTCCCCGGCGGAGTAACAGTTATCCCCCAAAGCAGAGTTTATTGTATCTGAGGTTTGTACGAGCCTTATCCCCAGAGAGTTGCCTGGATTATCTTCCCCAGCGGAGCATTTATTTCCCCAAGCGGAATTTTTGTGGATTTGATTGGGCTATCCTCAGCAGTTTACCTTTGTTCTCCCCTAGCAGAGTTGCTTTTACTCCCCAGTGAGTTGCCTTGTCTTCCCCTAGTGGATTTATACTGTTGGCTCCCCAGCAGTTGTTGGTTTCCCCCCAGTGGATTCATCTTGAAGATTCCTCAGCACAGTCGTCCTGTGCATCTCTCCCCGCAGAGTTCGCATCATATTGCATTGCATATAGTAAATCATTGCATCCTCAAAGTTGCGTAGCATTTCCATGCCATATGGAGCATTACGCCATAGAAAAATTCAAACATATGCATTCATGTGGTCGAAACCACATCAGACCGTATCCCCGGCAGAGGCGGATCATTTTGTTCAACGTCAGCACAGCAAGTCAGCTACAGTTGCTTTGACAGCATTCAGAATTGTTATCCCCACAGAGGTTTATTTCCTCACCCGATGGTGACAGAGGTTTATTTCCTCACCCGATGGTGACAGAAAGCTCGTTTCCCCCAGTGAGACCCCCAGCAAGTGTTCAGCCTTGTCTCAACATGCCCCAGATTTTGTTCATATGATACCAGTAAGTGTCATGTCAGCACCCGCGTGTGTCTCTCTTTTTGATGTCGGTAAACATCATCTTTCGATGTCGGTAAACATCGAGTTTCACCCAGTCATCGGTAAATGTCTGGTCATTTTTGATGTCGGTAAACATCATCTTTCGGTGTCGGTAAACATCGAGTTTCACCCAGTCATCGGTAAATGTCTGGTCAGTTTTGGTGTCGGTAAACACCATTGTTTCGGTGTCGGTAAACATCGAGTTCCACCCAGTCATCGGTAAATGTCTGGTCTTTTTTGGTGTCGGTAAACGCCATTGCTTCGGTGTCGGTAAACATCGAGTCTTTCTTTCAGTCATCGGTAAATGTCTGATAATCCCCAGCTAGAAATCCCCAGTAGAGTCATCTGTAAATGTCCTACCCGGTTTTCAGTTGCAAATATTTGTTTGTCTCTCACCAATAAATTTCCCACCCCAGTCATCGGTAAATGTCTGGTCATTCTTTTGATGTCGGTAAACATCATCTTTCGATGTCGGTAAACATCGTGTCTCATCCCAGTCATCGGTAAATGTCTGGTCATTCTTTGTTCTCTTGCTAATAAAATCAAAATCCCCAGAGGTCGTCGGTAAACGTCTTGTCTGTTATCACCACGAAGATTTTGTTCCTCCCCAAGCGGAGATGCCATCGGTAAATGGCCCAGTTTTCTTCGATATCGGTAAATATCGAATTCCCAGTTGCAGCAGCCATCGGTAAATGGCCTTGATATCGGTAAATATCAAGTTTGCTTTGAAGCCACCATCGGTAAATGGTCTCGCTTCCTTTCAACATCATTTGCTTCCCAGCAACCATCGGTAAATGGTTTTGCTGAAGTTGATATCGGTAAATATCAAGTTTTTAACCATCGGTAAATGGTTCTGGTTTTTCTCATTATTTCCCAGCAGCCATCGGTAAATGGTCCGGCTGAAGTTGATATCGGTAAATATCAAGTTTTAACCATCGGTAAATGGTTTTGTTTTTCAGAAGTTTGCTTCCCAGCAGCCATCGGTAAATGGTCGTGCTGAAGTTGATATCGGTAAATATCAAGGTCCCAGTTTTAACCATCGGTAAATGGTTTTGTTTTTCAGAATATTTGTTTTCCCCAGCCGCCATCGGTAAATGATCGTGCTGAAGTTGATATCGGTAAATATCAAGGTTTAACCATCGGTAAATGGTTTTGTTTTTCAGAAAATTTGTTTTCCCCAGCCACCATCGGTAAATGGTCGTGCTGAAGTTGATATCGGTAAATATCAAGGTTCCAGCTCTTCAACCATCGGCAAATGGTTTTGCTTTTCTGAAGCTGTCATGCAGTTGTCATCGGTAAATGACGTGGTTCTTCTTGTATCATACCCAGTCGGTGCAAATTTCTACGGTTCTTTTGTATTCAATCCCTGTTTACCCTGAAAGTCTGACAGCCATTGCTATCATCCGTTCGGGTTCCCAGCTGATTGAATAGGGGCAGCTGTAGCACCTCAAATTTGCACCCATCATTGTGCATACCATTTCATATTAGGTCATAGCATATCATGATACATTGCATAGCATTGCATTGTCCCCAGTTGCCTCAAGTGCAAGCAATCAAGAATTAGGTCAAACTGATCAGGAGAACAATCCACCAATCAAGCAAGGGTGTTTCTCAAGGAATCAAAGCCCTAGGGTTTGTCCAACAAGTTCACATGTCTTGGAGGTCCTTTTGAAGTGTTCAAGTCAAGGGTTGAAGGCTCAGAGGTCATCAGTCAGTGCACAATCAGTCAATTAGGTCAAAGAAAGTCAACAGTCATTCAAGGCAGTGGATGGTGGCCATTCTTGTGGAATTTGGGCACCATGATAAATAATCAAGAGTTCATATGACTTGGACATCATTTGGAGTCAAGGTCTCAAGGGATTAGGGTTTGGAATTCATCAGTCAGTACATAGACAGTCAGAAACCCTAGAAAGTCAAAGTTGGTCAACTGTGGTTGATTTTATGGTTTTGATGGATGGAAATGGTTTGAAGGAGCTCATTCATGTCCTAATAGGCCTCATGTGGCATGGCAATCAACATCATGGAAGAATTTGAAGCCAATCAGAAAATTTCCCAAAATAGAAGGTGGACCTGTAATTTCAACTGCCAAAAATGGAAACTCCTTGATCCTCAACTTGCATCATGATACAAGCTCCAAATGAATTTTTGCCCAACATGAAAGTTGAAGATCTTGTTCTCCCATTTTCAAAAAGTCCAAGAACATCAAAATCCCATGTGTGGTTGCCAAGATATGATCAATTCAATTTCAGAAATTTGTGAACTTCAAAGGGCCATATCTCTTGAACCATAAGGCCAAATTTGGTGGGGTTTTTTCCTACAAACCACATTTTTCCTCCTCTTTCCAAAAATATAAATTTCACCCTCCAAAACCTTGCCAATCAAAATGGCATTTTCTGACCTTTTCCATTTAAAAATCAAGTTTGACCAAACTTTGACTTTTTGATTCTTTGATTTTTTTTACACTTTGGCCAATTGGAAATGCTTGGAAACATCATTTGTGATTTGTCTAGAGCTTAAAATCATGTTCATTCCATCATCATGCCACTATTTTGGACCAAGGTGCAAAAGTGCAAATATGGCAAAATGGTTTGAAATAAGCAAGGCAATGTAGCAATTCATGAACCAATGTAAAACAGCATTTGTTTAAGTCATTTGCAGCTGGTCTCAAAGCCCAAATCGTGGCAAACATACACCCTCCATGTTCACTTGCACAAAGTTAGCAAAATTGCAATTGGTCATTTTTGAGCTAAGCAAGATTAGCATGCCTTAAACCAAAGCTAAACAGATAATATAAAGTCTTTTTTCTGCCATTTGCAACCCTAGAATGATAGTAGCCACGACAGAAATTCCTCATCTCTTCCTTCTTGCATTTTTTGCTCAAGCACCATTTTCCACTCAAAACCATCAAAGCACACAAGTAACCCTTGGTTATTTCTTGACTTAGACATCATTGTGAGCTCTCTACAGCCATCAAATACCGACTGTAAAACTCCTTTCATACTCTGCTTTCTCCATGGACCAGCAATGGCATTTGTAGATTTGAGCACTTGCAAGCATTTCTGAGCTAAGGTTCATCAAGCATCCATCATTATACAACCTTGTGAGCATCTGTTTGCACCTGTATCCTTCAAACAACTCTGCTCCATCGAATTCCTTCAAATAAGTGAGTTTTTTTTCGATTGCTTTGTTTCTTTAAATAATGCTATGCCATGAGTAGTCCTCGACTTGCTGATGCCAATGAACCTTAAACCATCGAAAATGATCCACTGTGTTAAGAGAAATATGGTTTTGAAGTTCTATGCTCAAACTTGTTTGTGTGGATTTCTCTGTTATGTGCTCGAATTAATGAATATAGATGGTGGATTGTGTTTGTGTTTGGCTAGTTGAAGCTATTGATATACATATTGTTAACTTCTGGGCACACTTGTTCATGTTGATTTTTAGGAAGATGATGATTACCCTGTTGTCTTGAACCCTAACTCTGCCTAGAAATTCCATTTGTTTTGTTTGGTTTGTTGTTAGGTGATGTTGCATAATGATGTTTGTTTCATAGTCAGGCTTAATTGTGGATGCTGGTAATGTTTATTGTTCATGTCGATGGATGTTGCTGTTTGAAAATGAATACATGTGTGCTGCTTCCTTAAACCCTAGAAAATTCCCAGGAAATCCCCAGTTCACGTACGCATGATTGGCTTGTTACCGTGCATCCCCATAGTGGCCAGTAAGAACATTTCACGTGTCCATCTGATGCTGAGCGTTTTGATTAAGTGAGTTGCTATTTACAGTTATGCCACGCTGACTCCCATGTTGACTATTACACCATGTTATGTGATCATGTCTTGTTACAAATATTCACCAATCTTCCATAATTCACAATTCATTCAATTTAAGTCCAAAAATTATGAAATTTTTTCCATCATGTTCACAAGAGTGTCTAGTATTTAATTGTGATTTTTAATTAATTTTTCATTGGCTGGATTTTAATTGATAATTGGTTTCCTAACATGTATGCCAAATTGATACATTGTGCCATTCCTTTTGTGAAATACTCATGTTGCATCCTTTGGTCTTGAAATTTTTTGTGGTAAAACTAGACATGCTCACCTTCATTTTGATATAAAGTTTGTGCACTTATCATTTGTGGATTGAGAGATATGATTTTCTGAAGTTAAGTGTTACATTTGGTGTTACATGAATGTTATGCATTTTCCCAATTTTTGTTAACATGCTTCCTTGCCTCCCAATGACCCCAAATTTTACATGAATGATCCTTTATATGTCTATTTGATGTATGAATTTTCTTGGAATTAATTGTGCTGTTTTACATTTTATTGTGAATTTTCTTCCCTGCCTAGTCCATGGTTGACTTTTTGTGCTACATGTTGCCAAATCATTTGGGAAATTCTCATACCATATTGTATGACCATGAAATTTCATATGTGATAACTAGACATCTTGAGCTTTGCATTGGTGTTAATCTCATCCATTTCTCATCTGTTTTCAATTTGATATGATTTTTTGAAGTTGACCCATGTTTGTTGACTTTCATTGTGCTTACTTGAAATTGTGTTGACTTCATGATTTTAATTGACTGCCTTCTTCACATCCAAATGCCATGAAATTTGACATGCTTGCCATGCTAGATGTTAGGATTGAATGTGATTTATTTGATGATTTTTGAGATTGTTTGGGTTGACTTTTGATGCAAGTCATTCTGTTGACTTTTTTGTGCTTTCATTTGCCTTACTTTGACTTCAAATGTTCATGAAATGATAATAATGCATGATTTGAATGTGGGCCCAATTGTGATAGCTTCTTAAATGTTTGACCTTGACTTTGGTTGACTTTTCTTTGCTGTTTTGACTTTTTCTTTCATCCTTGACCCTAGGCTAGTCCTAGTGGTCTTTTGAGCTTACAATTGAGTTCCTGTTTCAGGTTGAACATCAAGTGGCCATTGAGATCACTTTCATTTGTTTGAGCTTGCTTGTTTACATATGAACTAACCTTTGTTTTGTAGGTTTGACTCATGTGTTTGAGTCTTGTGCCATGCACTTTGGTCCTTCTGTGGTTGACTGTTTGCCAATTTCTTTTGATTTAAACTTTGGAACTGTTTACTAATTGGTTTGACTTTTTCAGGTACTTTAGTTGCTTAAGTTCTTTGAACTTGCTTTGCTTTGCTTTTAGCAACTTGCTTGAGGTATAATCTCTTTTACTTCATGTAGTCTAGAGACCCGGTCTGTTATTTGACCGGGCAAACTGTCTGAAGTCCTCCTTAAGAGGCCATGTTTGTGTATGTTTAAATCTTGTCCCTGTACATATTGAAAGTCCTTCAAAAAGGCAATTGGTGGAAGGTAGGGATATGCAATCTATCCCCCACTACTCTTGTTGTGTCATCCCTCTGCTCACACTGCTATGTGTTGATGCATTGGGATACAAACCCAAGATCTTGTACAAAGTGTACAGTGTCAGAGTCTTCGAGTATAGAAGGGTTCCCACTTTCTGGACCCATGCTCATTTGTCTATTAGCTCTCCCTGGCCAGGGATAAGAGCTGTGAGGTCTCATCCTCACGTCATCCTTTCATCTGCTTCACCTTAGCCTCTCAATGGCAAGGTTAAGAGCACACTTACCCTATTCCAGTTGGCCCTAGTGCCTAACCTTTTGCTTGAGCCTCTTGTATGCATATAGAGTGTGCTTCTTGTGATTGTGATTGCCTGTTTGCTTTGCCTCTTTAGGTTTAGCTTGGACTTGCCCTTGTGCAAGGTAGGTTGTGCTTGACTTGCTTCCTGTGCAAGTCAGGTCTGTGTGGCTTACCTCCTGTGTGAGCCATGCTTAGAGTTGTTTGGCCGAACTACGGCAACTCTGATTCTCATGTTCAGATGAGATACGTAGGCACGAGACGCGGTGTCTTGCCGAGTTTGACTAACCGCTAACACTAACTCCTTTCTCTCACCCCTGTGTGATTGAGATATTCTCTTCTCTCACCCCTGTTGTGATTGAGATCTCCCCTTTCTCTTGCCCTAGTTGCAATCGAGACCCTTGCTTCCTGTGCAAGCCTTGTCTAGGATAGGTTGGCCCTTGTGCCATTTAGCTAGAAACCTTAACTTAGGGTTGACTTTGCATGACAACATCTAGGCTCGAGTCGTAGTCTCCCTAGAGTTGTGTCTCCCTCTGTTATCTGGTTAGGCTAGATCCTTGTCCCTGCGTAGGGGAACTACATCGCCCTGATCTTCACACCAGATGAAGTATGTAGGCAGGAGATTGAGCTGATCTCTCCGGGCGCCTTTTCTTTTCTTTTGTGTGTGTTCGGCAGTTATAGGCTCGAGTCCCCGACTCCCTATCAACTTGTTGTGTTGTCGTGTGCTTGGAAGCCGATGTAAGTCCATCGAGTGGCATTTGGGTTCCAGTGTGCGTGCGTTTAGGTTCGGATGCTGATGTAAGTCCAGTGATTGGCATTCAGGCTCCACGTTTGCCTCTTTGTGTGCGTTTAGGTTCGGATGCTGACTTAAGTCCAGTGATTGGCATTCAGGCTCCACGTTTGCCTTTGTCTTGTTTTGTTTGTGTGCGTGTCAGCCGAGCTACGAATGCTCTGATTCTTCTCTCGTCCGAGAAGATACGTATGCATAGGATGCGACATCCTAGCGAGCATGTGTCGTTTCCCCATTCCGAACTACTTCGACTCTGATGTCTATGCCTGATAGACTAAGTAGGCCCAGGATACGATGTCCTGCCGAGTCAGTTTCAGTCAGTTTCTTTTGTCTCTTTCAGCCAGTGTGTGTGAGTTTGAGCAGTGTTATAGCAACCATATTCCTTCCTTTTGTGCGTGGATCCCGTAGAGTACTACGGATGCGTAGGGTGCCTAACACCTTCCCTTCGCATAACCGACTCCCGAATCCGTCCTCTTTGGTCGCGAGACCATATTCTTTCCTAGGTTTACTTCGAGCGTTTCCTTTCCCTCTTTTGGGATAAATAACGCACGGTGGCGGCTCTGTTGTTTCTTTCTTTTCCCGCCGGTTTTTCGCGCGATGCGACAACTTACGTCAGACTCCAACACACACAAAGGGGTTGCAAAAGAAAAAGGGCGCCCGAAGAGATCAGCTCATCTCCTGCCTACGTACCTCATCTGGTATGAGGATCAGGGCGACGTAGTTCCCCTTAACAGGGAAAGAACTTATGTCCTAACCAGAAACAAAGGGAGACACAAACTACTAGGGAGACTACGACTCGAGCCTAGAAGTTGTCATGCATACGATCCCTATGTTAAGGTTTCTATCTAACTTGCACAGGGAGCAAGCTATCCTAAACAGCACAGTCATAACACAAGCACAAAAGCAAGCACACACACTATATACAAACAAGTGGCTCACACAAGGCTAGGCTTTAGTCAAGGGGTCATGTCAACCTCGACAAACAAGCCACTAGAAAAGGGTGTGGTTAGCTCTTAACCCTAACATTGAGAGTTAGGGTGAAGCAGATGAAATGGGAAGTGAGGGTAAGACCTCACAGCTCTTATCCCTGGCCTGGGAGAGCTTGACTCAAATAGAAAGTGTGGGAGTTCAGAATGTAGGAACTCTTCTCCACAAGTGACTGACTCAATAGGATCTTGGGTTCTTATCCACAATGCATCAACACATGGTGTGTGAGCAAAAGTGAATGACACAACTGAATAGCAGGGGATGGATTGCACATCCCTTTTATCTGCCAATTGCCTCCTAAGAGGTCTTTACCTGCTTGGCAAAAAATTAAACATTCACAAGCATTGCCTCTTAAGGAGGGCTTCAGACAGGTGCCTGCCTACATAACAGGACAGGTCTTCCAGACTACATGAAGTCAGAGAAGTTATACCTCAGTGGTAAGCAAACCACAAGCTAGCAAAGCAAGTTCAAAAGAACTTAAAGCAACTTAGGTACCTGTGATAAAAATCTAAACTAATCAGTTCAACTGTACAGACAAATAATCAACAGGCAATAACAAACAGACAGACAATGTTCACAATGTGCAAGCCACAAGGCAAACTCAAATGAGTTAGCATCAACCTACAAAACACACAAGTTTTATTAATCAAGAGCAAACATCAATGCTCAAATGAGGAAGCATCATCAACTATGGACTTGGATGTTTAAACCTGAAATCAAAGCCCACATGTAAGCCACAAACCACTAGGTCAAAGCCTAGGGTCAAAGATGGAGAAAAAAGTCAAAACAGAACCTCAAACTTGACACAAAGCAACTTCAAACATATATTGACATATCCTAAAAAGGCTCATATCAAAATCATTAACCAAATGCATTTCATGATCAAGTGAAGTCAAAGGCATTTTCAAAGCATCCAAATGGTCAACATGAATGAAAAATCTCAATCAAAACAGAAATGATTCCAACAAATCTGGAAAAAATCATGAGCAATCTATACATCCATAACATACATCACACAAAAAATTAGGAGCATTGGACATCATTAGGCATGGCAATCACATTGCATAAAACAGACAACCAAATGTGTGACACAAATTGTCACACCAAGTTAGCATAATCATAAAACAGAAATGAATCATGGGAAAAATCTCAAACCAAAGCCAAAATGTCACTCAACATGTTTAGAATCCATACACAAAATTTCAGAATCATTGGATAAGAAACAAGCATTTTATGATCAAATGAACAAGGCAAGGTCAAACATGCATATGCATTCAAACACCCTAGGACAAATGATTTTTTCAGCCAAGCACAACTTGCAATTTAATGATCATAAAAAAGTAGACAGGATAAGGATCATATAGCAAAAAATTGGGATCAAATTGGTGCATTTTCCTATTTTATATGATTTTTGGAAGTGGATGAAAGATTTGGAAATTAAAATGGATCCAAACATGGAAATAGGAGGGAAAGTGAGAAAAATAGCAAAGCATTTTGAAAAAGCCTTCGCTCAGTATCGAACCGAGTCCACTTTTGAATTCCCAAGCGCGCCACAACCAAAACGGCAGCGTATCAACACCAAAACCCTAAGCCTGGCGCGTTTTCAAATTTTCGTAGCTAATCATGATGTTCGTAGCAAAATGGTAGCGAAACCCTAGCAATTCTGGAAACAGCATGGTGTTCATGTGTGGAAGATGAAGATCATGAAGATCTTCATACGAATTTTCCAGATTTCAAAAAATGTTCCAGAATTCACGAATTTTTACACCAATCGGTTCATCATTCCACATACATTCAAGATCAAACATCAATTAACCATGGATCATCATATACAACTCAAATCGAAGCGAAGAAAAAATTTCATCCAAACTTGAATTGAGCATAACTTTGTGTATAGTGCACCAAATCACTCAAAATTTGTATCAGAATCATCACCATTCAAGGATCTACAAGAACATCACAATAATTTTCAAAATTAAAGAGATCGAAAACTAACCTTCTTGATGAGCAGAACTTGGAATCACGTGATGCAAGGCTTGTAAGGCTTCCAATCTTCTCTAGGATGCTTGTAGAGATGAATACTGGTGATATTGAAGCTCAATTGCACACGAATCCAGCTCAAATTGCAATTGCCATGGAATCTTCAAGCTTTGCACATGAACAAATATGGCACTGTTTGCTTTGAATTCACGTCCAGTTCTACTCAAAAACGCTTCATGAACATGAATCAATCAAGAGAAAATGTTCTTGTGTGAAGAAATTGAGAAAACGTTTGAGAGAAGATTTTGGATAATTTCTTGAATCTGAATCTGAAATGAATGCTAATGGTGGAAACAGTTATGATTAACTATATATACCACATGCTAATCATGTTTAGGAACTGTTTAGGCCAAATGCAAATGAGATTAATCAATTTTGAGGTGTATGTGCAAAATGTGTCTTTCACCTCCCATGCATGAGAAGCACGTGAACAGTGTCAAATTCTGGCCCAAATCCATTTAATCAATGTCCATGCAAGCTTTGAAAATGATTTTGTATGCCCATGATCATCCAAAATGATGTTATGCAATTTTCTTCAAAAATCTTCATGAATAAGCACATGCCCATGCAAAGGAAATTTATGCCATGTAATGCTATGCTTGGAAAGTACATGTTATAAGGATCAAAATGCAAAAAGAACCACTCAATTTGGATCTTTGGTTGAAAAGTTATGCTCATTTGAATTTTGAAACACACTTTGCCATGATTGGACCATATCTCCTCAACCACACATGAGAAATTCATGATCTTGGTATTTTTGGAAATGGGAGAGAAATATCTTCAACTTTCATGTTGGCCAAACTTTCATTTGAAGCTTGCTTGATGATGTAATCTTGAGTTGAAGTTGGTCCAAAACCTTGCCATTTTTGGAAAGTTCAAATTACAGGTCACTTGCTATTTTTGGAAAGTCTTGATCTGACTTCAAATTCTTCAATGTTGATACTTGAAATGTCAAATGATACTTGTTTGAACATGAATGAAGCATCTCTAACCACTTCCCACCTCCAAATCCACAGTTGACTTTGCAGTTGACTTCTGTTGACTCTTGTGGGCCTCAGATGATTTGCACATGCACTGATGAGTTCTGAGCCTTCAACACTTGGCCAAATTACTTCAAAGTGATCCTTAAGTCATGTAAGTTCATTGGAACCACCCTAGGGCTTTGATCTCATGCAAAATGCTCTTGTTTCCTTGCACAGTTGAATCTCCTGAGCAGTCTTGCCTGATGAGATGTAATGGACTATGCAATGACAATGCAATGTTAATGTGGTGTTAATGACCTAAAAATGAAATGCATATACAAATGGGAGGTGAAAATTTGAGGTGCTACAGTATCCAATTGTGACAATATCCCATAGTTCAGCGTCGTAGCCCAGAAAGAAACTTTCAATTCTGTCTTTCCAATAATCAAATTTTTCTCCATCAAAGATTGGAGGTTTAGCATTGTAACTATCTCTTTAATTGGTGTTGGCCATAGTTTTTCTCACGCTGGATCTCTCTACACTATTAAGTGTTTGATTAGAAAATCAATAGCATATCTGAGGCTCTGATACCAATTGAAGGTAGAGAAAAACAATAAATGGGGGTTTGAATTGTTTTGGATATAAAAACTTTTTAAGAAATCAGACACACACAGAATAAAAAGGGAAATGACACAGAATTTTATACCGGTTCGCTTGAAATTCAAAGCTACTCCAGTCCACCCGGCCAAGGTGATTTCGCCTTCAAAACGGACTTAATCCACTAATCTTGAAAGATTACACAACCAATCGTCTAAGAGAATAATCCCTTAGCCCTCTCAAGTATTCAGACTACACATAGTCACTTGAGGAAGTATTTTAAGCAAAAGTATGATTTTTAATGTAATGTGCTTTTAACAAACAAGCAAGAATTACAGAATTATAAGAACAATAGCTTTTCACGTAAGAGCAGCAACTCGTGAAAGATAAGAAAGAATGATTAAGAGTTTTCGTATTCTTGTGTGTCTCATGTGTGTATTCTTGTGAAGTATTCAGTTCTTTATATAGGCGTTGTGAAGGACCGTTAGAGTGATGACAGGTTCTTATTCATTGAAGAATGTTTATTGTCATCAATCTCCTTGTTTCTTTCTAAAACAGTTTTGTGCGCCTCATTATTTCCTTCTAGAAATAATTTCTTTCCAAAACCAGATTTCTTTTCGGTTACGTGTTCTGAACTGGTGAATTTGTATCAGAGTCTTGGTAAATCAGTTTAACGTTAGAGGTTGATAATATCTGACCACATCAGAGTTTCTTAATGCTCTTGACTTCTTAAGATTCAGAGTCTGGATTCAGTCTTCTTTACCAGAGTTTCTGACTTCTTTCTGTTGCACTGGTAACTACGTTGATCAGAGTCAAAACCTTCTGGACGCGTTTTCTCTGAGTAGCATCTAATAGTTGAATTATGTAACTGATGTGTTGAACTATCTGATTGTTTGATCAGAGTCCTACACACTTAAGAAAAATTTCGTTAGACTACCATTTTTGTTTCATCCTTTGTTATCATCAAAATCTTAGAGATACATTGTAGAACCAACTTTGTTCTTACAGAGTTCATCTGCTACATGGTCTTGATGCAAGTGTTACTTTGAACTTGTTCTAATTCCTTATTCTAAGCAATTCAAAGAGTATGACATCTGATACATGGGAAGACTATGAAGTTGCTAGCTTGGATGTGGCTATCTTTATTTGATGCCTTGCTCTTCATCTTGCTTGCTTATTGATATTGCTTGATTTTAAAGTCCAAAGGAAAAGTGGGTTTCTATCTGACATTCTTGTCTATTGGATTACATCCCATTGGTCAGATCTTTTCAACTCTTAACTTTTAAAATTTTGGTTAGGATTAGTCTCTTCATCTCCTCCCACTTCTTAAATTTCAAATCTCTCCCTCTTTTTAAAATCTTCTTTGCTTGTGATTTTTCTTAACTTAGACTTCATTGCAAATTAGAAACTTTGGCCTTATGCCACTGCATTTTACACTCTTTTCTTAAATCAAACTTGTAAATGAATTTAACCATACTTGACTTAAAAATTTAGAAGACAAAAAGAACTAACACACATTCAAACTCTTTTAGGCCCTTTTGTGCCTCTTTTAAATTTAAACTTTTATTAAAAGCAATCTACTCATTTTGAAATAGTTACCACGAACTACGAGGTTTTGATCCCTCGTTTTTTTGTTGGTACGTAGGCACAAGTCCGAAGGTCTTGTCAAACATAAAAATATAATTAATGAATTCTCTTCTCATCCCCACACTCTATTTATTACAAACATCTTTTATACCAAAACACATACACACATAAGAAAGGACTCCCTAGGAGTATCTAGGACACTTTGTGTGCTAACACCTTCCCTCTGTGTAACCAACCCCCTTCCCTATAATCTCTGGCATTTTATTAGTTTTGATTTGAAAACTTCTTATCTTTGGGTTTTGTTCGTACTTTTTCCCTTTTCCTTTGGAAACAATAAAAGCGCGGTGGCGAATGTTGTTTTGTTGACGCTAAGTTTATCCATAGCTTAATGGTCATGAATTTACCGCTACAGAAATTTAGTGGCGACTCTGATGGGGAGTAGTCCTCAGTGGGTTTAGCCTAGTTTTTCATGTGTATAGAATTGTATATTTGTTTGTGTGATACAATCTTCTTGTTGTGCTTGGTGATCTCTGAGTGGTGAGATAAGTTCTAACCCGAACTTGAGTGCAATTAAGATAGGAGGATGGTATAGTCATGTTCGACTTGTATGGAGTAGTCCTTATCAAGTTGGCTTGAGACCCATCTACTCAGTGGAGACACTTTTGGAGCTATTGATGTCACACAAGTCATTTGTGGTTAGGCATTACTTTCTCTGATTTTGGGGTCCGAGAAGCTGAGGACCGTAGAACATTTAACCCAACTTGGCCTATTTAAGACGTAATGCGGAGATTGTTCATGTGTAGACTTGATAACAATTGTTACATGATACTACACTCAGACGAGTTTCTCTTGAGCATATTATGGGTTGATGAGTCAGTCATCCTAACTTGTAATATCCGATAGATGGAATTAAGACTCTGGGAACTTTTTAGAACATGATCTACAGGTTTTATCCTTAGTACACTCCTTTCATATGGTTCTTAACTTGACTTCATGCTCGTGACTCACAACAAACCCTCTTGATTATTGGTTGATCTAATCAAGTCTTGTCAATATCAATGGAACTTGGGTGTTAATAAGGTGAAAACCATAATCCACCAAAATGGATGATTGATCTTGACAATGACTTAATTCATCCCTTGACCTTTGTTTGTTTGCCTTGTGCGTGATCTCTTATTTGTGATTGTTGCATTCATGCATTCATGCGCATCATAACATTCATCACACGAAAAATAACTTCAAGCAACTGAGGTTTTATTTGCAAATATTTTTAGACCATGGATTGTGGATGAAGGAACACTAAGAAGTATAGTTTCAGATGTCCCAACTTGAAAGAATTAAGGAAGTTATCCTCTTTTGTATTAGATCCCTTGGACTTCAAGCAACGTCATGGGAAGCTTCTATCTGTATTGTCTGTTGATGTAGTTGAGGGACTCTTGAATGTTTTGGTTCAGTTTTATGACCTTCTCTACCGTTGCTTCACTTTTCCCGATTATCAGCTTGTGCCTACGTTAGAGGAGTATGCCCATCTCTTGGGAATACCTGTGTCTAACAAAGTGCCCTTCAATGGATTGGAGGAGATTCCCAGATCTCATCTTATAGTTGAAGCTCTTCATTTGAAGAAGTCTGAGATTGAGGCTCATTGGTTGAAGAAAGGAGGAATATTTGGGTTGACTTCTGAGTTCCTTATTAGGAAAGCTACAGCCTTTGCTCAAGCCTGTAGTGTGGATGCTTTCGAAGCTATCTTTGTGTTGCTCATCTATGGTTTAGCTTTGTTCCCTAAGATTGACGGTTTTGTTGATGTTAACGCCATTTGAATATTCTTGGTTGGGAATCCTGTGCCCACTCTGTTGGGTGATGTGTACTTCTCTTTTCATCTAAGGAATTCTAAAGGTGGTGGAACTATTGTGTGTTGTGTTCCTCTTCTGTACAAGTGGTTTATTTTGCACTTGCCTCAGACGCCTGCTTTTATGGAGAACAAACAATATCTACGGTGGTCTCAAAGACTTATGTCTCTCACTAATAATGATATAGTTTGGTATGACTCTGCCTTGAGTGGCTTGGATATTATTGATAGTTATGGTGAATTCTCTAATGTGCCTCTCATTCGTACACAAGGAGGAATCAACTACAACCCTGCTTTGGCTCGTCGTCAACTTGGGTTCCCCTTGAGATACAAACCTAATAACATTTAGTTAGAAGGTCTTTTCTATAAAGAGGGTAAAGATCCCCAACATTTGAAGCATAAGATGGTTCGTGCTTGGCATAATGTGCATAGGAAAGGAAGATTTGAGCTTGGTCCATGCAATTGTGTAGCTTTGGAAGCTTACACTTCTTGGGTGAAGAAGAGAGCTTTGGAGTTGAAGATGTTGTATGCTTGTGAAAGACCTATGTCTATGGTCGTGGTTGAGCCATTAACTCTCCCTAACCAAGATGTAGAGGAGTTGGAAGACGCACTCGCCAAGATGAAGCAAGAGAAAGATATGTGGGAAGAGCGGTTCCATGCTTTGAGCCGAAAGCATGAGGAGTTGCAGCTTGAGTCTAAAGACAAGGATGAACTCATTGAACTTCTTGAAGACCGAGTAGTGAAGAGACAAAGAGAGCCAGAGGGTCCATCTTCCTCTAGTATGCCTCATCCTTCTGGTGCTTGGAAGAAGATTGTTGATCTGCTTGTCCTCGAGAAGGCTCAGATGAAGACATCTTTTGAGTTCGAGATTCGACGCATCCGAAGGAAGTACGCACCTGCAGCCAGATCATCTGACACTGTTGTTAGAGGATCCTTAGGATGATTAGTTTACTTTTCTCTTGTATTTGTATTTTGGTTTCTGAAATTGTACTCAATGTAGTCCTTCCAAATTTATATGAATAAAAGAGATTTTTATGGTCAATCAAATTGTTATTGTTATTATATATTATCAAATAAAATAGTATGTTCCTTGAAAATAAAAACAATCCAAACATTGCATTTCATGCATCATTTGCATAACAGGTTTCTTCTGTTAGATGTCTTATTGGTTATTCTTTTGTGCTTCAGCCAAGCTGACTCACCGATACAACACTCGCGCTAATCAACCGAGAATCATGGAACATTTGGAGCAAGAGAACCGAGAGTTGAAGAACGAAATTTCCCGCTTGACTGCCATGATGGAGTCTGTTTTAGCTGCTCAGAGTCAGTCTCCTCCAACGCCCATAAATCCTCCTCCTCAAAGGACTATCATCTCAGAAGTTGCTACTTCAATTGTTCCTGCCACTCAGTTCGCTCCAACTATGCTTGTTGGATTCCCGTGGGGAATTCCACTGAACTTTGTGCCTGAAGGGTTTGCGCCTACTTTTGCTTCCATGTCAGCATCTTGCCTGGTCATGTTTGCTCCGCCTCTAGTGGTTTACACTCTGCCTCGTGTTGAGGACACTATCTACCATTCTGAGCCGTCTGAGGGTCCGAATGTTTATGAGAAGATGGATGAGATGAAAGACCGGTTACTTGAGCTGTGAAAGGAATTAAAGACATTTAGGGGAAAATATTTGTTCGGTAAAAGTGCTGCTGAACTTTTCTTAGTGCCGAATGTCAAAATTCCGATGAAGTTCAAAGTCCCTGACTTTGAAAAGTATAAGGGAAATACCTGTCCACTTAGCCATCTTGTCATGTATGCCAGGAAAATGTCAACGCAAACTGATAATGATCAGTTATTGATTCACTATTTCCAAGACAGTCTGACTGGTGCCGCTCTGAGGTGGTATATGAGGTTGGATAGTGCAAGTGTTTGCACATTCAATGATTTAGGTGAAGCCTTTGTGAAGCAGTACAAGTACAACGTGGACATGGTGCCCGATAGAGACTAGATGAGGTCGATGTCTCAGAAACACAAAGAGACATTCAAAGACTACGCCTAGAGGTGGAGAGAGCTTGCCTCTCAGATAAACCCTTTGTTGGAAGAGAAAGAGATGACCAGGACTTTCCTTAAGACTCCGAGTTCGTTTTATTATGAACGCATGATTGCTAGTGCCCCCAGTGACTTTACCGAAATGGTAAACATGGGGATGAGGTTAGAAGAGGGTGTCCGAGAAGGACGTTTGTCTAAGGAAGAGGTATCATCAAGCAAGAAGTATGGTAGTGGTTTCGCTAGAAATAAGGAAAGCGAAACTAACGCAGTATCAGTAGGGAGGTAGAGGAGGCCTCATGTCAAAAGAAGTCTGCAACCACGTCAACATCATCATAAAGTTTCATCCATTATTTCGGTATTTTCTAACAATCAATCAATTCTAGTTCAACAACAACTTCAACAACAGCCATAACAAAGAACAAACAACTACAACAACAGCACCAATAATCAACAACAACAACAACGGAATTTCAAGAGGAAGAAGGTCTCTTTTGACCCTATTCCTATGTCATACACCGAATTATACCCGTCTTTGGTTCTCAAGAACCTACTCGAACCAAGAAATCCACCACAAATTCCAGAACCACTTTTATGGTGGTATAAACCCGAACTCCGTTGTGCCTTTCATCAAGGAGCTCCCAGCCACGATATTGAGAACTTCTACCCTTTGAAGTATGAGGTCCAAAAGCTAGTAAAAAATGGCATGGTGTCCTTTGAGGATCGTGCGTCGAATGTGAAAGCTAACCCATTGCCTGCTCATGGTAATTCCTCTAATAATATGGTAGATGGTTGTCCAGGAAGTTTCCGAGTGTTTAATGTGCGACGTATCCGTAGGTCCTTGGTGGAGATGCATAAGACCCAGTGTACTATTAGTGATTGTGAACATGACCATGATGGTTGTACGATTTACAGTGTAAATCCTCGTGGATGTTCAATTGTCAAGAGATATATCCAGAAGTTGATGGATGAGAATATAATCCAGATTCAACAGTCGAGGGATATAGATGATGTCAATGTGATAGTACCAGTGTTTAAGACCCCTGAGTGGGTAGTGATTCAATTTGATAATAGCAGCAACAACATCAATAGATCGGTATCACCGTTTGTAATACGGTTAGCGGGCCCAGTCCCATATGCATTTGATAAAGTTGTTCCGTACTAGTATAATGCTACCATGGTGGAGAACGGTCAAGAGGTTCTGTTGCCTGTGACTAATTCTGTTGTGAGCATTGTCGATATAACAAAGGTGACCCGTAGAGATCGTGTTTTTGGTCCCGTTTTCCCAAAAGATGTAGAAGATGTTGGTAAGAAGGTTGAGGTACCTACAGCAAATCCAGTTAGTGCTCCAAAGTGTCAGTCTGGTGAATCCAGCAATTTGAAGCCTAGTGATGATGATAAGATACTATGATTAATCAAGAAGAGTGAATTCAACGTGGGGGAGAAGCTGCACCAAACTCCTTCCAAAATTTCAGTGTTGTCTTTGCTTATGAACTCTGAAGCGCGTAGAGAAGCATTGCAAAGAGTATTGGAGAAAGCTTATGTTGAACATGATGTAACAGTGGCTCATTTTGACCACATTATGGCTAACATCACTTCCTGCAACAACTTAAGCATTTATGATGAAGAACTTCCCGAGGAAGGCAGAAATCACAACCTAGCACTGCATATATCGATGAATTGTAAGGAGGATGCATTGTCAAACATGTTGGTTGATACCGGTTATTCGTTGAATGTACTCCCCAAATCAACTTTGTCCAAATTAACATATCAAAGTGCTCCTATGAGATACAGTGGCATGATCGTCAAAGCTTTTGATGGTTCTTGCAAGACTGTTATTGGTGAGGTCGGCCTTCCAGTGAAGATAGGTCTGAGTGATTTCCATATTACTTTCCAAGTAATGGACATCCACCCGGCTTATAGTTGCTTATTAGGAAGGTCGTGGATACATGAAGTTGGGGCTATAACATCCACTCTGCATCAGAAGTTGAAGTTTGTGAAGAATGGCAAGCTCGCCATTGTGGATGGAGAGAAAGCACTGTTGGTGAGTCACATGTTGTCTTTCGCATATGTGGAAGTTGAGGATGAGATTGGAACTCCGTTCCAAGCCCTATCTATTTCTAAAGAGAAGAAAGTTGGAGCACCTATGTCCTCTTTTAAAGACGCTTAGAAGATTATCGAAGATGGTAGTTCTGACCAGTGGGGCCGTATGGTAGAGGTCGCCGAGAACAATAACCGAGCCGGTTTAGGTTTCCAGCAAGGGATGTCTACTGTCAAGGATGAAGGTATGCAATCTAGTTTCCGTAGCGGAGGGTTCATCCATGGTAATGAACAACACTCAGTTGCAGTGATCGAGGGGGATGAAGATGAAGACTGCACCAATTTTGTGACGCATGGAAAGGCTTGCAATAATTGGATCGTTGTTGATGTTCTTGTTATTATTCATCGCTCTAAGTAATTGTTTTAATTATTTTTGAAAATCCTTCTCCTATGCCTAAGGGGGAAGCAAACATTGTTGGGCATATTTCAAATTAATCATCAATAAAATGCAATTCTATTCATCCACATATATGATGTTTTATTTTTACTTTTTGCTTTTCTGAAAATGGTAATCACATAAAACATGATTAAATAAATAATAATTGTTCATCTGCATAATATTTGGTCATAATTCACTTCTCTAAAATCAAAATATCAAATCAGTATGCAGGTTGGTTTCTAAACCCATTGAATACAATAATCCTACTCCTTCTTCAAACTTTGAATTCCTTGTGTTTGAGGCTGAGGAAGAAAGTGATGAAGAATTGTCGGATGAATTGTCTCGTCTACTTGAGCACGAGGAAAAATCCATTCAGCCATTCAAAGAGCAGATTGAGCTAGTCAACTTGGGTTCCGAAGATGATGTGAAGGAAGTCAAGATTGGGTCTCGACTGTGTCCAGAGGTTAAGAAGGGGTTGATTGATCTTCTCCGAGAGTATTCAGATGTATTTGCCTAGTCTTATCAAGACATTCCTGGTTTGGATTCTGAGATTGTGGAGCATAGATTATCATTGAAGCTAGAATGCTCGCCAGTCAAGTAGTAGTTGAGTAGGACTCATTCTGATATGGCAGTGAAGATCAAAGAAGAAGTGCAGAAGCAGATTGATGCCGATTTCCTTGTTACTACTGAGTATCCGTAGTGGGTGGCCAATATTGTGTCTATTCCTAAGAAGGATGGAAAAGTCTGTATGTGTGTTGGTTATAGAGATTTGAACAAAGCTAGTCCGAAAGATGATTTTCCACTGCCACACATTGACATGTTGGTAGACAATACAACTAAGTTCAAAGTTTTTTCATTTATGGATGGATTTTCCATATATAATCAGATCAAAATGGCACCCGAAGATATGGAGAAGACCACATTCATTACACCTTGAGGAATATTTTGTTATAAAGTGATTCCTTTTGGTTTAAAGAATGTTGGTGCAACATACCATAGAGCAATGACCACTCTTGTTCATGATATGATGCACAAAGAGATCGAAGTCTATGTTGATGATATGATTGCTAAATCCAGTGATGGAGAAGAGCATGTTGAGCATTTGTTGAAGTTATTCTAGCGTTTGAGGAAGTATAAACTCCGCTTGAATCCCAATAAGTGTACATTTTGTGTTCGTTCTGGTAAGTTGTTGGGCTTTATTGTCAGTGAGAAGGGTATTGAAATTGATCCTTCCAAGGTCAAAGCTATACAAGAGATGCATGTGCCCAAAACTGAGAAGCAAGTCAGAGGTTTTCTCGACTGCTTGAATTATATCTCAAATTTATTTCACACATGACTTCCACGTGTGCACCTATATTCAAGCTTCTTCAGAAAGATCAATCTTATGATTGGATCGAGGATTGCCAGAAAGCTTTTGAAAGTATAAAAGAGTATCTGCTTACGCCTCCAATTCTGTCTCTACCTATTGAAGGAAGACCGTTGATCATGTATTTGATTGTGCTTGATGAAAGTATGGGTTGTGTTCTTGGTCAGCAAGATGAAACTGGAAAGAAAGAATATGCTATTTACTACCTCAGCAAGAAGTTCACCGATTGTGAGACTCGGTATTCTATGCTTGAAAAGACTTGTTGCGCATTGGCTTGGGATGCTAAGTGTCTGCGCTAATATATGTTTAATCATACTACTTGGTTGATATCCAAAATGGATCTAATCAAGTACATTTTTGAGATTCCTGCTTTAACTGGGAGGATTACCTGTTGGCAAATGTTATTATCTGAGTATGATATTGAATACCGATCTTAGAAAGCGATAAAAGGTAATGTCTTAGTTGACCATTTGGCTCACCAACCGATAGAAGATTATCAGTTCGTGCAGTATGATTTTCCTATTGAAGAGATCAAAGATGAGAAGTCCTGGTATTTTGATATCAAATGTTTCATCCAAAGTCAGATTTACCCGCCTGAGGCATCTTTGAAAGATAAGAAAACTTTGAGGAGTATAACTGGCAATTTCTACCTGAATGGTGATGTGCTTTACAAGAGAAACTTCGATATGGTTCTGCTCAGATGCGTGGATAGACACGAAGCAGACCTTTTGATGACTGAAGTCCATCAAGGTTCCTTTGGTACTCATTCCAATGGACATGCTATAGCTAAAAAGATGTTGAGAGCAGGTTACTATTGGCTAACAATGGAATCTGATTGTTGCAAGTTTGTGAAGAAATGCCACAAGTGTCAAATATATGCAGATAAGATTCATGTTCCTCTGACACTATTGAATGTTATTTCCTCCCCATGGCCCTTCTCCATGTGGGGAATTGATATGATTGGCATGATTGAGCCCAAAGCTTCAAACGGGCATCGTTTCATTTTGGTGGCTATTGACTACTTCACAAAGTGGGTTGAAGTGGCATCATATGCGAAGGTAACCAAGCAAGTTGTTGTGAGGTTTATCAAAAATCAGATTATATGCCGGTATGGTGTGCCAAGTAAGATCATCACTGATAATGGATCTAACTTGAATAATAATATGGTAAAAGCTCTCTGCAAAGACTTCAAGATTTCACATCATAAATATTTTCCCTACAGACCTAAGATGAATGGGGTTGTTGAAGCTGCGAACAAGAACATTAAGAAGATCATCCAAAAGATGGTTGTGACGTACAAGGATTGGCATGAGATGCTCCCATTTTCTTTGCACGCGTATCGTACATCCATACACACTTCAATAGGGGCAACCCCTTTCTCACTTGTTTATGGCATGGAAGTTGTGCTCCCAGTAGAGGTTGAGATCCCATCATTACATGTCTTGATGGAAGCCAAGTTGACTGAAGCTGAATGATGTCAGACCAGGTATGACCAGCTGAATTTGATCGAAGAGAAGAGGTTGAGTTCCATGTGTCATGGTCAGTTATATTAGCAAAGAATGAAGAAAGTGTTTGATAAGAAGGTCAGACCTCGTGTGTTCAAAGAAGGTGACCTTATGCTCAATAAGATTCTATCTTTCAAACCAGATTCTAGGGGAAAATGGACTCCTAATTATGAAGGCACATATGTTGTTAAGAGAGCCTTTTTGGGCGGTGCTTTGATTCTTACAACTATGGATGGTGAAGAGTTCACTCGTCCTGTGAATGCCGATGCAGTCAAGACATACTTCGCCTAAAAAAAAGAAAATAATAGCTCGCTAAGTTGAAAACCCGAAAAGGCTGCTTAGGCAAAAATGAGCGTCTCGGTGGATTGAAAACCTGAAAGGGCGATCCAGACAAAAGTTAGAGACATAAAAACAAATTATCCCGATAAATTGAGTATCCCACCTTGGGGAAATTTATGCAAAAAATTAGGGATCATGGCAAGTAACTGCATCCTGCTGATCTTCAGTCTCAAAAAATTTCTTGAGCACAACATTTGGTTATGATTCATCTTCAACCAAAGCCAAGAGCACGACAAATATTGAAGGCGGTAGAAGGATTAGTGATCATTGTATTCAATGTAGCCCTTTTCCATGTAAATTACCATTTTTCAACTTTTGTAAAGATCTATGGAGTCTTGTCATTTACAGACTATCATTCTATTAATGAAAGGTTAAGCTTTTTATCCAATTGTTTCTACTCTTGTTTATTTCAGCTAAATAGATTTAAATTTTTATGATGATCATTTTGAAATCAATTTTTAAATCAAAATCATAATTTCTTAATGTTTACTGTGGAAATTGGTAAACAACCGCTGGTCCTCCCTGGGCTCTAAAACGAAGGGTTACTTGCAGGATCGACCAGTTGATCCCAGGACATGTGCTAGTGCAAGTGAAGCTTGTCCAACTCGACAAAATACCTTTGTGAGGAACGGTTCCTAACAAAGTGTCAAACAAGCGTAGGTTTTTTCCACACACGGTTTAGACAATGTTAGAGCCTATAGGTGACTCGTGACCGACAGCGCTATAACATTCAAAAGATGTATATGACTAACACGCTTTTGGTAAACTCTATTATCGTAATAGAATTAGTGTCGACAGCGTAAACGACAACGTAAAATGATAACTCAAAAGTAAATGAAATTAAGATAAAATGTTCAACAGGAACAATTGAAAAGTAAGGAAGTTGCAATAAAATAAATGTGGTGATTCACGTACATAGCACTCTCAAAAACTCTTGCTTCCTCGCGCTGGAAATGGGAAGTTTTCTTACAAGTGATTTGCAATACAAAGTGAACACCCTGAGCCCCTTGTCGGCCATTCTATTTATACTACGCTAGAGGAACTGCTCATAAGCTAAAACTCCTAGAAACTAGCAGATGTTATGTCACACGATCTGCACAACCGCTGCACCCATGTCTTGCTAACTGCCCCACATCCTGGCGCTCTTATTCTTTTTATAACTGCTGGTTATTTTAAATTTCAAATTTCTCCCGCCTAGACGTTAGGGCGATGTTGTCTTCTGCACATTTGGCTATAATTCTTTAAGTCCCAAACCTTACGTTGGTCGACAGAAATGGCCTGTCGACCAGGCCAGCTTCCCTTGTCGGCTTCATCCTTTGATTTGTGTTTTTCCTATTCTTGCTTGCCTCCAACACCTCTTCATCCTTTGATGGGGTATAACCCCCAAATTCACAGGACTCCTTCATTAATTATGCTTTCAGCATGCCTTAGAGATTTTTCGTGGTAACAAAATGCTCCCCAGAGATGCCATTTTCGACTGTCGAAGTTGGTGAGATGATGGCATCTCTGAAACGTCGATTTACCCCTTACTATTTCCACTTCCTCTTAGTGGGACCTCTGTTTACCCCATGTTGATGACGTCATATAATCATGGCGGACGTTTCCTTTTTCCCTCGAGACGCACAAAATCACGTCTACGTCACTTCGCGTCTTTATGGCTGAAAGGTGTTTGTCTTTTCGCTTGCCCTCTCTCCACCACGTGTCTGTAAGCGTTGGAACATGGGTATACGTGTCAAAAATGGAAGTCCAACCGCTCACTCTTCTCTGCTCAGGGTTTAAGCTCTATGAAACCCTCATTCTTTCTTCTTCTTCTCTTTTTTCGCCCTCTTGCTTCAGCATTTACTTGTCTTCTGCTCTTTGTGAAACTCTTCTTCTCCACAACAAAAAAATCTTCTATTCTCTCCATGGCAAGCTCCAACAAACCTTTTGCTGCTAAACTCATACGTCCCATTAACATTGATGGTAGGGAGTATGTTCTTGAGCCTCCGTTTGCATAAGAAAAATAGAAAATCTGGCGTTCTCGGATATTGATTCCTCTTTCTTTGGCTAATGAACCCTTAGCGTTCTTAGGTCCTCTCCTAGAAAACCGACACCCAGAGATTACTAGAAACGACTCTTCCCTTTTCCCCGCCAGTCACATTTCTGAACTTGTGATTTCCGCTCAAAAATCCTTCTCCCTTGGACATGTCGACAGGAACTTCAGGACTGCTGCTCCCAGAAATTATCCTAAGTTTTGCGCTTGGATAGACCGATTGGAATTAAAAAAAATCAACCACTAGAAAAGGAAAGGCATCTATACCCTTTTACAGATTGCCCGTTGTGGCCCTCCCCAGTCCTGTGGCATGTTATTAGTTGCCCTTCAATTCTGGGAGAGTTCGACCAACTCCTTCCATACTAAGTGTGGCATGATCACGCCGACACTTCTGGACATTGCTGCCATCACTGGCTTGAAACCGACTGGCGAAATCTTCGACTGCGAAGCTGTAGCGCCAGTTCCCTTGAGGTTCGACGTTGGTGACTCTCGCAAGCCAACATACAACAATTTTATTGATCATCATGCCACTTCTGCAGGCCCTGTGACCGACGAAGAACATGTGGCTTTTTTGACCCTTTGGCTGTCCCGCTTTGTCTTCTGTTCTAGGTCTATGCAGGTAGCCAAACACTTTGCTCTCCTGGCAACCCAACTGCACCAAGAGCGTGATATTGCCTTGGGCCAACTGATTTTGGCTTCTCTCTATGAGTCTCTATCTGAGGTTGTCTGCCAAATTAGGCTCTTCGACCCCGAGAACTCCAGAAAGAAAAACGTGTTGGTCCATTGCCCTTTTTGGTTTTTGCATTTGTGGCTCAATGCCACTTTCTCCAAAGATATAGCCCCCTACGGAATGAGGAGGGTTGTGTGTCCCCCGGAGGAACAACATCTTATCTGGAAACGGTTGATCCCCCTGACGCCTATCGACAAAAACTTCCCGGACCTTCAAGTGTTTCGACTTTTGTTCAACATCATGTTGACTCGTGTCGATTTCCCACCTTCTATGGATCCTTTTAGTCGTCAAACTGAGGGTCCTGAGTGGCTCACCAGACCTTTCCCTCCGGCTGATGGGGAATATAGAGATGAAGCCTTCCTCATTTGGAGGCGTTTTCTGGTCCCTCGCTTCCTGTCGGCTGAGACCTCCAACAGCAATCCTGGCTTAGTGGCTTATCAGCCTAACCTTGTGGCCAGGCAATTTGGCCTTTGTCAATTTATTCCCAAGCCTCTATTCTCCTCCCAAGAATTGCTTGCCAATATCCTCTGCGGTCAACCTTGGAGCGAGATCGAAGAAGAACTCGAAACCATTTGGAAAAACCTACCTCGTCTCCCTTCTCTTCCTTTTCGACCAGCCTACTACTATACCAAAGAATTCAATGATTGGTGGCAATCGTATTTTACCCTTTATGTTGGCACTTCTGATGCCAAACTATTTGAATTAACGGAGGCTTTTGTTTGTTTGCAAGCGAAATCGACCAAGTGTAAGGCTCTTCATGTCAAACAAATTCGTGCTTTCCAGAATTATTTCCAAGTTGTGTATCGACCAGATAATCTTCGTGGGACCATCTGGGAGGTTGTGGTCGAACTGAAGGCGAAAGTAACCGACTGGCTTTCAAAACTCAAAATCCCTGGTTACGTGAAAGACAAGTATCTTTATGCTCTTCACTTTGGAAACCTCAAGTTCCCTCCTCTGCCATCTATCCCTTTGGCTTTGGTCTTTGGTCATTCGGTTCCGGTGTGGTTTTATTGTCCCATCTCATACGTACAAAACGCCTCTAAGAAAAAGGCCGACAGAGTGGTCCCGACGAAGTATTATCTGCCTGACTATTCAGGGCCGCTTCATATTGATCCTCAATATGTTAGCATGTTCGAAACCACACAACTTGGTAACACTTCTCTGGAAATTTTAACACTCCCTTCTAGCTGGATTTCGTTGCTCACTTGCGTTTCTTTTGTTTATTCGCAGCGATCCCTCTAAATCCTGCAGGTTCTGCATCTGCTAACCAACCTACTCCTTCGACACAGGAGGCTCAGGTTCGACCCTTGCTGAATTACTGTTTCCTTTGGTCTTTTGTTTTTACTCTTAGCCATCCTCTCTCTTCTTGCAGGTTGCTCCTAAGAAATCCTCTGACGATGATGGGCGCCATATTGCTCAAGTCTTGAGGAAACCCAGTTCTTCTGTATACCCCTCTCTGAAGCATTCCCATTTACTCTTGTGCCTTCTTAAGAGAAATATTACGTGTTCCCTAATGTCTCACTTATGTGCAGGGTCAACCACGTCCGACAGAACCTACTGTCTCCTCTCACTCTAAAAAATCCAAGAAACACAAACGCTCTGCCCCCACAGGCTCTGAGGTATTTCTTGTCGGTTTGTCTACTCTTCTGGCTAGCATATTTTCTTATAACCTCTCTTCGTGTTTCCAGCACACTTCCCCGCATAAATCCAAAAGTCACCATGGCCACAAGAGGAAAAAACATGACTCTCCCTCCAAGAGTGGCGAAACCAAGAGGAAAAGGCACCATACAGTGCCTCCTTCAGAAGGCTCCTGTTGAAGACGTCGACACCCTTGTGGTCGACACTTCCATCCTCGATGCGGTCCCTGATTCAGCCGTGGGAGCTTCACCATCGGCTGGCCTTTCTCCTGCTGCTGCATTGGGGAAAGCAAATCAGGATGCAGTCTCTTCTGCGTCGACACAGGTATTTACCCATTTTCCTGTTTACTCCTTTGGATTTTTTGTACTTCTCATACATAATTTTTCTGTCTGCAGGCTGATGCATCTACTGAACCGACTCAACCTGTTGCCGACTATACTCCTGCGTCGCCGGTCTCTTCTCCATCTCACCCATTTCAGTCTGTCGACACCGCTGGTGAGTTCATTGAATTCCCTATCCATATTAGTGATAGTGCCTCTGACTCAGTCACTAGTCCTGCAACGTATCTGGACTCCAGTTCGACTAGTTCTGACTCTAGTCTTTCTTCATCTTCCTTGCCTTTGCAGGATCCACGGGGGCCAGTAGGTGTCGACGCCAACAAACAACAACCCTCTCAGCTTACTCCTCCGTCGATTGTTTCTCCCTCTCATACTACTCCTTCGTCAGCTACTTCTCCGTCGACATTCTCGGGGCTGACGATCAAGACTTCTGCTTTAGAAGCAATTGCCAGGCTCCGCAATCTGGTGAAATCGCGTGACGCCTCTTCAGACTCTGAGCAGCTCCATTCTGGCAAAATGGGCCCTGAGGCGACAAAGGGTAAGGCTCTCATGGACAAAATCCGCGTTCACGCCTTGAATCCTGATCTTCCTTTCGTGCTCATGCATGAACCTGTTGTCGGTCTAGAGATCCTGAGCGTGCTTGCCCAACTAAAGGGTCTTCAACTCTCTGATTATGCCAAGCATGCAATGGCGGCTCTCGAACAAATTCTGGTGCCTATGTTGCGCCACATGATAATGTTCGGGACATTGAACGCCAGATTGCTGTTATTGATGCCTCCGTGAAGGAGAAATGGGGGTTGGTGACGCATGTCGACGCGGAGGTCACCAACATGTTGGGGTCTATGGAGGAGTGGTAGAAAGAATAGACTTCCAAACAAACACGAGCCACTGAAATACGTCAACAAATTGATACCCTTCGGCGTCAAATGGCCACTCTGGACAGTGAGTTTGAATCAATTGTTAAGGAGGATTCACATTTTTTCGACGAAGTGCTAAAACTTGCTCAGGCCACTATGGAGCAAACCACCAGTGATGCCTTAGCGTTCGGTGAAGAGCTCATGGCCGTCAAAGGAAAGCTTGAAGAGCTCAAAGCCCATGCCGACACCTTGGAGCCTGCGTCCTTGCATTATAATTTTGAGCTTAAGTCTTTCCAATCTAAGTTCGGCCAGCTTTGACCATTTCTATTGATTGTACAAGTTTTTTGTAATATTTAAACAATGGCTTCTTGCCACATTAATGTTATCTTTCTTACTTTTAGCATTGTATATTTATTTTCTGTGCCTTTACAGCTGGTTTCTAACATAGTTATCTCCAACCTTATTCTTTCGACAGTTATTTAGTCTGCCAAAATTTTGACCTCTTGAAGGAGAGGCCTATATTTTTTCAAGTACTTTCCGTTCACTCTTAAAATCCGCTTGTCTGGTGCCAACTCTTTGACCTCGTAGGCGTTGTTAGAAAAGGCCTGCAAAACCTTAAACGGTCCCTCCCAATTAGGGGACCGCTTACCCAAAACTCTATCATTTATGTCCATAGGCAGGATCACCCTCCAAACCAGATCGTCGACAGCAAACACTTTCCCTCTCACCCTTTTATTGTAGGCTCGGGCGACTTTCTCTTTTTGTCTTTGTAGGGAGTCCAGTGCTAACATTCTTTCTTCATCTACATCGACCAATTCGTCTATCATCATACTCCAGTAATCTTCAGAAGGTATTTCATACTGCCTTTGGGTTCTGACCGCCTGGACCTGAATCTCTATTGGCAATACTGCGTCATGCCCATAAGCCAGTCGAAATGGGGTTGTTCCAGTTGCTTCTTTTGGTGACGTTCGACATGCCCACAAAGCTTGGTCCAACGTCTTATGCCAATTTCTTGGTTTCTTTCTTATGTGTTTCTTTATTAGGCTGATGATCACCTTATTAGCAGCTTCGACTTGGCCATTTTCCTGTGCGTAATAGGGGGTAGAGGTCAGTAATTTGATTCCCATCTCTTTTGCAAAGTCTTGCACTTTTCGACCAGTGAAAACTGACCCCTGGTCGGTTGTGATAGTTTCTGGGATGCCAAATCTACAGATGATGTAACTCTGGACAAAGTCTATCACAGCTTTTTGGTCCACATTTGTTAATGCTACGGCTTCGACCCATTTTGTGAAATAGTCGATACCGACTAACACATACCTTTGTTGTTTCGACGAGGCTGGCTTTATTTCTCCTATAACATCCAGAGCCCATCCTCGAAATGGCCAGGGTTTCACAATTGTATGTAGCTCGCTTGCAGGCACATGTTGTATGCCCCCATGTAATTGGCATTCTTGACAGCCTTTAGCAAACTCAATGCAATCTTTCAGCATTAAAGGCCAATAAACTCCTGAGCGCATCAAGAGCCATTTCATCTTCAAACCTGCTTGATGTGCCCCACACGCCCCGCTATGTATGCTTGACACCGCCACGTATGCCTCACTTTCTCCCAGGCATTTTAATAACACTCCTTCGACCGTCTTTTTGAATAATTCATCATTTACCAAGACGTAGCTAAGGGCCCTATATTTTATCTTTCGATTTGTCGACCCCACGGGATTGCATAAGTAATCGACTAGCGGTTTACGCCAGTCACTTTCCCCCTCGTCGTCGACAACCAAAATTTCAAAATGATTTTTATCTATGGCTCCCAACTTCACGATCGCCAAATCTGATGGTGACAACGTTGTCGCTCGTATTTTCTCTCTTATCTGGACCTCTTCATCCTGGTCTTTCGACGCTTTGTACCCTGAGGCCTCCTGCGCCAAATCATTTGCTCTTTGGTTTTCTTGTCGTGGAATGTGTTGGAGATTGACTTGCTCAAACCTTTTGAGTAATCTAATGGTTACTACAAAGTACATGATTAAATTTTCTTTAACACACATGTACTCTTTTGATGCTTGTTTAATCACTAACACCGAGTCTCCCATAATTTCGACATTCCTTGCCCCCAATTCTAGCAGTAGTTCAAGTTCGGTGATCAGTGACTCATATTCTGCTTCATTATTGGTGCATACCCCTTCGATTCTGTATTTGAACTCTGCTGGAATTCCATCTGGAGAAATTATGACTCCTCATATCCCAGATCCGTGCTTATGTTTTGACCCTTCGAAGTATAGCCTCCATGGTGCTAAATCTACGTAATTCTGCGCCATTTCGACCATTGAATGGTCGACAAGAAAATCCGCTACTACCTGCCCTTTCATCGCTTTCAAGGGTACATATGTCAAGGAGTATTCTGTTAATGTTAAAGCCTATTTCCCAATTCGACTATGCAAAATTGGTTTAGATAACATGTGTTTAATAATATCAAAGTGGGAAGATACGTACACATCAACAAGCTTGACATGTTGCTTTAGTTTCATACAAGAGAAATACAGGCATAAACATAGTTTTTCTATATCACTATACCTAGTTTCAGGATCATTAAGCATTCGACTAAGGTAATACACTGGTCTTTCGACACATTTTTCATCCTCTTGGACTAACATACTTCCTATAGTCGATTCTGAGGCTGCAATATACAATCTCATTGGCCTATGCCTAACATGAGGGGCCAGTACTGGAGGCCTAGTCAAATACTCTTTGATTTTGTCGAAAGCCTCTTGGTGTTCATCCTGCCATTTGAAATCCTCGTTCTTCAGTCGAAGTAGTGGGGAGAATGCTTTTGTTTTGCCACTTAGATTCGATATAAATCTTCTAAGAAAATTTATTTTTCCCATAAAAGATTGCAACTCCTTTTTGGTCGACGTAGGCTTGACGTCCGTAATGGCTTTTGTTTTGCTTTGGTTTACTTCAATACCCTTTTTATGCACCACAAAACCAAGGAAGTCGCCTGCTTGCACACAAAAGCGCACTTTAATGGATTCATTTTTAATCCATATTTCCTCATCCTCATAAAGGCTTTTCGAAGATGTTCGACGTGACCCTGTTGACCATTTGATTTTATCACAATATCATCAATGTACACTTGCATGAAATCTTCAATAAAATCATGGAACATTGAGTTCATCACCCTCTGGTATGTTGCTCCAGCATTTTTCAAACCGACTGGCATGACAACCCACTCATATGTCCCCAAGGCTCCTGGAGATCGAAACACCGTCTTCGGCACGTCTTCTTCTGTAATAAAAATTTGGTTATATCCAGCATAACCATCTAACATGCTTAAATACTCAAAACCAGCGGCCGAATCGACCAACATTTCAGCCACGGACATGGCATATTCATCTTTTGGGGTGGCAACATTTAGATCTCTAAAATCAATACATACTCTTAAAGACCCATTTTTCTTTATGACTGGCACAATATTGGCCAACCATTCGACATACCTTGAAGTTTGAATAAACTTGCTTTTCAGGAGTCTTTCTACTTCTGTTTTTATCTTGGCCATGATCTCTGGGGCGAAACGCCTGGGCGTCTGCTTCACTGGCTTTCTTCCAACTTTTATTGGCAGCTTTAACTCGACCAAATCTCTACTTAAACCAGGCATTTCGTTATAATCCCAAGCAAAACAGTCCCTAAATTATTTAAGTATGGATATTACCTCAGACTTTAGTTCTTTGTCGATGTTGGCGCTTATGTACGTTGGCCTTTTCTCGCCTTTGTCGCCAAGGTCGATTTCTTCCAAGGGGTCTTTTGGTCGGATCTTCTCTGGCGCCTTTGGGTCTTTTTCAAACCCTAAAGGTTCATTGTCATAAATGAAGTCCAGATGTTGCATGTCGATGTTCCTTTTGGCCAAAGTTGGCTTGTCTGGGGGTTCTGGCCCAATAGCCATATGCCCTTCTTTATTCAACGCACAGGCTTCAGCAGCCATGTTTTCTTCAGCCTCTAGAGCCGACTTTATTTTGTTCTCGGCGACTTACGCCGAAATCTTTCTTAGAGCTTCTAGCTCAGACATCATCAGTGACGTCCCCCCAGCCTATCGGCCGGATACCTGTATAGGATGGATCGTCCAGGCGTTCCACATCCCAAATGAAACTGTGAGTCTCGTGCAGAGTTAGAGAGACGAAAGCTTCACTCAGATTAGCATATACATCCTCAGCTGGGAAGCAAGGAGAGATGTTGGCCAACTTCCTTTCAAATTCTTTCTTACCGACATTATTCACGTCGGCCATAAAGTACTCTTGGTCGGCTTCGATATTTTCGGCGACCCCATCTTCTCTCCAAATCACCAGCCTTTGGTGCGCTGAAGATGGTACAGCTCTGACGCCATGTAGCCACTCTCTGCCAAATAGCAGGTTGTAACTTGGCTTAGCGTCTATTACCATGAACAGTGTCGGTCTGGTTACTGAACCTACCGTGATATTCACCATAATCACTCCCATGGTGCTTTTCGTCTTTCCTCCGTAGTCCGACAAAACCACGTTATTAGACCTGATGTCGGTATCATACTTGTCGATCTTCTTCAGAATGTGGTGTGGCATGATGTTGACTGTGGCACCACAATCGACCAGAACTTTGTTGACAGTTACGCCTTCCACTTTTGCCCTTATCAGCAATGGTTTCAAATGATTTTTCATGCTCGTCATTGGTCTTTCGAACACTGCCTCTTGGCTTTCAGCAGACCCATCGTTCAGCATAAAATAGCATCTTGGTTGGTGCAACACCATTTCTTCAGCGTCAGCATTGTCTGCCGACTCTTCGACTTCAGTCACACATTTGTATTCTTGTGGTAGGATTGACACCACGTTGACCAGGATGTCCAGGCTTGCTTCAGATTCTGAATTGAAGTCATCAGTCACTTCTTCGGAACATCTTTCAGTTGGTCGACGAACGTATTCTCTTATTCATTCCTTCGTTGCTGTGTCGACTTTCACAACAATTTTCTTCCCATCGTTTGCCTCGCTGGTCATGCCTCTTGCAGCCTCTCTTTCGGCCTATTTACGCCTCTGAAAATGTCTCCATTGAGTCGTTGACATGGGATTCTTTCCCAAATAGTTTTCAGAGACATGATTCCTTTTTTCATACTTAAACTCACGCTTGTAGTTAATTGCTAGACCTCCTCTAGCAGCAGCAGCACCTTGTGGGGTGTCTTGTTTTTCCTGAGGCTTGATCCAAGTACCTCTAAGGGAACTTGCCGACGGGACAAAGCTTTTAGGCCTTGCTTGGTTATTTCCCACTGCCTTTTTTGAGCCTCTTTCATTCTGGTAACCCCTGGTTGGCACATTCCTTTTTCTTTTACCTAGTTGCAGCTTCTGGAAATTCTCCGTTGCTATTTTATTAGTGACAGCACCACGCCTCGGGCACAGGCACACTTGTGAACCCTTGTTCTTGCAGCAATACAGAAAATCCACCAAGTCTTCATCAGCCCTTGGGTAAACTTCAGTTATATCGACATCTGGGCTTTCCCCAATTTGCTCTAGCATGTTGGCCTCATCATATTCGGTGATCTCGACCATGTTGATCTCGACTGGCTCCACGAATAGGGCTTCCTCCTGGTGAAGAGTTTCAGCGTCGATCTTCATTCTGCGGCCAGCAAATTTCAGCCTGCCTTCTTGAATCGCTTTCTGAACCAAATCCCTGAAAAGGTAACAATTAGAGGTATTATGACCAAGATAGTTATGATATTTACAAAACCCTTTTTTCTGTCTTTGTTCTAACGGTGGTATTTTAGTACCAGGAGGTACCATCATTTACCCATCTTTGACCAATAAGTCAAAAATTTCCTCACATTTTGACACATCGAAAGTATAAGTTTTCGAAGGGAATTTTGGGTTGTTTTCGACAGGATTTTTTCCTTGCGCGGGCAGCAATGATTGACACTCATAGGCGGACCCTGGCTTTAGTTCAGCCACGTCGATTTATAATTCGGCCGACGAAGCATAATCAGCCTCACGTATTGGGTCTGTCGCGTCGTATTCGACAAACGCTACCTTTTCTTTCTTAGACTTATTGTGCCTAACTTTTTCTAGCCTTAGCCGTTCTAAATGTCGAACTCTATCGGCCAGTTGTGACATACTTTTCACAAAAGTGGGATTTATCTTCTTCCTAATGGAATAATCTAAACCTCCTGCAGCCATTTGAACTAGTTCATGTTCTGGCACTTGCGTAAAACACCTAGCCTTTAAGGACCTAAAACGATTCAGATAATCATCAATGCTCTTAGCAAACCTTCTCTTGATACTAGACAATTCTGCCAAACTAATTTTGGAGTGTCCTTCGTAAAACTGTTCATGGAACTTCTTTTCTAATTTGGCCCACGAATAGATTGAACTTGGGGCCAACGAAGTAAACCATGTGAAGGCAGCCTTGGTCAGAGAGGAGGGGAAATTTTTTACTCTCAAACATTCATTATGAACTAGATCCCCTGACTCTGTTAAGTATCTGGCAACGTGCTCTATTGTCGATTCACCAGACTCTCCCCCAAATTTAGTGTACTTAGGCACTTCCATCCCCCTGGGGGCCTCGGCTTGGAGAATAAACTCAGCTAGCGGGAAGGCGTATAATGGCCTTTGTAACGTAGCACCCATGTCATTTCTAGCCATAATCCTTTCAACAATAGTTGTCAAATTGTTTTCTACTGCCAAGTCTTCCTGTCGATGTTGATCGACAATTTGATCAGCATCCTGGTGTCGGTTAACCATTATCATCTGGTTACGTCCCGCGACTCCTGATTCGACGTCTTGATTTTGAAGGGGTCCAATGATTTGTCCCTCGTGGACTGTCTCCTCACCCGCTGCCCATATCTCTATCTGCACAGGAACAGTCGGTCTAATCATTGGCGTCATCTGTCGAGCCGGTGCCCCCAGAAAATTGCACAAGCGTGTCAATTGGTTCGCCACCTACCTATTTGTTTCAGCAGATTCTTATATTAGTGGATTAAAGACTGTGCCCATCTGGATGGTCAACATGTTAACCAATTCATGGTTACTATCGTCCATTTGTTGTCTCAACACTACTACTGAAGTGTTCGACAGCGGCATGGTTCTGTTCTGAGTAGTGTTCCTCATGTTGCCCCCTTGCGCTGATCCTTGAAAGGGAGGATTTGTATCTGAAAACAGTGTTGCACTGGATGTCGACTGATATCCTGGCACATATGGCCTGAACGTCGTTATCGTTGATCCTGAACCCCCCGATGGAGGCTGAGGAATTGATGTTCCAACCGCCCCCGTAGGCGACATGGTTAAGGCTGCACTTGTCATCGGTGGCAAAGTGGCAACCTGTGAGACTATTGTTTCCGTAGTGGATAAAGTTCCTCGTGGAACTTCATCAGTGCTAGTTTTTGACATTTTCACACTATTTCGTGGCTTACTATACAGTTTGCCACTTCTAAGTTTCATGCAATTTTCGCAACTGCTCTAGCACCGTCCCACTAGGCGTGCCATTTTGTTTACTGTGGAAATTGGTAAACAACCGCTGGTCCTCCCTGGGCTCTAAAACGAAGGGTTAGTTGCAGGATCGACCAGTTGATCCCAGGACATGTGCTAGTGCAAGTGAAGCTTGTCCAACTCGACAGAATACCTTTGTGAGGAACGGTTCCTAACAAAGTGTCAAACAAGCGTAGGTTTTTTCCACACGAACGGTTTAGACAATGTTACAGCCTATAGGTGACTCGTGACCGACAGCGCTATAACATTTAAAATATGTATATGACTAACACGTTTTTGGTAAACTCTATTATCGTAATAGAATTAGTGTCGACAGCGTAAACGACAACGTAAAATGATAACTCAAAAGTAAATGAAATTAAGATAAAATTTTCAACGGGAACAATTGAAAAGTAAGGAAGTTGCATTGAAATAAATGTGGTGATTCACGTACATAGCACTCTCAAAAACTCTTGCTTCCTCGCGCTGGGAATAAGAAGTTTTCTTACAAGTGATTTGCAGTACAAAGTGAAGACCCTGAGCCCCTTGTGGGACATTCTATTTATACTACGCTAGAGGAACTGCTCATAAGCTAAAACTCCTAGAAACTAGCAGATGTTATGTCACACGATCTGCACTACCGTTGCACCCATGTCTTGCTAACTGCCCCACATCCTGGCGCTCTTATTCTTTTTATAACTGCTGGTTATTTTAAATTTTAAATTTCTCCCGCCTAGACGTTAGGGCGATGTTGTCTTCTGCACATTTGGCTATAATTCTTTAAGTCCCAAACCTTACGTTGGTCGATAGAAATGGCCTGTCGACCAGGCCAGCTTCCCCTGTCGGCTTCATCCTTTGATTTGTGTTTTTCCTATTCTTGCTTGCCTCCAACACCTCTTCATCCTTTGATGGGGTATAACCCCCAAATTCACAGGACTCCTTCATTAATTATGCTTTCAGCATGCCTTAGAGATTTTTCGTGGTAACACTTAAATAATAAAAGTTGATACTTTAAGAGCAATCAATTTCATTTAAGGAATATCAACAGCGGTCTGAAAAACTGGTAAGCCCTAAAAATACGAAGCATTGTTTGGTTTTCCCCAAGCAATTGGCGTGATCTTTGTTTCACTCCCAGCAGAATTTCAACATCTCCGGCCAAATTTTATTGGTGTCCCAAGCCAAGTTTGCATTTGCCTCCCGTGAGTTGTAGGCATGTTTTCTCAGTTTGCATAGATCCAGCACCAGATTCTGGTTTTCCTTCAGGTCTCCGGTGGATTTCATACAGCGCTGATTCTAGAGCAGTATGATGGATCCTCTACAAGGTTTCCTCCCATTTGATATGGTGTTGACCTAAAATTCCCTGCAGAGTTTGTAGTGCAGCTCCTCAACAAATCTTCCCTCTTCCCCAACCAGGGTTGAGCCTTTGAGACTGTTAATTTGCGCTGTCCTTCTCCAGTTGGTTCCCTCCTGTTGAGATTGGCCGAGCGCTGTATTGATGATTCAAACCAGCGATTGTTGTATCCTTTGTGATCGTTTTGTATGCATAATCATCATAAACACATATACATGTACATATACATATACATTATTGCATTCTGTGATTCATTATTTCTCTGATCCTCTGTTATGGTGGTGTCCTTTTCCCCACGCAGATTTGGTATGTCTGTCCTCTGTCAATTATAGAGTGTTAGCCCCCTAAGCAGAAAGATTTTTAAACTTTCTCATTCCCCACTGAGCTATTTCCTCATGGATGATTATTATTTCAGATTCCTCCCCAGTTGATTATCTGGATGGAGCCACTCCCCCTGAGTTATGTCCTCATTGGGTTGAGTCTTTGATTGACCGTTTTTTCTAGATCTTGCATAGATAGATACTTTTGGTCCCCTTGAGAGTCTATTACCCAGTAACTGGTAATGTTCTTCTCGATTTGCTAGTATTTTACTTTTGCCCAATACCCGGAAAGAGTAACATTTCTCCCCAGCGGATGCGTTTTCACGTTTCCCCAGGAAGTCTATCCTTGATATGTTCATCCTAACCGATGACGAATATTTTCTTCCCCTGCTTTGAGTTTGTCCTTGATATGTTCATCCTAACTAATGACGGATATTTCTCTTTATGGTATTCTACCCAGTAAAAAGGTAGTTGTAATTCCTATTTCATTCCCAGAGGTTTAATCCTTGATATGTTCATCCTAACCGATGATGGATTTCCTCCTCTTTGCGGTATTCTACCAAGTAAACAGTAGTTATAAATCCTGCTTCCCCTTAAGGAGTCTATCCTTGATATGTTCGCTTTAACCGACGACGGATGTTCCTTCTTTTGGTTTTCTATCCAATAACTGATAGATGTAATTCCTATTTCTCCCTTCAGAGTCTATCCTTGATATGTTCATCCTAACCGGTGACGGATATCCTTTTTTCGGTATTCTATCCAGTAATTGATAGATGTAATTCCTGCTTTTCCTCGGAAGTCTATCCTTGATATGTTCATCTTAACTGATGATGGATATTCTTCCTTTTGAGTCTATCCTTGATATGTTCACTTTAACCAGTGACGGATATTCACTTTCTTTGGTCTTCTGCCCAATAACCGGTAGTTGTAAACCCTATTTTGGCTTTTACCAGCAGTTTATTCTTATCTAGTAACTGGTAATGAATACACCTCATGTTTCCCTCAGTGAGTCATCCTTGATATGTTTACCCTAACCAGTAACGGATGTCCTCTCTTCCAGAACTTGTTATTCCCATACCCAGTAACCGGTAGTGGATAATACGTTTCTGTTACTCCTATGTTGAAGATTATTTTTTCCCCAGTTGAATTTTAGTGCGTATTTCCTCAGTGAAATTGCCTTTTCCTGCTTGGTTTGAGTATTTCAGCTTTGTTCTGATCTACCTATCTCCCCTGTAGATGTTCCTTTTATTCCCCGGCTGAGTCTTTCCACTGATTTATTTTCGTGGAATCCCTTATGTCCCCCAGAAGTTTCAAGTTGTAGCCTGGCCTACGTATATCTTTTATCCCCCAGAGTCTTTGTCTCCCTAGTGAGTTTTTCTTATGGAACGCATTATGCTCCTACGGACTTTCAGTCTCTCTAGTTTCTTTTCCTTTATGGCGACCTTTTCCCCACAGAGATTACTTTTAAAAATTCATATCATATGCATCATGAGGTCTCTTAGGGACCAAAATTTGTTTCTATTGTTGTTATTTAAGCCCATTCTATCGAGTCAATACGAAGATTTTAATCTTCATCTCCTCAGCTAGAACGTCCTTAAATAGGGACAGCTGTAAGACTCCAATTTTGACCCTAAGATCCCTCATGATATTCTCATCATATGCATTAACATTGGGATCATATCTTGGCATTCTCCTTACCCCTCATTCATTGGGTTTACATTGGGAGAGATCACCAAGCACATTTGATTGTATCATACTTCATTTTTCTTTATTTACTAACCAAAATACCAAAAATATGGCAATGTATAGTTTGTTTCTTTTGTAGGTAGTATGTATGCTCACCTATGCTCTAGCAAGCTCATATCTAGGGTATAAGACCCTCATTGCAAGGAGCTCAATTAATAATTGGTTTACTTTGGCTCTAGTATCATATATGGATCCCCATGATCTTCACATATTATTTTGATCAAGAAATCATCAAAAGTTTGGAGTTGGTTTACCTGGGAAACCCTAATTCATATGGGTATCTTGTGTGACTTATTCAACAAGTTTCTTCAACAATTGATCAAATATTTCAGAGGATACTTCATATTACATCATCTTATGCATATATGATCCTCCATGAGTCCCAAAAGTCAAGAGGATGTGAAGCTAGCAATTTGGTTCATGATGGTTGACCAGAGAAAGCCCACTAGTCATTATTGGGGTTCCCTAGACCCTATCTCCTACAATGTTTGTCATATGAAAGTGATTCAAAGATAAACATTACTCTAAATGACATTCCAAACAACTTTCATGTTGAGGTCAAGAGATAATTTTGCTTTGAAAGTCATTTTTTATGATGAAAGAATATAGGTCATTTTGTCTGAACCCTAGTTTGGAGGTCAACTTCCCAAGATAATAAATTGCTCAAATTTTATGAGATGAAAGTCGTTCAAATTTCATGATAAAATTAAAGATGTCTAATTCAACTTTTATGTTTGGAGGAAGTGCAAATTCAACTTTCAAATGCATGTGCCAAGAGGAAACATTATACATCATTTTGGACCAATACCATTGAACAAGTGATTTTCCTCAACTTCTAAATTGCATAACTCCTTCATGCAAAATCCAAATGAGGTCAAATTGGTTACCAAATTTAATAGGTTTTAAAGATATACAACTTTTATGAAGGAACTTTTCTCATTTTAAGTCCATCGAAAAAGTTATTCAAGGTGGAAGAAGTGAACATTTGACTTGGGACTTAGAAAATTTTCAAATATGCCTGATTTCCCAAACTTCCACCTCGAAATTCATCATGATCCAAGCTTCAAATGAAAAAGTGTTCAACGTGAAAGTTGTTTCCATTGATCTTACCTTTCTAAAAAGTCCAAAATCATCTCATTTCAACAAAGTATGAGGCACGTACGCATGGGGAAAGTTGAAGTACCATTTGGATATTTTCAAGGTCCAATTTCCATACACACTTGCATAAGCTTCCAAGATGATTTCAGTACATTTCACATTGGTTTATATATCAGATGCTATCATTTCATAGGCCTCATGCACGCCCATGCAACCATGCAAAGAGGATTTTCAAAAAAAATCCAAAATTGGAAGTGTGCAAATATCATTCTCTATGGCTATAAATAGAACCTCTGATGCTCAAATTTGAGGACCTCATGCCTAAAATTTGATTCACAAACCCCAAACCTCACCATTGAAGGATAAAATTGAGGGTTTTCTTTGAAAATCAAGTTTCAATTCTCCATCTATTTTGAGATTGAAACTCCAAGAGTCCATCCCTTTCTCTGATCTATTTCTCTTCCATAAAGCATCTGAAGCAAGACCAAGCATAATTGGAAGCAAGATCGTGTCAATCTGAAGCTCCATTGAAGGTGAATTTTCAGATTATTCATCTCTTCGGTTCTCACTCAATTCTCCACTATTCTTGTCAATTTTTGGTCGTCTGAAGTCCTACCAATGTAGGTAAGAAGATTGAGTTGCTTTGAGGTCAAATCGAAGCAACCCAATTCATGATCCTCAAAATTCAATTCCCTGTATCTTTTCATATACTTGGAATTAGACAAAATTGAGGCCAGATTCGTGCTCCTGAGCATTTTTCCTTCAAACTAGTGTGCTCTTTTTCCATTTTTCTTTGAGTTGAACTTAGACCAGTCTGGTGGTCCTTACCAGAGAAGATGACCGGAGCTAGGGCTTCGGTGGTGTGATGGCTTGTCCAGAATCCTTTGATCTGAGTCCTACGTTCTAATCTCAACCATCCAAAGTGATTACCACCCGTGCATCTCATTTAACTAAGGAACACATAGAACGCGCACTTTGGACCATCTAATTTTCCACCTTAATTAATGAGGGAGATCAGATGGTCCACGTATTTTTGAATTTTTGAATTTTTGAATTTTCATTTTAATTGCTTTATTTCATTAATTCATATTAATTTCATTATTGATCCAAAAAATATGGAATTTTCACCAAAAAAAAATCAAATATTTTCCTCTTTCATTTTCTGAATTAAAATTATTTTTTGGATCAATATTGATACTTTTCATGATTTAATTGTTTTTTGTGCATATTTTTATTTGTTTAAAAATACTTCTGACTTTTCAAAATAGTGAAAAAAATTCTCCAAGGTCCTTTGACCTTGTTTGACTTATGATAAATCTCTTGGCCATTTATTTGGTGTTTTGAAGAGGTTTTAGGTTTTTTGATCAAACATAATTTAATTTAATGTATTTTTAATCGATTTTTAATTTGTTTAATTGAAAATAAATTGTGTTGAGCCATTTTTATTGCCTTATGAAGTTTGACTATGTGTTTGGGCCTTGGTCAAGGTTGATTTGACTTTTGACGGATATTCTTCCTTTTGAGTCTATCCTTGATATGTTCACTTTAACCAGTGACGGATATTCACTTTCTTTGGTCTTCTTCCCAATAACTGGTAGTTGTAAACCCTATTTTGGCGTTTACCAGCAGTTTATTCTTATCTAGTAACTGGTAATGAATACACCTCATGTTGCCCTCAGTGATTCATCCTTGATATGTTTACCCTAACCGATAACGGATGTCCTCTCTTCCAGAACTTGTTATTCCCATACCCAATAACCGTTAGTGGATAATACGTTTTTGTTACTCCTATGTTGAAGATTATCTTTTCCCCAGTTGAATTTGAGTGCATATTTCCTCAGTGAAATCTCCTTTTCCTGCATGGTTTGAGTATTTCAGCTTTGTTCTGATCTACCTATCTCCCCTGTAGATGTTTCTTTTATTCCCCGGCTGAGTCTTTCCACTGATTTATTTTCGTGGAATCGCTTATGTCCCTAGCAGTTTTAAGTCGTATCCTGGCCTACGTATATCTTTTATCCCCCAGAGTCTTTGTCTCCCTAGTGAGTTTTTCTTATGGAACGCATTATTCTGCTGCGGACTTTCAGTCTCTCTAGTTTCTTTTCCTTTGTGGCGACCTTTTCCCCACAGAGATTACTTTTAACATTTCATATCATATGCATCATGAGGTCTCTTAGAGACCAAAATTTGTTTCTATTGTTGTTATTTAAGCCATTTTACTGAGTCGATACGAAGATTTTAACCTTCATCTCCTCAGCTAGAACGTCCTTAAATAGGGGCAGCTGTAAGACTCCAATTTTGACCCTAAGATCCCTCATGATATTCTCATCAGATGCATTAACATTGGGATCATACCTTGGCATTCTCCTTACCCCTCATTCATTGGGTTTACATTGGGAGAGATCACCAAGCACATTTGATTGTATTATACTTCATTTTTCTTTATTTACTAACCAAAATACCAAAAATATGGCAATGTATAGTTTGTTTCTTTTGTAGGTAATATGTATGCTCACTTATGCTCTAGCAAGCTCATATCTAGGGTTTAAGACCCTCATTGCAAGGAGCTCAATCAATAATTGGTTTACTTTGGCTCTAGTATCATATATGGATCCCCGTGATCTTCACATATTATTTTGATCAAGAAATCATCAAACGTTTGGAGTTGGTTTGCCTGGGAAACCCTAATTCATATGGGTATCTTGTGTGACTTATTCAACAAGTTTCTTCAACAATTGGTCAAATATTTCAAGGGATACTTCACATTACATCATCTTATGCATATATGATCATCCATGAGTCCCAAAAGTCAAGAGGATGTGAAGCTAGCAAGTTGGTTCATGATGGTTGACCAGAGAAAGCCAACTAGTCAAATATGGGGTTTCCTAGACCCTATCTTCTACAATTTGTGTCATAAGAAAATGATTCCAAGATAAAAGTTACTCTAAATGACATTCCAAACAACTTTCATGTTGAGGTCAAGATATAATTTTGCTTGGAAAGTCATTTTTTATGGTGAAAGAATATAGGTCATTTTGTGTGAACCCTAGTTTGGAGGTCAACTTCCCAAGATAATAAATTGCTCAAATTTTATGAGATGAAAGTCATTCAAATTTCATGATAAAATTCAAGATGTCTACTTCAACTTTAATGTTTGGAGGAAGTGCAAATTCAACTTTCAAATGCATGTGCCAAGAGGAAACATTATAGGTCATTTTGGACCAATACCATTGAACAAGTGATTTTCCTCAACTTCTAAATTTCATAACTCCTTCATGCAAAATCCAAATGAGGTCAAATTGGTTACAAAATTTAATAGGTTTTAAAGATATACAACTTTTATGAAGGAACTTTTCTCATTTTAAGTCCATCGAAAAAGTTATTCAAGGTGGAAGAAGTGAACATTTGACTTGGGACTTAGAAAATTTTCAAATATGTCTGATTTCCCAAACTTCCACCTCAAAATTCGTCATGATCCAAGCTTCAAATGAAAAAGTGTTCAACATGAAAGTTGTTCCCATTGATCTCACCTTTCTAAAAAGTCCAAAAGCATCTCATTTCGACAAAGTATGAGGCACGTGCGCATGGGTGAAAGTTGAAGTACCATTTGGATATTTTCAAGGTCCAATTTCCATACACACTTGCATAAGCTTCCAAGATGATTTCAATACATTGGACACTGGTTTATGGATCAGATGCTATCATTTTATGGGCCTCATGCACGCCCATGCAACCATGCAAAGAGGAATTTCAAAAAAAATCCAAAATTGGAAGTGTGCAAATATCATTCTCTATGGCTATAAATAGAACCTCTGATGCTCAAATTTGAGGACCTCATGCCCAAACTTTGATTCACAGACCCCAAACCTCACCATTGAAGGATAAACTTGAGGGTTTTCTTTGAAAATTGTTAGGTACCAATTAGTACTACTTTTTATATAATTTTATTGGTCCCTTTTACCAAGTTTTGATGTAATTACACACTTTTATTCTCACTATTTTGTATAAATGCAATTAGGTTTTATTTATGTTGTTTTGAGTAGTTATTTCACATATTTGTTAGTTTTGTAGAATTTTTGGACAAGAGAGCTTTGGAATGCATAATCATAATTTGGAAGAAGTATTGAATGCAATTTGGAGGCCTAATTTTGAAGAATACCACTTGGAAGACTATTTGGATGAAGCTTGCAAGGCAAGGAAGCTGAAGTAGCTTCAGTACGCGCCGCGAACTCCCTTCGCGCCGCGAACGTTGCGAATCCAGCAAGCTGTTTTGGCCAAGTGTGTTGTTTTCAAGGCCAGCTGTGTTTTGCCATTTTTGTATCTGTTTTAGGAGGCTTTTCAGCTTTAGATGAAAATGAGCATTTTAGGAAAGGTCGACCCTTTTAGAAATCAGAATGGAAATTGTTCATTAATTGATTAATAGTTTGATATTTTTGTAGAAGAGAAAACGGAGTTTATTTCTTCATTGCCTTGTGCTTTCCAAAAATGATGATGAGGAGCTACACCCCATTTTGTCAACATTGGAGGTAGTAGCTATTCCTATTTGTTTATGTATTTCATTTTACTCTTATATATGATAAAAGATTGTTGATGTATTGAATGATATTTTTGCCCTAAGTTGAATATTAGATTTAAGTAGTTGTTGAAAGAGATTATTTAAGTCTTGACAGAAAATATGTTTTCAAGTAGTGAATAAGTTATAGAGATAGATTTCTTCACTACTCTTCTTTTGTATCTGTAACACCCTTCTAAATACCCCAAATTATTATAATTAAAATAACAATATATTCATCAGAGTAATTATGCCCCGAAGGGTGTCACACAATTATTTCACAAAATTATCAGAATGTCCTGTCATGCTCATTTATTTAATCAAAATAAGGTTCTTTTGCATAATTCGCAGCGGAATAAAATCCAACATCAATGTAAAACATGTAACACAATACATGTAAATCATTCAACCACCAATATCAAATTAATTAAAACATTCCCTCCCGATGTTACATCTATCAGAGCATGACCCATAAGAACTACTCTAGACTCCAAGCATTAGCTTCTATTCAACTCATTTCTCGTTACCTGAAAAATAGGTGTAAGGGTGAGTTCCTCAATCAATATAATAAGCATTATAGAACAACATGTAATGCCAAGTAATTAACACATTAATTCACCCTAATCCTACTACGCATTCAGCAACAGCAATATCCGTTCAAACATCATACTCAACAGTAGATTCTCAACCATAATCAACATCAACAACACAACACACAACACACATATAATACTGGAATACATCCATTCATATTATATGCCATACATTCATTATGCAATGAGACTCTATGCATGCGGTACCGACTATTTGTGAACATATAGTTCAACCTCACCGTCCAAATCCAGGCACGGCTACGAAGCTCACTAGTCCCACTCACTTGAGACATAGTGACTCACTCACTAATTCCTCACCATGGGAATTAGCTACCACCCCAAATGGGCCATGAAATGCACGCTAATCACCTAGCATGCAAACATTAACAACAACAATCAAAATGATTTACTCACTAATTCCTCACCATGGGAATTAGCTACCACCCGAAGGCCACAATATGCATGCTAATCACCTAGCAATGCAACATCAACAATAATCAAGAATAGACACATGCTCACACTCTAAGCCATAATACAGTCTATTCACAAATGCATACATTCACAACATCATGTATACCATCACATATCATCAACAAAAACATCTCATGTCATGCCACATAATCAATCATAGTATTAGTACACTCTACCAATACCTATACTACTCAAAACAACGGGAAATGATCCCTACAACATCATATCTCAGCTAAGTACATCACTCAGCCTAAACCACCAAAAACTGCACAACAACAGTTCAGAGAAACTACACGTCTGCCCATACGCGTACTGCCTATGCCCATACGCGTATTGCCCAAACCTGACCAAGTCCATACGCGTACTGCCCACTCTCATACGCGTATTGCGCATTTCCTCGCTCAACTCATACGCGTATCACCTGTCTCATACGCGTATGCTACGCGTACCACATTCTCATACGCGTACCAACAGAGACGTTTTCACGTTCAAAATATCATCTTTTGCACCCATACGCGTAAGGCCTCCTCCATACGCGTACCAACCAGCTCATACGCGTATTGCCTAGTGCCATACGCGTATGACCAGAAACCAGAACTCTCAGATCTGCTATGGCTTTCTCTGTTACGAAACCTATCCGATCCAACCTTCCACAGTCCAAATTACACACAATCATCGTCCATCTCATCTACACGAATCATATCCTATTCGTCTTCACCGTTCCTAACATTATCCCTACTTATTCCTACGAATTCTTTTCAATTATCATTCAATTTCATTCATCCAATATTTCACAGATTCATCATGCATCAATCTAATCAGAGGTACAACCAATGGTTATCACTACCCAGTACATATTATCATATAATACCCTTTAACCGATGATAAGCCCCCCTTACCTGAGTTAATCCGGCAGCTTCCGAGCTCCAAGCTTCTCCTTCCTTCAACCTTCGTTCTCTGGCTTTTTGCCCTTTCTGCCTCTTTTCCCTTTTCACGTGAAAATAACCTTTTTACCCAAAAATGGGATTTTTCTAAATTCCACTTATATATTATTCCAATAAATAATTATTCCAATAATTCCAATAATAATAATAATAATAATAATAATCCAATTATCTAATTAAATTAATAAATCTATTATTAACTTAATTTAAATAATGACCATATTATTATCGGGGTGTTACAGTATCAACCATTAAAGATTGCTATATTGATAGTTAGGTGGAGAGATCGTCTAAGGATTAATATAGTGATTATCACAATATCATTTATACATAAATGATATTGAGAGGATACTTGAACATCATCAATAATCTTAAATTTATATAGTTGTCATAAGGAATCATAAGCAATTGGAATAGTGAACTCCAATCTTGCTAAGCCTTTTACATTTGATTAAAACCATTTTATTGTTTTAGTGACATTTTACTCAAAAGATAACTTTTCAAACAAAACAACTTGGTTAATTTTTAAACTTATAACAATTTGGATTATAGAACGGCGGTAATAACAACCAATCTCTGTGGATACGATATAAAAATATTTGCCGAAAATATACTTTTCAACAAAAATCGAGTTTCAATTCTCCATCTGTTTTGAGATTGAAACTCCAAGAGTCCATCCCTTTCTCTGGTCTATTTCTCTTCCATCAAGCATCTGAAGCAAGACCAAGCATAATTGGAAGCAAGATCGTGCCAATCTGAAGCTCCATTTAAGGTGAATTTTCAGATTTTTCATCTCTTCGGTTCTCACTCAATTCTCCACTATTCTTGTCAATTTTTGGTCGTCTGAAGTCCTACCAATGTAGGCAAGAAGATTGAGTTTCTTTGAGGTCAAATCGAAGCAACCCAATTCATGATCCTCAAAATTCAATTCCCTGTATCTTTTCATATACTTGGAATTAGACAAAATTGAGGTCAGATTCGAGCTCCTGAGCATTTTTCCTTCAAACTAGTGTACTTTTTTTCCATTTTTCTTTGAGTTGAACTCGGACCAGTCTGGTGGTCCTTACCAGAGAAGATGACCGAAGCTAGGGCTCCGGTGGTGTGCTGGCTTGTCCAGAGTCCTTTGATTTGAGTCCTACGTTCTAATCTCAACCATCCAAAGTGATTACCACGCGTGCATCTCATTTGACTAAGGAACACATAGAACGCGCACTTTGGACCATCTGATTTGCCACCTTAATTAATGAGGGAGATCAGATGGTCCACGTATTTTTGAATTTCTGAATTTTCATTTTAATTGCTTTATTTTTATTAATTCATATTAATTTCATTATTGATCAAAAAAATATGGGACTTTCACCAAAAAAATTCAAATATTTTCCTCTTTCATTTTCTGAATTAAAATTATTTTTTGGATCAATATTGATACTTTTCATGATTTAATTGTTTTTAGTGCATATTTTTAATTGTTTAAAAATACTTCTGCCTTTTCAAAATAGTGAAAAAAATTCTCCAAGGTCCTTTGACCTTGTTTGACTTATGATAAATCTCTTGGCCATTCATTTGGTGTTTTGAAGAGGTTTTAGGTTTTTTGATCAAACATAATTTAATTTAATGTATTTTTAATTGATTTTTAATTTTTTTAATTGAAAATAAATTATGTTGAGCCATTTTTATTGCCTTATGAAGTTTGACTATGTGTTTGGGCCTTGGTCAAGGTTGATTTGACTTTTGTTGGATTAAAATCATTGGATTTAGGGGATTAATGAAATGTACGTTTCATCTCCCAAAATGAATGAATGATTTTAATTTGATAAAACTCCTCCCATGACCAATTTGTGTTTGTCTCGTCTCCCCTCCCTCTTCATCTTCAATCCCTTTCTATCTCATTCCTCTCATTGGCCAATGACATCTCAATATCCTAAGGCTAATTGATTCATGAACCAATATAAGTATGGATGAGATTAGGTCCATCCTTTGATCATTTTCTTTTTGTGTGTGTGTTTTAGGAGTATGGTTCATTATACCATATCTCTAACATGCATTAACACCAAAAAAATTATTGCCCGACCTCAGATAGTTATGACTTCTACGTAAGTACAATTTCGATTGCTTAACATAGCACTACATTTTGACACTAAAGGCATAACATTCTAGTAAGTGAGATTGTAAGTCTCCCCCCTTTCATGGTATTATGTGGAAACTTGGCCTTTTTATCCTTCCTTTGGGAGATGTCTTGGTTCAAGGATTCATGCTTGTGAATAGAGGGTTAAGTGTTCTCCAAAGAATGACTTAAACAATTGAAAAGCAAAACTCCACTAACTTCTAATCAACTAACATTTGACTAACTTTCTAATTTCAAGTCATTTACTTTATGCACTTTAAATTCAAGTCATTTATCATTTGTCATTATACATCTCATTTGACTTGTTTATGTTTATGTCATTTTCACTTTGCTCATTTGAGCCATATATTATGATTGTATATACTTGTTTGTGTATCTTGTTTGTGTTTGTGGTCTTAGGACCTTAAAATACCTAATAAACAACAAAAAAAAACCTTAAAAAATTTTGTTTGGACTGTTGGATTTGATCTGAGCTTTGGACTTAGAATTAGGCAACATTCCCTATGCAAAAGGACTTGGCCAATGCCAACATTTTTTAAACCAAGTCATTGTGATGTGAGCTTTCATCTGATGCAAGTGTTGGGATCCACTTGAGTTCATATGCTACATGGTCTTGATGCAAGTGTTACTTTGAACCTGTGTCTAATGCCTTATTCTGAGCCATTCAAGAAGTATGACATCTGATACATGGGAAGATTATGAAGAAGACTATGAATTTGCTAGCTTGGATGTGGCTATCATTATTTGATGTCTTGCTTTTCATCTTGCTTGCTTATTGATATTGCTTGATTTTAAAGTCCAAAGGAAAAGTGGGTTTTTATATGACATTCTTGTCTATTGGATTACATCCCATTGGTCAGATCTTTTCAACTCTTAACTTTTAAATTTTTACTCAGGATTAGTCTCTTCATCTCCTCCCACTTCTTAAATTTCAAATCTATCCCTCTTTTTTGCTTGTGATTTTTTTAAACTTAAACTTCATTGAAAATTAGAAACTTTGGCCTTATGCCATTGCATTTTACACTCTTTTCTTAAATCAAACTTGTAAATGAATTTAACCATACTTGACAAACACAAAAATATAATTAATGAATTCTCTTCTCATCCCCACACTTTATTTATTGCAAACATCTTTTATACCAAAACACATACACACATAAGAAAGGGCTCCCTAGGAGTACCTAGGACACTTTGGGTGATAACACCTTCCCTATGTGTAACCAACCCCCTTACCTGTAATCTCTGGCATTTTATTAGTTTTGATTTGAAAAGTTCTTATCTTTGGGTTTTGTTCGTACTTTTTCCTTTTTCCTTTGGAAACAATAAAAGCGCGGTGGCGACTATGGTTTTGTTGACGTTAAGTTTATCCGTAGCTTAAAGGTCATGAATTTACCGCTACACTTAGCACCCAAAGTGTCCTAGGTACTCTTAGGGAGCCCTTTTTGTGTGCATATGTTTTTGGGTATAAATGATGTTTGATAAAATATAGAGTGTGGGGATGAGAAAATAATTCATTGATTATATTTTAGTGTTTAACAAGACCTTCGGTCTTGTGCCTACGTACCAACATAAAAATGAGGGATCAAAACCTCGTAGTTCATGGTAAAAATTTCAAAGAAGTTGCCTAGTTGATTTTAACAAAACTTTAAGTAAAAAAAAGGCACACAAAGGCCAAAGTTTTTAATGGAGTTATTAGTTCTTTTTGTCTTTTTAAATTTTAAGTCAATATGGTTAAGTTTATTCACAAGTTTGATTAAGAAAAGATTTTTAAAATTCATTGGCATAAGGCCAAAGTTTCTAATTATTAAAACTGGTCTAAGTTTAAAGTTAGAAGCAAAGAATGTTTTTTTGAAAGGAGGGAGAGATTTTGAAATTTAAGAAGTGGGAGGAGAGGAAGAGACTACCCTAAGCAAAAATTTAAAAGTTAAGGGTTGAAAATATCTTACCAATGAGATGCAATCCAACAGACAAGAATGTCATATAGAAACCCATTTTCCTTTGGACTTTGATCAAGCAATAAGCAATAAGCAATGAGTAATATCCAGATATCATAAAGATCAAGGCATCAAATAAATATGGTCACATCCAAGCAAGCATTCAAATAGCTAGTGGTCTTCATTGTCTTCCCATGTATTAGATGAAATATCCCTTGATCAACTCAGAATAAAACATCAGGCAAAGACCATAACAAAGTAAAAATTAAGCATAGAGACAGGATAGCAGATGAACCAGAGAGATTCGAAGTCTTGCATCAGATGAAAGTTACTTGTCAAGAATAGCTCAGTCTCAGATGTTGGCATTGGCCAAATCCTTTAGCATAGGGAAATCTGCCTAATTCTAAGTCCACATATCAGATCAAATTCCAACAGTCCACCAAATGTTTTTTAGGATTTTTGTTGTTATTAGGTGTTTTAAGGTCCTAAGACCATAAACAATATCAAAACACACAAACAAATATATACAATCACAAGATATGGCTCAAGTGAGCAAAGTGAAAAAAAAGGACTTGAACATAAACAAGCTACATGAAATGCAAATGGCAATGAATGATAAATGACTAGAAATTATAATTGCATAAAGTAAATGAATTGAAAGTAAGAGCATAATGAATAAAGATTAGTCAATGGTTAGTCAAAGGTTGGTGTTGAGTTTAAATTGATTAAGTCATTCTTTGGAGAACACTTTGTGAAGGCAAGCCTCCAAATGGTTTTGATGAAGACAACATTATTCATTCAAGATGTTATGCATGCTCAAAAAGGAAATGGATCAAGACATTGAAGCGAGAACAAGATTTCATATTATTTAAAGTCTTGAAGATTTATCTTGGATTGATCAAAGAGAAGAGCTTCAAAGATATTTCAAGCATCAAAGTGATCAAGCCACATACGCATGAGGAACCATTTGATCAAGCTTCATTTTTCAAGTCAACCGTTTGCAAGATTGTTGATTCACTTCTTAGGTATATCTAACTCACTCTTAGACTAGTATACAAGTGTTCAACAATCATGATATGCATTTGCATCTTTCAACATAACCATTTGTTAACACATTGAAATGCAAAACACAATTTTCTTAAAGTATTTTTCTGCATTTCAACAGTGTTAACCGGTTAACCATATGGGTTAACCGGTTAACGGCCCAGTTTTTCAAAATCCTGTGTTAACGTTAATATGCGTTAACCCGTTAACCTATTTGGTTAACCTGTTAACACTGCGTTAACCCGTTAACCTATTTGGTTAACCGGTTAACACTGTTCGTTACAGCAAAAATGTTTTTGAAAAATTATATCTTTTCATCAAAGTTCATGAGAGAAATGATACCTCTTTGAAAAGGTATTTTGGCAATATAAATTCTTAAATTTTCAAATGAATTTTCACCTCCAAGAATTTTCATACAAACTTCAAATAAATCACTCTCTCATATTTTTCCTTTAATAATTTTTTGAAAGTGTTCATAATAAAAAATTTCATCTTATTCTTTTGTTGAACACTTGCATATTATCTTTTGAGTGACTTATTTGTCTAAGGAGAAGATCAATCAAGAGAAGATTGATAACACTACATCTTTGTTAAAATCATTCATAGAATTATTTCTGTTTGACTTGTGATCCAGGATTGTTGGACACAAGGGTTGGTGTTGAAAAGGATTGTTCTTCATACACTTGTTTGTCTATAGGTTAGATAGTAGGCATCACCGTTTGTGTGAATAGGCTGTACCATATTCTAACTATAGTGAATTCTCTTTCGTGTGAAAGGGGAGTGGATGTACCTTCGGATTGTGAAGGGAACCACTATAATTTCCGGTGTCGTTTTCTTTCCGCATTTTAATTTTCCGCACTTAAACAAAAATAACCAAAAACAGGAAACTAGATCGAAGAATTTTTTTACCACCTAATTCACCCCCCCTCTTAGGCGCATTTACAACTTACAATTGGCATCAGAGCAAGTTATAGGTAACTTGTTCCTAGAGATCCAGCATGGCTTCCGCAAGCATAAATCCGATTTTCAAAGACGGTGGAAGTAGCAACAAGCCCCCACTCTTCTCCGGAGAATATTTCGATTTCTGGAAAATCAGAATGAAGGCACATCTTGAAGCCCAAGGGGAAGGTATATAGGAAGCAGTTGAAGAAGGTCCACACAAACCGGTGAATGTGGTGAATGGAGTTGGTACCGCAAAGTTGAAAAACACTTATGACGAAGATGATAGGAAAAAGATTCTGAATGAGAAAAAGGCAATCAACATACTCCAAAGCGCTCTCAGTATGGACGAGTTCTTCCGTATATCTCAATGTAAATCGGCAAAGGAGATTTGGGACACCTTGGTTGAAACACATGAAGGAACCACCGAAGTGAAGAGATCGAGGCTAAACACCCTAAGTCAAGAATATGAGATGTTCCGCATGCAGCCCGGTGAATCTATAGTTGCCTTACAAAAGAGATTTGTCCATCTAACAAATCACTTGATTGTTCTCGGTAAAACTTTCACCAATGATGATCTCAACCTAAAAGTCCTAAGATCTTTGACAAGAGAATGACAACCGAAAGTGACCGCTATTTCGGAAAAGAAAAGTCTTTCAACGATGACATCCGCGTCTCTATTTGGCAAACTTCAAGAACACGAATTGGAACTTGGAAGGCTCGAGAAGCACGAAGGTCTAGAAAAGAAATTCAAGAGCATTGCCTTGAAAGTTGATTCAAGAAATGACAAAGACGATGAGACGTCCGAAGATGAGAACTTTAGGCTTCTTGTGAAGAAGCTTGGTAAGTTTTTTAATAAAAATAAAAATTCCTCTTATCCTAAAAAGAATAAACATTTCAGGAAAAAGGAAGCATCCACATCAATGCAAGACGTCACGTGTTATGAATGTGGGCAGCAAGGTCACATAAAGCCGGATTGCCCAAAACTTGCAAAGAAAGGAGGACTCAAAGGAAACAAGGAATTCAAAAACAAAAAGGCTTACGTCGCTTGGGACGATAATGAGATCAGTTCATCCTCGGAATCGGAAAGCGATGATTGTGCGAACATGGCTCTTATGGCTTCACATCACTCCGATAAAGAAATCGATGAGGTTAGTAGCAATTTTTCAGTTTATGACAATGACACACAAGATGTTATAGATGAACTCTTAAAAGAATGCAAGACCTTGTATAAAAGTATTTCATCCCAAAGGAAACAAATTTCATCCTTAGAAGAAAAAAATATTGCTTTGGAAAAATATATTGAAAGTGGAAAACAAAAATTGATGGATGAAAAACAAAGTCTTGTATGTAAGAATTGTGAATCTTTATCTTTTCAAATTGTTCAACTTAAAAGAGTTTTAGAAAGATATGAAAAAGGTCAAATTGGCTTGGAGGAAATTCTTAAGCATCAAAGATATTCTAATGATAAAAGTGGATTAGGATATTCTAAGTTTTCGAAACCAAGCACAAATAAGACCATTTTTGTTAAAGCAAGTGAACAAGTTGATAAAGAAAAAGGAAACAATTCTAAAAGTGTGCATCAAAGTCATAAAAAGAAAATGATTGTTAAGAAGAAGAATTATATTTCTAGATATAGAAGTGATTTTCAACCTACCTGTTTTTACTGTGGAATCAAAGGCCACACACCTAATGCTTGTTATGTGAGAAACTTTAGCGTTCCAAAAGGGCATTATGTGTGGGTTAAAAAGGGTACTAACTACCAAGGACCCAAAGCATTTTGGGTACCAAATAAAACTTAATTGTTTTGTAGGTTTACTTGGAGACCACTTCAAAATCTCTGCCTTTGATAAAGTGGTTGTTCTAAGTTTTTGATGAGAGGAAATAAACTAACTTTCAAATCTAGTTCCAAAGTCCAAGGGTTATTTCACATATGGGGAATACCTTAAAGGAAAAATTCTTGGCATTGGCAAAGTTGAAGCACTAATATTCACTAAACCATTGGCTAAAGAGCAATTCTTCAAGATTCGGCGAGAACTTGGTATTTTCAATGAAGGTGACATCTAACATTTCTTCAAATTGCGTGTTATGTGGTATAGTATCTTAAAATATGTTGATTTTCAATTTTTATGTTATGCAATGCTAGCACTTCTGTTTCGCCGTTTTTAGTTTTTCTTACTTTCGCATATCCAAAAATTATCCGTTTTAAAATATTTTTTTGATCGAAAGTTGCGTATTGATAAGTGCTAATACTCTGTGAAATTTTTTTGTAAAAATCTTTTCCCATTGTTTCAAACAGAGCTGCTGTTTTTTAATTTTTCTTTTTTGAAAATTTTAGCCCGTTAACAGGTTAACGGAATCGGTTAACAGGTTAACGCCTCCAAAACAGCACTTCTGCATTAGCTTTAAAAATCCAGAATTTTTAATATTTTTGGTATATGTGTTTATGGTTAGTGCATGTGCTTGAATGCTTATCTAATGATCACATAATGTGTGTATGCTTGTCTGCTTTTCTTTTTTAAGTTTCTTCCTTTTTTGCTAATGACAAAGGGGGAGAAGAAATATGTGTTTGTGTGTTTGTTTTTCTCTAACAAAATGCAGCTAGAAAAGACTCTCCAAAAATCATGAATTTAGGGGGAGCGTTGATCAAGGGGGAGCCTTGTGTGTTAGAGAAACAAAAGTAGAGCAAACTTTCAATATTGGGTTGTCATCATCAAAAAGGGGGAGAATGTGAAGGCAAGCCTCTAAATGGTTTTGATGAAGACAACATTATTCATTCAAGATGTTATGCATGCTCAAAAAGGAAATGGATCAAGACATTGAAGCGAGAACAAGATTTCATATTATTTAAAGTCTTGAAGATTTATCTTGGATTGATCAAAGAGAAGAGCTTCAAAGATATTTCAAGCATCAAAGTGATCAAGCCACATACGCATGAGGAACCATTTGATCAAGCTTCATTTTTCAAGTCAACCGTTTGCAAGATTGTTGATTCACTTCTTAGGTATATCTAACTCACTCTTAGACTAGTATACAAGTGTTCAACAATCATGATATGCATTTGCATCTTTCAACATAACCATTTGTTAACACATTGAAATGCAAAACACAATTTTCTTAAAGTATTTTTCTGCATTTCAACAGTGTTAACCGGTTAACCATATGGGTTAACCGGTTAACGGCCCAGTTTTTCAAAATCCTGTGTTAACGTTAATATGCGTTAACCCGTTAACCTATTTGGTTAACCTGTTAACACTGCGTTAACCCGTTAACCTATTTGGTTAACCGGTTAACACTGTTCGTTACAGCAAAAATGTTTTTGAAAAATTATATCTTTTCATCAAAGTTCATGAGAGAAATGATACCTCTTTGAAAAGGTATTTTGGCAATATAAATTCTTAAATTTTCAAATGAATTTTCACCTCCAAGAATTTTCATACAAACTTCAAATAAATCACTCTCTCATATTTTTCCTTTAATAATTTTTTGAAAGTGTTCATAATAAAAAATTTCATCTTATTCTTTTGTTGAACACTTGCATATTATCTTTTGAGTGACTTATTTGTCTAAGGAGAAGATCAATCAAGAGAAGATTGATAACACTACATCTTTGTTAAAATCATTCATAGAATTATTTCTGTTTGACTTTTGATCCAGGATTGTTGGACACAAGGGTTGGTGTTGAAGAGGATTGTTCTTCATACACTTGTTTGTCTATAGGTTAGATAGTAGGCATCACCGTTTGTGTGAATAGGCTGTACCATATTCTAACTATAGTGAATTCTCTTTCGTGTGAAAGGGGAGTGGATGTACCTTCGGATTGTGAAGGGAACCACTATAATTTCCGGTGTCGTTTTCTTTCCGCATTTTAATTTTCCGCACTTAAACAAAAATAACCAAAAACAGGAAACTAGATCGAAGAATTTTTTTACCACCTAATTCACCCCCCCTCTTAGGCGCATTTACAACTTACACACTTAACCATTCATTCACAAGTATGGATCCTTGAACTAAGACATCATCCATGAGAAGGGCTCAAACTTGGATAATTCAACAAGTATGCCACTAGCTCTCATGAAAGGAAAAAAGGTCAAGTCTCCACACAATGCCATGAAGAATGGGAGACTTACAATCTCACTAACTAGAATGTTATGCTTTAAGGGTCAAATTTAGCTCTATGTTAAGCAATCGTAATTGGACTTATGTAGAAGTCACAACTATCTAAGGTCGGGCAATAAAAATACATGTGTTAATGCATGTTAGAGATTTGGTACAAAGAACCAAACTCCTAAAACATACCATGCACTAAAAAATGGGGGAAAAGGACGTATCTCAGTCATACTTGTATTGATTCATCTGACACAAGGTCATTGATGAATCAATTAGCCTTTAGACATTAGAGATTTTATTGGTCAAATGAGGAAATGGGGAAGAATAGGGATAAAGATGAAGAGGGAAGAGGAAATAGAAACACAAATTGATCATGAGAGGAATTTCATTTGATCAAAATCATCCATTCATTTTGGGAGATGAAATGTACATTTCATCAATCCCCTAAATCCAATGGTTTTGATCCAACAAAAGTCAAATCAACCATGACCAAGGCCCAAACAGAAAGTCAAACATCACAAGGCCATAAAAATGGTTCAACATAATTTTCAAACATTTAATCAATTTAAAAATGAATTAAAACACATTTTAATTTAGTCAAAATCTTAAATCCCTTCAAAACACCAAATAAATGGCCAAGGGATTTATCCTAGGTCAAACAAGGTCAAAGGACCTTAGACAAAAAAAATCATGATTTTTAAAAGGTCATAAGCATTTTTAAACAATTAAAAATATGCACAAAAACATTTAATTCATGAAAAATACCAAAATCAATCCAAAAAATAATTTTAATTCAGAATATGGAAGAGAAAAATATTTATATTTTTTTGGTGAAAGTCCCATATTTTTTGGATTAAAAGTGGATTTATTATGAATTAAACAAAATAACTCAATTAAATGAAAAATCAGAAAATATGGAAAATCAGGGGCCATCAGATCTCCCTCATTAATTGAGGTGGCATATCTGATGGCCAAGCGTGCGTGTTCCACAAACACCTCAGTCAACTGCGCCACACACATGGTAATCAAAAGCAAGGGCCAAGATTAGATCATTTCAAATGGATCAAAAGGTTGAGAGAGTGCCAATGCACCACCGGAGCTAGGGCTCCGGTCATCTTCTCCGGTGGACCTCATCGGACTGGTCCACCAGAAACCTTCACCAAAATGAAAAACAAGGACATGGTTTTAAAGAAAAAAATAACGTAGGAGCTCGAATCTGACCTCAATTTTGTCCAATTCAAAGTATATTAAAAGATACATGGATTTGAATTTTGAGGATCATGAACTGAGTTGCTTCGATTTGACCTCAAAGCAACTCAATCTTGTTACCTACATTGGTAGGACTTCAGCAAACCAACAATCAATCAAAATGGATGAAAAATGAGGGAAAATAGAATAAGAGAAGCTTCTGAAATCTCACCTTCGGAGAGCTTCAAATCAGCTTGATCTTGCTTCAAATTTGGCTTGGCTTGACTCTAGAAGCTTGTAAGAGATAATATTGATGATTAAAAAGCTTGGACTCTTGCAGTTTCAATTCCAAAACAGAATGAGAATTGAAACTAGATTTCTCAAGAAATCTTCAAGATTATCTTTTAAATGGTGTTTGGGGAAGAAGAGGGTCGAAGCTTGGGCCAGAGGATCTTCATTCTGATCACCAGGATCATGTATTTATAGTCATGCTCATTGCTTTTCACACACTTCAAAAATTGGCCAAAATTAGAAAGGTGAAGTGCATGGTTGCATGGGCGTGAGATAGGCCCATGAGATGATGTAATCAGGTCCAAAAATGATCATGAATGATGTTGAAAGTCTAACATGAGGCCATGCATTGATAATTGAGACGTGATCATGAGATTCATCCCAATGGAACCATGAAGAGTAACCATGTGCAAGTCATATAAACCTTGTCCAAATGAAGTGATTTTGGACTTTTTGGAAAGGTGACACTAAGGGGAACAACTCTAATGTTGAACACTTTTCCATTTTAAGCTTGGATCATGATGAATTTGGGGGTGGAAGTTTGAGAAATCAAACATAATTGAAAATTTTCTAAGTACCAAGCCAAATATCCACTTCTTCCCCCTTGAATAACTTTTGCTATGAGATTCAAATGGAAACAGTTTCTTCATCAAAGTTGTATATATTTCAATCCTCTTAAATTTGATCACAAATTTAACCTTATTTAGATTTTTCATGAAGGAGTTATGCATTTTAAAAGTTGAGGAAAATTGCTTGTTCAATGGTAATGACCCAAAATGACATATAATATTTCCTCTTGGCACATGCCCTTGCAAGTTGAATTTGAAATTTATCAAAGAATAAAATTTGGGTAGGACATCTTGAAATTGATCATGAAACTTAGATGGACTTCATCTCATAAAAATTTAGCAAGTTATGGTCCTTGGAAGTTGACCTCCTAACTAGGGTACAGACAAAATGACCTATAATCTTTCACCATAAAAATTGACTTTCCAAGAAAAACTAGATCTTGATCTAAACATGAAAGTTGTTTGGAATGTCATAAAAAGTAACTTTTATCTTGGAATCATTTTCATATGACAAAATATGTATGAGATAAGGTCTAGGGAACCCCAGTTTTGACCAGTTGACTTTCTCTGGTTAACCACCTTGAACCTACTTGCAAACTTGAAGTTCTATTGATCTTTTGGGATCATGGAGGATCATATATGTATAAGATGATATGAAATGAAGTATCCCTTGATACATTGGACCAATTGTTGAAGAAACTTGTTGATGAAGTCACACAAGATACCCAGATGAACTAGGTTTTCCAAGGAAAACAAGCTTCAAACTCTTGATGATTTCTTGATCCAAATGATAAATGAAGAACATGAGGATACATACATGATATCTAGAACCAATGTGAATCATCTCTTGATTTATCTCCTTGCCCTAAGGGCCTCAAACCCTAGTTGTGAGCTTGATGAGGTATTGGTGGATGCACATACTACCTACAAAAGAAACAAAGTTATACATGGACATGTTTTTGTATTTTGGTTAGTAAACAAAGAAAAAAAATTATGATACAATCAAATGTGCTTGGTGATCTCTCCTAATGCAAACCCAAGTAATGAGGGATAAGGAGGATGCTAAGGTGTGATCCCAAAGCCAAAGCATATGATGAGATAGCACGAGGGATCTTAGGATTAAAATTGGGGTTGTACAGTGTGACTCAAAATTGATGTGCTATTCAGATTCGGATTGGTGTGGAGACATAGTTGACAAAAGAAGTACTTCTGAATATTTTTTCAAGTATCTGAGAAGTCATATCTCTTGGTGCTCCAAGAAGAAAGCAACTGTTGCATTGTCAATTTATGAAGTTAAGTATATTGCAGGTGCTTTGTCTGTTTGTGAAGCTAAGTACATTGCAGGATCTAAAGATCAAAGTGAACAAGTTTGTGAAGCTGATGAATGACAACAAATCAGCCATAAGTCTTGCCAAGAATCCAGTGTTGCATGGAAGAAGCAAGCATATTGACACGAAATTTCATTCTCTAAGGAACCAGATTCAAAATGGAGTGCTTGAAGTTATGCACTATAGTACTCATAAGCAACTTACAGATGTGCTGATTAAAGTTGTAAAGACTGAACACTTTATCCATCGGAGGCATGGAATTGGTGTTGTAGAGTTCAGTTAGCTGAATATGAATTAAGGGATGGTGTTAGAAGTAATTCATATTCAGAAGCAGAAGTTTCTGAGGTTACTGTTTCAGAAGCGGTGTTTAGCTTCTGAGTTATAGTTGGTTTTAAGTTTTAGAATGTGCACTGCTCAACTAGCGTAGGTTAGTAATTTAGTTTACGTGACAATTTTGTTTGTGTATATAAACAAGATGTGTAACCTAATTTTATAATGCAATGTGAATAAAGTTTCTCTCTCCTTCAAAGTTAATTAGATCTATTTTTCTCTCTCATCTCTCTCTATCTTTATCTTCAACCTTGTGCACCAACCATCCACAATTTAACCTTTCAATTTTATGCCTATTTTATCTGTCCATCCATACGCATGCATGTGAAGTTTATTCAATTGCTCATAATTGTAGGTTTCATCTAATCCAAAAACTTGAGGTCTAAATTCACTCATTGAATATGGCAGGATCACTTTTATTGCCCATAATGAAATCCTAACCCCAAAAATATTATAGCCTATATGGGATCATGTAATCCACTATTAAGAACATGTCTAAAACTCTTAATAAATGAATCTTCTAAACTTTTTAAAGACAACTATAGAAACCAGAATGTATATATATTAATAACAAAAATTGATAGAAAAGAGAAGAATGGAGAATTTAGGATAAACTTATTTTCATGTTAACACTACATATTACATAAAACTAAAGTCTTATCAATATTAACAACAAAAAACTTAGAGAAAAAGATAAATGAAGAAATTTGGAAGACATGTTTCAATTGATGGGCCAGGTTCAAAGGGTTTTAAGACAAATCAATCTTAAAACTGTTCATGTTTTGCTATTGGCTTGAAAGGATTATAAAGTATACGTGTCGTATAGAGCATTAAAGATGTTCGGTTTCTCCAACTAATAAACAAACAAATTGTCCCAAACTTTAGTGAATTTGTGGCTTGTGATTTTTTTATTATTTTTCTGTATGAATAATCACTATATCTGAACCAAATCTCCTTTTCTAAAGTTATATGTCTAGTAAGCAATAAGTTCCTGGATGCTTCATTTAGAGTCTTTTTATTTTAGATATGCTTGTCTAATTTATCCCTTTTTATAAATTTGTTGATATATATATATATATATATATATATATATATATATATATATATATATATATAATATATATATATATATATATATATATATATATATATATATATATATATATATATATTTGTGTAATATATTGTGGTGTGTTGATGAAAGTTGTAGAAGTTCTATGATATAATAGTATAAGTTTTTGGTACGATGGAGTAAGATAGTACTCGAACAACTAAGTTAATTAGAAATGTTTAATGTGGTGAAAATGATGTCGGAATTATAAAGTATAATTGGTTTCTTGATTGGTAAGAAACTCATAAGGATAGAAAAGAATATATATATATATATATATATATATATATATATATATTGTGGTGTATTGATGAAAGTTGTAGAAGTTCTATGATATAATAGTATAAGTTTTTGGTACGATGGAGTAAGATAGTACTCCAACATCTAAGTTAATTAGAAATGTTTAATGTGGTGAAAATGATGTCGGAATTACAAAGTATAATTGGTTTCTTGATCGGTAAGAAACTCATAAGGATAGAAAAGAAGAAGAAAAACAAGAACACAATAAAATTGATTATAAACTACTATTTTTTACTTTCTCTTTGAAACAATACAAGTGTTACAGAATAGCAAATAACTTCTCTCACCCTAATTAGAATTTTCCTTATGCGATGATAAGAGAATAGTATGTTATTTATAAGAAAACTAACATACTAAACTAATGGGCTTTTACACACATATCCGTTACGCAAGCTATCTTAGAGAGCAAGCTAACTTAAATAATTGGGTATAACAAACAGACCCAATTCGACATGCTAACAATCCTATCATACTTCGACTACAACATGTGATCAGACTTCGACGACATGCTATGATCCACTCGAATTGTCGAACCAAGAAGTTACCCTTCGACCATACTAGAGTTTGATCCAATATCTCACAAATCTCCACCTTGGAACAAACTCTATAACATCACGGGAGCAAACTAACTTTCTTCATGCAGCTTTATCAACTACATACAGTGGAAAAACCTGCAACTTGGTAATGTCTTGGAGATCATATCAGCAGCATTGTGAACTGTCGGAACCTTTCGCACTTGGACTTCTCCACGCTCTATTACCCTTCTGACGAAGTGCAGCCTCACATCGATGTGCTTGGTTCACTCATGATAGGCTGAATTCTTCGACAAGTGTATATAACTTTGATTATCACATTTAACACTGATAACTCGACCTTGAAGTTTTAGTTCCTTAGCAAAATCTTCAAGCCACAATGCTTCTTTCACAGCTTCAGTGAGGGCGATATATTCCGCTTCAGTGGTTGATAAGGCAGCAACCTTCTGAAGTGTTGCTTTCCAACTGATTGATGTGTCAAACATAGTGAACATGTATCAAGAAATAGATTTTCTGAAACCCATACAACCTGCATAATCAGAGTCGATATACCCTTCGATTTTTGCTTTACTATTTTCACCCACATGCTCAACCATAAATCAGGACTCTATTCAGAGACCCATCCCAGTACCTTAGAAACCACTTCAATGCTTACCAGTGAGTCTTTCTAGGATTCTCCATGTACCTACTTACAAGACTTACTGCATATGATATGTCGGGTCTAGTATGGACCATAACATACATCAAAGAACCTACTATGTTAGCATATGAGATGTTATTCATATAAGCTCTTTCGATCTCAGTAATGGAACACTGATATGTACTCAACTTGAATTGAGGGTTTATCGGAGTCACAACAGGCTTTGAATTCGACATACTAAACTTGTCGAGAATCTTTCATAGGTATGTCTCTTGAGATAAGCATAATTTTGACTGTTTTCTGTCTCTTCGGATGTCAATCCCAAGAATCCTGGATGTTTCTCCCAGATCCTTCATATCGAACTCTTTATTGAGTTCAGCCTTCACCTTTATTACATCCTCGACATGGTTGCTTGCTATGAGAACATCATCACATTCATTTGTTCTAGTTCTAGGTTGAATTGTGCCACTATGGCAAGTAAATTCGAATGGGCATGTGCTTTACAACATGAGAGAACACATCATTGAAGTCGACACTTTCTTTCTGAGTGAAACCCTTACGACCAATATTGCCTTGTATCTCTTTGACGTCACTCCTTCGATTCCTTCCTTAACTTTGAAAATCCACTTACAACTGACTAACCTGGCTCCAGCGAATTTCTTGATTAGTTCCCAAGTGTGGTTATAATAAAGAAACTTCATCTCATCATCCATGGCCTTCATTCATTCAGGCTTATTTCGACTCCTTATAACTTCCTTATAGTCTCTAGGCTCTTCATCTAGAACCTCACTTGTAGAGATTAAGGCATAATCTATGAGATTTGCATACCCAAGTCTTTGAGGTGGCTTTATGACTCTTCTCAGCCTATCTCTTGCCTGAAGGAGAATTGCCATCCAAGGCACAGCAGAATTTAAAAATTTCTCCATTTAGTGATCCTTACGAATGGGCATGATCAGTGATAGAATCGTTACCTCTTGTGGCGATCACGAATGTTGAACGATGACAACGTCTCTACTCAGTCCACACGAACGGATTCCTTCAATCTCAGTGCTAGCTGCCACGAATGAAGACTTTGAGTGAGAGAGAGAGAGAGAGAGAGAGAAACGAAATTGCTAGCAAGAGTGACAATGCTTCTACCCAAGGGTTCTATTTATAGAACCACTTGTTTGGGCTTCAAGCTAAAAAGCCCACTTAAGTGTATATGGCTCATATCTTATAATATGCCAAAATCACTTAAGTGTGTGGTACCTTACCATATTTTGTATTCTACTTAAGTACACCGTACCTTACGATGTTCTATAATTCACTTAAGGTGACCGTACATTACAGTATTCCTTAATTACTCTATCTCTCATCAATCCGTCCTTTGTGTGTGACTGTAAGACCCCAATTTTGGACCCTAAGATCCCTCATGGCCCATATCATATCATATCATGGCCTCAAGGATCATTGCATGCCTTTGTCCCCTCCTAGTGGGTAGATTGCCTTGTGGGTTGATTCTTGATCACCAAGCATGTTTTGCATTTGTATATCTTTGCTTTTCATATGTTTACTAACCAAAAAGTACAAAAATATTGTCAGTCTAACCTTGTTGCTTGCAGTTGAAGCAATCATCAGTAATTAGGTCAAAGACAGTCAACAGTCAGTCAAAGCAATGGATGGTGGCCATTCTTGCAGAATTTGGGCACCATGATCAATAATCAAAAGTTCATATATCTTGGGACATCATTTGAAGTCAAGTTCTCAAGGAATTAGGGTTTGGAATTCATCAGAAGTGGTTCAATCATCCAAAACCCTAGAAAAGTCAAACTTGGTCAACTGTGGATTTAATCAATGATTTGATGAATAGAATTGATCTGAAGGAGTTCATTCATGCTCATATAAGCCTCATATATCATGTTCAACCTCATCATGGAAGAAAATCAAGTCAATCAGAAAATTTCCCAAAATAGAAAGTGGACCTGTAATTTCAACTGCCAAAAATGGAAACTTCTTGATCTTAAACTTACATCATGATACAAGCTCCAAATGAATTTTTGCCCAACATGAAAGTTGAAGATCTTGTTCTCCCATTTTCAAAAAGTCCAAGAACTCTCAAATCCCATGTGTGGTTGTCAAGATATGATCAATTCAATTTCAGAAATTTGTGAACTTCAAAGAGCCATAACTCATGAACCATAAGGCCAAATTTGGTGGGGTTTTTTCCTACAAACCACATTTTTCCTCCTCTTTCCAAAAATATAAATTTCATTCATCAAAACCTTGCCAATCAAAATGGCATTTTTTGACCTATTTCATTTAAAAACCAAGTTTGACTCATAGTTGACTTTTTGATTCTTTGACTTTTTCTCACTTTGGCCAATTGGGAAATGTTTAGAATCATATTTGAAACTTGCTCCAAGCCCTAAATCATGTTCATACCACCATTATATCATCATTTTGGCCAAATTGCAAATTTGACAATTCTTGCAAATGGCTTCACATAAGCAAAACAAACTTGGCAATTGAAGAGCAGACCAAAAACAGCAATTTGGTTGGTCATTTGCAGCATGCTAGAAGGCCCATTCGTGCAACTTACACCTCCATTTTCCACTTATGCAAAATTAGCAATTTTGGCAATTGGTCTTCATTAAACAAAACTAGCTTAGCACATGGATTAGCAAGGATAAACAGTCACATAAAAACTCATTTGCTGCCAGATTCCAACCCTAGCTGCAGAGACACACGACCAAATTCTCTTTTCTCTCTAAAATTGTATTTTTTACCAAGAGTGAATTTCTGCACAAAAACTTCAAAAGACCTCGAGTTTTCTTCATAGCTCCATCATCTGGACGATATTTGTGAGCTCATTCAAGCAACAAAATCCAGCTGGAACTCCAGCTTTTGTTCTGTTTTTCAAAGCACATCTCCCATGGCAGCTTGGAGTTAGAGGCGAATCAAGCAAGTTTGAGCTCAATCCCTTCTGGGATACATCATTTGGGACCATCATCTTCATCTGTTTCAGGCTATATCCTCAAAATAACCACTGCACATCAGTTTTCTTCAAAAATAAGTAAGTATTTGACCTCTTCCATTTGCCAAACTATGGGTTGCTTTAGATAGGTCTTTAACTGCTGAATCCACTGCAATTTGTTTCGTGTGATATGGTTTTGCATTGAGTGAGAAATCTGCTTTGTAAGTTTTGTGTTCATGCTTGTTTTTGCTCGATCTGCTTTATTCATGATGAATTAGTGAAATGGATAGCACACTCACGTTATATGTTGCATGATGATTCTATTGGTGTACTTGATTGGGTGTTCTGGGCATTTCGAAATTTTGATTACATGAAGGTGATGAAGCTGTATGCCCTGTTGTGTACAAACCCTAGCCTGTTTCCAGTTTTTGTTCCAGAATCGTGTCTGCTATTATTACTCATGATTGTATGAATCTTCCTCTATCATTACCATGCTGTTTGCTTGATGTTGTTTATGATGATTACATGATGATGATGAACATGCCCTGCTGCTGTTTTGAATATGCCCAGAAATCCACGTGAGTTGTGTTATTTATGTTTGGTTTATGGCTGCTTTGGATATTACATGAACATTGTTATTGCCTTGTTGATTGCCATGCCCTTCGAATTTTGGTTGAGGATGAACATTGAAGATGAACCAAAGCCATGCTGTAAACCCTAAGGGTTTCTAAAACCAGAAAATGTGAAGCATCCATTGGCCGTGCACTGTTTCATTGGCTGGTAGCCAATCACAACATTTCGTTGTGTGTACCAAAACGCAGAGTTTAGTTAAATGATGCGCTGAATTACAATTATGCCACTGTTGACCATTGTTTGACCCTTACACCATGTTATGTGATCATGTCTTGTTACAATTATTCACTCATCTTCTAAAATCCATTTTTCACTCAAATTAACTCCAAAAATCATGAAATTTTTTCCATCATCTTCACATGGATGTCTAGTATTTGATTATGATTTTTAATTAATTTTTCATTGGCTGGATTTTAATTGGTAATTGGTTTTCCAACATGTATGCACATTTGACACCCTTTGCCATTTCTTTTGTAAAATAATGATGATGCATCCTTTGGCCCTGAAATTTTTTTGTGGTGAGACTAGACTCATTTATCTTTGTTTTGATGTAAAGATTGTGCATTTATCATTTGTGGTTTGCTAGTTGTGAATTTTTGAAGTAGGGTGTGACAATTTGTGTCACACCAATGATATGCATTTTCCCAATTTTTGTTCACATGCTTCCTTACATCCAATTGACCCCAAATTTTGCATGAATGATATCTTACATGTCTAGTTTGTGTATGCATTTTCTGGGATTTAATCATGCTGTTTTCCATTTGATTGTGAATTTTATTCCCTGCCTAGTCAATTGTTGACTTTTTGTGCTACACATTGCCAAATCCTTTGGGAAATCCTCATACCATATTGTATGTTCATGAAATTTCATATGTGATAACTAGACACCTTGAGCTTTGCATTGGTGTTAATCTCATTCATTTCTCTTCTGTTTTCAATTTGATATGATTTTTTGAAGTTGACCCATGTTTGTTGACCTTCATTGTGCATGCTTGAATTATGTTGACTTCTTGATTTTAATTGACTGCCTTCCTCTCATCCAAATGCCATGAAATTTGACATGCTTGCCATGCTAGATGTTAGGATTGAGTGTGATTTATTTGTTAATTTTTGAGATTGTTTGGGTTGACTTTTGAATGAAGTCTTGCTGTTGACCTATTTGTGCTCCTTCTTGCCATGCTTTGCATTCTTTTGTGCATAAAATGACATTGATGCATGATTTGAATGTGAATCCAATTGAGATTACTTCTTAAATGTTTGAACATGAATTGGGTTGACTTTTCTTTGCTGTTTGACTTTTTTCCTTCATCTTTGACCCTAGGCTAGTCCTAGTGGTCTTTTAAGCTTACAATTGAGCTATTGTTTCAGGTTAAGCACCAATGCCTCAAAGATCATTCAAATTTGATTGAGTTGGATTATATATTGTGCTAACCCTTGTTTTGTAGGTGTGACTCATATGAGTTTGGCTTTGTGCCTTGGCACCTCTGTTTATGGTTGACTGTTGTTTATCCATTTCTTTTGGTTTGAACTGTTGACTTGTTTACTAATAAGTTTGACTTTTTCAGGTACTTTAGTTGCTTAAGTTCTTTGAACTTGCTTGCTTTGCTATTTAGCATTTGCTTTGAGGTATAAACCTTTCTTCTTCATGTAGTCTGGAGACCCGGTCTGTTATTTGACCGGGCAAACTGTCTGAAGTCCTCCTTAAGAGGCAATGCCTGTGTGTGTTTAAAATTGTCCCAAGCAGGAAAAGTCCTTCAAGTAAGGCAATTGGTGGAAGGTAGGGATAAGTAATCTATCCCCCACTATTCAGTGTGTCCTCTCTTTGCTCCCATTACATGGTTGAAGCATTGAGATAAATACCCAAGATCTAATCGAGTCAATAATGTGGAAAGAGCTCCATCTTTCTGAGCTCCCACACTTTCTTATATGCTCTCCCTGATCAGGGATAGAAGCAATGAGGCACACCCCTCATCTCCTTTTCATCTGCTTCACCTTAGCCTCTCAATGGCAAGGTTAAGAGCGACATTTACCTATTACAGTGGACTTTCAAAGTCAAACCCTCTTGTGTGAGCCCCCTTGTCTTGGCTATAGAGTGTGTTGTTTGATATTCATTGATTGATTGATTGCTTCATGTGCACTTGTTTGCCTGTATGTTATGCATTTCTCATCATCATCAATTGCCATTAGTGCATGATCATACCATTTGTCTGTGTGACTGCTATCATTGTTGTTTACCCATTGAGGATAATTGTAAGTCCATTGCTTTGGCATTTGCTCCTATGATATGGAAGGATAGAGTGTAAGACCTCATTGGTCACTCATATCTTCTGTTTTATCTGTTTGTATGTGAGGATACAGTTATAAGTCCCTGTAAGTTGGCATCTGTTGTCCTGTGATCATAATTTGATCTGTTTGATTGTATGTGAGGTTGCAGTTATAAGTCCCTGTAAGTTGGCATCTGCTTTCCTGTGATCATAGTTTGTTTATCTGTTTGTGTGAGAGGTTGCAATTATAAGTCCCTGTAAGTTGGCATTTGCATTCCTGTGATCATTTTGTTGCTTTTGGTTCTTGTATGTGAGGATCCATGGTAAGTCCCTGTAATGTGGCATTGGATTTCCTAGGACCATACTGTGGAGTTAACCTAAGTCCAGACAGATTGGCAGTTAACTTCCATTTCTCATTCTTGTTTTCTTTTGAGGAGATTAGTGTAAGTCCATTGAGTGGCCTCTGATATCCCATTTTGTTTTAGGAGATTGGTATAAGACCAGTGATTGGCATCCGATATCCGCTTTTGCTTCCTTTATTTGTTTATTATTATCCATTGCTATTCCAAAGGACACACTTGAATCATCTCCCATATGATTTCAAGAAGTGAACCTTCTAAGAAGTTTTACAATCCATCTTCATCCATTCATCATTCATTATGTCCTAGACTTGTTCACACTTTATCTTTCAAATTTGACATAAGTGTTGTGCAAACATCTTCATGTTTTCAAATTAAAAACCTGGACTCAAGTCCTTGACCTTTTTCCAAACTCCATTTTCATAATACTTCCTTGAATTAATCTTAATCATACTTTGACTCCATTTTCATAATCATAATCAGTAACTTCACTCATTCACTTGTTTTGGCTTTGTCCATTAATCTTTTCATACATGAGCTATAGGTTTGATTTATCTTAGTGGTTGATGTTAATCTCACCTTCTGTCTTTAGTGATTGAATTGTAAGTCTTCCTTGCCTATTATAGGGTTAACCCCTCCCTGGCAAGTTGAAGCTGTTCTCACATGGTGGACGTTGTTGTTTACATAAGGTTGAGTTTTCTCCCGTGGATAACGTAAGACCTAGGGTTTGTGTTTAAAATTGAACCTAACCCACTTTTGGAAATCTTTTAGCCGAACTACGGCGTTTTGATCCTTACCTTTGATGGAAGGTACGTAGGCAGCGGGTTTATCCGTTCAAACCCAATAATAAAATTGTATATTCTTTTCTCATCATCCCAATCATGTTTGCACAATACTTATGTCATAACAAATAACAATTTAATACAACAAGTGTGAAAAGGGCTCCCTAGGAGTACCTAGGACGTAGTGGGTGCCTAACACCTTCCCATTGCGTAATTTACCCCTTACCCAGACTCTCTGATCTTTTTATTAGTTTTCTACGTGTAAAACTTCTTAGGCTTTTGTTCGCTTTTTAGCCAGTCCTTTGGATAAATAAAAGTGCGGTGGCGACTCGAAATTTCATTGTATGCTTTGCTTATGGTTTAATCGATAAATCATATAGCGACGAATACACCGCTACAGAAAAGTGGCGACTCTGCTGGGGATCGAACCCAGAATCTCTGGTTGTATTGCCTACTTTTCACCCTTGTTGTGCTATATTGTTATTTGTTATTTGACATATTTTTGTACAATTTGGGATCACTGTATTGATTGTAATGTGTGAATTGCTTGATATACATTTGCTGTTTGCTTTGGTGATCTGTGAGATGAGTTCTATACCCGAACTCGAGTGCACTCTAGGATAGGAGAATGGCATAGTCTTGTCGACTGGTGTGGAGTAGTCCTTAGCCAGTTGACTTGCGAGCCCATTCACTTGGTGGAGGTCATGTTGAACTAATAATGTCACACAAGTTATTTGTGGTTAGGCATTATTTTTTCAATCATGTGCCGCAGAAGCCAAGGACCGTAGTTTACCAAACCCATCTTGGCCTATTTTTAGGACCGTAGTGCGGAGGTCGTTCAGATGTCAGTTCTGATACGATTGTTACGCGATACTACACTCATAAGAGTTTCTCTTGAGAATATTCTTGGAATACGAGTATTCGTTCCTCCGATAATATTCGAAAGATGGAACGATGATTATGGGAACCTCTGATAGAACATGTCTGGCAGGTTTAAACCCTAGTACACTCCCTTTGGGTGGTTCTTAACCGAGACTCCATGCTCGTGACTCTCAACAAACCCGTGATTCGTGGTTGAGTCGTTCAAACATTGTTAATATCAATGGATCCCGGATCAGGTGTAAAACCTAAATCCATCAAAGCGGCTGGTTGATATTAAGAATGTCTGAACCGGTTCATGTACCGTTAATATCAACGGAACTTGGGTGTCGATAAGGTGAAAACCTAAATCCACCAAAATGGATGATTGATATTAGGGATACATTGAGCTTTCCCACGACCTTTGTTTGGTGTGTTTTGTTTGATCCTTGAGTGTGCTTGTTGCATTCATACATTCACGCATTCATCCGCATTCATGTCATCAAAAGAGAAAATTTTCAAGGAACTTAAAGGGTTATTTGCAAAATTTTCAGACATGGAAAGACCGAAGAGGTATACAAAGAAATACAGCTTCAAGCAGCCTGATGTAAAAGAGTTAAGGAATCTGACATCATATGTATTAGATCCCTTGGGTTTCAAAGCTCGTTATGGGAAGCTTCTACCTCTGCTCACCACTCAGGTTGATGAGGGATTGATGAGCACTCTTGCTCAGTTCTATGATCCGTTGCATCATTGCTTCTTATTTCCAGACTTCCAGCTATTGCCGACTTTGGAAGAATACTCTCACCTTATTGGGATTCCGATTCTGGATCAAGTGTCGTTCAGTGGCCTAGAGAGTATTCCATCTGCTCGAGAGATTGCTAGTCTGTTGCATATAGATGAAGAGCTGATTAGAGCTAATCTGACTATCAAAGGCGGAATTCAGGGTTTTCCTTCCGAGTTCCTCATTGCCCAAGCTACCTTTTATGGGAAGGCCATGAGTGAGGATGCCTTTGAGGCTCTATTTGTGCTGCTCATCTATGGATTGGTGTTGTTTCCCAACTTCGACAAGTTCGTGGACATGAACGCTATTAGGATCTTCTCAGTCCTTAATCCAGTTCCAACTTTGTTGGGTGATGCATATGTCTCCTTGCATCTAAGGAATATGAAGAATGGAGGAGTCATTGTCTGCTGTTTACCCCTGCTGTACAAGTGGTTTATTTCGCACTTGCCGCAGACAGTTGCTTTCAAGGAGAACAAGGGATGTCTACGGTGGTCTCAGAGACTCATGTCTCTCACCAAAGATGATATCACCTGGTATGATCGCGTGTATGATACCGTTCAGATCATCGATTATTGTGGGGAATTCCCTAATGTGCCTCTTCTCGGTACATGTGGTGGGATTACCTACAATCCTATTCTTGCACGTCGTCAGCTTGGGTTCCCCCTAAAGGATAAACCCCATAACATTCTGTTAGAAGGTGTGTTCTTTCAGGAGGGTAAAGATCCCCAAGGCCTGAAAGCCAGATTTGTCCGCGCTTGGCGCAATATTCGCATAAAGAGTAGGAATGAGTTGGGCCCGAAGAACTGCATTGCTTTGGAGCCGTACACCTCTTGGGTCAGACAGAGGGCTGCTACCTACCTGATGCCGTATGATCATCCGAGACCTACACTGTTGGATGTGGCTGGGCCTTCAACCCTCCCTACCCAACGTGTAGAGGAGTTGAGAGAAGAAGACCTTTCGCGTGCTTGGATCCGCGAGAGAGAGGAATTGCTGCAGCAGCTCAAGGAGAAGGATGCTATGATTGAATTTCTCGAGCACCGAGTGATCGACGATCCGAATGATGCTTGGACTTCTCTGCTTCCTCAGTCATCCAAATTCTGGAAGAGGAAGTATGATCGACTTGCCAAAGAGAAAGCTGATATGGAGGCTGCCTATGAGAGAGAGATCAAGAAGTTGTGCACTTCTCGTCTTCCAACATCCCGAGCTAATAGGGATCCATAGGATGTCATTTACCTTTTCTCTTTGTAAATGAATCAAAAATGCTGTATTTCTTTGCTTTGATATATTAAAAGAAATATTTTCCATGAGCAATTAAAATGTTTAAATATTCAAATATTGCAAATAATGCCCTGAGGGTTCCTTGAAAACAAAGCATTTGCACAAGCATTTCATGCATCATTCTTGCATAAGCAGGTACCCATTTTTCTGGTCTTCCGGTTCTAACCTCTGTTCTTCATTTATTTTGAAGACAAGCTGACTCACCGGTATTATACAAGAGTCAACTCTGCCAGAATCATGGAGCAGTTGGAACAAGAGAACCAGAGTCTGAGAGATGAGGTCGCCAGACTTGGCGCTTTGATGGAGCAACTTCTTGCTGCCCAGAATCAGCCTGCTCCTCAGCCAGCAACTCCCGTTCAGCGGACGGTTATTTCAGAAGTGGCTACATCAACGGTGCCTGTTAGTGCCCATCAGCCCAATGCCATGCCTCCCGGTTTTCCTTGGGGGATGCCTCCAGGCTTTATGCCTGATCTGCCAGCTCCTACGTTTGCTCAAATGCCGGCATCTAGCCCGGTCCCTGTTCCCGTTCCTCCTGTCGTGCATACCATGCCTAGGGTAGACGACACCATCTATCACTCTGAAGCTTCTGAGGGCTCAGATGTTCACGAAAAGATGGACGCTATGAACGACCAATTCCTTGAGCTGAGAAAGGAATTGAGGACTCTTAGAGGCAAAGATCTCTTCGGCAAGTCAGCAGCCGAACTTTGTTTGGTTCCCGGTGTGAAGATACCTGTTAAGTTCAAGGTCCCAGACTTTGAAAAATATAAAGGGAACACTTGTCCTTTGGCACACTTGGTCATGTATGCCAGGAAGATGTCCACGCAGACCGACAACGATCAACTCTTGATCCACTACTTCCAAGACAGTTTGTCTGGTGCTGCTCTCCGTTGGTACATGAGTCTGGACAGCGTCAACATCCGGTCTTTCAACGATCTTGGCGAAGCTTTCGTCAAGCAATATAAATACAATGTTGATATGGCGCCTGACCGAGATCAACTCAGGGCCATGTCCCAGAAAGACAAAGAATCGTTCAAGGAGTACGCCCAGAGATGGCGTGAGCTGGCAGCTCAAATCACTCCACCATTAGAAGAGAAAGAGATGACCAAGATCTTTCTGAAGACTCTTGGGTCATTTTACTATGAGAGAATGGTGGCCAGCGCTCCCTCTGATTTCACCGAGATGGTGAACATGGGGATGCGTCTTGAAGAAGGTGTCCGTGAAGGACGGTTGGCTAAAGATGATGGTTCTTCCTCTAAACGATATGGAGCGTTTAAGAGGAAAGAAGGTGAAGCGCATGCTGTGCAGTCTCAGCCAAAGCATCGAAGACCCTCTGTTCAGAGGAAGCCTGCACATCGTGCCGGACATCAGCACCAGGTGGCTCATGTAGCGCCTGTATTCAAAGATAATGCTCAACAGTATCAGCATCAGCAGCAATATCCACAACCGCAATACCAGCAACAGCAGCGTCCACAGCAACAGGCTTACCAGCCTCGTGGAAGTACAACCAATCAAGCTAATGTGAATTATGATAGGAAGAGGGTCAGCTTCGATCCAATCCCTATGTCATATGCAGAGCTTTATCCCTCCTTGTTGGAGAGGAAATTGGTTTCTCCCAGGGATCCTCCTGCTATTCCTGCAAATCCACAATGGTGGTACAAACCAGACCAGCATTGTATCTATCATTCCGGTGCTCCGGGCCATAACGTTGAAAACTGTTTCCCGCTGAAGACTAAGGTTCAAGACCTTATGAGAAGTGGAATTCTGAGTTTTGAAGACTCCAATCCGAACGTCACCAGGAACCCATTGCCTTCGCATGGGAAGTCTGTGAACATGATTCAGGAGGACCTTGGGAAGTACAAGGTTAAGTACATAAGCCATATCATGCAGTCGTTGGTTGATTTACATAAGATGCTGTGTCAGCACAGCTATTTGAAGCATAACCACGACAAGTGCCGCGTCTGCTCGGTCAACCGCTTGGGTTGTGATCAAGTCCGCCGTGAACTGCAGAAGTTGCTGAATGAGGGTACCATTGAGATTCTCCAGAATTGCAATGTTGATACGGTTGAACCTGAGGTGAATGTCATATCACCGGTGTTCAAGTTGCCAGAACCGGTTGTTATTCGCTACAATAGCAACAAGCCCAAGGCTTCACCTTCTTTGATTATCAAACCAGCTGGCCCTGTGCCTTATACATCTGATCGAGCTGTGCCATTCCGGTACAATCCTGTTGCTGTCCAGGATGGGGTTGAGGTACCTCTGCCGTCTACTTCCGTGACCACTATCGCTGATGTTAGTGGGTTGACCCGCAGTGGTCGTGTATTTTCTGTGCCTCCAAAGGCTACCGTTTCTGATACTGTTGAGCGCCCTGTGGGGACCGCTGTGAATGTTCAGAATCCGGCACCTGCTGTTGCCCAGCCCTCCTCTTCCGTACAAACTCCTGCTACTGTAATTGGCCCGAGTGGCATTGTTGATGAAGAATCTGATGAGATGCTGAGGCTCATCAGAAAGAGTGAGTACAATATTGTAGACCAGCTTCTACACACGCCCTCCAAGATTTCTATTCTTTCTCTATTGCTGAATTCAGAGCCTCATAGGGAATCTCTGCAGAAAGTTTTGGACCTGGCGTATGTTGATCATGACGTCACCCTGGAACAATTTGATAGCATTGTTGCAAACATTACAGCTTGCAACACTCTGAGCTTTTGTGACGCTGATCTCCCTGAGGAGGGAAGAGACCACAACATGGCTTTACACATCTCTATGAACTGCAAATCGGATGCAATGTCCAATGTGTTGGTGGACACTGGATCTTCTTTAAATGTATTGCCAAAATCCACACTCTCTCGATTGTCATATCAAGGTCCTCCTATGAGGCAGAGTGGGGTTGTTGTGAAAGCTTTTGATGGGTCGCGCAAGACCGTGATTGGGGAAGTTGATCTCCCAATCAAGATAGGACCAAGTGATTTCCAGATCACTTTTCAAGTAATGGATATCCACCCATCATATAGCTGTCTCTTAGGCAGACCATGGATTCACGAGGCTGGCACCGTGACATCCACCCTACACCAGAAGTTAAAGTTTGTGAAAAACAAGAAATTGGTTGTAGTAGGGGGAGAAAAGGCTCTCCTGGTCAGTAATTTGTCTTCTTTCTCGTACATTGACGCAGGGGATGAAGTCGGAACTCAGTTTCAAGCTTTATCTATCGATAAACCAATCGAGAAGAAGTCTCCTTCATTCACTTCCTACCGAGATGCTAAGCTGGCCATTGAATGTGGTGCAGTCGCTGGATTAGGGAAAGTGCTTGAACTTGAAGATAATCGATCCCGGGCTGGCATTGGCTATGGTTCTGGGGCATGCAATGAGCAAGGTTTGTTCACCAGCGGAGGATTCATCCATGCTGATCAACCTGCAGAAGAGGAAGCTGCTGCTATCATTGAAGAAGAAGACGCAGAAGATCTGAACAATTTTGTTATTCCTGGTGGTGTCTGCCACAATTGGGTCGCTGTGGATGTTCCTACAGTTATCCATAGATCAGAGTAATGGTTCACTTTGTTATAACCCTTCTCCCATGCCAAAAGGAGAAGTGATGACATTGTTGGCAGCATTTAATACAATGATGTTTTCATTCAATTAATGCATTGTTTAACATTTGTTTTTCCTTTGTTTTCACTTTTTGCTTTTTTGCATGAAGTCAGTGATCACAAAAAACCATGAAAAACAGGAACAGCATTTTTCATCTGCATAAATGATTTGCTTGTTTGAAATTCAAAAGCTTTTCATTATCTAGAATCATTATGCAGGGATTTCTAAACCCATTGAACATAATGATCCAACGCCATCTCCCAATCTTGAAGTCCTTGTATCTGAGGCAGAGGAAGATGATGTTGAAGGGGATTCCTGAGGAGAGTACCCGCCTTCTTGAGCACCAAAGAAGCTCATTCAGCTGTATCATGAGAATCAGCAAAACAGTTAAACTGGGGCATTAAAAAAAAAAAAAAAAAAAAAAAGAAAAGAAAAAGTATACCCTCAAGTCCCTAGTTGACTGATGCTGAATGGATTCAGGGTCGTTACGACCAACTGAATTTGATTGAAGAGAAGCGTTTAACTGCCATGTGCCATGGTCAGTTGTATCAACAGAGAATGAAGAAAGCATTTGATAAGAAGGTCAAGCCTCGTGTGTTCCGAGAAGGTGACCTCGTGCTCAAGAAAGTTTTGTCTTTCGCGCCCGATTCCAGGGGCAAGTGGACTCCAAACTACGAGGGTCCATATGTTGTTAAGAGAGCCTTTTCAGGCGGAGCTTTGATGCTTACAACAATGGATGGGGAGGATTTCACTCGTCCTGTGAATTCAGATGCAGTCAAGAGATACTTTGCCTAAAAAAAAAAAAAGTATATGCAAATGAAAAAACAGAATAGCTCGCTAAGTTGAAAACCCGAAAGGGCGGCTTAGGCAAAAATGAGCGTCTCGGTGGAGAACCCGCAAGGGTAATCCAGGCAAAAATTAGAGACTTGAAAAAAGAAGAATATTTGCATCCCGCTAGATTGAGTACCTCATCCTGGGGCAATCTAGGCAAAAATTAGGGATTTGGCAAGTAACTGCATCCTGACAAGACTTTCTGGTTCACCAGTCGTCATTTCGTCAGAAAATTCTCGATTCGTCATCAACTGAAGCTTCGGATACATCGAGATACAAATTGGTAGAGAAAGGATCATTATGTTCAATGTAGCCCTCTTCCAATATACATCACTGATTTCAAATTTGTACAGATCTATGGAGTCTTGCCATTTGCAGACTGTCATTCTATCAAATCAATTTGAGCTTTTTATCCAATTATTTGCACTCTTATTTGTTTCAAATTCAACAAATGTTTTGCATGTTTTAAATTGATAAAATGTCATTGTTTTAAAATCAAATTTTTCAAAATTTGTTGTTTTAAACAAAGTGAACATTCACAAGATTGAAAGGATACTCAAGAATATCTCAGTGCTCTCCCGAGGGTGGCATGATTCCCGACAGGTAAGACATTTGTTCATATTCCTGGTTTGGTGGTATCTTCTTTCTTCAGATCTTTGTTGAGGTTGTTCCTCAGACAGAGTTGTTGTTGGGGCTGTTCCCCAGTACATTCGCAAGTGATTTGTTGTTGAAGACTTCGTCTCTCCAGCAGCAGTCTTTCCCAGCATGGGTGTTTTATTGCAAGGTTTCGGCGGTTGATGGTTTGTCATCTTGGTGCCCCGTCACTTTCTCCAGTGGGTCGATACCCCCAGACTTTATTTGTCTCCGCAGCGCAGTCATGAGTATAACTGATTGATTGATACTCCCCTCGGAGTCGCGAGTAGAGCTGTTATTAATATCCCCACCAAGGTTGCAAGTGGAGTTGTTACCGCTTTTCCCCCCATGCAGTGTGCCAGCAGGATTTGTCTGTTTCCTCAGCATAATCGCTTTCTCTTTGAAGATTCGGTAAGTCAGTGGTTCGATACCCGGTACTTTACCTTCTCCCCGGCGAAGTCGTCTGCGGAATTGTTGCTATCTCTCCATCAGAGTTATTCTCTCCAGCAGAGCAGGATTTATTTTCCTACTCCGTGGTTGATTGGGTTGGTATCCCAGTATTGCAGCCATCTTTTCCTCAGCATAGTCTGCAGATTGTTTGTTGTGGCAGTCTCGCCTGTTGAATACTCCTTCAATCCCCGATATGGTCGGATGATGGCTTTGGCCTCCAGTGAACGGATTTATTTCCTGACTGTTTGTGATCCCCAGTAGAGTGGCTTATTGCAGAATCTACTTGTTGTGATCAGTTTGCTGTGTATTCTCCCCAAGTGGAGTGGTCTGTTGCAGAATATATTTGTTTGATCTGTCCTCCCTCAGTGGCTTGTTCCCAAGAGAGTAGCCGACAGTTTTCCCTAGTAGAGTTGTGTATGCAGTTAGATTCTATTTGGATGATATCATTCTCCCTCAGTGGGTTGTTTCCCAGTGGAGTTATGTGGATTTGCTTCTACAGCAGTTTGTATTTGTGCAATGCATCTTTTGTTTCTCAGTTGACACTGGGATCCCCTGCAGATATCTTTGGGATTTCTCTTGTTCCCCTACAGATTTGTCTTGGTTGCTGTCCTGCCCGTTGTGACTTTCTGTACCCTGATTGGGTTGTTTCCTGATATTTCTGATTCTCTGCTTCTTCAGCAGTACCTGCAGATCTTTGCTTTACAGCATGTAGATCTCCGCAGATTGGCTCTCCAGCTGGTTTTTCCCCTGGAAGTATAATATCGGACGTTTGTTCCTGAACCTGTTTGTGTTAGAATTGTCTGTTTTGTCAGCATTCATCAAACATAAATCACGCACATTCATGCATATTCATAAAACATTCAGATATTCATGTTGCATTTCTTGCCATATATCTTTTGTTTGTCGTGTCTCCTGCTATGGTGATATGGATCTCTTTACAGATCTCCCCAAGCAGATGTCGGGTGTTTAAAATCTCTCCATATAGAGTCAACCCCGTAAGCAGAAAATGTTGTCTTTTCCTTCTGCAGTTCCCCACTGAGATATATCCTCGTGGATGACGGTTTCTTCCGTTTCCTCCCAACACATATATTGGGATGGATGTTCCTATTTGAGTTACATCCTCATTAGGATATGTTTTGATTCAGTCTGTCCTTTCGGATTATTCCCGAATCGGCTATTTGTCAGATGTCTTGTGTTTCCCAGTGGGTTGTTCCCCAGCGGAATGTCTTTGGGCCTCTACCCTCATAACCGGTAGTTATAAGTCCTACTTTTCTTGGCTTTCTTGACAGAATTTGCGGTTATACACCTTTTATTCTCCAGCCAGAGTTTTGGTCTTCTACCTCATACCCGGTAGTTGTAAATCCTATTTTCCTGCTCTCCAGCAGTTTGAGGTTTGTTATAAACCCTATTTTGGTTTCCCGTGCGGATTTGTGATTTGTTCTATCCCCACGCGGAGTTGTTGGTCTTCTACCCCGTATTCGGTAGATGTAAACCCTAATTTTGTGGTTATCCTCATTCAATATTTGATGTTGATTTTCCTTTGCTTGTATAAGTTGCTCAGATCAGCACTTATATCCTCAGCAAGTTTTTGTGGATAATTGCCGTATGCTAGCAATTTTATCCCCAGTGGGTCTTTTCACCGTTTGCTAGTGATTTGTTCCCCGGATCATTGGTTGTTTACCAGTGCATCCCCAGCTAGTCTTCTGTCGATAATTGCCGGATGCTCGCAATTTATCCTCAGCAGATCGCCTTTCATTTACCCTTTTGTTGGTAATGTCTGTTGTTCCTTTTGATTGGTCATCATTATATACCTAATTTGGTATCCCGATGCCTTTCTTTTCGGTTGATTTATCCTCTATTAACCCAGTAACCGGTTGTGGATAATCTTCCATGCGAGTATATTATTCACGGTCTGCCGGTAATGAATAATATATCTCATGCACTCTTCAGTCGAAGCCTTTTGTGTTTCCCCAGTCGAGTAAGATTCGTTATTTCCCTTTGTGGAGTCGAATATTCTTGTTGTTGGATAATTGCCGGATGCTTGCAATTTATCCTTTGAGTTGTCTTTCGTTTACCCGTATGCTTGGTATCGATCGTCTCTCTGTTTTGGATAGTCACCTATTATATACCCAGTAACCGGTATCTCTGGTGTCTTTTCCTTTCGAGTATATTATTCACGGTCTGCCGGTAATGAATAATATTTCTCATGCGCTCTTTAGTTGGAATCCTTTGTTGATTTTCCCCAACTGAGCAAGATTCGTATTCTTTGTAGAATCGAATGTCCATCCTTTAACCAGTTTGTGTTTTGGATGATGAGTGTTTTGGAAGTGAAATCCAATTCACGTTTTCGGTAGATCACCTATTATATACCCAGTAACCGGTATCTCTGGTGTTTCTTACCATGCGAGTTTATTATCTACGTTCTGACGGTAATAGATAATATATCTCATGCGAGTATCTTATCCACGGTCTGCCGGTAATGGATATTATATCTCATGCACTCTTTGGGTTTGTGTCCCCAGTTGAGTAAGATTCGTTTTCCCGTTGTGGATTCGAATGTCCATCGTGTAAGTCGATTTGCTTTTTCAAGCCCTCCTTTCGGATGATGAGTGTTTTGGAAGTGAAAACCAATTCACGTCTTCGGATTTTATCCTATAAACAACCCAGTAACCGGTTCAGGATAATTTTCCTTTCGAGTATATTATTCACGGTCTGCCGGTAATGAATAATATGTCTTATCTGAGTATTCTATCCACGTTCTGACGGTAATGGATATTATATCTCGTGCGCTCTTGAGTCAATCTTTTGATTGTTTTCCCCTCAGAGTAAGATTCATTTTCCTTGTGGAATTGAATGTCCATCCTATAAACAAGTTTGCTTTTCTAGCTCTCTTCAGGATGATGAGTGTTTTGGAAGTGAAATCCAATTCACGCTTTGGTCAGTCACCTATAATATACCCAGTAACCGGTATCCTTGGTGTTCCCTCCATTCTGCTCCCTATTACGACCTCGGTCCCCCTGTGGAGTCAGATTTTCCTGTTTTGTTACCCTTATGCCCGGTAACATCTCATTTCTTTGTTGCCTCCCTCAGTGGAACTTTTTGTTGCTTCTCCCCAGGAGTCAGCTTGTGTCTCTCCAATGGATTTATTTTCCATTTGGAATTCTTTTCCCAGTATGAGTCCTTCACTCCCCAGTGAGTTCTCCAGTCTGTTTTCTGTTTTTTCTAATCAGAGTCGTGTCTTATTCACGTTATGTCAGTTTTATCTTCCCCAGTTTGGAGTCGTGTATTGTTCACACATTTCTTTTTCTTTTGTTTATCCCCATAGAGTCTTGTTAGAGTCTCTGTTCCTGGTGAGTGTATTACTCCGATGGATCGTCTTTTCTTCTGTGTGAATCATATTCCCCACAGAATTTGTGTCTTTTGCATGCATACATTTGCATCATGAGGTCTCTTAGGGACCAAAATTTGTCTCATTACTGTTATTTAAGCCCATTCTACCGCGTCGAGATGAAGATTTCTAAACTTCACTTCTCCGGCTAGAATGACCTTAAATAGGGGCATCTGTAAGACCCCAATTTTGGGCCCTAAGATCCCTCATGGCCCATATCATATCATATCATGGCCTCAAGGATCATTGCATGCCTTTGTCCCCTCCTAGTGGGTAGATTGCCTTGTGGGTTGATTCTTGATCACCAAGCATGTTTTGCATTTGTATATCTTTGCTTTTCATATGTTTACTAACCAAAAAGTACAAAAATATTGTCAGTCTAACCTTGTTGCTTGCAGTTGAAGCAATCATCAGCAATTAGGTCAAAGACAGTCAACAGTCAGTCAAAGCAATGGATGGTGGCCATTCTTGCAGAATTTGGGCACCATGATCAATAATCAAAAGTTCATATATCTTGGGACATCATTTGAAGTCAAGTTCTCAAGGAATTAGGGTTTGGAATTCATCAGAAGTGGTTCAATCATCCAAAACCCTAGAAAAGTCAAACTTGGTCAACTGTGGATTTAATCAATGATTTGATGAATAGAATTGATCTGAAGGAGTTCATTCATGCTCATATAAGCCTCATATATCATGTTCAACCTCATCATGGAAGAAAATCAAGTCAATCAGAAAATTTCCCAAAATAGAAAGTGGACCTGTAATTTCAACTGCCAAAAATGGAAACTTCTTGATCTTAAACTTACATCATGATACAAGCTCCAAATGAATTTTTGCCCAACATGAAAGTTGAAGATCTTGTTCTCCCATTTTCAAAAAGTCCAAGAACTCTCAAATCCCATGTGTGGTTGTCAAGATATGATCAATTCAATTTCAGAAATTTGTGAACTTCAAAGAGCCATAACTCATGAACCATAAGGCCAAATTTGGTGGGGTTTTTTCCTACAAACCACATTTTTCCTCCTCTTTCCAAAAATATAAATTTCATTCATCAAAACCTTGCCAATCAAAATGGCATTTTTGACCTATTTCATTTAAAAACCAAGTTTGACTCATAGTTGACTTTTTGATTCTTTGACTTTTTCTCACTTTGGCCAATTAGGAAATGTTTAGAATCATATTTGAAACTTGCTCCAAGCCCTAAATCATGTTCATACCACCATTATATCATCATTTTGGCCAAATTGCAAATTTGACAATTCTTGCAAATGGCTTCACATAAGCAAAACAAACTTGGCAATTGAAGAGCAGACCAAAAACAGCAATTTGGTTGGTCATTTGCAGCATGCTAGAAGGCCCATTCGTGCAACTTACACCTCCATTTTCCACTTATGCAAAATTAGCAATTTTGGCAATTGGTCTTCATTAAACAAAACTAGCTTAGCACATGGATTAGCAAGGATAAACAGTCACATAAAAACTCATTTGCTGCCAGATTCCAACCCTAGCTGCAGAGACACACGACCAAATTCTCTTTTCTCTCTAAAATTGTATTTTTTACCAAGAGTGAATTTCTGCACAAAAACTTCAAAAGACCTCGAGTTTTCCTCATAGCTCCATCATCTGGACGATATTTGTGAGCTCATTCAAGCAACAAAATCCAGCTGGAACTCCAGCTTTTGTTCTGTTTTTCAAAGCACATCTCCCATGGCAGCTTGGAGTTAGAGGCGAATCAAGCAAGTTTGAGCTCAATCCCTTCTGGGATACATCATTTGGGACCATCATCTTCATCTGTTTCAGGCTATATCCTCAAAATAACCACTGCACATCAGTTTTCTTCAAAAATAAGTAAGTATTCGACCTCTTCCATTTGCCAAACTATGGGTTGCTTTAGATAGGTCTTTAACTGCTGAATCCACTGCAATTTGTTTCGTGTGATATGGTTTTGCATTGAGTGAGAAATCTGCTTTGTAAGTTTTGTGTTCATGCTTGTTTTTGCTCGATCTGCTTTATTCATGATGAATTAGTGAAATGGATAGCACACTCACGTTATATGTTGCATGATGATTCTATTGGTGTACTTGATTGGGTGTTCTGGGCATTTCGAAATTTTGATTACATAAAGGTGATGAAGATGTATGCCCTGTTGTGTACAAACCCTAGCCTGTTTCCAGTTTTTGTTCCAGAATCGTGTCTGCTATTATTGCTCATGATTGTATGAATCTTCCTCTATCATTACCATGCTGTTTGCTTGATGTTGTTTATGATGATTACATGATGATGATGATGAACATGCCCTGCTGCTGTTTTGAATATGCCCAGAAATCCACGTGAGTTGTGTTATTTATGTTTGGTTTATGGCTGCTTTGGATATTACATGAACATTGTTATTGCCTTGTTGATTGCCATGCCCTTCGAATTTTGGTTGAGGATGAACATTGAAGATGAACCAAAGCCATGCTGTAAACCCTAAGGGTTTCTAAAACCAGAAAATGTGAAGCATCCATTGGCCGTGCACTGTTTCATTGGCTGGTAGCCAATCACAACATTTCGTTGTGTGTACCAAAACGCAGAGTTTAGTTAAATGATGCGCTGAATTACAATTATGCCACTGTTGACCATTGTTTGACCCTTACACCATGTTATGTGATCATGTCTTGTTACAATTATTCACTCATCTTCTAAAATCCATTTTTCACTCAAATTAACTCCAAAAATCATGAAATTTTTTCCATCATCTTCACATGGATGTCTAGTATTTGATTATGATTTTTAATTAATTTTTCATTGGCTGGATTTTAATTGGTAATTGGTTTTCCAACATGTATGCACATTTGACACCCTTTGCCATTTCTTTTGTGAAATAATGATGATGCATCCTTTGGCCCTGAAATTTTTTTGTGGTAAGACTAGACTCATTTATCTTTGTTTTGATGTAAAGATTGTGCATTTATCATTTGTGGTTTGCTAGTTGTGAATTTTTGAAGTAGGGTGTGACAATTTGTGTCACACCAATGATATGCATTTTCCCAATTTTTGTTCACATGCTTCCTTACATCCAATTGACCCCAAATTTTGCATGAATGATATCTTACATGTCTAGTTTGTGTATGAATTTTCTGGGATTTAATCATGCTGTTTTCCATTTGATTGTGAATTTTATTCCCTGCCTAGTCAATTGTTGACTTTTTGTGCTACACATTGCCAAATCCTTTGGGAAATCCTCATACCATATTGTATGTTCATGAAATTTCATATGTGATAACTAGACACCTTGCGCTTTGCATTGGTGTTAATCTCATTCATTTCTCTTCTGTTTTCAATTTGATATGATTTTTTGAAGTTGACCCATGTTTGTTGACCTTCATTGTGCATGCTTGAATTATGTTGACTTCTTGATTTTAATTGACTGCCTTCCTCTCATCCGAATGCCATGAAATTTGACATGCTTGCCATGCTAGATGTTAGGATTGAGTGTGATTTATTTGTTAATTTTTGAGATTGTTTGGGTTAACTTTTGAATGAAGTCTTGTTGTTGACCTATTTGTTCTCCTTCTTGCCATGCTTTGCATTCTTTTGTGCATAAAATGACATTGATGCATGATTTGAATGTGAATCCAATTGAGATTACTTCTTAAATGTTTGAACATGAATTGGGTTGACTTTTCTTTGCTGTTTGACTTTTTTCCTTCATCTTTGACCCTAGGCTAGTCCTAGTGGTCTTTTAAGCTTACAATTGAGCTATTGTTTCAGGTTAAGCACCAATGCCTCAAAGATCATTCAAATTTGATTGAGTTGGATTATATATTGTGCTAACCCTTGTTTTGTAGGTGTGACTCATATGAGTTTGGCTTTGTGCCTTGGCACCTCTGTTTATGGTTGACTGTTGTTTATCCATTTCTTTTGGTTTGAACTGTTGACTTGTTTACTAATAAGTTTGACTTTTTCAGGTACTTTAGTTGCTTAAGTTCTTTGAACTTGCTTGCTTTGCTATTTAGCATTTGCTTTGAGGTATAAACCTTTCTTCTTCATGTAGTCTGGAGACCCGGTCTGTTATTTGACCGGGCAAACTGTCTGAAGTCCTCCTTAAGAGGCAATGCCTGTGTGTGTTTAAAATTGTCCCAAGCAGGAAAAGTCCTTCAAGTAAGGCAAATGGTGGAAGGTAGGGATAAGTAATCTATCCCCCACTATTCAGTGTGTCCTCTCTTTGCTCCCATTACATGGTTGAAGCATTGAGATAAATACCCAAGATCTAATCGAGTCAATAATGTGGAAAGAGCTCCATCTTTCTGAGCTCCCACACTTTCTTATATGCTCTCCCTGATCAGGGATAGAAGCAATGAGGCACACCCCTCATCTCCTTTTCATCTGCTTCACCTTAGCCTCTCAATGGCAAGGTTAAGAGCGACATTTACCTATTACAGTGGACTTTCAAAGTCAAACCCTCTTGTGTGAGCCCCCTTGTCTTGGCTATAGAGTGTGCTGTTTGATATTCATTGATTGATTGATTGCTTCATGTGCACTTGTTTGCCTGTATGTTATGCATTTCTCATCATCATCAATTGCCATTAGTGCATGATCATACCATTTGTCTGTGTGACTGCTATCATTGTTGTTTACCCATTGAGGACAATTGTAAGTCCATTGCTTTGGCATTTGCTCCTATGATATGGAAGGATAGAGTGTAAGACCTCATTGGTCACTCATATCTTCTGTTTTATCTGTTTGTATGTGAGGATACAGTTATAAGTCCCTGTAAGTTGGCATCTGTTGTCCTGTGATCATAATTTGATCTGTTTGATTGTATGTGAGGTTGCAGTTATAAGTCCCTGTAAGTTGGCATCTGCTTTCCTGTGATCATAGTTTGTTTATCTGTTTGTGTGAGAGGTTGCAATTATAAGTCCCTGTAAGTTGGCATTTGCATTCCTGTGATCATTTTGTTGCTTTTGGTTCTTGTATGTGAGGATCCATGGTAAGTCCCTGTAATGTGGCATTGGATTTCCTAGGACCATACTGTGGAGTTAACCTAAGTCCAGACAGATTGGTAGTTAACTTCCATTTCTCATTCTTGTTTTCTTTTGAGGAGATTAGTGTAAGTCCATTGAGTGGCCTCTGATATCCCATTTTGTTTTAGGAGATTGGTATAAGACCAGTGATTGGCATCCGATATCCGCTTTTGCTTCCTTTGTTTGTTTATTATTATCCATTGCTATTCCAAAGGACACACTTGAATCATCTCCCATATGATTTCAAGAAGTGAACCTTCTAAGAAGTTTTACAATCCATCTTCATCCATTCATCATTCATTATGTCCTAGACTTGTTCACACTTTATCTTTCAAATTTGACATAAGTGTTGTGCAAACATCTTCATGTTTTCAAATTAAAAACCTGGACTCAAGTCCTTGACCTTTTTCCAAACTCCATTTTCATAATACTTCCTTAAATTAATCTTAATCATACTTTGACTCCATTTTCATAATCATAATCAGTAACTTCACTCATTCACTTGTTTTGGCTTTGTCCATTAATCTTTTCGTACATGAGCTATAGGTTTGATTTATCTTAGTGGTTGATGTTAATCTCACCTTCTGTCTTTAGTGATTGAATTGTAAGTCTTCCTTGCCTATTATAGGGTTAACCCCTCCCTGGCAAGTTGAAGCTGTTCTCACATGGTGGACGTTGTTGTTTACATAAGGTTGAGTTTTCTCCCGTGGATAACGTAAGACCTAGGGTTTGTGTTTAAAATTGAACCTAACCCACTTTTGGAAATCTTTTAGCCGAACTACGGCGTTTTGATCCTTACCTTTGATGGAAGGTACGTAGGCAGCGGGTTTATCCGTTCAAACCCAATAATAAAATTGTATATTCTTTTCTCATCATCCCAATCATGTTTGCACAATACTTATGTCATAACAAATAACAATTTAATACAACAAGTGTGAAAAGGGCTCCCTAGGAGTACCTAGGACGTAGTGGGTGCCTAACACCTTCCCATTGCGTAATTTACCCCTTACCCAGACTCTCTGATCTTTTTATTAGTTTTTTACGTGTAAAACTTCTTAGGCTTTTGTTCGCTTTTTAGCCAGTCCTTTGGATAAATAAAAGTGCGGTGGCGACTCGAAATTTCATTGTATGCTTTGCTTATGGTTTAATCGATAAATCATATAGCGACGAATACACCGCTACAGTGACCCTATAGGTTTTCGCGGCGTTGGCAATTATATTAAATCATGTATTTAACATAATAAATAGTGAGCGGTATCTAGCAACACATCACTACTACCCAAGACACGAAAATGTCATGTGATCTGACAATTCCTTCTGTGATAATAATTATGTGTATAATTATCCTTTTGCCCTTATGTCTATATTGAACACAAGGCATAGACCGTGTCATCCTTGTCCAGTTCAATATTGGGCCCATAGACATTAATCCTGTTACGCAGGATGGGCAAACTCCATCTAGGTCACTCATGTCCCTCAACATGCTTCGTGGAGTACCCATCAATTGTCTTTATGGTTATCCAGTTACGGACAACGTTTGATCAGCAATAAAGCACTTGACTCTACATCTAGGGTCCATAGTGGTTTCAGGTCGAAGAGTGGTATACACCATTATCACCATGAGAATAACTTATGACACTTTGCATAACTTTCTATATAGTATTCTCATAGCGGGTCAATCCGGTATAAATATTACTCTTAATATTCATACCTATGTTTGAGACTTAAAAACTCCTTATCCATGATCCATGAGATGTGATCATCAGTCTATAAACATAATAGTCTTCATGCTTTAATGTTATCCCACTTCACAACAAAGCTCGACTACGGATACTTTAAGAATAGTGTCCTTATGTTTAATGTGATCTCATGATTTAAGTCATACTTGATACATTAAACGGACTAGCTATTCTAGGAACTTTATTAAACAAACATAATAAAGAAAAAGCCTTTTAATTATTAATAAATAATTCGATACAAACCAAAATTATTGGCCTTTAGGGCTTACACCAACAATCTCCCACTAGCACTAGAGCCAATTAGGCATACCCCTAATGCCCATAGATCTAGTATGGCCATCATGCTTCTGCTGCGCAGGAGGCTTTGTCAGTGAGTCAGCAATATTGTCAAGTGTAGGTACTCTGCATATTTTCACATCTCCTCTATCTATTATCTCTCGAATGAGGTGATAACGCCTAAGTATGTGTTTGGATCGTTGGTGAGATCTAGGCGCCTTAGCTTGTGCGATAGCACCATTGTTATCACAATAGAGACCAATGGGATCCACAATGCTAGGAACTATGTCAAGTTCACTAATCAACTTTTTGATCCAAACAGCTTCCTTTGCTGCACTTGAGGCAGCAATATACTCGGCCTCGGTTGTAGAATCAGCAATTGTATCTTGCTTTGAACTTTTCCAGCTCACAGCGCCACTGTTTAAGCAAAACACATAACCAGATTGCGATCTAAAGTCATCCTTATCTGTCTGGAAGCTGGCATCGGTGTATCCAATTACAGCCAACTCTTCCTGACCTCCATATATCAAGAATTAGTCCTTAGTCCTTCTCAAGTACTTAAGGATATTATTGACAGCTACCCAATGGGCATCACCAGGATCAGATTGGTACCTACTCGTTGCACTTAAAGCATACGAGACATCTAGTCAAGTACATAACATGGCATACATGATAGATCCTATTGCAGATGCATATGGAATCTTATTCATGCGATCCCTTTCTTCCTTAGTTGAAGGAGATTGTGTTTTTGATAGACACATGCCATGTTGGATAGGTATGAATCCTTTCTTGGAATCATGCATGTTAAAGCGTCTCAACACTTTGTCTATGTACGTACTCTGACTTAGGCCAAGCAGTTTTTGTGATCTATCTCTATAGATTCTGATTCCTAATATATAGGCTGCTTCACCTAGGTCCTTCATAGAAAAGCATTTCCCCAACCAAGACTTTACTTGTTGCAGGGTAGGGACATCGTTTCCAATGAGTAATATGTCATCTACATATAATACCAGGAACACGATCATGCTCCCACTAACCTTCTTGTAGACACAAGGCTCATCTTCGTTCTTGATCCATGAGTAATACATCACCTTGATCAGTTATGAGATATCAATACCTCTCAGGTAGGTGACGTATCCTGCCTGACCTACGTTGGTCTTGTTCTACTTGAGCAGGTTGCTCTTACACAACTATTTGTGTTTCCTGCTATAATTCCTCCATAGGTGTATCGATGCTTTGTGATTCTTGAATTTCTTCAAGCTCTACTTTCCTCCCACTGATTCCTTTGGAAATAAAATCCTTTTCTAGGAAAACTCCAGTTCGAGCGACAAACACTTTGCCCTCAAAAGGATTGTAGAAGTAATACCCTCTTGTTTCTTTAGGATACCCCACAAATAAGCATTTGTCAGATTTGGGCTCAAGCTTAGTTGAAATTTGTCGTTTCACATAAACTTCGCAACCCCAAATCTTCATGTAAGACATATGTGGTTTCTTACCACTCCATATCTCATATGGTGTCTTCTCAACCTTTTTTGGATGGAACACGGTTAAGTGTGTAAGCTGCTATCAATAGTGTATGTCCCCAAAAGGAGTTTGGAAGATCGGCGTGACTCATCATGGATCGGACCATGTCTAACAGGGTTCTATTTCTTCTCTCAGATACACCATTCCATTTGGGGTGTTCCAGGAGGAGTAAGTTGGGATAGGATCCCACACTCTTTCAGATGGTTATCAAACTCTAGGCTTAAATACTCACCACCTCGATCTGATCGAAGAGTTTTAATATTCTTACCTAGTTGGTTTTGTACTTCATTCTTGAATTCCTTGAAATTTTCAAAGGACTCTGGTTTGTGTTTTATTAAATACACATAACCATGTCTACTGAAATCATCAGTGAATGTGATGAAGTACTGAAAACCTCCTTTGGCTGGTATGTTCAGTGGTCCACATACATCAGTATGTATGAGGGCCAAAAGATCATTAGCTCTTTCACCTTTTTCCTGTGAATGGAGACTTTGTCATCTTTCCAATTAAACAAGATCTGCATGTCCATATGATTCATAATCAAAAGAGTCCAAGAGTCCATCTTTATGGAGTTTGGAAATGTGTTTCTCATTTATGTGGCCTAATCGACAATGCCAAAGGTAAGTTGGATTTAACTCATTAGGTTTCATCCTTTTAGTATTAATGTTATAAATAGGCATTTCAAGATCAAGGACATATAGTCCATTGTTCATTTGTGCAGTAGCATAGAATATATCATTCAAATAAATTGAGCAACAATTGTTCTTTATTATAAACGAAAAACCAAACTTGTCCAAACAAGAAACGGAAATAATATTCCTGCTAATTGCAGGTACATACTAACAGTTCTCTAACTGAATTATTAAACCACTAGGTAAAGTCAATACATAAGTTCCTACGGCTAAAGCAACAACCTTTGCTCCATTGCCAACTCGTAGGTCTACTTCACCTTTTGCCAAATCTCTACTCCTTTTTAGTCCCTACACATTGGTACAAATGTGAGAACCGCATCCAGTATCTAATACCTATGATGCAGAAGTAGATAAATTAATTTCAATAACAAAAATACCTGAAGTTGAAGTCTTTACTCCATTCTTCTTATCTTCCAGGTACTTTGGGCAGTTTCTCTTCCAGTGTCCGGTCTTACCACAATGGAAGCAGGTGCCTTCTTTTGCTATGCCTCCATTAGGCTTTAAAGCAGCAACGGTGGGTTTGGGTTTGGCAACTTCCTTGCCTTTCCCTTTATCACCCTGCTTGGTGGGCCTTTTGTTCTGTCTCTTTCCATTTCCGATCATCAGAATGGACTTCCCTTTTGACTTCAGATTCTGCTCAGCAGTTCTTAACATGGCAAGCAGTTCAGGAAGAGATTTGTCCATATCATTCATATTGAAATTTAGGATAAATTGACTGAATCCATCTGGCAACGATTGCAAGATTAAATCAGTCGCAAGTTCCTTTCCGAGGGGAAAACCTAATCTCTCAAGGTTTTCCACATACCCAATCATCTTGAGCACATGGGGACCTACAGGGGCTCTCTCAGCTAGCTTGCCTTGAAAAAGGGCTTTTGAAACTTCAAACCTTTCATGCCTTGCTTGCTCTTGACAGAGCATTTTAAGGTGTTCGATCATATCGAACGCTGCCATGTTCTCATGTTGTTTTTGCAATTCTGAGTTCATGGTAGCTAGCATGAGACAAGCAGTTTCATTGGCATCATCGACATGCTTCTTATAAGCATCTCTTTCTGCCTTAGGTGCAGAACTAGGAGGTTCCTCTTCAGGAACAGGTTTCTCCAAGACATACAGCTTTTTATCATGTTTGAGGACAATCCTCAGGTTTCGGTGTCAATCCAGAAAATTTGTCCCAGACAATTTTTCCTTATCAAGGATTGATCGCAAAATGTTGTTAGAGGTGTTTGTTGTCATGGTAATCTACATAAGGATTAATGAAAATATAAGTATCATTGACATATTTAATTAGGCCTTTAATTAAATATGCTCCCACTATTTTACTCAAAACAAATGACCATCATCATCTGATTCGGAAAATCCCGTTGAAAGATTTTCTAGTGGGTCGAGATCCATATTTCACTTCGTTCTAAGTCCGCGTAGGCGGATTACACAAAACTAGGTTATTTAGGTAGGAACTCCTTCCAATTGTATCTCATACAACTCTCGAAAATTTCAGTTGGGTGAATAACTCCTTATTCCAATCCATCATATGGATCATTCCCAACTCTTGCTTCTAGACATATATAATAATATTATAATTAAGTTTGACCCATCATTTTAGCAGTTTGGATATTACAATTATCCCATCGCACCTTACTAATACAGAACATGCACCTCGCGTAGGCGAAACCTACATTATCCGATACTAGTCTTGATGAGTGCTAAAACTTGGAAAGCAAACATATATAATATTATTGTAATTTGTTTAGTTAAGTTTGACCCATTGTTTTAACAGTTGGATATTACAATTATCCCATCCCACCTTACTAATATAGAACATGCACCTCGCGTAGGCGAAACCTACATTATCCGATACTAGTCTTAATGAGTGTTAAAACTTGGAAAGCATAAACTTAATATTTAATTTGAGGGAATTGCAATTTTTCTGATCTCACCGGATTATTTATCATATAAATTGTCTCTCACATGCATCAACATACATTCACATGCATCAACATACATACATACATAATGAAACAGTTATGGCCCCTAGCGCAATTGTTCTCCCAAGCCAATGAGAGAACCTAAGCTAACCTAACAACGATCTAAGCTTCTCCAAGCAAGATCTTCAAGGTTGTCCTCCTTTGGCATTGACTTCTTTGCTTTCTTCATAACATTATATTACATAAAAGAAACTTGTTTTACATACGAGGGAGTGAGATGAGAAAAGAAGTTACATTGAGAGATCAAAAGAGAGGCACGACACGCAAGTCGTATTTTAAAACCCAAAACAAAATAAAGGAAAACTAAGGCCATAACCGATCACCACAAGACAATAATAAACACATTATTATTATTATCAATTTTAATTCTTTTAATCAATTAAAACCAAATTAAATCTCGACGACCGATCACATTACGCAGAGTTAGCCGAACGAGTGAATTTTGCCTTGCGTTAACCGGTTAACCATATGCGTTAACCGGTTAACACTGTTTGAAATCTGTTCAAAATTTGCTTTCTGTCTTGCGTTAACCGGTTAACCAAATACGTTAACCGTTTAACATTGTTTGAAAATTTGTTCAAAATTTGTTTTTCTGTCTTGCGTTAACTGGTTAACCAAATACGTAGACCGGTTAACACTGTTTGAGAAACTTAGAAAGTTGTATTTCGTCTTGCGTTAACCGGTTAACCATATGCGTTAACCGGTTAACCATATGCGTTAACCGGTTAACACTGTTCGAAAAAGTGTTTAGAAAGCACAACTCTTGTGCAGTCACAACCCCAATCGCATAACTCTCTGACAACACAACCCTTGTGCCGTCACTAACCCTGATGCACCAATTTCAGACCGTCAAACACATCTCGATTGTTGATTCAGTATGATTGATCAACACGTCATTGCTTCACCATACTAATGTCGGATCAAGAAGCAAACGACCATTGATCGCTCAAAGGAAAACAACCATTGAGTGTTTGACTGAACGAAACAAGAACACTATATCATATATAATGTATTTTGCATCAGGATTACTTATATCATATATATAACTTGATCGATCTCAATTTAATCTTTGATTCATTCTGTCTTTAATCGTATTAATATAGAAAATAAACAATTATCAGATTCATGGTTTCGTAAGTGGCTCTGATACCACTGAAGGAGAATTGCCATCCAAGGCGCAGCGGAATTTAAAAATTTCTCCATTTAGTGATCCTTACGAATGAGCATGATCAGTGATAGAATCGTTACCTCTTGTGGCGATCACGAATGTTGAACGATGACAACGTCTCTACTCAATCCACACGAACGGATTCCTTCAATCTCAGTGCTAGCTGCCACGAATGAAGACTTTGAGTGAGAGAGAGAGAGAGAGAGAGAAACGAAATTGCAAGCAAGAGCGACAATGCTTCTACCCAAGGGTTCCATTTATAGAACCACTTGTGTGGGCTTCAAGCTAAAAAGCCCACTTAAGTGTATATGGCCCATATCTTATAATATGCCAAAATCACTTAAGTGTGTGGTACCTTACCATATTTTGTATTCTACTTAAGTACACCGTACCTTACAATGTTCTATAATTCACTTAAGGTGACCGTACATTACAGTATTCCTTAATTACTCTATCTCTCATCAATCCGTCCTTTGTGTGTGACCCTATAGGTTTTCGCGGCGTTGGCAATTATATTAAATCACGTATTTAACATAATAAACAGTGAGCGGTATCTAGCAACACATCACTGCTACCCAAGACACGAAAATGTCATGTGATTTGACAATTCCTTCTGTGATAATAATTATGTGTATAATTACCCTTTTGCCCTTATGTCTATATTGAACACAAGGCATAGACCGTGTCATCCTTGTCCAGTTCAATATTGGGCCCATAAACATTTATCCTGTTACGCAGGATGGGAAAATTCCATCTAGGTCACTCATGTCCCTTAACATGCTTCGTGGAGTACCCATCAACTGTCTTTATGGTTATCCAGTTACGGACAACGTTTGATCAGCAATAAAACACTCGACTCTACATCTAAGGTCCATAGTGGTTTCAGGTCGAAGAGTGGTATACACCATTATCACCATGAGAATAACTTATGACACTTTGCATAACTTTCTATATAGTATTCTCATAGCGGGTCAATCCGGTATAAATATTACTCTTAATATTCATACCTATGTTTGAGACTTGATAACTCCTTATCCATGATCCATGAGATGTGATCATAAGTCTATAAACATAATAGTCTTCATACTTTAATGTTATCCCACTTCACAACAAAGCTCGACTACGGATACTTTAAGAATAATGTCCTTATGTTTAATGTGATCTCATGATTTAAGTCATACTTGATACATTAAACGGACTAGCTATTCTAGGGACTTTATTAAACAAACATAATAAAGAAAAAGCCTTTTAATTATTAATAAATAATTCGATACAAGTACCAAAAGTATTGGCCTTTAAGGCTTACACCAACATTTCCAACAGGTAGTCATCGACAGTTTCCTCATCTTCCTCGATATCTTTAAGATCTTGTGCTTCTTCTTCAACTTGATCTAGGATACGCAATATAACATCGACATGCTCCTACTCAACATGAATCTCTTCTTGTTCCATATCTTCTTCAGATATATGTGCACTTCGACTAACATCATCAGTTTTCTTGAAATTTGTCTCAGCTTCATTAAAAACTACATCTATACTGGTGATACACCTAATGTGACCTGGCTCTAGTCACCATAACCTATAAGTTTTGACTTCTTCAGGGTATCCCATGAACATGCTTCTTAGAGCTCTAGGTTTGACCTTGTTCTGCCTAATGTGAGCATAGGCTATAAAACCAAATACTCTAAGTTTGTCAAGATCTGATGGATGCCCCGACCAAATTTCTTCATGTATGTTCATATCTAATGCAATGGAAGGACATTTGTTTATCAGATATGTTGTTGTCGAAAAAATCTCTGCCCAAAACACCTTCTTTTACCCAGCACTAGTCAACATGCATCTAACTCTTTCGAAAATGGTTAGATTAAACCTTTCAGTCAAACCATTTTTTGGGGAGTACCTGCAGTAGTTTTGTGTCTTGCAATACCAGAGGCTGCACAAAAACTGTCGGATGCATCATTGCAAAATTCAAGGCCATTGTCGATTCTCAACCTCTTAACCTTCCTGCCAGTCTGATTTTCGACCAGAGTCTTCCAACTTTTGAAGTTCTCAAAAGTTTCATCCTTAGTCTTCTGGAGGAGTACCCATAATTATTTTGAATAATCATCAACTATGGATAGAAAATACCTTGCTCCTGAATGTGATGGACACCTCGCAGGCCCCCAAAGATCAGCATGGATGTAATCAAGGGATCCATGTGTTCTTTGTTTTCCTTTGTTGAACTTCACTTTGCAAATTTTCTAAGTACACAGGGTTCACAAAACTTTATATTTTCGACTTTGTCTAAACCAAGTAGATTTTGTTTCCCCAATTCGATCAGACCCCTTTCACTGACATGGCCCAATCTCATGTGCCAAGTTTCTGTCTCCGACAAAGGTTTCATGGATGTCACATCTGCAGAACCACTGACAACTTCAGCCTCAATGGTATACAAGTCTTATTTCTTCACGCCTCTTAAGACTTCCTTTGACTCCTTCATGACTTTTAGAATACTTTTATCTCCTTGGAAAATATATCCTTTCTTGTCGAATTCACCAAGAGAAATCAAATTTCTCTTCAAATCAGGTACATACCTGACTTCAGCCAACAACCTTATTGACTCATCATGGAGTTTGAATCTCACAAACCCAACACCTGCAATCTTGCAAGCTTTATTGTTTCCAAGCAATATAGATCCACCATCTTGATCACATAGTTCCTCTAACAAGTCTTTGTTTGGATTCATGTGCCAAATGCAACCTGAATCCATAATCCACTCTTTACTTGAGTCGCTGCTTAAAGCTACAAGAACATCAGATGAGTCGAAATCATCTTAAATAATGGTTGTGTTGCTATTATCCTTACCTCCTTGATCTTTCAGGCATTCAGAACACGCTTTTCTTGTATGACCCTCCTTATTATAATGATATCATCGAATACTATATGCATCACCACTATAATACTTATGCTAACTTTTACCTTTCTTCTTGTCGAACTTGCCATCTCTCTTTGTGAATTTCACCTTAACCGACATACCTTCACCAGTCGAAGATGGCATGTGCTCCTTTCATTCATTCAAATTCTTAGAGTACAAGGCTGGTTGAACTTCTTCAAAGGTCAAATATTCTCTTCCATACAAGAGAGTTTCTTTGAAGTGAGCATGTGTTCTGGGAAAAGCACACAACAGTAACAACGCTTAATCTTCATCCTCAATTTTTACATTGATATTTTCAAGATCAAGAATCAGTTTGTTGAACATATCCAACTGTTCAGTCAGAACTTTGTCTTCACTCATCTTGAATGAATACAAAGCTTGCTTCAGGTAGAGGCGATTGACCAATGATTTGTTCATGTACAAACTTTCGAGTTTCTCCCAAAGACTCGACATCATCGTCTTCTTCAAAACCTGTCGAAGAACCTTATCACCAAGACTCAATAAGATGGTGTTGTGGGATTTCTCTACCATAGTCAATTTTTATTTATCCTTTAACGCATCGTCCATGGTTGTGGCTCCCTTCAACGCGTTTAAACAACCCTGCTGAACCAGTAGCATTTTCATCTTCAAGCACCACAGACCGAAATCGTTCACTCCGGTGAGCTTTTCAATCTCATACTTTATCGACGGCATCTTCTCCATGCTCACCGCACCAATTTTTTGTGAAAACGATGTCGTGATTACAAATTATAATTAGTCTTGATCGATAAAAAACCCACAATTATTTCAAATCTACCTCTTAATTGATCATGGATCATTTAAGGTACTTTGGATTGATGCATAAGTTTGTCTTAAGTGTCATGAAGTATTGATTGATATAATGAACCACTCTCATAGCCTTGGTGCTTGATTCGTTCTCTTTTCTTTTTTGTGTGGCATAACTTTAGGAGAATGATTTACATATAATTTCTCTAGCATATATTAACACAAATATTATTATTTTCCGGCCTCAGATAGTTGTGACTTCTATATAAGTCCAATTAAAATTGCTTAATATAACGCCTAAATTTGTCCCGAAAGCAAGTCATTTTCATAAGTGAGATTGTAAGTCTCCTTTTCACTTATGAGAGCTAGTGGCATACGTGTTAATTTTATCCAAGTTGGAGCCCTTCTCATAGGTGATGTAGAAGTCCATATTTTCATACTTATGGGTGAATAGTTGAGTGTTCTCCAAAAAATAACAAATCATCTTTCTCTTTTTGATCACTAACATCACTTACTAACATATTATTATATTAATTTTACTTTAATGTCATTTATCTTATGCTCTTTATTCTTTTGTCATTTACTTTATGCTTTTATTTTTAGCATCTCATCTCATATTGTTTGTGCTTATGTTATTTGTTCTTTGTCCATTTGGAATTTCATGTTCTTTTAAAGACATTAATAAAGGAAAAACCCCTAAAACATTGTTTCTCTACATTCATTGGATTTGAGGTTAGTATCCTTAGCATTATTATGGAGTTATAGACTTAGAATTAGGATTTTGACCTTTGCTTTGGGAGCTTGTGGTTTGACACCTTGAGATTCATCTGGTACCTTTGATTTTGGACTTCTTTTGAAAACTTGGCTGGGTTATTTTGGTTTCATCTGATACAAGGATTATTCTTTGCTTATTGGCTTGCTTGAGGCTTAATCCAACTGAGGCAATTCTTGCTTGACTTATGTCATAAAGCTTGCTATCTCTTGGTTAGATATTTCCTCCATAGCTTTTATTTTATGCTCTAGGATAGTCTCTTCTTTTCCTCTCTTTATTTAATTTTCAAAATCTTCTCTCTTTTTTTCAAAACCTTCTTGTTTTCAAACTTGAACCATTTTCTTAATAAACCTTGACTTTTTGTCAAGTGATTTTCAAAATCTTTTTCTTAATAAAATGCTAATACATCTTAAGAGTATTCAAACCAATTTCAAAAGACTTAAAAAAGACATAACTCATTCAGACTATTTTGTGCCCTTTGTGCACTTTTTCTTTTGAAACTCTTCTCAAAATTTAGACACGAATATTTCCATAGTTGAGATATAATCCTCTTATCCCTATAGCATTTATGGTAATTCTTTTCCACTTAAGAGAGCTAGTGGCATACTTGTTAATCTTTATCTAAGTTGGAGCCTTTCTCATGATGATACAAAGTTCTCATACTTGTGGGTGGTTAGTTGAGTGTTCTCCTTAAAATGACAAAATGTCTTTTCACTAAAAAAATGAATCAAAAATAAACATCTTTGTTATTTTTACCACTAACTACGAGGTTTTGATCCCTCATTGCACTTTATTGGTACGTAGGCATGAGACTCAGGAAGTCTTGGCAAACACAAAATTATGAAAAACATTTCTCTTCTCGTCTCCCCAATCTTTTGTAAACAACACCATTTTTTAGCCAAAATGTACAGATTTTCAGAGAGTTTCCTATAAAGTACTATAGATGTTTAGGGTGCTAATACCTTCCATTTGCATAACCAACCTCCGAACCTTTATCTCTGCTTTTATTAGTTTTATTTTAAAACTTCTTTGGGTTCTGTTTGTTCTTTTTCCCTTTCCTTTGGAAATAATAAAAGTGCGGTGGCGGCTCTTGCTTTATGAGTTAATTTAATCAATAGCTTAATCTCAAAAATTTTAATGTTACAGTAGGTACCAAGATGATCTTGTTGATTCTCATTGGGTTGCTGTCAAGAATACCCTTAAGTACTTGATAATGACTAATGACTAATTCTTGATATATGGAGGTCAGGAAGAGATCTTTGTAATTGGATACACTGATGCTAGCTTCCAGACAATTAATGATGACTTTATATTTCTATCTGGTTATATGTTTTGCTTAAATGATGGTGTTGTGAGTTGGAAAAGTTCAAAGCAAGATATAATTGTTGATTTTACTACTGAAGCCGAGGAAATTGCTTCCCTAAATGCAGAAAAGGAAGCTGTTTGGATCAAGAAGTTCATGAGTACACTTGGCATAGTCCCTAGCATTGTGGATCTCATTGATCTCAATTATGATAACAATGGTGTTATCGCACAAGCTAAGGATCCTAGATCTTACCAATGATCCAAACACAGACTTAGGCGATTTCACCTCATTTAAGAGATAATAAATAGATTAGGTGTGAAGATATGCAGAGTACCATATCTTGACAATGTCGTTGACCCACTAACAAAACCTCTTGCGTAGCAGAATCATGATGGCCATACTAGATATATGGGTATTAGGGGTATGCCTGATTTACTCTAATTCTAGTGGAAGATTATTGGTGTAATCCCTATAGGTTAATAGTTTTATTATAACTTGGTACTTATATCAAATTATTTATTAATAACTAAAAATACATTTCTTTATGTTTGTTTTTACAAAATAGTAAAGTCCCTAGAATAGCTAGTTCGTTTAATGAAATGTTAAATGTGACTTAATCATGAGGTCTCACTAAACATAAGGATATTATTCTTAAAGTATCATGAGATCTCATATATGACTCTTGACTTGTATACAACGTAATGTCAAACTCTTCTGTGTAATATTTACTTGATTGACGTTTCTTGAATCTTCCAATATCATCCATCTGGTCCAATCCTTTATGTGTAGCAATCACCCCTTGATCATACCGATTCCTTAAGCGATGAATTGTCTGAAGATTTGAGAAGAACTTCGTCTTGTATGTAGCCTTCCACACAGCCACTACCAAGGAAATCTGGGGAGAAGAGCGTCTTTCTTTTCACTGGAATTTGTCAACACCAATGACAATCATCTTAAACTTGCAAGCTACCTGAAAAGCTTTACCCAATCTTCAAGAACGATTAGTTTTAATATGGAATCTCCTTCAATTAATTATAAATCTCTCATTATCAGATCTAAAATCAAACTAAAGTTGAAGATGAAATAAATTTGTTGCAAGAGTTTTTTCAACTTTCAAAAGTGAGAGGGTGTTGGTTTATCAGAAAATCACAATGTTGATTATGAGATTCACACATGAAAAGTGATGACAAAATGATTTTATATATGCTTGAGATTAAGTACAAAAATGGATGGAAAAGTTAGTTAGATTCGAGTAAAGTGAATTTCATGATTTGAGCCAAATGAGAAAGTAGTGTGAACCAGGATCTCATAATGAAAGTGACCCATTTTCCTGTGATTTGACTGTGATTCGAGTCACACAGGTTCATGATTTGAATCATGTATTAAGCCTGATTCGAATCAGACATGGTAGTGGCAAATAAGAAGTTTATGATTCAAGTCATGTACAAACTGTGATTCAAATCACATAATAGCATGACTCGAATCAGGTGTAATCTATGATTCAGATCACACACACTAAAAGTTTCTTGTTTTGCCTCTATTTTGATTGATTCGAATAATGGATTGTGAGTGATTTGAATCACATACAAGAAATCTCAAATTTTCAAGTTTTTCAAAATAGTTTGAGATTTCACTTCCTACATGACTTGAATTAATATCACTTGTGGTTCTTGTTTCACTAACTCAGGCAATTGACTTAAATCATCATGATCAAAACTCAAATAAAAAAATTAGTTTATGCATGCTAAAAATGAATCGTTTTAAAACTTGATTCAAAGAGGATGTGCAATTATGAAGGAGACTCAATAGTCAAAGTAAATGAGAATGAAAGCGATAAGACAATAAACAAAATCACAGTATTGGTGTACTCCCTGTAGCGGTGTATTCGTCGCTATATGATTTATCGATTAAACCATAAGCAAAGCATACAATGATTTCGAGTCGCCACCGCACTTTTATTTATCCAAAGGACTGGCTAAAAAGCGAACAAAAGCCTAAGAAGTTTTACACGTAGAAAACTAATAAAAAGATCAGAGAGTCTGGGTAAGGGGTAAATTACGCAATGGGAAGGTGTTAGGCACCCACTACGTCCTAGGTACTCCTAGGAAGCCCTTTTCACACTTGTTGTATAAAATTGTTATTTGTTATGACATAAGTATTGTGCAAACATGATTGGGATGATGAGAAAAGAATGTACAAGTTAGTTATTTTTGTGTTCGAACGGATGAGCCTGTTGCCTACGTACCTTCCATCAAAGGTAAGGATCAAAACACCGTAGTTCGGCTAAAAGATTTCCAAAAGTTAGTGGATTCAATTTTAAACACAAGCCCTAAGGTCTTACGTTATCCACGGGAGAAAACTCAACCTTATCAAACAACAAGTCCACCATGTGAGAACAGCTTCAACTTGCTAGTGAGGGGTTAACCCTATAATAAGCAAGGAAGACTTACAATTCAATCAACTAAGGACAAATAGGTGAGATTGACATCAACCAACTAGGATAAATCAAACCTATAGCTCATGTATGAAAAACTTAGCAAGAATGGACAAAGCCACAAAACAATTGAATGGGTGGAATTAATTGATTATGAGTATCCATGAAAGTATGGTCAAAGTATGGTTAAGATTAATTCAAAGAAGTATTATGAAATGGAGTTTGAAAAAAAAGTCAAGGACTTGGGGTCCAGGTTTTTAATTTGAAAGCATGAAGATGTTTGCACAATATCTATCTCAAGTTTGAAAGTAATGTGTGAAAAGGTTCAGGACATAATGGGATGAATGGATGAGGATGGATTGTAAAACTTCTTAGGAGGTTCACCTCTTGAAATCATATAGAAGATGATTCAAGTGTGTCCTTTGGAATAGGCAATGGATAATAACAAACAATCAAAGCAAAAGAAGCAAGTCAACAAAGGCGGATACCGGATGCCAATCACTGGACTTATACCAATCTCCTAAAACAGAACTGGATATCAGAGGCCACTCTATGGACTTATACTAATCTCCTCAACAAAGAAATGAAAGCGGATACCGGATGACAATCTATCTGGGCTTATACCAATCTCCAACAACAAAGACAAAATTTGGATGTCTGATGCCAATCTATCTGGGCTTACTCTAACCTCCAACATATGATCATAGGAATACAAATGCCAAATTACACGGACTTACAATTGCATCCTCACATACAATCAAACAATGCAACATATGATCATAGGAAAGCAAATGCCAACTTACAGGGACTTACAATTGCATCCTCACATACAATCAAACAATGCAACAAGCAAAAATAAGATGAGTGGCCAATGAAATGGTCTTATACTCACTTCCATATCATAGGAACAATGGCCAATGAGTGGTCTTACAATTGTCCTCAATGGGGAAACAACAAAGATATGTCATAAAGACAAATGAGATGATCATGCACTAATGAGCAATTAATGATGACAAATGCACAAAGCATGCAAGCAGACATGTGTATATGAGATAAGCAATCAATCAATGAAGTCATTCAGCACACACTATAACCAAACAATCAGGCTCATACAAGAGGGTTAGGCATTGAAGCCAACTGGAATAGGGTTAATGGTGCTCTTAACCTTGCCATTGAGGGGCTAAGGTGAAGCAGATGAAAGGATATGAGGGGTGTGCCCCATTGCTCTTATCCCTGGTCAGGGAGAGCATTTAAATATCAGAAGGTGTGGGAGTTCAGAAAGTAGGAACTCTCTCCACAGATTATTGACTCGATAGATCTTGGGTTTGGATCTCAATGCTACAACCATGTAATGGGAGCAAGGAGAAGACTCACAGAATAGTAGGAGATAGGTTACATATCTCTTTGATCTACCCATTGCCTTATTAAAAGGACTTTTCCTGCTTGGGACAAATGTAAACACACACAAGCATTGCCTCTTAAGGAGGACTTCAGACAGTTGCCTGGCCAAGTAACAGGCCAGGTCTTCCAGACTACATGAAGATAAGGAATTATACCTCAATGCAAATTGCTATTAAGAAAAGCAAAGCAAGTTCTTAAAGAACTAAGCAACTAAAGGTACCTGAAACCAGTCAAACAGAATCAGTACACAACTCAAAGTCAAATCAAATAAGATAGGGATCAACAGTCAACACAATCAGTTAAATGTGCAATGCACAAGGCTCAAAGCATGTGAGCCAAGCAACCTACAAAACAAACAAGTTAGTCATGATAATCAATCAAGCTCAATCAATTTGTAATGATCTCTTTGAAACATTTGTTGCTTAACCTGAAACAATGAACTCAAACATGAGCAACAGGACCACTAGGACAAGCCTAGGGTCAAAAAGGGATGAGAAAGTCAAAACAGCAAGTGACAAGTGTCCAAAATCAAGTTCAAACAATCAAGAAACAAACTCAATTGGTTTCATGTTCATATCATTCATCAATATCATTTCATGAACAAATTAGGTCAAAACATGGCATATGGAAGCTCATAGAAGTCAACAGCAAGACTTAACTCAAAACCAATCATAAACATTTCAATAAATTATCAAATAATCCATGATCAAACATAATCCATAACATGATATGCATATCAAATTTCAGCTCATTTGGATCAAGGGAAGTAGGTCAATGAAAATCAGAAAGGCAAGGCAAGTTCAAGCATGCTCAAAGAAGTCAACCAAACATGCACCAACTTCAATAAATCATAAATCAGTGATAACATATGAGAAAAGAATGGGATCAAAACCATGGCAAAGTTTAAGATGTCTACTAATCACATGTCAAATTTGATGTTCATCCAATTAAGTATGAGAATTTCACAAAGCAAATGAGAACATGTGTCACAAAAAGTCAACATATGACCAAACAGGGGAGAAAATCCCAAACAATTAGGAAATGGCATCAATAATTCCATACAATTTCACATGTAAACTAGACATCCACAAGTATGTTCATGCAAAAATTCAGATCAATTTGAGTTCAAGAAGCATGGCAAATAAAATCATGAAGTTGGACATCAATGGTGTGACACAAATTGTCACACCCTAATTCAAAAAATCATAACTCACAAACCAGCAATGATAAATTCACAAACTCTACACCAAAATCACCATGAATGTGTCTAATTTAAGCACAAAAAATTTCAAAGGCATTGGATAAAGCATCATCATTTCACAATTGATTTGGCAAGACATACATAAAATGAGTACATGTCACAAACCCTAGCACAATTAAAAATCCAATGATGCAAAAAATCTGGAAAAATCATGATAAAAAACTAGAGATCATACAGAGCATTTTGCAAAAAGTCCCATGAATTTTGGATCAAAAATGGATGTGCTATGATTTTTGTAAGTTTGTGTTCAAAATGAAATAATTATTGAAAAAACAACATGAATTAATGGGACAATGGCACGGCAGTGGCATTTTTGAAAATACTTGGAACTGTTAATGAAACGCAGCGTACAACTTATCCTGCGTGTCACATGTTTATTGGCGCATGGCAATGGAACAGGAGCTTCCTCATGCAAACAAAACAAACCATCGACCAAAACATGAGCAAAACGAGATTCTGGGTTCATCTAGGGTTTAGCTACAGTACATCATCATCTTCATCAACCAATCGTGAAATTTTTTTGCCCAGAAATGGAAATCAAATACATCATTCGAATCAGCAGCCAACATATATTCATAATCTAACATCCATTAACATCAATTCAAGCTAATAAGAAAGAACCATGCAAAATCATATTTGAACATCCAATTTCATTTCAGCATAACTTTCAGATTACTCAACCATTTTCAGTGATTCAAAGCTTAAAATGATCATGGCAAAGAGATCTATAAGAAGCATATCATGGTTTTGCAAATAGTGAGAGTCGAAAACTTACTTGATTTTGAAGGTAATGATGAAACAATTGTGATTTGGTCGTGTAAGGCTGAAACAGTTATTCTACAAGCTTCCAAATGATGAATGATTGAAGGAATTTGGCTCAGCTTCCTTGGGTTTTGCTCAAATCGAAATTGGCCATGGATGAGCTTTGATGAAGCAGAGCTGGAAAGGCTTTACAGCTGGGAAATCACACTTGCAATAGCTCCCAAATGGCTGGTAGGTGATGAAACAAACAAGCAATGGACGAGTTCTTCGAAGATTTTCCAAGAAAAGTTCAAATGTGCAAAATGAGGATTTTAGAGAAAATGCAATTTTTGGTCTGTTTAGTGAAAGGTGGCTAGGGTTTTCCAACAGAAAATGGAGAATATATATGCTGTTTAATGTTGGTTTAGTTTGGTTAATGGAAATGTAATCCCAATTTGCTAAAAGAGGTGTTTTGCTAATTGATCAATTTTCACTCAAATGGCAAGGTGTGTGTGTTACAGCTGCGAATTGGGCCTTGGCACACATCCAAAACATGTTTTCTGATCATTTGCAAGTGGTAAAAATGGTTGGAATTGGTTATTTTGAGAACTCATTTTTTCACCTCACTTGAATTAATTCATGCTACCTCAAAAATGCCATTTTGATTGGTGAACTTTTGGTGAATTATGATGACATATTTGGAAAGAGGGCATCAAATATGACTTGTAGCAAAAAACCCCACCCAACTTGGCCAAATGGTTTGGAAGATATGGCCTTTTGAAGTTCAAAAATTTTTGAGAATGATTTGATCATAACTTGCCAACCATAAATGGGAATTGAGTGTTCTTGGACTTTTTGGAAATGGGAGAACAAGATCTTCAACTTTTATGTTGGGAAAAAATTCATTTGAAGCTTGTATGATGATGTAAGTTTAGGATCAAGAAGTTTCCATTTTTGGCAAATTCCAATTACAGGTCAACTTTCTATTTTTGGAAATTTCTTGTCTGACTTCAAATTCTTCACTGTGGATGTTTGACATGTTGTATGAGGCTTATATGGACATGAGTGAGACCTCTCAGACCAATTCCCATCATCAAATCACTGATTAAATGGACAGTTGACCAAGGTTGACTTCAGTTGACTTTACTAGGGTTTTGCTTGACTGAACCATGTTCTGATGAATTCCAAGCCCCTACCACTTGAGATCTTGACTCCAAATGATGTCACAACTTATATGAACTCTTGATGATTGATCATGGTGCCCAAATTCTTCAAGAATGGCCACCATCCATTGCTTAATGACTGATTTGACTGTTTGACTGTAGATTGCTTCAGCTGCAAGTAACATGGTTAGATGACAATATTTTTGTACTTTTGGTTAATAGACAGATGAAAAGAAATGATATACAAATGCAATACATGCTTGGTGATCAAGAACCACACTCACAAGATACCCACCCACTAGGAGGGAAACTAGGGCATGCAAAGATCCTTGAGGCAATGATGTGGTATGATAGGCCATGAGGGATCTTAGGGCCAAAATTGGGGTCTTACAGATGCCCCTATTTAAGGTCATTCTAGCCGGAGAAGTGGAGTTTAGAAATCTTCATCTCGACGCGGTAGAATGGGCTTAAATAACAGTAATGAGACAAATTTTGGTCCCTAAGAGACCTCATGATGCAAATGTATGCATGTAAAAGACACAAATTCTGTGGGGAATATGATTCACACAGAAGAAAAGACGATCCATCGGAGTAATACACTCACCAGGAACCGAGACTCTAACAAGATTCTTGTTGGGAAAAGACAAAACTGATACAGCGTGAACAAGACACGACTCTGATTAGGGAAACAGAAATCAGATTGGAGACCTCACAAGGGAGTGAAGGACTCACACTGGGGAAAAGAACTCCAAAGGAAAATAAATCCATTAGAAAGACACAAGCTGACTCCTGGGGAGAAGCAACAGGAAAACTTCATTGAGGAAGCACCAAAGAATGAGGTGTTACCGATATAAGGGTAACAAACTCAGGAAGAATGAATATCTAAGACCGGTATAAGGGTGAGAGATATCAATCAACCAAACATCTGAGAAAGACCTGAAAAAGGTACATAACCTCAGGAAAATCTGACTCCACAAGGGACCGAGGTCATAATAGGGAGCAGAAAGGAAGGAACACCAGAGATACCGAGGTATATAATAGGTGACCGACCAAAGCGTGAATTGGTATATATGCCAAAACACTCATCATCCGAAAGGAGGGCTTGAAAAAGCAAATCGACTTACAGGATGGACATTCGAATCCACAACGGGAAAACGAATCTTACTCAACTGGGGACACAAACCCAAAGAGTGCATGAGATACAATATCCATTACCGGCAGACCGTGGATAAGAAAACTCGCATGAGATTTATTATCTATTACCGTCAGAACGTAGATAATAAACTCGCATGGTAAGAAACACCAGAGATACCGAAGTATATAAAAGGTGATCTACCGAAAACGTGAGTTGGTATATACGCCAAAACACTCATCATCCAGAACACAAACTGGTTAAAGGATGGATATTCGATTCTACAAAGAATACGAATCTTACTCGACTGGGGAATATCAACAAAGGACTCCAACCAAAGAGCGCACGAGACATATTATTCATTACCGGCAGACCGTGAATAATATACTCGAAAGGAAAAGACACCAGAGATACCGAAGTATATAATAGGTGACTAACCAAAAAGAGACAATCGATACCAAGCATCCGGGTAAACGAAAGACAACTCAAAGGGATAAATTGCAAGCATCCGGCAATTATCCAGCAACAAGAATATTCGACTCCGCAAAGGGAAATAACGAATCTTACTCAACAAAGAAAACGCAAAAGGCTTCGACTGAAGAGTGCATGAGATATATTATTCATTACCGGCAGACCGTGAATAATACACTCGCATGGAAGATTATCCACAACCGGTTACTGGGTTAATAAAGGATAAATCAACCGAAAAGAAAGGCATCGGGATACCAAACTAGGTATATAATGAGGACCGATCAAAGGGAGCAACAGACATTACCAACAAGAGGGTAAATGAAAGAAGACTCGCTGGGATGCATTGATGACAATCAATGATCCGGGGAACACAATCACTGACAAAAGGTGAAAGGACCCGCTGGGGATAAAATTGCTAGCATACGGCAATCATCCACAAAAGACTTGCTGGGGATATAAGTGCTTATCTGAGCAACTTATCCAAGCGAAGGAAAAAATCAACATCAAACATTAGATGAAGATAAACCACAAAGAGGGGATTACATCTACCAAAAGAAATTGGATAGAAAACCACAGAAGAGTAACTGTCATCGGTTGGGATGAACAACAAAGTTAACTCTGCTAGTGGAGAAAACAGGGTTTATAACTACCGATTACCGGGTAGAAAACCAACAACTCTGGCTGGGGAATAAAAGGTGTATAACCACAAATTCTGCCAAGAAAGCCAGGAAAAATAGGACTTATAACTACCGGTATGAGGGTAGAGGCCCAAAACTACTCCGCTGGGGAACAACCCACTGGGAAGCACAAGACATTTGACAAGTAGTCAATTCGGGAATAATCCGAAAAGACAGACTGAATCAGGACATATCCTAATGAGGATGTAACTCAAATAGGAAAATCCATCCCAATATATGTGTTGGGAGGAAACGGAAGAAACCGTCATCCACGAGGATATATCTCAGTGGGGAACTGCAGAAGGAAAGACCAACACTTTCTGCTTATGGGGCTGACTCTATATGGAGAGATTTTGACACCCGACATCTGCTAAGGGAAGATCTATAAAGAAGATCTATATCACCCGTTGCAGGAGACACGACAAACAAAAGATATATGGCGAAAAAATGCAACATGAATATCTGAATGTTTATGAGTATGCATGAATATGCGTGATTTATGTTTGATGAATGCTGACAAAATAGACAATTCTAACACAACAGGTCCAGGAATCAAACGCCCGGTATTATACTTCCAGGGGAAAAACCAGCTAGAGAGCCAATCTGCGGAGATCTATATGCTGTCAAGCAAAGATCTGCGGGTACTGCTGAAGAAGCAGAGGGTCGGAGATATCAGGAAACAACCCAATCAGGGTACAGAAAGTTACAACAGGCAAAACAGCCACCAAGACGAATCTGTTGGAGAACAAGAGAAAACCCAAGATATCTGCAGGGGATCCCAGTGTTAACTGAGAAACAAAGGGTGCATTGCACAAGCACGAACTGCTGTAGAAGCAACTCCACATAACTCCGCTGGGGAACAACCCACTGAGGGAGAATGTACCACACAAGTAGATTCTGCAACAAACCACTCTACTTGGGGAGAATACACATAGCAAACTGATCACAACAAGTAGATTCTGCAATATAAGCCACTCTACTGGGGATCACAAACAGTCAGGAAATCAATCCATTCTCTGGATGCTAGAGCCATCATCCGACCAAACTGGGGATTGAAGGAGTATTCAGCAGGCAAAACTGCCACAACAAATGTTCTGCAGACTATGCTGAGGAAAAGATGGATGCAATATACTGGGATGTCAACCCAAATCAACCACTGAGTAGGAAAATAATTCCTGCTCTGCTGAAGAAAAAAACTCTGATGGAGAGATAGCAACAATTCCGCAGACGACTTCGCCGGGGAAAAGGTAAAGTACCGGGTATCAAACCGCTGACTTACCGAGTCTTTAAAAAGAAAGCGATTGTGCTGAGGAAACAGACAATTCCGCTGGCAACTGCACTGGGAAGAGTGACAACAACTCTGCTCGCGACTCCGATGGGGATATCAATAACAGCTCTACTCGTGACTGTGCTGAGGAGACAAATAAAGTCTGGGGCAGGCGACCCATTGGAGAAAGTGACGGGGCACCAAGATGACAAACCAATCAACCGCCGAAACTCACAAGGAAACACCCATGCTGGGGAAAACTGCTGCTGGAGAAAACGAAGTCTTCAACAACACCCTGTTTGCGACTATACTGGGGAACAACCCCCACCAACAACTCTGTTTGAGGAATCATCCTCAACAAAGATCTGAAGAAAGAAGATACAACCAAACCAGGAATATGAACGAATGTCTTACCTGTTGGAAATCATGCCACCCTCGGGAGAGCACTGAGATATTCTTGAGTATCCTTTCAATATTGTGAATGTTCACTTTGTTTAAAACAATATTTTTGAAAAATTTATTTGTTTAAAACAATGACATTTTATCAATTTAAAATATGCAAAACATTTGTTGAATTGAAACAAATAAGAATGCAAATAATTGGATAAAAAGCTCAAATTGATTTGATGGAATGGTAGCCTGCAAATGGCAAGACTCCATAGATCTGTACAAATTTGAAATCAGTGATATATATTGGAAGAGGGCTACATTGAACATAATGATCCTTTCTCTACCAATTTGAATCTCGATGTATCCGAAGCTTCGGTTGACGACGAATCGGGAATCTTCTGACGAAATGACGACTGGTGAACAGAAAGTCTTGTCAGGATGCAATCGCTTGCCAAATCCCTAATTTTTGCCTAGATTGCCCCAGGGTGAGGTACTCAATCTAGCGGGATGCAAATATTCTTTTTTTTTTCAAGTCTCTAATTTTTGCCTGGATTACCCTTGCGGGTTCTCCACCGAGACGCTCATTTTTTCCTAAGCCGCCCTTTCGGGTTTTCAACTTAGCGAGCTATTCTGTTTTTCATTTGCATATACTTTTTTTCTAGGCAAAGTATCTCTTGACTGCATCTGAATTCACAGGACGAGTGAAATACTCCCCATCCATTGTTGTAAGCATCAAAGCACCGCCTGAAAAGGCTCTCTTAACAACATATGGACCCTCGTAGTTTGGAGTCCACTTGCCCCTGGAATCGGGCGCGAAAGACAAAACTTTCTTGAGCACAAGGTCACCTTCTCGGAACACACGAGGCTTGACCTTCTTATCGAATGCTTTCTTCATTCTCTGCTGATATAGCTGACCATGGCACATGGCAGTTAAACGCTTCTCTTCGATCAAATTCAATTGGTCGTAACGACTCTGAATCCATTCAGCATCAGTCAACTTGGCTTCCATCAAGACTCTCATTGATGGGATCTCCACCTCTACTGGGAGAACAGCTTCCATGCCATAAACAAGAGAGAAAGGGGTTGCCCCTTTTGAATTGCGTACAGACGTACGATATCCATGCAAAGCAAATGGCAGCATCTCATGCCAATCTTTGTACGTGACAGTCATTTTCTGGATGATCCTCTTGATATTTTTGTTAGCAGCTTCAACAGCCCCATTCATCTTAGGTCTGTAGGGAGAAGAATTATGGTGTGCAATCTTGAATTCAGCGCATAACTCATCCATCATCTTGTTATTCAGATTAGATCCATTATCAGTAATGATCCTCTCTGGCACACCATAACGGCAAATCAGCTGGTTCTTGATAAACTTCACGACCACCTGCCTGGTTACATTCGCGTATGAAGCGGCTTCAACCCATTTGGTGAAGTAATCAATTGCTACGAGAATAAACCGATGTCCGTTGGACGCTTTCGGCTCAATCATACCGATCATGTCGATTCCCCACATAGAGAAAGGCCATGGTGACGAAATCACATTCAGAAGTGTCGGAGGAATATGAATCTTATCCGCATAAATTTGACACTTGTGACATTTCTTCACATACTTGCAACAGTCAGACTCCATTGTCAGCCAATAGTAGCCCGCTCTCAACATCTTCTTAGCCATGGCATGTCCATTGGAATGAGTACCAAATGAACCCTCATGGACCTCAGTCATCAACAGGTTTGCTTCGTGTCTATCCACGCATCTGAGCAAAACCATATCAAAATTTCTCTTATACAGCACTTCACCACTGAGTTAGAAACTGCCTGACAACCTTCTTAAAGTTTTCCTATCTTTCACAGATGCCCCAGATGGGTAGACCTGGTTCTGGAGGAAATTCTTGATATCAAAATACCAAGGCTTGTCATCTTTCACTTCTTCGATTGCAAATATGTGAGCGGGTCTGTCCAAACGCATCACAGTAATGTTGGGGACATCATTCCACCATCTGACCACAATCATGGAAGCAAGCGTTGCAAGAGCATCTGCCATCCGATTATCCTCTCGAGGAATGTGATAAAATTCAACTTCTGTAAAGAATGTTGAAATTCTCCTGGCGTAATCTCTGTACGGGATGAGACCTGGCTGATTCGTCTCCCATTCACCTTTGATCTGATTAACAACCAAGGCCGAATCACCATAGACATCAAGATACTTGACTCTCAAATCAATGCATTCTTCAAGTCCCATAATACAGGCTTCGTACTCCGCCATATTATTCGTGCATTTGAAAGTTAGCCTTGCCGTAAACGGAATGTGTGAACCTTGAGGAGTAATGATCACTGCCCCAACTCCATTCCCATATTGATTAACAGCGCCATCAAACACCATCGTCCATCTGGAACCAGGTTCTGGACCTTCATCAAGTGTAGGCTCATCGCAATCTTTCATCTTCAAATACAGAATTTCCTCGTCAGGGAAGTCATACTGAACAGACTGATGATCTTCAATCGGCTGGTGCGCTAGGTGGTCATCCAAGATACTACCTTTGATGGCTTTTTGAGCTCGATACTCAATATCATACTCAGATAACAACATCTGCCAACGGGCAATCCTCCCAGTTAAAGCAGGCTTCTCGAAGATATACTTAATTGGATCCATTCTGGATATCAACCAAGTTGTATGATTTATCATGTACTGGCGCAAACGCTTAGCAGCCCAAGCCAAAGCGCAGCACATCTTCTCAAGCGTAGAGTATCGAGACTCACAATCAGTAAACTTCTTACTGAGGTAGTATATAGCAAACTCCTTCTTCCCTGATTCATCTTGTTGACCGAGTACACAACCCATTGAGTCTTCAAGAACTGTTAAATACATGATCAGAGGTCTTCCTTCCACAGGCGGAGACAAGATCGGAGGTTCAGACAGATAATCTTTGATACTGTCGAAAGCTTTCTGGCAATCCTCAGTCCAATCATGAGACTGACCTTTCCGGAGGAGCTTGAATATCGGCGCACATGTGGCAGTCATGTGGGATATAAATCTGGAAATGTAGTTCAAGCGGCCAAGAAAACCTCGGACTTGCTTCTCAGTTTTGGGTGCAGGCATCTCTTGTATTGCTTTGACCTTTGCAGGATCAACTTCAATACCTCTTTCGCTTACCACAAAACCCAACAACTTGCCGGAACGGACTCCAAATGTACACTTGTTCGGATTCAGGCGGAGTTTAAACTTCCTCAAACGCTGAAAAAGCTTCAACAAATGCTCAATATGCTCAACTTCCGTTCGGGACTTAGCAATCATATCATCAACATAGACTTCTATCTCCCGCTGCATCATATCATGAAACAAGGTAGTCATAGCTCGTTGATACGTGGCTCCGGCGTTCTTCAAACCGAAGGGCAACACTCGATAACAGAATGTTCCCCAAGATGTGATGAATGTTGTCTTATCCATATCCTCTGGTGCCATCTTGATTTGATTATATCCGGAAAATCCGTCCATAAAGGAAAAGACTTTGAATTTGGCTGTATTGTCTACCAACATGTCAATGTGTGGTAGAGGAAAATCATCTTTCGGGCTAGCCTTATTCAAATCTCTATAATCAACGCACATACGGACTTTTCCATCCTTCTTAGGAACAGGCACAATGTTGGCCACCCATTGAGGATATGTAGAAGTCACCAGAAACCCCGCATCAATTTTCTTCTGAACTTCCTCTTTGATCTTTACTGCCATATCTGGATGAGTTCTTCTGAGCTTCTGCTTCACGGGCACGCACTCAGGCTTCAAAGGCAGGAAATGTTGCACAATATCTGTATCTAAACCCGGCATGTCTTCATAGGACCAAGCAAAGATATCTGAATATTCTCGTAGCAAGCTGATCAAATCTTCCTTGACAGACCCTTCAAGAAGTGCCCCAATCTTTACCAGGCGAACACAATCCTCAGACCCCAAGTTGACTGTTTCCAAGTCTTCGAGATGCGGCTGAATGATCTTCTCTTCGTGCTCAAGGAGACGGGTAATCTCATCAGGAATCTCATCAACATCATCTTCCTCTGCCTCAAATACAGGGAATTCAAAATTGGGAGATGGCGTTGGATCATTATGTTCAATGGGTTTTAGGATCAACCTGCATAATGATTTTGGTTAATGAAAAACTTTAGAATTTAAACAAGCAAATCATTATGCAGATGGAAAAATGTTTGCTTTTATTCTTGCTTTTATGGGTTTTTTGTGATCACTGATTTCGTGCAGAAAAGCAAAAAGTGAAAACAAAGGAAAAACAAATGTTAAACAATGCATTAATTGAATGAAAACATCATTGTATATATGCTTTGCCAACAATGTCATCACTTCTCCTTTTGGCATGGGAGAAGGGTTTTAAACAAAGTGAACAATTACTCTGATCTATGGATGACCGTAGGAACATCTACAGCGACCCAATTGTGGCAGACACCACCAGGAATAACGAAATTGTTCACGTCTTCTATCTCTTCTTCCAAGATAGCAGCAGCTTCCTCTTCAGGTTGATCGTCATGGATGAATCCTCCACTTGTGAACAAACCTTGCTCATTACATTCCCCAGAACAGTAGCCAATGCCAGCCCGGGATCTGTTGTCTTCGAGTTCAAGCACCTTCCCTAATCCAGCAACTGCACCATATTCAATGGCCAGCTTCGCATCACGGTAGGAAGTGAATGAAGGAGACTTCTTCTCGATTGGTTCATCAATAGATAAAGCTTGGAACTGAGTTCCAACTTCATCCTCTGCGTCAATGTACGAGAAAGAAGACAGATGGCTAACCAGGAGAGCCTTTTCTCCCCCTACTACAACCAATTTCTTGTTTTTGACAAATTTCAACTTCTGGTGTAGGGTGGATGTCACGGCGCCAGCCTCATGAATCCATGGTCTGCCTAAGAGACAGCTATAAGATGGGTGGATATCCATTACTTGGAAAGTAACCTGGAAATCACTTGGTCCAATTTTGATTGGGAGATCAACTTCCCCAATCACGGTCTTGCGCGACCCATCGAATGCTTTCACAACAACCCCACTCTGCCTCATAGGAGGACCTTGATATGACAATCTGGAGAGTGTGGTCTTTGGCAATACATTTAAAGAAGATCCAGTGTCCACCAGCACATTGGACATTGCATCAGATTTGCAATTCATTGAGATATGTAAAGCCATGTTGTGGTCTCTTCCCTCCTCAGGGAGATCAGCGTCACAAAAGCTCAAAGTGTTGCAAGCGGTGATGTTTGCAACAATACTATCAAATTGCTCAATAGTGACGTCGTGATCAACATACGCCAGATCCAAGACTTTCTGCAGAGCCTCCCTATGGGGTTCTGAATTCAGCAGCAGAGAAAGAATAGAGATCTTGGATGGTGTTTGTAGAAGCTGGTCTACAATGTTGTACTCACTCTTTCTGATGAGCCTCAGCATCTCATCAGATTCTTCATCTACAATGCCACTTGGGCCAACTGAAGAAACAGGAGTCTTTTGTATGGAGGAGGATGGTTTAGCGACATCAAGTGCCGGATTCTGAACATTAACAGCGGTCCCAACCGGACGCTCAACAGTATCAGAAGCAACAGCCTTGGCAGGTGCGGAAAACACACGACCACTTCGGGTCAACCCACTTACATCAGCGACAGTGGTTACGGAAGTGGAAGGTAAAGGCACTTCTACCCCATCTTGCACAGCAACAGGGTTATATCTGAATGGTACGGCTCGATCAGATGAATAGGGCACAGGGCCGGCAGGCTTAATGATCAAAGAAGGGGAAGCCTTCGGCTTGTTGCTATTGTAACGAATAACAACGGGCTCGGGCAGCTTGAACACTGGAGAGATGACATTCACTTCAGGCTCGACTTTATCAACATTGCGATTCTGCAGAATCTCAATGGTACCTTCATCCAATAGCTTTTGAAGCTCTCTGCGTACTTGGTCGCAACCCAAGCGGTTGACCGAGCAGACGCGGCACTTGTCGTGGTTATGCTCCAAGTAGCTGTACTGACACAGCATCCGATGTAATTCAACCAACGACTGCCTGATATGGCTCACATATCTGACCTTGTACTTCCCAAGGCATTCCTGAATCATATTAACAGACTTCCCATGCACAGGCAATGGGTTCTTAGTGACGTTCGGGCCTGAATCTTCAAAGCTCAGAATCCCAGATCTCATAAGGTCTTGAACCTTAGTCTTGAGTGGGTATCAATTCTCTACATTATGGCCCGGAGCACCGGAATGATAGACACAATGCTGGTCTGGTTTATACCACCATTGTGGATTTGCAGGAATGGCAGGAGGATCCCTGGGAGAAACCAATTTCCTTTCCAACAAGGAAGGATAAAGCTCTGCATATGTCATAGGAATTGGATCGAAGCTGATCTTCTTCCTATCATAATTCACGTTAGCTTGATTGGTTGTACTTCCACGAGGCTGGTAAGCCTGTTGCTGTGGACGTTGCTGTTGTTGTTGGTACTGCGGTTGTTGATATTGTTGCTGATGCTGATATTGTTGATGTTGATATTGCTGAGCATTATCTTTAAAAACAGGTGCTATATGAGCCACCTGGTGCTGATAACCGACACGACGTGCAGGCTTCCTCTGAACAGAGGGTCTTCTATGCTTAGGCTGAGACTGCACAGCGTGTGCTTCCCCTTCCTTCCTCTTAAACGCCCCATATCATTTAGAAGAAGAACCATCATCCTTTGCCAACCGTCCTTCACGGACACCTTCTTCGAGACGCATCCCCATGTTCACCATCTCGGTGAAATCAGAGGGAGCGCTTGCTACCATCCGCTCATAATAGAATGAGCCAAGAGTCTTCAGAAAGATCTTGGTCATTTCTTTCTCCTCTAGCGGCGGAGTGATTTGAGCTGCCAGCTCTCGCCATCTCTGGGCGTACTCCTTGAAAGATTACTTATAGTGCTTGACGAAAGCTTCGCCAAGGTCGTTGAAGGATCTGATATTGGTGTTGTCCAAGCTCATGTACCATCTGAGCGCTGCACCGGATAGACTGTCTTGAAAATAATGAATCAGGAGTTGATCATTATCTGTCTGAGTCGACATCTTCCTGGCGTACATGACCAGGTGAGCAAGTGGACAGGTGTTCCCCTTGTATTTTTCAAAGTCAGGCACTTTGAATTTGATCGGTATCTTCACACCGGGAACTAAGCACAACTCGGCAGCATATTTGCCGAATAGGTCTTTTCCTCGAAGAGTCCTCAATTCCTTTCTCAGCTCAAGGAATTGATCGTTCATGGCATCCATCTTTTCATAAACGTCCGGGCCCTCAGACGGCTCGGAGTGATAGATGGTGTCGTCTACCCTGGGCATGGTATGCACGACAGGAGGAGCGGGAACAGGGACCGGGCTAGATGTCGGCATATGAGCAAAGGTTGGAGCTGGCAGATCAGGCATAAAACCTGGAGGCATTCCCTAAGGGAAACCGGGTGGCATAGCATTGGGCGCATGGGCGCTGACTGGCAGAGTCGAAGTGGCTACCTCTGAGATGACTGTTCTCTGAGCAGGCGTTGCAGGCTGTTGAGCAGGCTGATTCTGAGCAGCAAGGAGTTGCTCCATCAAAGCGCCAAGTCTGGCGACCTCTTCCTTCAATTCTCGGTTCTCTTGTTCTAGTTGCTCCATGACTCTCGCAGAGTTGACTCGCGTATAATACCGGTGAGTCAACTTGTCTTCAAAATAAATGAAGAACAAAGAGGTTAGGACAAGAAGACCAGAAATAAAGGGTACCTGCTTATGCAAAAATGATGCATGAAATGCTTGTGCAGATGCTTTGTTTTCAAGGAACCCTTAGGGTATTATTTGCAATATTTTGAATAGTTAAAGCATTTTAATTACTCATGGAAAATATTTCATTCAATATATTGAGACAAAGAAGTACAGCATTTTTGAATCATTACAAAGAGAAAAGGCAAATGACATCCTATGGATCCCTAGAAGCTCGGGATGCTGGAAGACGAGAAGTACATAACTTCTTGATCTCTCTCTCATAGGCCGCTTCCATGTCAGCTTTCTCCTTTGCAAGTCGATCATACCTCCTCTTCCAGAATTTGGATGACTGAGGAAGCAGAGAAGTCCAAGTGTCGTTCGGATCGTCCATCACTCGGTGCTCGAGAAACTCAATCATAGCGTCCTTCTCCTTGAGCTGCTGCAGCAATTCCTCTCTTTCACGGATCCAAGCACGCGAAAGGTCTTCTTCTCTCAACTCCTCTACACGTTGGGTAGGGAGGGTTGAAGGCCCAGCCACATCCAACGGTGTAGGTCTCGGATGATCATATGGCATCAAGTAGACGACAGCTCTTTGTCTGACCCAAGAGGTGTATGGTTCCAAAGCAATGCAGTTCTTTGGACCCAGCTCGTTCCTACTCTTCTTGTGAATATTGCGCCAAGCACGGACAAATCTGGCTTTCAGGCCTTGGGGATCTTTACCCTCCTGGAAGAACACACCTTCTAACAGAATGCTATTAGGTTTATCCTTCAGGGGGAACCCAAGCTGACGACGTGCAAGAATGGGATTGTAGCTGATCCCACCACATGTGCCAAGAAGAGGCACGTTAGGGAATTCACCACAATAGTCAATGATCTGGACGGTATCATACACGCGATCATACCAGGTGATATCATCATTGGTGAGAGACATAAGTCTCTGAGACCACCGTAGACATCCCTTGTTCTCCTTGAAAGCAACTGTCTGCGGCAAGTGCGAAATAAACCACTTGTATAGCAGGGGTAGACAGCAGACAATAACTCCTCCACCCTTTGCATTCCTCAGATGCAAAGAGACATAGGCGTCGCCCAACAAAGTCGGAACGGGATTAAGAACTGAGAAGATCCTAATAGCGTTCATGTCCACGAATTTGTCGAAGTTGGGAAATAACACCAATCCATAGATGAGCAGCACAAATAGAGCCTCAAAGGCATCCTCACTCATGGCCTTCCCATAAAAGGTAGCTTGGGCAATGAGGAACTCGGAAGGAAAACCCTGAATTCCGCCTTTGGTAGTCAGATTAGCTCTAATCAGATCTTCATCTATGTGCAACAAGCTGGCAATCTCTCGAGCAGTCGGAATACTCTCTAGGCCACTGAACGGCACTTGATCCAGAATCGGAATCCCAATGAGATGAGAATACTCCTCCAAAGTTGGCAACAGCTGGAAGTCCGGAAATGAGAAGCAGTGATACAAGGGGTCATAGAACTGAGCCAGAGTGCTCATCAGCCCTTCGTCAACCTGAGTAGTCAGCAGAGGTAGAAGCTTCCCATAGCGAGCTTTGAAACCCAAGGGATCTAATACATAAGATGTCAGATTCCTTAACTCTTTTATATCGGGCTGTTTAAAGCTACGAAGATGTATCATGATTTGAAAAAGCTATTTTGGTGGCCGGGAATGAAAAGAGAAATTGCGAGTTTTGTTTATTCTTGTTTGACTTGTCAGAAGTCAAAGATTGAGCATCAGAAGCCGTCTGGGCTAATGCAACCGTTGGCTATTCCAGAGTGGAAGTGGGATAGTATCAGTATGGATTTTGTTTCTGGTTTACCGAGGACAATTAAGAATTTTGAAGCTATTTGGGTGATTGTTGACAGATTGACAAAATCGGCTCATTTCATCCCGATCAGAATGGATTATCCGTTAGAGAGATTAGCTGAGTTGTATATTGAGAAAATTGTAAGTTTGCATGGTATTCCGTCGAGTATTGTTTCGGACAGAGGGCTTTGGGAACTAAGCTGAGATTGAGTTCTGCATATCATCCACAGACTGATGGTCAGACTGAGAGGACGATTCAGTCACTGGAGGATCTTTTGAGGGCTTGTGTTTTGGAAAAGGGAGGTGCTTGGGATTGTTATCTACCTTTGATTGAGTTTACCTACAACAATAGTTTTCATTCGAGCATTGGTATGGCATCGTTTGAAGCTTTGTATGGTAGGAGATGTCGGACACCTTTATGTTGGTATGAGTCCGGTGAGAGTGATGTGGTTGGACCGGAGATTGTTCAACAAACTACGGAAAAGATTAAGATGATTCAGGAGAAGATGAGGATTGCTCAGAGTCGTCAGAAGAGTTATCACGACAAGAGGAGGAAGTCACTTGAGTTTCAAGAGGGAGATCATGTGTTTCTTCGTGTTACTCCGATAACTGGGGTTGGTCGAGCTTTGAAGTCGAAGAAGCTGACACCTTGATTTATTGGTCCTTATCAGATTTTGGAGAGGATAGGGGAGGTAGCCTATCGTATCGCTTTACCGCCGTCGCTTGCGAATTTGCATGAGGTTTTTCATGTGTCTCAGTTGAGGAGGTACATTCCTGATCCGTCGCATGTAGTCCAAGTAGATGATGTACAAGTGAGAGATAACCTGACTGTTGAAACATCACCTATGAGGATCGAGGATCGAGAGTTGAAGCAGTTGCGGGGTAAAGAGATTGCTTTGGTAAAGGTAGCTTGGGGAGGACCAGCAGGTGGCAATGTGACTTGGGAACTTGAGAGTCAGATGAAGGAGTCTTATCCAGAGTTATTCGCTTGAGGTATGTTTTCGAGGACGAAAACTCTTTTAGTGGGGGAGAGTTGTAACACCCCGATAAAATATGATAATTATTTAAATTAAGTTAATAGTATATTTATTAATTTAATTAAATAATTGGATTATTATTGGAATTATTATTATTGGAATAATATAAATTGGAATAATAAAGTTGGAAAATATATATAAAGAGTTCCATTTGGTAAAAAGGGTTTTTTTCACGTGAAAACCAGAGAAGCGACACAAAGTGAGAAAAGAGCAAAGAGGAAGAGCAGGAGAAGAAGGTTGAAGAAGGAAGAGCTTGAAGCTACAGGATTGCCGGATTAACTCAGGTAAGGGGGGTTTATCGTCGTTTAATGGGTATTATGGGTTAACATGTAATGGGTAGTAATAAGCCGTTGAATTGACCCTAATTGGGATGATGAGTGCTGAAAAATTGTGATGAATGAGTTATGTTAAAGCTGTAATTGAATCTATATTTGGGTGAGTTGTGATTTTCCGAACGTGTAGCTTTTTACGGAATTGGAATCGGAGGTCCGGAAGTCCTCCAACGGCGGAAAATGCGGAGAATTTTGCATTCTGCTTCGTGTTAGCGCAGGAACAGCTTTCTGTCTTGCGTTAACCGGTTAACCCAGGGTGTTAACCGGTTAACACTGTTATGAATTGTGAAATATTGCTGTCTGTCTTGCGTTAACCGGTTAACCCAGGGTGTTAACCGGTTAACACTGTTAAAATGTGCCAGGAAGCGTGTTCTGTTTGCGTTAACCGGTTAACCCAGGGCGTTAACCGGTTAACACTATTGGAAAAGTGAAAATTTGATATTTAAATATTGTGGACATATTTGATGATTGGCCTATATTGGTGTATGATATAGTAGGGATCATTTCCCGTTGTTTTGAGCAGTATAGGTATTAGTAGAGCGTGCTAATACTGTGATTTATTATTTGGCATGATATGATATGCTTCTGTGATAAATATGCTGATGATGTATGTTGGTATGCATAATGCTGTGAATATATCTATTATGTATGCAATTGTGGATGGACTGTTTATGGCTTAGAGTGTGAGCATATGTCTATCTTGGATTGCTGTTGATGTTTGCATGCTAGGTGATTTAGCGTGTATAGTATGGCCTTTATGGTGGTAGCTAATTCCCATGGTGAGGAATTAGTGATGAGTTATTGTGGATTGTTGTTGATGTTTGCATGCTAGGTGATTTAGCGTGCATAGCATAGCCCTTGGGGTGGTAGCTAATTCCCATGGTGAGGAATTAGTGAGTGAGTCACTAGGTCTCAAATGAGTGGGACTAGTGAGCTTGGTAGCCGTATCTGGATTTGATCGGTGAGGTTGAACTATGTGTTCACGAATAGTCGGTACCGCATGCATGGAGTCTCATTGCATAATGTATGTATGGCGTATAATATGAATGGATGTGTTCCAATATTATACGTGTGTTTTGTGTTGGGTTGAGTATGATTATGATGTTGAGTTGATGTTGTCGTTGCTGAATGTGTGATATGATTAGGGTGATGAAATGTGTTAATTTACTTAGCATTACATGATATTTTATAATGCTTATTATATCGATTGAGGAACTCACCCTTACAACTATGTTTCAGGTAACGAGCAGTGATTGAGTAGAAGCTAGTGCTTGGAGTCTAGTGTAGTTCCTTAGTGGGTCATGCTCTGGTAGATGTAACATCGGGACGGGATGTTTTACTTTGTTTTCATTTTGGTTGTTGAACAACTTTACATGTAATGTGTTACATGGTTTGCATGATTGATTAGATCTCTATCCGCTGCGAATTATGCAATGTTTTATTTTGATTAATAAATGAGCATGACAAGTTATTATGGTGAATGGTGTGAAGTGTCAAGTGTGACACCCTTAAATTGCATATCTACTCTGATTTATATTTTGTTGAATTAATTCATTATTGGGGTATTTTAGAAGGGTGTTACATTAGTGGTATCAGAGCATAGTCGGTCGAGTCGAGTCGTAATTATTCTGTTTCCCTGTATGGGATGGGTGTTGTGTAACCTTATCAGTACTTATTGTTTTAGCGTGTTGGGTTCTCAGAATAGAGATGGCTGGAAGAGGTAGAGACGATGCTGCGATTGCTGAGGCTCTGGGTATGCTAGCTGGAGTACTTGGAGGAAATCCGAATGTTGTGGGACTGGGAGCTGCTCGTCAATTGAGTGAGTTCCAGAAGAACAATCCTCCAATGTTCAAGGGAGCATACGATCCAGATGGTGCTCAGAAGTGGTTGAAGGAGATCGAGAGGATCTTCCGAGTGACTGAGTGTGCCGATAACCAGAAGGTCAGGTTCGGTACACATATGTTGTCAGAGGAAGCAGATGATTGGTGGGTTGCTGCCCGCACTGAGTTGGAAGCTGCTGGGAATGCTGAGATCACTTGGGCGGTGTTCAGAGAGAGATTCCTGAGGAAGTACTTTCCAGAGGATGTCAGAGGAAAGAAAGAAATAGAGTTCTTAGAATTGAAGCAAGGCAACCGGTCTGTTACTGAGTATGCTGCTAAGTTCACAGAGCTGTCGAAGTATTACACTCCCTATGAATGAGGCAGTAGCAGATGGGGCAGAGTTGTTTATGCTGTTAGCGACTTTGGAGGCTAAAGATAAACTGGTGATTTGCGATCTAGCCGTGGTGTGTGATTTTCCTGATGTGTTTCCTGAAGAAGTGAATGAATTACCGCCAGAGCGTGAAGTTGAGTTCTCGATTGATTTGGTACCTGGTACTAGGCCGATATCGATGGCTCCGTACCGTATGTCTGCTGTTGAGTTAACTGAATTGAAGAGTCAGCTGGAAGATCTGTTGGATAAGAAATTTATTCGTCCGAGTGTGTCCCCGTGGGGCGCACCAGTGTTATTGGTTAAGAAGAAAGAAGGTACTATGAGGTTGTGTGTGGACTACAGGCAACTGAATAAAGTGACGATCAAGAATCGGTATCCTTTACCGAGGATTGATGATTTGATGGATCAGTTGGTTGGTGTGAGTGTGTTCAGCAAAATAGATTTGAGATCGGGGTATCATCAGATACGTGTGAAAACTGAGGATATTCAGAAGACTGCTTTCAGAACAAGGTATGGACATTACGAGTATTCTGTAATGCCTTTTGGTGTGACTAATGCGCCTGGGGTATTTATGGAGTATATGAATAGGATTTTCCATCCGTACCTAGACAAGTTTGTTGTGGTGTTTATTGACGATATTTTGGTGTATTCGAAATCTGAAGAAGAACATGCTGAACATTTGAGAGTGGTTTTAGGAGTTCTACGAGAGAAGAAGTTATTTTCTAAACTGTCCAAGTGTGAGTTTTGGTTAGAAGAGGTTAGTTTTCTTGGTCATGTGGTTTCAAGAGGTGGTGTTGTTGTTGATCCTTCTAAGATAGAAGCGGTATCTAAGTGGGAAGCTCCGAAGTCAGTGTCTGAGATAAGGAGTTTTCTTAGACTTGCAGGTTATTATAGGAAATTCATTGAGGGATTTTCTAAGTTGGCGTTACCGTTGACGATGTTGACTAGAAAGGGGCAAGCGTTTGTTTGGGACTCAAAATGTGAAGAAGGTTTCCAAGAGTTAAAGAGAAGGTTAACTACTGCTCCTATTCTGATATTACCAAGTCCGTCGCAACCATTTGAGGTTTACTGTGATGCTTCATTGTTGGGTTTGGGTGGTGTTTTGATGCAGAATAAGCAGGTGGTAGCTTATGCTTCGAGACAACTGAAGGTTCATGAGAAGAACTATCCGACACACGATTTAGAGTTGGCAGCTGTGGTATTTGTTCTGAAGTTATGGAGGCATTACTTGTACGGGTCAAGATTTGAGGTTTTCAGTGACCATAAAAGTTTAAAGTATTTGTTTGATCAGAAAGAGCTGAATATGAGACAGAGGAGATGGTTAGAGTTTCTGAAGGATTATGACTTTCGTTTGAATTACCATCCGGGTAAAGCAAACCTAGTGGCTGATGCATTGAGTCGGAAATAATTGCATATGTCTATGTTAATGGTTAAGGAATTGGATTTAATTGAGCAGTTTAGAGACTTGAGTTTGGTGTGTGAGAGTACTCGCAATAGTGTTAAATTGGGAATGTTAAAGTTAACGAGTGGTATTCTGGATGAGATTAGAGAGGGTCAGAAATCCGATGTGCTTTTGGTTGATAAGTTGACTCTAGTGAATCAAGGTCAAGGTGGTGAATTCAGAGTTGATGAGAATGGTGTTTTGAAATTTGGTAATCGGGTGTGTATTCCGGATGTTACCGAAATTAAGAAGATTATTCTTGAGGAAGGACATCGTAGTGGCCTGAGTATTCATCCTGGGGCTACGAAGATGTATCATGATTTGAAAAAGCTATTTTGGTGGCCGGGAATGAAAAGAGAAATTGCGAGTTTTGTTTATTCTTGTTTGACTTGTCAGAAGTCAAAGATTGAGCATCAGAAGCCGTCTGGGCTAATGCAACCGTTGGCTATTCCAGAATGGAAGTGGGATAGTATCAGTATGGATTTTGTTTCTGGTTTACCGAGGACAATTAAGAATTTTGAAGCTATTTGGATGATTGTTGACAGATTGACAAAATCGGCTCATTTCATCCCGATCAGAATGGATCCGTTAGAGAGATTAGCTGAGTTGTATATTGAGAAAATTGTAAGTTTGCATGGTATTCCGTCGAGTATTGTTTCGGACAGAGATCCTAGATTTACATCGAAGTTCTGGGAAGGTTTGCAGAGGGCTTTGGGAACTAAGCTGAGATTGAGTTCTGCATATCATCCGCAGACTGATGGTCAGACTGAGAGGACGATTCAGTCACTGGAGGATCTTTTGAGGGCTTGTGTTTTGGAAAAGGGAGGTGCTTGGGATTGTTATCTACCTTTGATTGAGTTTACCTACAACAATAGTTTTCATTCGAGCATTGGTATGGCACCGTTTGAAGCTTTGTATGGTAGGAGATGTCGGACACCTTTATGTTGGTATGAGTCCGGTGAGAGTGTTGTGGTTGGACCGGAGATTGTTCAACAAACTACGGAAAAGATTAAGATGATTCAGGAGAAGATGAGGATTGCTCAAAGTCGTCAGAAGAGTTATCACGACAAGAGGAGAAAGTCACTTGAGTTTCAAGAGGGAGATCATGTGTTTCTTCGTGTTACTCCGATAACTGGGGTTGGTCGAGCTTTGAAGTCGAAGAAGCTGACACCTCGATTTATTGGTCCTTATCAGATTTTGGAGAGGATAGGGGAGGTAGCCTATCGTATCGCTTTACCGCCGTCGCTTGCGAATTTGCATGAGGTTTTTCATGTGTCTCAGTTGAGGAGGTACATTCCTGATCCGTCGCATGTAGTCCAAGTAGATGATGTACAGGTGAGAGATAACCTGACTGTTGAAACATCACCTATGAGGATCGAGGATCGAGAGTTGAAGCAGTTGCGGGGTAAAGAGATTGCTTTGGTAAAGGTAGCTTGGGGAGGACCAGCAGGTGGCAATGTGACTTGGGAACTTGAGAGTCAGATGAAGGAGTCTTATCCAGAGTTATTCGCTTGAGGTATGTTTTCGAGGACGAAAACTCTTTTAGTGGGGGAGAGTTGTAACACCCCGATAAAATATGATAATTATTTAAATTAAGTTAATAGTATATTTATTAATTTAATTAAATAATTGGATTATTATTGGAATTATTATTATTGGAATAATATAAATTGGAATAATAAAGTTGGAAAATATATATAAAGAGTTCCATTTGGTAAAAAGGGTTTTTTTCACGTGAAAACCAGAGAAGCGACACAAAGTGAGAAAAGAGCAAAGAGGAAGAGCAGGAGAAGAAGGTTGAAGAAGGAAGAGCTTGAAGCTACATGATTGCCGGATTAACTCAGGTAAGGGGGGTTTATCGTCGTTTAATGGGTATTATGGGTTAACATGTAATGGGTAGTAATAAGCCGTTGAATTGACCCTAATTGGGATGATGAGTGCTGAAAAATTGTGATGAATGAGTTATGTTAAAGCTGTAATTGAATCTATATTTGGGTGAGTTGTGATTTTCCGAACGTGTAGCTTTTTACGGAATTGGAATCGGAGGTCCGGAAGTCCTCCAACGGCGGAAAATGCGGAGAATTTTGCATTCTGCTTCGTGTTAGCGCAGGAACAGCTTTCTGTCTTGCGTTAACCGGTTAACCCAGGGTGTTAACCGGTTAACACTGTTATGAATTGTGAAATATTGCTGTCTGTCTTGCGTTAACCGGTTAACCCAGGGTGTAAACTCCAAGAACCTCTTCTTGTATAAACCTTCACTTGATCTGAGCTCGATCAAGATTTTCCTGCACAAAGTTGCAAACAATTCACCGGTTCCACGACCTGCTTGCGAAATCCCCCGATCTCCAAACGCAACGCTGCGGCTGAATGTGTTCTGCAAATGTGACTCCCAAACCCTCAAGAACACACCAGTTCTTGAAGGACAAACCAGTAGGTTTTTCCTAGAAACCCCCTTCAATCTTCGACTCAGCTAGATCCTCGATCGTTCCACTGCAACCCACAGCTAGATCCTTGATCACACCACTGAACGTTATCTCAATGCTTCTTTAATCCAAGGAACAAGAATTGTTATGTATAAATGTTCTTGAAGAGAAGTGATTGAGAAGATGAAGAAGATGAAGTCTCTTTCAGGTTTCTATGTGCTCACAAAACAATTGCTCCAACACTGCTTTTGATCTGTGTTCAAATTGTTTTTCCCTCAATGAATTCGTGCCTTTTACCTGCTGTTGAAACCTGTATTTATATCCTTAAAAAAACAGTTGCTGTTATGACTTAAAATAACTCTGTGTATTGATACATACAAGGGTGTATCGATGCATACTGTAAGTTGCATAGATTTTTGGTGAAATTAACAAATCATGTATCGATGCAGGAATCGTGTGTATCGATGCATGTGAATTTTACACTAATATGTATCGATGCTCAATGTGTATGTATCGATGCACAGGCTGACTCAAGTAGTCATGTATCGATGCAGGTGTCGTGTGTATCGATGCACAGAGTTTTTGGCTTTCCATGTATTGATGCATGGTTCGTATGTATCGATGCATACTGAACAAGAATTGTTTTGTGATTAATCACAGGCTACATGTATCGATGCAAAGGGTCATGTATTGATACATACTGACATAAAATGCATTTTAATTGTTATTTTAAAGGAAATTTTCAATGTAGGCTTATATGTGTGTGTAAGACCCCAATTTTGGCCCTAAGATCCCTCATGGCCCATATCATATCATATCATGGCCTCAAGGATCATTGCATACCTTAGTCCCCTCCTAGTGGGTAGTTTGCCTTGTGGGTTGATTCTTGATCACCAAGCATACTTTGCATTTGTATATCTTGGCCTTTCATATGTTTATCATTCAAAAAGTACAAAAATATTGTCATTCTAACCTTGTTGCTTGCAGTTGAAGCAATCATCAACAATTAGGTCAAAGACAGTCAACAGTCAGTCAAAGCAGTGGATGGTGGCCATTCTTGCAGAATTTGGGCACCATGATAAATAATCAAGAGTTCATACAACTTGAGACATCATTTGAAGTCAAGTTCTCAAGGAATTAGGGTTTGGAATTCATCAGAAGTGGTTCAATCATGCAAAACCCTAGAAAAGTCAAACTTGGTCAACTGTGGATTTAATCAGTGATTTGATGGATAGAATTGATTTGAAGGAGCTCATTCATGCCTATATAAGCCTCATCTATCATGTCAAACCTCATCATGGAAGAAAATCAAGTAAAATCAGAGATTCCCAAAATAGAAAGTGGACCTGTAATTTCAACTGCCAAAAATGGAAACTTCTTGATCCTCAACTTACATCATGATACAAGCTTCAAATGAATTTTTGCCCAACATGAAAGTTGAAGATCTTGTTCTCCCATTTTCAAAAAGTCCAAGAACTCTCAAATCCCATGTGTGGTTGTCAAGATATGATCAATTCATTTTCAAAAATTTATGAACTTCAACAAGCCATATCTCATGAACCATAAGGCCAAATTTGGTGGGGTTTTTTCCTACAAACCACATTTTTCCTCCTCTTTCCAAAAATATAAATTTCATCCTCCAAAACCTTGCCAATCAAAATGGCATTTTTGGCCTTGACTTTATTCATTTCAAGTTTGACTCAAGTTTGACTTTTTGATTTAAACATTTTTGACACAATTGGCCATTTGGGACTTGTTCTAAATGATGTTTGCAACATGTTCCAAGCCCTAATTCATGCTCATAATACCATCATATCACCATTTTGGACAAAGGTGCAAACTTGGTAATTTTGGCAAATGGCTTCATTAAGGTAAAACCAACTTAGCACTCTGTTAGCAGATGTCAAACAGCAAATGTTTTGGTCATTTGCAGCCTGTTTTGAGGCCCATTTCGACCAGAACCATGCACCTCCACTTCCATATGTTCAATTTAGTAAAAATGCAAATTGGTTCAAATAGCTTAAACAAGCTTAGCATGTGATTAAGGGACCTTAAACAGCAAATATAAGTGAACTTTCTGTCACTTCTAAACCCTAGAATCACAGCCTCCAAGCACAGAAACACCCATTCTCTCCTTCTTGCATTTTTGCTCGACTTGCATTTTCTGCCAAAACTCTCAAAACACCACGAGTTCCCTTCATTGTTCCATCATCTGGACAATATTTGAGAGCCATTTCAAGCATGAAATCCCAGCTGGAAGTTCATTTGGCGTTCTGTTTTTTCCAAAGCTCCAACCATGGTGAATCTTGATTTGAACCTTTCCAAGCAAGTTGGAGCTAACATACCTCAAGGATCCATCATTGCAAAGCATAAGGACGATCTGTTTGAGCTTGAAATACACCAAGAACCACTGATTCACACTTTTCTTCAAAATCAAGTAAATGCTCGACCCTCTCCTTTCATCAAATCATGCTATGTTTTAGGTAGCTTTTGTTATGCTGATTCTAATGAACTATGCCTTGCTTGAAATGATTATGATATGGCTGAGAAATCTAGGTTTACATTTTTATGTTCAAACTTGTTTTTATGGATTTCTCTGTTATGAGCTCGAATTGATGATGATGATTGTTACATTATGCTTGTGCTTGGTTTGCTGAAGCTATTGATATACTTGATTCAGTTTTCTGGGCACTTTTTCTCATTTTCGATTTTTACTGATGATGAACATAATGTTGTTGCTACTGTTGTGAAAAACCCTAATATCTTTTTCCAGAAAAATCTCACTGCACGTATGCATTTGTGGTGGATGCTGTTGTTGCTTGTGGTTGCATGAACATACTATATTACTGCCATGTTGGTTTGCCATGATTCTTGGAGAAGATGATGAATACTGCTGTTTTTGAAACCTTATGGATTTGCCATAAATTCGCATGATTGTGTTTGGTTGTTGCTGAATGATGTTGCCTGAACACAAATGCCATGCTGTTGTGTGATGGTGTTGGATTTTGTTTTGATGTTGGTGATAACATGAGTTTGCCTTTGCCATGCTGTTTCCTAAACCCTAAGGGTTTTGAACTTAAAACAAGATTGTTTGGTTTGTTTGAATTGCCCTGCGTGTGTACTGTTCTATTGAAAGCCAACCAATCAAATTATTTGGTTCATCTGCATGAAGCTGTGCGTTTTGTTAAATGAGGCACTTAATTACCAATTGTGCCACTCGGTCAACTTGGTTGACCATTGATTCATGTTATTTGATCATGCTTGGTTCCATTTGTTACTCATCTTCCACAATTCATATTTCACTCAATTTAGCTCCAAAAATCATGAGATTTTTTGCATTATGACCTGTTGAATGTCTATTATTTAATCATGATTTTTGCTGAATTTTTGGTTGGCTGGATTTTAAATGCTATTAGGTTTCTTAACATGTATGCCTAATTGACACCTTTTGCCAAAACCCTTGTGAAATGATGAGTTTGTATCCAATGCCCCTGAAATTTTTTGTGGTGAAACTAGACTCATTCATCTTTGTTTTGGTGTAGAGTTTGTGCATTTATCATATGTGGATGCTGAGTTATGATTTTCTGAAGTAGGGTGTGACAATTTGTGTCACACCAATGATGTGCATTTTCATGATTTTTGTTCACATACTTCCTGGCCTCCAAATAATGTGAAATTTGGCATGATTGTTCTCTCATATGTCTAGTTTGTGTATGAATTTTCCTGGAATTAATTGTGCAATTTCCAATTTGTTTGAGAATTTTCTTCCCTGCCTAGTCAATTGTTGACTTTATGTGATACATGTTGCCAAGTCCTTTGTGAAATTCTCATATCTTATTGAATGATCATGAAATTTCATATGTGCATACTAGACATCTTGAGCTTTGCATTGGTGTTGATCCCATCCATTTCTCATCTGTTTCCAATTTGTTATGATTTTTTGAAGTTGACCCATGTTTGTTGACCTTCATTGTACACATTTGAAATTGTGTTGACTTCCTGATTTTATTTGACTATCTTTCCATGATCCAATTGAGCTGAAATTTAATATGCATGCTATGTTATGGATTGTGATTGAGTATGAATTATTTCATAATTTTTGGAATTGATTATGTATGCTTTTGAGCTTAGTCTTGCTGTTGACCTTTTGTGTGCTCCCTCTTGCCATGTTTTAACTTCTTTGGTCTATAAAATGACAATGATGCATGATTTGATGGTGAATCCAATTGAGGTAGCTTCTTAAATGTTTGAACATGAATTGGGTTGACTTTTCTTTGCTGTTTTGACCTTTTCTTTCATCTTTGACCCTAGGCTAGTCCTAGTGGTCTTTTGAGCTTACAATTGAGTTAATGTTTCAGGTTAAGCACCAATGCCTCAAAGATCATTCAAATTTGATTGAGTTGGATTATATATATCATGTGCTAACCCTTGTTTTGTAGGTGTGACTCATATAGTTGAGTCTTGTGCTTTGCACATTGGTCCCTCTGTGGTTGACTATTGTTTATCCATTCCTTTTGTTTTAAACTGTTGAACTGTTTACTAATTGGTTTGACTTTTTCAGGTACTTTAGTTGCTTAAGTTCTTTGAACTTGCTTTGCTTTGCTATTTAGCAATTTGCTTTGAGGTATAATTACTTCTTCTTCATGTAGTCTGGAGACCCGGTCTGTTATTTGGCCGGGCAAACTGTCTGAAGTCCTCCTTAAGAGGCAATGCCTGTGTGTGTTTAAAATTGTCCCAAGCAGGAAAAGTCCTTCAAGTAAGGCAATTGGTAGATCAAAGGGATAAGTAGCCTATCCCCTACTATTCAGTGAGTCCTCTCTTTGCTCCCATTACATGGTTGAAGCATTGAGATAAAAACCAAAATCTATCGAGTCAATAATGTGGAGAGAGTTCCTACTTTCTGAACTCCCACACTTTCTGATATGCTCTCCCTGATTAGGGATAGAAGCAATGAGGCACACCCTCATCTCCTTTTCATCTGCTTCACCTTAGCCTCTCAATGGCAAGGTTAAGAGCAACTTTTTACCTATTACAGTGGACTTTCATAGTCAAACCCTCTTGTGTGAGCCTCCTTGTTTGGCTATAGAGTGTGCTGTTTGATATTCATTGATTGATTGATCGCTTCATATGCACATGTTTGCTTGTATGTTATGCATTTATCATCATCAATTGCCATTAGTGCATGATCATATCATTTGTCTGTGTGACTCTTATCATTGTTGTTTACCCATTGAGGACAATTGTAAGTCCATTGCTTTGGCATTTGCTCCTATGATATGGAAGGATAGAGTGTAAGACCTCATCGGTCACTCATATCTTCTGTTTTATCTGTTGTATGTGAGGATACAGTTATAAGTCCCTGTAAGTTGGCATCTGTTGTCCTGTGATCATAATTTGATCTGTTTGATTTGTATGTGAGGATACAGTTATAAGTCCCTGTAAGTTGGCATCTGTTGTCCTGTGATCATAATTGGTTCTATCTGTTTGTATGTGAGGATACAGTTATAAGTCCCTGTAAGTTGGCATCTGCTTTCCTGTGATCATAAGTTTGTTTTCTTTGTTGATGTGAGGTTGCAATTATAAGTCCCTGTAAGTTGGCATTTGCATTCCTGTGACCATTTGTTGCTTTTGTTCTTGTATGTGAGGATCCATTGTAAGTCCCTGTAACGTGGCATTGGTTTTCCTGTGATCATATGTGGAGTTAACCTAAGTCCAGATAGATTGGCAGTTGACTTCCATATTTCATCTTTGTTTTCTTTTGAGGAGATTAGTATAAGTCCATTGAGTGGCATCTGATATCCATTTCTGTTTTAGGAGACTGGTGTAAATCCATCTATTGGTATCCGGTATCCGCCTTTCATTTCTTTGTTTGAGGAGATTAGTGTAAGACCATTGAGTGGCTTCTGATATCCTGTTCTGTTTTAGGAGACTGGTGTAAATCCATCTATTGGTATCCGGTATCCGCCTTTTATTTCTTTGTTTGAGGAGATTAGTGTAAGACCATTGAGTGGCATCTGATATCCCGTTTTATTTTAGGAGATTGGTATAAGCCCAGTGATTGGCATCCGATATCCGCTTTTGCTTTCTTCTTTGTTGTTTGTTATTATTCATTGCCATTCCAAAGGACACACTTGAATCATCTTCTATATGATTTCAAGAAGTGAACCTTCTAAGAAGTTTTACTTTCCATCTTCATCCATTCATCCCCATTATGTCCTAAACCTTTTCACACATTACTTTGCAACTTGACATAAGTGTTGTGCAAACATCTTCATGTTTTCAAACCAAAAACCTGGACTCAAGTCCTTGACTTTTTTCAAACTCCATTTCATAACACTTCTTTCAAATCAATCTTAATCATACTTTGACTCCATTTTCATAATCACAATCAATTAACTTCACTCATTCACTTGTTTTGGCTCTGTCCATTGTTAATCTTTTCATGCATTAGCCATAGGTTTCAATTATCATTGTGGTTGATGTAAATCTTGCCTATCCTTAGTGAGTCGACAGTAAGACTTCCGTACTTAAAACAGGGCTAACCCCTCTAGTACGTCGAAGCTATCCTCGCATGGTGGATGTTGTTTCTTGGTTGAGTTTTCTCCCGTGGATAACGTAAGACCTGGGGTTTGTGTTTAAAATTGAACCCAACCAACTTTTTGGAAATCTTTTAGCCGAACTACGGCGTTTTGATCCTTACCTTTGATGGAAGGTACGTAGGCAGCGGGTTCATCCGTTCGAACACAAAAATAACTAACTTGTACATTCTTTTCTCATCATCCCAATCATGTTTGCACAATGCTTATGTCATAACAAATAACAATTTTATACAACAAGTGTGAAAAGGGCTCCCTAGGAGTACCTAGGACGTAGTGGGTGCCTAACACCTTCCCATTGCGTAATTTACCCCTTACCCAGACTCTCTGATCTTTTTATTAGTTTTCTACGTGTAAAACTTCTTAGGCTTTTGTTCGCTTTTTAGCCAGTCCTTTGGATAAATAAAAGTGCGGTGGCGACTCGAAAATTTCATTGTATACTTTGCTTATGGTTTAATCGATAGATCATATAGCGACGAATACACCGCTACAGAAAAGTGGCGACTCCGCTGGGGATATCAATCTCACCAGAATCCTTGGTTGTATTGCCTACTTTTCACCCTTGTTGTGCTATATTGTTATTTATTATTTGACATATTTTTGTACAATTTGGGATCACTGTATTGATTGTAATGTGTGAATTGCTTGATATACATTTGCTGTTTGCTTTGGTGATCTGTGAGATGAGTTCTATACCCGAACTCGAGTGCACTCTAGGATAGGAGAATGGCATAGTCTTGTTGACTGGTGTGGAGTAGTCCTTAGCCAGTTGACTTGCGAGTCCATTCACTTGGTGGAGGTCATGTTGAACTAATAATGTCACACAAGTTGTTTGTGGTTAGGCATTATTCTTCCAATCATGTTCCGCAGAAGCCAAGGACCTTAGTTTACCAAACCCATCTTGGCCTATTTTTAGGACCGTAGTGCGGAGGTCGTTCAGATGTCAGTTCTGATACGATTGTTACGCGATACTACACTCATGAGAGTTTCTCTTGAGAATATTCTTGGAATACGAGTATTCGTTCCTCCGATAATATTCGAAAGATGGAACGATGATTATGGGAACCTCTGATAGAACATGTCTGGCAGGTTTAAACCCTAGTACATTCCCTTTGGGTGGTTCTTAACCGAGACCCCATGCTCGTGACTCTCAACAAACCCTTGATTCGTAGTTGAGTCGTTCAAACATTGTTAATATCAATGGATCCCGGATCAGGTGTAAAACCTAAAATCCATCAAAGCGGCTGGTTGATATTAAGAATGTCTGAACCGGTTCATGTACCGTTAATATCAATGGAACTTGGGTGTCGATAAGGTGAAAACCTAAATCCACCAAAATGGATGATTGATATTAGGGATACATAGAGCTTTCCCACGACCTTTGTTTGGTGTGCTTTGCTTGATCCTTGAGTGTGTTTGTTGCATTCATACATTCACGCATTCATCCGCATTCATGTCATCAAAAAAAAAGAAAATTTTCAAGGAACTTAAAGGGTTATTTGCAAAATTTTCAGACATGGAAAGACCAAAAAGGCATACAAAGAAGTACAGCTTTAAGCAGCCCGATGTAAAAGAGTTAAGGAATCTGACATCGTATGTATTAGATCCCTTGGGTTTCAAAGCTCGCTATGGGAAGCTTCTACCTCTGCTCACCACTCAGGTTGATGAGGGATTGATGAGCACTCTGGCTCAGTTCTATGATCCGTTGCATCATTGCTTCTTATTTCCGGACTTCCAGTTGTTGCCGACTTTGGAAGAATACTCTCACCTCATTGGGATTCCGATTCTGGATCAAGTGCCGTTCAGTGGCCTAAAGAGTATTCCATCTGCTCGAGAGATTTCCAGTCTGTTGCACATAGATGAAGACCTGATTAGAGCTAATCTGACTACCAAAGGCGGAATTCAGGGTTTTCCTTCCGAGTTCCTCATTGCCCAAGCTACCTTTTATGGGAAGGCCATGAGTGAGGATGCCTTTGAGGCTCTATTTGTGCTGCTCATCTATGGATTGGTGCTATTTCCCAACTTCGACAAGTTCGTGGATATGAACGCCATTAGGATCTTTTCAGTCCTTAATCCCGTTCCGACCTTGTTGGGTGACGCGTATGTCTCCTTGCACCTGAGGAATATGAAGAATGGAGGAGTCATTGTCTGCTGTTTACCCCTGCTGTACAAGTGGTTTATTTCGCACTTGCCGCAGACAGTTGCTTTCAAGGAGAACAAGGGATGTCTACGGTGGTCTCAGAGACTCATGTCTCTCACCAATGATGATATCACCTGGTATGATCGCGTGTATGATACCGTTCAGATCATCGATTATTGTGGGGAATTCCCTAATGTGCCTCTTCTTGGTACATGTGGTGGGATTACCTACAATCCTATTCTTGCACGTCGTCAGCTTGGGTTCCCCCTAAAGGATAAACCTAATAACATTCTGTTAGAAGGTGTGTTCTTTCAGGAGGGTAAAGATCCCCAAGGCCTGAAAGCCAGATTTGTCCGTGCATGGCGCAGTATCCACAAGAAGAGTAGGAATGAGTTGGGTCCGAAAAACTGCATTACTTTGGAGCCATACACCTCTTGGGTCAGACAGAGGGCTGCCACTTACCTGATGCCGTATGACCATCCAAGACCTACACTGTTGGATGTGGCTGGGCCTTCAACCCTCCCTACCCAACGTGTAGAGAAGTTGAGAGAAGAAGACCTTTCGCGTGCCTGGATCCGCGAAAGAGAGGAATTGCTGCAGCAGCTCAAGGAGAAGGATGCTATGATTGAATTTCTCGAGCACCGAGTGATCGACGATCCGAACGACGCTTGGACTTCTCTGCTTCCTCAGTCATCCAAATTCTGGAAGAGGAAGTATGATCGACTTGCTAAAGAGAAAGCTGATATGGAGGCCGCCTATGAGAGAGAGATCAAGAAGTTGTGCACTTCTCGTCCTCCAGCATCCCGAGCTGTTAGGGATCCATAGGATGTCATTTACCTTTTCTCTTTGTGATAATTAAAAATGCTGTATTTCTTTGTCTCAATATATTTGAATGAAATATTTTCCATGAGCAATTAAAATGTTTAAATATTCAAAATATTGCAAAAAAATACCCTAAGGGTTCCTTGAAAACAAAGCATCTGCACAAGCATTTCATGCATCATTCTTGCATAAACAGGTACCCCTTTTTCTGGTCTTCTGGTTCTAACCCCTGTTCTTCATTTATTTTGAAGACAAGCTGACTCACCGATATTATACAAGGGTCAACTCTGCCAGAATCATGGAGCAGTTGGAGCAAGAGAACCAAAGTCTGAGAGATGAGGTCGCCAGACTTGGCGCTTTGATGGAGCAACTCCTTGCTGCCCAGAATCAGCCTGCTCCACAGCCAGCAACTCCCGTTTAGCGGACGGTTATTTCTGAAGTGGCTACTTCAACGGTGCCTGTCAGTGCCCATCAGCCCAATGCCATGCCTCCCGGTTTTCCTTGGGGGATGCCTCCAGGCTTCATGCCTGATCTGCCAGCTCCTACCTTTGCTCAAATGTCGGCATCTAGCCCGGTCCCTGTTCCCGTTCCTCCTGTCGTGCATACCATGCCTAGGGTAGACGACACCATCTATCACTCTGAAGCGTCTGAGGGCTCAGATGTTCATGAAAAGATGGATGCTATGAACGATCAATTCCTTGAGCTGAGAAAGGAATTGAGGACTCTCCGTGGCAAAGATCTCTTCGGCAAGTCTGCAGCCGAACTCTGCCTAGTTCCCGGTGTCAAGATACCAATCAAGTTCAAGGTCCCAGACTTTGAAAAATATAAGGGGAACACCTGTCCACTGGCTCACCTGGTCATGTACGCCAGGAAGATGTCAACACAGACTGATAATGATCAACTCTTGATCCATTATTTTCAAGATAGTCTGTCTGGTGCCGCGCTCAGATGGTACATGAGCCTGGACAGTGCTAACATCCGGTCTTTCAACGACCTTGGCGAAGCTTTCGTCAAGCAATATAAGTACAATGTTGATATGGCGCCTGACCGAGATCAACTCAGGTCCATGTCTCAGAAAGACAAGGAATCGTTCAAGGAGTACGCCCAGAGATGGCGTGAGCTGGCAGCTCAAATCACTCCACCGTTGGAAGAGAAAGAGATGACCAAGATTTTTCTGAAAACTCTTGGTTCATTTTATTATGAACGAATGGTGGCAAGCGCTCCCTCTGATTTCACCGAGATGGTGAACATGGGGATGCGTCTTGAAGAAGGTGTCCGTGAAGGACGGTTGGCCAAAGATGATGGTTCTTCCTCTAAACGGTATGGGGCGTTTAAGAGGAAAGAAGGTGAAGCGCATGCTGTGCAATCTCAGCCGAAGCATAGAAGACCCTCTGTTCAGAGGAAGCCTGCACGACATTCCAGACATCAACACCAGGTGGCTAATGTAGCGCCTGTATTCAAAGATAATGCTCAACAGTATCAACCTCAGCAATATCAGCATCAGCAGCAATATCCACAACCGCAGTACCAACAGCAACAGCAGCGTCCACAGCAACAGGCTTACCAGCCTCGTGGAAGTACAACCAATCAAGCTAACATGAACTATGATAGGAAGAGGGTCAGCTTCGATCCAATTCCTATGTCATATACCGAGCTTTATCCCTCCTTGTTGGAGAGGAAATTGGTTTCTCCCAGGGATCCTCCTGCTATTCCTGCAAACCCGCAATGGTGGTACAAACCAGACCAGCATTGTGTCTACCATTCCGGTGCTCCGGGCCATAATGTAGAGAACTGTTTCCCGCTGAAGAATAAGGTTCAAGACCTTATGAGGAGCGGAATTCTGAGTTTTGAAGACTCAAACCCGAATGTCACCAGGAACCCATTGCCTTCGCATGGGAAGTCTGTGAACATGATTCAGGAGTGCCTTGGGAAGTACAAGGTTAAGTACGTCAGCCACATCAGGCATTCGTTGGTTGATTTACATAAGATGCTGTGTCAGCACAGCTATTTGGAGCATAACCACGATAAGTGCCGTGTTTGTTCAGTTAATCGCTTGGGTTGCGACCAGGTCCGCAAAGAGCTTCAGAAGATGTTGAATGAAGGTACCATTGAGATTCTCCAGAATCGCAATGTTGATACAGTTGAACCTGAGGTGAATGTCATCTCACCAGTGTTCAAGCTGCCCGAGCCCGTTGTTATTCGCTACAATAGCAACAAGCCGAAGGCTTCACCTTCTTTGGTTATCAAACCTGCTAGCCCTGTGCCTTACTCATCTGATCGAGCTGTGCCATTCCGGTACAATCCTGTTGCTGTCCAGGATGGAGTCGAAGTGCCTTTGCCTTCAACTTCTGTAACCACTATTGCTGATGTTAGTGGGTTGACCCGAAGCGGTCGTGTATTTTCTGCGCCTCCAAAGGCTACTGTTTCTGATACTGTTGAGCGCCCTGTGGGGACCGCTGTGAATGTTCAGAATCCGGCACTTGATGTTGCCAAACCCTCCTTGTCTGTACAAAAGACTCCTGTTTCTTCAGTTGGCCCAAGCGGCATTGTTGATGAAGAATCTGATGAGATGCTGAGGCTCATCAGAAAGAGTGAGTACAATATTGTAGACCAGCTTCTACACACGCCCTCCAAGATTTCCATTCTTTCTCTATTGCTGAATTCAGAACCCCATAGGGAGTCTCTGCAGAAAGTCTTGGATCTGGCGTATGTTGATCACGACGTCACCCTTGAGCAGTTTGATAGCATAGTTGCAAATATTACCGCTTGCAACACTTTGAGCTTTTGTGACGCTGATCTCCCTGAGGAGGGAAGAGACCACAACATGGCTTTACATATCTCTATGAATTGCAAATCTGATGCAATGTCCAATGTGTTGGTGGACACTGGATCGTCCCTTAATGTATTGCCAAAATCCACACTCTCTCGTCTGTCATATCAAGGTCCTCCTATGAGGCAGAGTGGGGTTGTTGTGAAAGCTTTTGATGGGTCGCGCAAGACCGTGATTGGGGAAGTTGATCTCCCGATCAAGATAGGACCAAGTGATTTCCAAGTTACTTTTCAAGTAATGGACATCCACCCATCTTATAGTTGTCTTTTAGGCAGACCATGGATTCACGAGGTTGGCGCCGTGACATCCACCCTACACCAGAAGCTGAAGTTTGTCAAAAACAAGAAATTGGTTGTAGTAGGGGGAGAAAAGGCTCTCCTGGTTAGCCATCTGTCTTCTTTCTCGTATATTGACGCAGAGGATGAAGTTGGAACTCAGTTCCAAGCTTTATCTATTGATGAACCAATCGAGAAGAAGTCTCCTTCATTCACTTCCTACCGAGATGCGAAGCTGGCCATTGAATATGGTGCAGTTGCTGGATTAGGGAAAGTTCTTGAACTTGAAGATAACCGATCCCGGGCTGGCATAGGCTATGGTTCTGGGGCATGCAATGAGCAAGGTCTGTTCACCAGTGGAGGATTCATCCATGCTGATCAACTTGCAGAAGAGGAAGTTGCTGCTATCATTGAAGAAGAAGACGCAGAAGACTTGAACAATTTTGTTATTCCTGGTGGTGTCTGCCACAATTGGGTCGCTGTAGATGTTCCTACAGTCATCCATAAATCAGCGTGATTTGTTCACTTTGTGCAAAACCCTTCTCCCATGCCAAAAGGAGAAGTGATGACATTGTTGGCAGCATTTAATACAATGATGTTTTCATTCAATTAATGCATTGTCAAACATTTGTTTTTCCATTTGTTTTCACTTTTTGCTTTTTTGCATGAAATCAGTGATCACAAAAAACCATGAAAAACAAAACAACAGCTTTTTCATCTGCATAAATGATTTGTTTGTTTAAATTCAAAAGCTTTTCATTATCCAGAATCATTATGCAGGGATTTCTAAACCCATTGAACATAATGATCCAACGCCATCTCCCAATCTTGAAGTCCTTGTATCTGAGGCAGAGGAAGATGATGTTGAGGGGATTCCTGACGAGATTACCCACCTTCTTGAGCACAAAAGAAGATCATTCAGCTGTATCATGAGAATCAGCAAAACAGTCAAACTGGGGATTAAAAAAAAAAAGAAAAAAAAAAGAAAAATAAAAAAAAAAAAGAAAAAAAGAGGGTGAAAAAGATGAAAAATTCAAAAATCAGCAAAAAAAATTTTCAAGATTTTTTCAAAAGGAAAAAAAGAAGAAGAAAAAATTACACCCTCAAGTCCCTAGTTGACTGATGCTGAATGGATTCAAAGTCGTTATGACCAATTGAATTTAATTGAAGAGAAGAGATTAACTGCCATGTGCCATGGTCAGTTATATCAACAGAGAATGAAGAAAGCATTCGATAAGAAGGTCAAGCCTCGTGTGTTCCGAGAAGGTGACCTTGTGCTCAAGAAAGTCTTGTCTTTCGCGCCCGATTCCAGGGGCAAGTGGACTCCAAACTATGAGGGTCCATATGTTGTTAAGAGAGCCTTTTCAGGCGGAGCTTTGATGCTTACAACAATGGATGGGGAGGATTTCACTCGTCCTGTGAATTCAGATGCAGTCAAGAGATACTTTGCCTAGGAAAAAAAAATGAAAAAACAAATGAAAAAAACAAAATAGCTCGCTAAGTTGAAAACCCGAAAGGGCGGCTTAGGCAAAAATGAGCGTCTCGGTGGAGAACCCGCAAGGGTAATCCAGGCAAAAATTAGAGACTTGAAAAAAAAAAGAATATTTGCATCCCGCTAGATTGAGTACCTCATCCTGGGGCAATCTAGGCAAAAATTAGGGATTTGGCAAGTAACTGCATCCTGACAAGACTTTCTGGTTTATCAGTCGTCATTTCGTCAGAAGATTCTCGATTCGTCGTCAACTGAAGCTTCGGATACATCGAGATTCAAATTGGTAGAGAAAGGATCATTATGTTCAATGTAGCCCTCTTCCAATATATATCACTGATTTCAAATTTGTACAGATCTATGGAGTCTTGCCATTTGCTGACTACCATTCCATCAAATCAATTTGAGCTTTTTATCCAATTTATTTGCACTCTTATTTGTTTCAATTCAACAAATGTTTTGCATTGTTTTAAATTGATAAAATGTCATTGTTTTAAACAAATCAAATTTTTCAAAATTTTTGTTTTAAACAAAGTGAACATTCACAAGATTGAAAGGATACTCAAGAATATCTCAGTGCTCTCCCGAGGGTGGCATGATTTCCAACAGGTAAGACATTCGTTCATATTCCTGGTTTGGTGGTATTTTCTTTCTTCAGATCTTTGTTGAGGTTGTTCCTCAAACAGAGTTGTTGTTGGGGTTGTTCCCCAGTACAGTCGCAAGCAGAGTGTTGTTGAAGACTTCGTTTTCTCCAGCAGCAGTTTTCTCTAGCATGGGTGCTTTTTTGTGAAGTTTCGGCGGTTGATGGTTTGTCATCTTGGTGCCCCGTCACTCTCTCCAATGGGTCGTATGCCCCAGACTTTATTTGTCTCCTCAGCGCAGTCATGAGTATAACTGATTGATTGATATTCCCCTCTGAGTCGCGAGTAGAGCTGTTATTAATATCCCCACCAGGGTCGCAAGTGGAGTTGTTACCTCTTTTCCCCATGCAGTGTGCCAGCAGGATTTGTCTGTTTCCTCAGCACGATCGCTTTCTTTGAAGATTCGGTAAGTCAGCGGTTTGATACCCGGTACTTTACCTTTTCCCCGGCGAAGTCGTCTGTGGAATTATTGCTATCTCTCCATCAGAGTTTTTCTCTTCAGCAGAGCAGGATTTATTTTCCTACTCAGTGGTGGATTTGGGTTGATATCCCAGTATTTTTCAACCATTCTTTTCCTCAGCATAGTCTGCAGAGTGTTTGTTGTGGCGGTCTTGCCTGTTGAATTACTCCTTCAATCCCCGATATGGTCAGATGATGGCTCTAGCCTCCAGTGAACGGATTAATTTCCTGACTGTTTTGTGATCCCCAGTAGAGTGGCTTATATTGCAGAATCTACTTGTTGTGATCAGTTTGATGTGCATTCTCCCCAAGTGGAGTGGTTCGTTACAGAACCTACTTGTTTGATTTGTCCTCCCTCAGTGGGTTGTTCCCCAAGAGAGTAGCCGACAACAATTTTCCCCAGTAGAATTGCTTATGCAGCTAGATTCTATTTGGATGATATCATTCTCCCTCAGTGGGTTGTCCCCCAGCGGAATTATGTGGATTTGCTTCTACAGCAGCTTGTGCTTATGCACCTTTTTGTTTCTCAGTTGACACTGGGATCCCCTGCAGATATCTTGGATTTTCTCTTGTTCCCCTACAGATTTGTCTTGGTGGCTGTTTTGCCCGTTGTGACTTTCTGTACCCTGATTGGGTTGTTTCCCGATATCTCTGATTCTCTGCTTCTTCAGCAGTACCTGCAGATCTTTGCTTTACAGCATGTAGATCTCCGCAGATTGGCTCTCCAGCTGGTTTTTCCCCTGGAAGTATAATACCGGACGTTTGGTTCCTGAACCTGTTTGTGTTAGAATTGTCTGTTTTGTCAGCATTCATCAAACATAAATCACGCATATTCATGCATATTCATAAAAACATTCAGATATTCATGTTGCATTTCTTGCCATATATCTTTTGTTTGTTGTCTCCTGCTAGGGTGATATAGATCTCTTTACAGATCTCCCCAAGCAGATGTCGGGTGTTATAAATCTCTCCATATAGAGTCAACCCCATAAGCAGAAAATGTGTCTGTCTGTCTTTCTGCAGTTCCCCACTGAGATATATCCTCGTGGATGACGGTTTTTTCCGTTTCCTCCCAACACACATATTGGGATGGATGTTCCTATTTGAGTTACATTCTCATTAGGACGTGTCTTGATTCAGTCTGTCTTTTCGGATCATTCCCGAATTGGCTATTTGTCAGATGTCTTGTGCTTCCCAGTGGGTTGTTCCCCAGCGGAATGTTTTTGGGCCTCTACCCTCATAACCGGTAGTTATAAGTCCTACTTTTTCCTGGCTTTCGTGACAAAATTTGTGGTTATGCACCTTTTATTCTCCAGCCAGAGTTTTGGTCTTCTACCTCATACCCGGTAGTTGTAAACCCTACCTTCCTGCTCTTCAGCAGTTTGTGGTTTGTTATAAACCCTATTTTGGTTTCCCGTGCGGATTTGTGATTTGTTCTATCCCCACGCGGAGTTTTTGGTCTTCTACCCCGTATTCGGTAGATGTAAACCCTAATTTTGTGGTTATCTTCATTCAATATTTGATGTTGATTTTCCTTTGCTTGTATAAGTTGCTCATATCAGCACTTATATCCCTAGCAAGTCTTTGTGGATAATTGCCGTATGCTAGCAATTTTATCCCCAGTGGGTCCTTTCACCGTTTGTCAGTGATTTGTTCCCCGGATCATTGGTTGTTTACCAGTGCATCCCCAGCTAGTCTTCTGTCGATAATTACCGGATGCTTGCAAATTATCCTCAGCAGATCGCCTTTCATTTCCCCTTTTGTTGGTGATGTCTGTTGCTCCCTTTTGATTGGTCATCATTATATACCTAATTTGGTATCCCGATGCCTTTCTGTTCGGTTGATTTATCCTTTATTAACCCAGTAACCGGTTGTGGATAATCTTCCATGCGAGTATATTATTCACGGTCTGCCGGTAATGAATAATATATCTCATGCACTCTTCAGTCGAAGCCTTTTTGCGTTTCCCTGTTCGAGTAAGATTCGTCATTTTCCCTTTGCGGAGTCGAATATTTCTTTGTTGTTGGATAATTGTCGGATGCTTGCAATTTATCCCTTTGAGTTGTCTTTCGTTTACCCGGATGCTTGGTATCGATTGTCTCTCTGTTTTGGATAGTCACCTATTATATACCCAGTAACCGGTATCCCTGGTGTCTTTTCCTTTCGAGTGTATTATTCACGGTCTGCCGGTAATGAATAATATATCTCATTCACTCTTGGATTAATCTTTTGATTGTTTTCCCCAACTGAGCAAGATTCGTATTCTTTGTAGAATCGAATATCCATCCTTTAACCAGTTTGTGTTTTGGATGATGAGTGTTTTGGAAGTGAAATCCAATCCACGTTTTCGGTAGATCACCTATTATATACCCAGTAACCGGTATCTCTGGTGTTTCTTACCATGCGAGTTTATTATCTACGTTCTGACGGTAATAGATAATATATCTCATGCGAGTATCTTATCCACGGTCTGCCGGTAATGGATATTATATCTCATGCACTCTTTGGGTTTGTGTCCCCAGTTGAGTAAGATTCGTTTTCCCGTTGTGGATTCGAATGCCCATCCTGTAAGTCGATTTGCTTTTTCAAGCCCTCCTTTTGGATGATGAGTGTTTTGGAAGTGAAATCCAATTCACGTTTTCGGTAGATCACCTATTATATACCCAGTAACCGGTATCCCTGGTGTTTCTTGCCATGCGAGTGTATTATTCACGGTCTGCCGGTAATGAATAATATGTCTCATGCGCTCTTTGGTTGGAGTCCTTTGTTGATCTTCCCCAGTCGAGTAAGATTCGTATTCCTTGTGGAATCGAATATCCATCCTATAAACAAGTCTGCTGTTCTAGCTTTCTTCAGGATGATGAGTGTTTTGGAAGTGAAAACCAATTCACGATTTCGGATCTTATCCTTAAACAACCCAGTAACCGGTTCAGGATAATTTTCCTTTCGAATATATTATTCACGGTCTGCCGGTAATGAATAATATGTCTTGTTCACTCTTGGGTCAACCCTTTATTGCTTTCCCCTCAGAGTAAGATTCATATTCCTTGTGGAATTGAATATCCATCCTTAAACAAGTTTGCTTTTCTAGCTCTCTTCAGGATGATGAGTGTATTGGAAGTGAAATCCAATTCACGCTTTGGTCGGTCACCTATTATATACCCAGTAGCCGGTATCCTTGGTGTTCCCTCCTTTCTGCTCCCTATTATGACCTCGGTCCCCCTGTGGAGTCAGATTTTCCTGAGTTTGTTACCCTTATGCCTGGTGACATCTCATTTGTTTGGTGCTTCCTCAGTGAAGTTTTCCTTTTGCTTCTCCCCAGGAGTCAGCTTGTTTCTCTCCAATGGATTTATTTTCCATTTGGAAATCTTTTCCCAGTGTGAGTTCTTCACTCCCCAGTGAGTTCTCCAGTCTGTTTTCTGTTTTCCCTAATCAGAGTCGTGTCTTGTTCACGTTGTGTCAGTTTTGTTTATCCCTAACTAGAGTCTTGTTAGAGTCTCTGTTCCTGGTGAGTATATCACTCCGATGGATCGTCTTTTCTTCTGTGCGAATCATATTCCCCACAGAATTTGTGTCTTTTGCATACATTTGCATCATGAGGTCTCTTAGGGACCAAAATTCGTCTCATTACTGTTATTTAAGCCCATTCTACCGCGTCGAGATGAAGATTTCTAAACTTCACTTCTCCGGCTAGAATGACCTTAAATAGGGGCATCTGTAAGACCCCAATTTTGGCCCTAAGATCCCTCATGGCCCATATCATATCATATCATGGCCTCAAGGATCATTGCATACCTTAGTCCCCTCCTAGTGGGTAGTTTGCCTTGTGGGTTGATTCTTGATCACCAAGCATACTTTGCATTTGTATATCTTGGCCTTTCATATGTTTATCATTCAAAAAGTACAAAAATATTGTCATTCTAACCTTGTTGCTTGCAGTTGAAGCAATCATCAACAATTAGGTCAAAGACAGTCAACAGTCAGTCAAAGCAGTGGATGGTGGCCATTCTTGCAGAATTTGGGCACCATGATCAATAATCAAGAGTTCATACAACTTGAGACATCATTTGAAGTCAAGTTCTCAAGGAATTAGGGTTTGGAATTCATCAGAAGTGGTTCAATCATGCAAAACCCTAGAAAAGTCAAACTTGGTCAACTGTGGATTTAATCAGTGATTTGATGGATAGAATTGATTTGAAGGAGCTCATTCATGCCTATATAAGCCTCATCTATCATGTCAAACCTCATCATGGAAGAAAATCAAGTAAAATCAGAGATTCCCAAAATAGAAAGTGGACCTGTAATTTCAACTGCCAAAAATGGAAACTTCTTGATCCTCAACTTACATCATGATACAAGCTTCAAATGAATTTTTGCCCAACATGAAAGTTGAATATCTTGTTCTCCCATTTTCAAAAAGTCCAAGAACTCTCAAATCCCATGTGTGGTTGTCAAGATATGATCAATTCATTTTCACAAATTTATGAACTTCAACAAGCCATATCTCATGAACCATAAGGCCAAATTTGGTGGGGTTTTTTCCTACAAACCAAATTTTTCCTCCTCTTTCCAAAAATATAAATTTCATCCTCCAAAACCTTGCCAATCAAAATGGCATTTTTGGCCTTGACTTTATTCATTTCAAGTTTGACTCAAGTTTGACTTTTTGATTTAAACATTTTTGACACAATTGGCCATTTGGGACTTGTTCTAAATGATGTTTGCAACATGTTCCAAGCCCTAATTCATGCTCATAATACCATCATATCACCATTTTGGACAAAGGTGCAAACTTGGTAATTTTGGCAAATGGCTTCATTAAGGTAAAACCAACTTAGCACTCTGTTAGCAGATGTCAAACAGCAAATGTTTTGGTCATTTGCAGCCTGTTTTGAGGCCCATTTCGACCAGAACCATGCACCTCCACTTCCATATGTTCAATTTAGTAAAAATGCAAATTGGTTCAAATAGCTTAAACAAGCTTAGCATGTGATTAAGGGACCTTAAACAGCAAATATAAGTGAACTTTCTGTCACTTCTAAACCCTAGAATCACAGCCTCCAAGCACAGAAACACCCATTCTCTCCTTCTTGCATTTTTGCTCGACTTGCATTTTCTGCCAAAACTCTCAAAACACCACGAGTTCCCTTCATTGTTCCATCATCTGGACAATATTTGAGAGCCATTTCAAGCATGAAATCCCAGCTGGAAGTTCATTTGGCGTTCTGTTTTTTCCAAAGCTCCAACCATGGTGAATCTTGATTTGAACCTTTCCAAGCAAGTTGGAGCTAACATACCTCAAGGATCCATCATTGCAAAGCATAAGGACGATCTGTTTGAGCTTGAAATACACCAAGAACCACTGATTCACACTTTTCTTCAAAATCAAGTAAATGCTCGACCCTCTCCTTTCATCAAATCATGCTATGTTTTAGGTAGCTTTTGTTATGCTGATTCTAATGAACTATGCCTTGCTTGAAATGATTATGATATGGCTGAGAAATCTAGGTTTACATTTTTATGTTCAAACTTGTTTTTATGGATTTCTCTGTTATGAGCTCGAATTGATGATGATGATTGTTACATTATGCTTGTGCTTGGTTTGCTGAAGCTATTGATATACTTGATTCAGTTTTCTGGGCACTTTTTCTCATTTTCGATTTTTACTGATGATGAACATAATGTTGTTGCTACTGTTGTGAAAAACCCTAATATCTTTTTCCAGAAAAATCTCACTGCACGTATGCATTTGTGGTGGATGCTGTTGTTGCTTGTGGTTGCATGAACATACTATATTACTGCCATGTTGGTTTGCCATGATTCTTGGAGAAGATGATGAATACTGCTGTTTTTGAAACCTTATGGATTTGCCATAAATTCGCATGATTGTGTTTGGTTGTTGCTGAATGATGTTGCCTGAACACAAATGCCATGCTGTTGTGTGATGGTGTTGGATTTTGTTTTGATGTTGGTGATAACATGAGTTTGCCTTTGCCATGCTGTTTCCTAAACCCTAAGGGTTTTGAACTTAAAACAAGATTGTTTGGTTTGTTTGAATTGCCCTGCGTGTGTACTGTTCTATTGAAAGCCAACCAATCAAATTATTTGGTTCATCTGCATGAAGCTGTGCGTTTTGTTAAATGAGGCACTTAATTACCAATTGTGCCACTCGGTCAACTTGGTTGACCATTGATTCATGTTATTTGATCATGCTTGGTTCCATTTGTTACTCATCTTCCACAATTCATATTTCACTCAATTTAGCTCCAAAAATCATGAGATTTTTTGCATTATGACCTGTTGAATGTCTATTATTTAATCATGATTTTTGCTGAATTTTTGGTTGGCTGGATTTTAAATGCTATTAGGTTTCTTAACATGTATGCCTAATTGACACCTTTTGCCAAAACCCTTGTGAAATGATGAGTTTGTATCCAATGCCCCTGAAATTTTTTGTGGTGAAACTAGACTCATTCATCTTTGTTTTGGTGTAGAGTTTGTGCATTTATCATATGTGGATGCTGAGTTATGATTTTCTGAAGTAGGGTGTGACAATTTGTGTCACACCAATGATGTGCATTTTCATGATTTTTGTTCACATACTTCCTGGCCTCCAAATAATGTGAAATTTGGCATGATTGTTCTCTCATATGTCTAGTTTGTGTATGAATTTTCCTGGAATTAATTGTGCAATTTCCAATTTGTTTGAGAATTTTCTTCCCTGCCTAGTCAATTGTTGACTTTATGTGATACATGTTGCCAAGTCCTTTGTGAAATTCTCATATCTTATTGAATGATCATGAAATTTCATATGTGCATACTAGACATCTTGAGCTTTGCATTGGTGTTGATCCCATCCATTTCTCATCTGTTTCCAATTTGTTATGATTTTTTGAAGTTGACCCATGTTTGTTGACCTTCATTGTGCACATTTGAAATTGTGTTGACTTCCTGATTTTATTTGACTATCTTTCCATGATCCAATTGAGCCGAAATTTAATATGCATGCTATGTTATGGATTGTGATTGAGTATGAATTATTTCATAATTTTTGGAATTGATTATGTATGCTTTTGAGCTTAGTCTTGCTGTTGACCTTTTGTGTGCTCCCTCTTGCCATGTTTTAACTTCTTTGGTCTATAAAATGACAATGATGCATGATTTGATGGTGAATCCAATTGAGGTAGCTTCTTAAATGTTTGAACATGAATTGGGTTGACTTTTCTTTGCTGTTTTGACCTTTTCTTTCATCTTTGACCCTAGGCTAGTCCTAGTGGTCTTTTGAGCTTACAATTGAGTTAATGTTTCAGGTTAAGCACCAATGCCTCAAAGATCATTCAAATTTGATTGAGTTGGATTATATATATCATGTGCTAACCCTTGTTTTGTAGGTGTGACTCATATAGTTGAGTCTTGTGCTTTGCACATTGGTCCCTCTGTGGTTGACTATTGTTTATCCATTCCTTTTGTTTTAAACTGTTGAACTGTTTACTAATTGGTTTGACTTTTTCAGGTACTTTAGTTGCTTAAGTTCTTTGAACTTGCTTTGCTTTGCTATTTAGCAATTTGCTTTGAGGTATAATTACTTCTTCTTCATGTAGTCTGGAGACCCGGTCTGTTATTTGGCCGGGCAAACTGTCTGAAGTCCTCCTTAAGAGGCAATGCCTGTGTGTGTTTAAAATTGTCCCAAGCAGGAAAAGTCCTTCAAGTAAGGCAATTGGTAGATCAAAGGGATAAGTAGCCTATCCCCTACTATTCAGTGAGTCCTCTCTTTGCTCCCATTACATGGTTGAAGCATTGAGATAAAAACCCAAAATCTATCGAGTCAATAATGTGGAGAGAGTTCCTACTTTCTGAACTCCCACACTTTCTGATATGCTCTCCCTGATTAGGGATAGAAGCAATGAGGCACACCCCTCATCTCCTTTTCATCTGCTTCACCTTAGCCTCTCAATGGCAAGGTTAAGAGCAACTTTTTACCTATTACAGTGGACTTTCATAGTCAAACCCTCTTGTGTGAGCCTCCTTGTTTGGCTATAGAGTGTGCTGTTTGATATTCATTGATTGATTGATCGCTTCATATGCACATGTTTGCTTGTATGTTATGCATTTATCATCATCAATTGCCATTAGTGCATGATCATATCATTTGTCTGTGTGACTCTTATCATTGTTGTTTACCCATTGAGGACAATTGTAAGTCCATTGCTTTGGCATTTGCTCCTATGATATGGAAGGATAGAGTGTAAGACCTCATCGGTCACTCATATCTTCTGTTTTATCTGTTGTATGTGAGGATACAGTTATAAGTCCCTGTAAGTTGGCATCTGTTGTCCTGTGATCATAATTTGATCTGTTTGATTTGTATGTGAGGATACAGTTATAAGTCCCTGTAAGTTGGCATCTGTTGTCCTGTGATCATAATTGGTTCTATCTGTTTGTATGTGAGGATACAGTTATAAGTCCCTGTAAGTTGGCATCTGCTTTCCTGTGATCATAAGTTTGTTTTCTTTGTTGATGTGAGGTTGCAATTATAAGTCCCTGTAAGTTGGCATTTGCATTCCTGTGACCATTTGTTGCTTTTGTTCTTGTATGTGAGGATCCATTGTAAGTCCCTGTAACGTGGCATTGGTTTTCCTGTGATCATATGTGGAGTTAACCTAAGTCCAGATAGATTGGCAGTTGACTTCCATATTTCATCTTTGTTTTCTTTTGAGGAGATTAGTATAAGTCCATTGAGTGGCATCTGATATCCATTTCTGTTTTAGGAGACTGGTGTAAATCCATCTATTGGTATCCGGTATCCGCCTTTCATTTCTTTGTTTGAGGAGATTAGTGTAAGACCATTGAGTGGCTTCTGATATCCTGTTCTGTTTTAGGAGACTGGTGTAAATCCATCTATTGGTATCCGGTATCCGCCTTTTATTTCTTTGTTTGAGGAGATTAGTGTAAGACCATTGAGTGGCATCTGATATCCCGTTCTATTTTAGGAGATTGGTATAAGCCCAGTGATTGGCATCCGATATCCGCTTTTGCTTTCTTCTTTGTTTGTTTGTTATTATTCATTGCCATTCCAAAGGACACACTTGAATCATCTTCTATATGATTTCAAGAAGTGAACCTTCTAAGAAGTTTTACTTTCCATCTTCATCCATTCATCCCCATTATGTCCTAAACCTTTTCACACATTACTTTGCAACTTGACATAAGTGTTGTGCAAACATCTTCATGTTTTCAAACCAAAAACCTGGACTCAAGTCCTTGACTTTTTTCAAACTCCATTTCATAACACTTCTTTCAAATCAATCTTAATCATACTTTGACTCCATTTTCATAATCACAATCAATTAACTTCACTCATTCACTTGTTTTGGCTCTGTCCATTATTAATCTTTTCATGCATTAGCCATAGGTTTCAATTATCATTGTGGTTGATGTAAATCTTGCCTATCCTTAGTGAGTCGATAGTAAGACTTCCGTACTTAAAACAGGGCTAACCCCTCTAGTACGTCGAAGCTATCCTCGCATGGTGGATGTTGTTTCTTGGTTGAGTTTTCTCCTGTGGATAACGTAAGACCTGGGGTTTGTGTTTAAAATTGAACCCAACCAACTTTTTGGAAATCTTTTAGCCGAACTACGGCGTTTTGATCCTTACCTTTGATGGAAGGTACGTAGGCAGCGGGTTCATCCGTTCGAACACAAAAATAACTAACTTGTACATTCTTTTCTCATCATCCCAATCATGTTTGCACAATGCTTATGTCATAACAAATAACAATTTTATACAACAAGTGTGAAAAGGGCTCCCTAGGAGTACCTAGGACGTAGTGGGTGCCTAACACCTTCCCATTGCGTAATTTACCCCTTACCCAGACTCTCTGATCTTTTTATTAGTTTTCTACGTGTAAAACTTCTTAGGCTTTTGTTCGCTTTTTAGCCAGTCCTTTGGATAAATAAAAGTGCGGTGGCGACTCGAAAATTTCATTGTATACTTTGCTTATGGTTTAATCGATAGATCATATAGCGACGAATACACCGCTACAGTGTGGTTATGCAATAATAGAATGGGATGAATTACAAAGTAAGAACACAAATATATCATGTAATGCAATGCACAACCAATTTGGATGATGATCACACAATTTGCTATCATTAAAAGTTAATTCAAGTTAAAGAATTCTTTCACAAACTCCCCCTTTTTGATGATGGCAAATTCTTGGCAAGATGTGTGATACTCCCCCTGAGTTTGTGCATATCTGCATTTTTCTCCCCCTTTGTCAACATCAAAAAGAAGAAGAACCATAGTTATCAAGCAGAAAGTGAAGCAGGGCATGGCAAAAATGGATAATAGGCTATCAATCACAAAGAAAGAAGCTGCAAGTTAAAGAATCATTCACAAAGAATCATTCAAACAGTAAGGGCAATAACAAATAGAGGTAAACAGAAATTGAAAAGCATTTTAAGTGTGCGAACAAGTTTAAGGGTTACATAAGCGAAACCATATAATGTGCAACAACTAAAACATGAGCAATATGAAATGAGATGCAGTGAGATGAAAGGGTGGTTGGTTAATTTGGATTGTTGCCACCACAGGACTCCTCATCATGTCTGTCAGGATCTCGGTAGCTTGGCGGAGGCGGAGGAGGAGGCATTGTGTCTGGATTTTGGCCCATGAAGGAGTATCGCCTAAATCGATTATGAACTTCAGTGCTTCTAAAGCTGTCCATAATCCCAGGGTTTTCACGGCAATCATCCATAAAGCCGGACATTTCGTTGTAGAACACCTGATGCCATTTAACCAAGTCTTGGTGCCAAGCGTGTTGATTGTGATACATCCGTGTATGCTCATCATGCCAGTCCCGATGCTCGTTGTGCCATTCAGTTTGTTGGACATGCCAGTACCGTGCTTCTTCATGGCGTTCTTTGTTGACGATTTCCATCTGTTGAAGCATGTGAGTGATGTCTGCATTTGGTGTTGAGGCTGAAGTACCACCGGCGAATGGAGGGGCTGTAGGTTCAGGTACGTAGTTGGTGGGAGACCACCTTCGTGGCACCCACTCACCCCAACCAGTATTGGCCTCAGCTTGAGGCACATCTGTTTCAGGCGCATCCTGCATTTCTTCATCAGGCTGTTCTTCAGCAACATGGATGCGTTCAGAAGGCACGTCAAAGTTGTAAATTCTGGTTTTGGATTTTCTTTCAAAAAAATAGAAGCACTTGCGGTCTTTGTCCCATCGATATCCCATATGCGATAGAGTGGCAGAATCGAATTCTTGAGCTGCAGATGGAGATAGGAGAGGCACAATAGGCATTGTAACTTTCCAAAACTTGAGAATTTTCATTATTTGAGAGGCATACCCTAGTGCCACAGTTTTGGAGCTGTCTCGCACATAAAATAGACGTTTTACAAAGTAGTTTGCCCAATTTAAGTGAATCTTATTTTGCAGAATGTAGAGAAGATGTATGCTAGGCCTATCCAACCGAGAGTGGCCACTGTTGGTTGGACGCAGAATGTGAGTAATGATCCAGTGAAGAATACGCGGAGTTTGTTTGATCATACCTGACGTGACGTGTTCGTCCTCACTCAACGGTCTATCAATCTTTAGGATAGAAGTTGTAAATTCCTTCAGGTCAAATTCAGGATCAAAATGCAGGTCATGCCAGGACTTGAAAGCCATCGACGGAAGCCGCATTTGAAACACTGTTTCCCAATTACTGGCTTCAAAGGTATATGTTCTGACTCCGATAGAACACCGGAACATATAGCCTGTACCAGTTTGTAAACCAGCATAAAAGGCCCGGATGAAATCCTCATGATAGTCATCTTTTGTAGATAGAAAGGACCCAAGTCGTTGTGCATGTAATAGTTCAACTACTTCATTTAGGTGCAGATGAACAGCATCTGTTTTATCAAAGATATGAGGTTTCATTACCAACCTGGCCTTGAATGATTCCTCAAATTCAGCAGCAATGGCAGGATGAAGAATGTCTAAGGCATTTGAGGGAACATCTGGTGGTTGCTGAGACGTACCGGCTGCTTCCTTTCCCTTTCCTTTTCCTTTGGCTCTGGCTGGGATGGTGCGTGGAGGCATGGTGATATGAGATTTAGGGTTTTACCAAGTTTGTGAGAGAGTGAAGATGAGAAGGATTAGGGTTAGCCACTGGTTTTGGGGTTTTTGAGGGCAGATGAGATGAAGTAATGAGATAAGAGATGATATGATTGGTTGATGTGTCGATGCATGAGAGAGAAAAAGAATGCATTTAATTCAGATGACAGCAGTAAGTATCGATGCAGAGAGTTATGCGTCGATGCCAAGTATTTCAAGATTGTCATGTGTATCGATACATACGATGGATGCGTCGATGCCTAGTGTTTACAATTGCCTTGTGTATCGATACATGCGATAGATGCATCGATGCATACTGAATCGGTTTTTCAAAAAATTTAATTTCAGAGCATATGTATCGATGCAGGCTTCATATGTGTCGATACATACTGATGCTGAACTGGTTTTTAATGAGTTTTTATGCAGTATGATTATGCAGTTGCACTATGTCATGATAATTTTGCTCAGAAATCAGATTGTTAATGAGCACACATTATAGACAGGAAGTATATTCAAGCAAACTTTACATCAACTAGAGTAAGCATATTTGTTCTAACAAGCACAATCACTAATCAATAAGAAAATTGTAGAAAGGATTGATATTACCTCTGTTGGAGAGATCTTGTGAAGGATAATTGACATCTAAAACAGTGCTTGTCACACACGGTGAGGCATAATATAATTAAGATGTAACATGCTTATGACATCAAATGAGATAGATCTAAGATTCCTAATTCACGACGTATGTTGAAGAAAGGTTCCGTTGCCAATGGTTTAGTGAAAATATCAGCAAGCTGATTTTTGGAGTCAACGTGCTCAAAGACAACGTCTTCTTTTTCAACATGATCGCGAAGGAAATGATGTCTAATCTCTATGTGTTTAGTGCGTGAGTGTAAAACAGGGTTTTTTGTAAGGTTTATGGCACTAGTGTTGTCACATTTGATTGGAATACGTTTGAGTTGAATGTTGAAGTCTTGTAGTTGCTGCTTAAGCCATAAAATCTGAGCGCAACAACTACCGGCTGCAACGTATTCGGCCTCTGCAGTTGACAAAGCCACAGAAACTTGCTTTTTGCTGTGCCAACTGACCAAGGAGTTTGAAAATAGGTGACACGTACCACTTGTACTTTTCCTATCTGATTTGCAGCCAGCAAAATCAGAATCGGAGTACCCTACTAGGCTACAATCACTTCCTTTAGAATACCAAAGCCCATATTTAGATGTTCCATGAAGATATCTAAATATGCGCTTCACCGCTTTTAGGTGCGATTCTTTAGGATTTGATTGATAGCGTGCACACATGCAAACACTAAACATGATGTCAGGTCTAGAAGCAGAAAGATACAAGAGAGATCCAATCATACCTCTGAATCTTTTGACATCTACACACTTACCGTGCTCATCCTTTTCTAGATTTCCGTTGGTAGGCATTGGAGTGTCGATTGATTTTGAGTCATTCATTTCAAAGCGCTTGAGTAGTTCTCTGCAGTATTTTGTTTGACATACTGCAGTACCTTCATCAAGTTGCTTTATTTGCAGTCCTAGGAAGTAGTTTAGCTCCCCCATTAGACTCATCTCAAATTCACCCTGCATAACCTTAGAAAATTCTTCGACCAAGTGTATGTTAGTTGAACCAAATATGATGTCGTCGACATAAACTTGAACTAAAAGAATGTGCTTCCCTTTGTGTTTAATAAAGAGAGTATTGTCCACTTTACCTCTTGAATATCCATGATCAATTAGGAATTTGCTAAGCCTTTCATACCAAACCCGAGGGGCTTGTTTAAGACCATACAAAGCTCTTTTTAATTTGTAAACATGATCTGGATTTTCAGCATTTTCAAAACCGGGAGGTTGTGAAACATATACTTCTTCATTTATGACACCATTAAGAAAGGCACTCTTTACGTCCATTTGGTAAAGCTTAAAATCCTTAGAACACGCATAGGCAAGCAAAAGACGTATAGCTTCGAGGCGAGCAACTGGAGCATAAGTTTCCTCATAGTCTATGCCCTCCTCTTGGTTATATCCTTGTGCTACTAAGCGTGCCTTGTTCCTAGTAATCACTCCGTTTTCATCAAGCTTGTTTCTAAAAACCCACTTAGTGCCTATGATATGATGATCTCGCGGACGAGGGACAAGTTCCCAAACGTCATTTCTTTTAAATTGATTAAGCTCTTCTTGCATGGCCATTAGCCAAAATTCATCAATCAAGGCCTCTTTGGCATTTTTAGGTTCTACTTGTGAAACAAACGCGAAGTGAGAACAAAAGTTACTTATCTTAGACCGGGTCATTACTCCCTTTGAAATGTCTCCCAAAATGTTGTCGATGGGATGGTCTTTTGAGGATCTCCAAGCTGTTGGAAGATCATTCACTTCAGCTGTCTTTTCTTCCTCAACTTCTTCATGACTTGTATCTTCCTCCTTCTCATGGGCAGCTGTTTTGGACTGATCAATTTCCTCAACAGCTTCCTTGAGTATGTCTTCTGTAGATACACTTGCGTCATCAAAAGAAATACCTTTTCCGACATTTTTCGGATAAGACTCATCAAAAGAAACATGAACCGACTCTTCAACAGTAAGTAAACGCTTATTATACACTCTATATGCTTTACTTGACATTGAGTAACCAAGAAAAATACCTTCATCCGCTTTTGCATCAAACTTCCCAATGTTTTCCTTACCGTTATTCAAAACAAAACATTTACAACCGAATACGTGAAGATGTGACAAGTTTGGTTTTCTTCCTTTCAAAAGTTCATAAGGAGTTTTGTTCAAAATAGGGCGAATTAAGATTCTGTTTAGGACATAACAGGCTGTGCTAACAGCATCAGCCCAAAAGTATTTTGGTAATCCTCCCTCATTAAGCATTGTTCTTGCCAACTCCTCTAAAACACGATTTTTACGCTCCACAACGCCATTTTGTTGTGGAGTGCGAGGGGCTGAAAAGTTATGCTCAATGCCATACTTGTCACAAAACTTCTCAAAGTGATAATTTTGAAACTCACCACCATGATCGCTACGAATTGTAACTATTTTGGAATTCATTTTGTTTTGGGACAGATTTGCAAAATTTTTAAAAGCAGAAAAAGTTTCATCTTTGCTATGAAGGAATATAGTCCAAGTGAATCTAGAGTAGTCATCAACTATTACAAAGCCATAGTAGTTTCCACCTAGGCTCTTTGTCCTAGAAGGTCCAAAGAGGTCCATATGGAGAAGCTCAAGGGGTCGTGAAGTTGAAATTACATTTTTAGATTTAAAAGACACCCTTGTTTGCTTTCCCATTTGGCACGCGTCACATAGGTGGTCTTTTGAAAATTTTATTTTTGGTAGACCAATTACTAGATCCTTAGATACCACCTTGTTTAGCAAATCGAAGTTAACATGAGCTAAACGTCTATGCCAAAGCCAAGAATCATCATTCAAGGTGACTAGACATTTAGTATTTGTTAACGGTACATCAAACAAGTCAAGCATATAGATGTTGTTTACTCTTACACCCTTAAACACAATGTTTTGTTCAGCATGTTCAATTATGCAGCAAGTTTTTGTAAACGAAACTTTATAGCCCATGTCGCATAGTTGACTTATGCTTAACAAATTGTGTTTAAGTCCCTCAACTAAATGGACATTTGAAATAGTAGTGGTGGAGGGATTACCTACACTACCTTTGCCGAGTATAGCTCCTTTGTTGTTGTCTCCATAAGTAACATATCCCTTTTTCTTTGCCTTGAAATCTATAAAAAGCGATATGTCACCGGTCATGTGCCTTGAGCAGCCGCTGTCAAGAAACCACCTTTTATCTACGGAGGCAAGGCACTCATCCTACAACATCAAAAGAGAGAAGTTGGTCCCCAATTTTCATTGGGTCCAAGAGGGTAAGTGTTAACATGGTTGCCTTTTGGCTTCCATTGATAGATACCTTTAGGGACTAGAAATCTCCTAAATTTGCATTTCTCAATGGTATGGCCAGCATGACAACAATAATGACATAAACCATGATGATGTGTTTGTTGTTTCTTGTTCATTGAATCCTTTAAAATAAAAGAGTATTTTGCATATGGAGGATTCAATGACTTCTTAAACAACTTGGGGTCAACGGCATAAGTAATTTTAGGTTGTAGCGCTTTCTCTAGTTTGACCTTAAGAGTGTTTACCTCTTTTTGCCAAACATAACAAGCGTCACAATACCTAACTCTACTACATCCGTCAATGTCAATAGTTTTTGAATTTTCTGCAATACTAGTTTTCAATGCTTCTAAATCAATTTCAGCTTTGTTTACTTTACCTTCCAAAAAAGAAGATATGTTTGTCGGAAGCAAGTCGTTTAAAAGCATCTACAGCTTCGTTATGCAGTTTTTCAAAAGCTATTTTTAATTCCGAAAAAGACATAGAGGAGAAGTTATTGAAGTAAGCTTGTTTTACCTTTTTGTCATTGCTTTTCTTCTTGTGGTAGGACTGAATTTTTGAGTGAGCCATAAGGCACAGATTTGCAGCTTCATCATCATCACTTGAGCTTTGTGTGCTTGATGAATCACTATCACTTTCCCATGCAATATACGCTCTCCTTTGCTTGCTGTGCCCTTTTGGTGAGTCTTTTCTTTGGTCCTTATACTTCATAGGGCATTCCGTTTTAAAGTGTCCGGATTTACCACAATTAAAGCATGATCCTCTTCCTCTACTCTTCTTGTTTTCTTCTTGTTTCGAATTTATGGATTGTCTTCGAAACTTCATGAGATTTTTGTCGGAATGCTTGACTCCATTCTTTCGAATGAATCTATTGTATCTCCTTACAAACAGTCCCATTTCCTCATCATCCGAGTCTTTGTCACTACTTGAATCATTGTCGCTTTGCTCTTTTCGTGAGGACTTAGAGCTAGAAGCCACAAGAGCTATTGGCTTCTTCTCTCCCTCTTTGTCTCTTTTCTTTTCCTTCTCCTTCTTACTTTTATTCTCATATTTTTCAAGACTTTCCAAAGCTTGCTGATGTTCTTCCAGCTTTCCAAACAGTGTTGTAATCGTAAGTCTTGTAAGATCGTTGGCTTCCTTGATTGCTGTAACTTTAGGTTGCCACTCCCTGCTAAGACACCTGAGAATTTTATTAGTAGCAATTTCATTGGAAATAGGTTTTCCAAGAGCATTCAATCGGTTAGTTAGATGGGTGAATCTCTTTTGCATGTCGGAGATGGATTCTCCTTGTTTCATGCGAAAGAGCTCAAATTCTTGATTGAGTGTGTTAATGCGGGACTGTTTTACTTCAGTAGTACCCTCATGGGCAACTTCTAAAGCGTCCCACATTTCTTTAGCTGTCGTGCAATGTGATACTCGATAATATTCATCAACACCAAGTGCTGAAATTAACATGTTTCGAGCTCTCCAATCACACGACCACTTTTTCTCATCTTTCTCATTCCAATCATCTTCTGGTTTAGGTACTATGGCGCCAGCCGCATTAGTCATTGTAATTTGAAACGGACCGTTTTCAATGGCAGCCCATACTAACCTATCCACAGAATTTATATGAACTCGCATGCAGTCTTTCCAGTAGCCATAATTTTCACCGTTGAAAATAGGCGCTCTATTATACGCCCCCTTTGGTTCAGAATCCATACCGTTACAGGCAGCCACAGAGCACCAGCGAACCGGCGCTCTGATACCACTTGTTAGACGGTGTGGCTAGTGATCGAGAGGGGGGGTGAATAGATCACCTCTTAAAAATTAACGGATTTAAGATTTAATCAGAGTTTTCAAAAATGGCGGAAAGATCAGTCCCGAATCGACTTCCGTCTATTCTGAACCGCTACAAGAAAGCCGGACACGCAAGTGCAGTTGCTGGATTTTAATGAGAATGACAGAAATAATACACACAGAATATTAACAGATTGAATGCGCTTATCCTCAAATACTATTTCCAATGAACACAATCAAGTTAACCGTTTTGTCAAACAGTTGGTGTGTGAGTGTTTGATGATAAACAGCAATGGGGTATGACTAAAGGATTTGTTATCACTGTTGTCCAGAAATATAATCAATCACCACACACTAACAGAATTTGCAAAACAATATTGAAACGTAAAGAAGATTAAGGTAAGAGTAAGATACGCAGAGATTTGTTAAGGAAGTTCCCCACGTCGTCCTCGCGTGTGGGTACGTCTCCCTCTCAATTTCAAATGAAATTGAGAACTTTGATTATCAATTATTGCCGAATCCGTTGATACAAGGTTTTGATACAAAGACAGAATTTCTAAACTCCAAGAACCTCTTCTTGTATAAACCTTCACTTGATCTGAGCTCGATCAAGATTTTCCTGCACAAAGTTGCAAACAATTCACCGGTTCCACGACCTGCTTGCGAAATCCCCCGATCTCCAAACGCAACGCTGCGGCTGAATGTGTTCTGCAAATGTGACTCCCAAACCCTCAAGAACACACCAGTTCTTGAAGGACAAACCAGTAGGTTTTTCCTAGAAACCCCCTTCAATCTTCGACTCAGCTAGATCCTCGATCGTTCCACTGCAACCCACAGCTAGATCCTTGATCACACCACTGAACGTTATCTCAATGCTTCTTTAATCCAAGGAACAAGAATTGTTATGTATAAATGTTCTTGAAGAGAAGTGATTGAGAAGATGAAGAAGATGAAGTCTCTTTCAGGTTTCTATGTGCTCACAAAACAATTGCTCCAACACTGCTTTTGATCTGTGTTCAAATTGTTTTTCCCTCAATGAATTCGTGCCTTTTACCTGCTGTTGAAACCTGTATTTATATCCTTAAAAAAACAGTTGCTGTTATGACTTAAAATAACTCTGTGTATTGATACATACAAGGGTGTATCGATGCATACTGTAAGTTGCATAGATTTTTGGCGAAATTAACAAATCATGTATCGATGCAGGAATCGTGTGTATCGATGCATGTGAATTTTACACTAATATGTATCGATGCTCAATGCGTATGTATCGATGCACAGGCTGACTCAAGTAGTCATGTATCGATGCAGGTGTCGTGTGTATCGATGCACAGAGTTTTTGGCTTTCCATGTATTGATGCATGGTTCGTATGTATCGATGCATACTGAACAAGAATTGTTTTGTGATTAATCACAGGCTACATGTATCGATGCAAAGGGTCATGTATTGATACATACTGACATAAAATGCATTTTAATTGTTATTTTAAAGGAAATTTTCAATGTAGGCTTATATGTGTGGTTATGCAACAATAGAATGGGATGAATTACAAAGTAAGAACACAAATATATCATGTAATGCAATGCACAACCAATTTGGATGATGATCACACAATTTGCTATCATTAAAAGTTAATTCAAGTTAAAGAATTCTTTCACAGGGCCCTCAACCAGGCTAAATAATTCTACCCAGATTTTCCCATCCTGTAACACCTCAAAATTTGCCCTCCTCTCTTGGGACTAGCATAACATATTACATATCATTTTTAGGTCACTAGGCATTGCATCTTGCATATCATGTGGTTACATTGTGCAAGTCATCCTCACAAGTCTTGATCAGAAGATGAAGAGGTCATGGTGCAAGCTAGGGTTTCATTGGACTGGTCATTGATCATCTGAGGATGTGCAAGTTCAAATTAGGGTTTTGTGATTCTCAAAGGATATTGATCTTCATCTTGATTGGAATGATTCATCATCATCATCATGGTTTGATATCATCAAGTGTTGGAGCAGTTTCCTTGATATTAGGGTTTTGACCACTGGTCAACCCTAATCAGTTGCATTGGGCCAATCAGGGCATGATCAGGAGGTGGGGTCTATGATGTATATGGGGATCATTATTTGGTTATATGGAGCTTATTGAGGCTAGGGTTTCACCCTTGAGCCATGTCATCAGAAGAGTGGAGCTCAATTGGATCATTGCTTGGCCAAATTCATCTATCAGTTGAAAAGTCAACTATGCATGATTTAATGGATTTGGAGGTGGAAATGAGTTGGATACACTTCAATCATGTTGAAACAAGTGTTATTTGACATGTCAAAGCTTAAGAATGGAGAAAATCAAGTCAGGACAAAAATTGCCAAAAATAGAAAGTGACTTGTAATAGAAGTTTCCAAAAATGGAAAGTTTTTGACCTCAAAATTACATGTCCAAGGAAGCTTCAAATGAAAATTTGTTCAACATGAATGTTGTAGATCTTGCTCTCACCTTTCCAAAAAGTCCAAGAACTTGAAAATCCCATGTATGGTTGGCAAGTTATGGTCCAGTCAATTTCAAAAATGACCCATAATCAGAGGGGCATAACTTCCACATGGAGTGTCCAAATGGGATGATCTTTTTATGCACAAACTCCATTTGACATGTACTTTCATGGTGCACAATTGGAATTCATCAAAAATGGTCAATGCAAAAAGTCAAATTTCAAGTGTACAGTTAAAGATCCAAGGGCAAAATGGTCCAACTTGAGAAATAATGGGAATTTTTGAATGGGGATTTTTGCAACACCTCACAAATGCTATTTGGAAATGGTTTGAATCATCACAACATGTCAAGGCCTCATGGTTTGACAATTCACTTTTGAAATGAACTTGAAAATGCATAAGCTTGCCATAGCATAGTGAAATTCCAAAATACACAACCAATGACCATGGGACAAGTTGCAACATATCACACATGTCATTTTGAGCATGTGTGAGCTGGCGATGAGCTGTCATTGGCTTGCAAATGAAAATACCATTTTACCCTTGCCATTGAAAATGACATTTTTGCTAATCATATTGCATTCAGTTAATTAAGGTGATTAAGTGTGGATTAAGCTGAGATATATATTCCTAATCCTAACAAACTCATAACAGCATTCACATTTCCCAAAATCTCAACCTCTTTTCCCTCCAATTTCTCAAAAAACCTCAAGAACACACAAGAGCAAATTCCAAAAATCTCTTCCAATTCTCCATCAATTCGAGATTTTCTTCTTGATCCAAGCTCCAATCATCATCTTCTTCTGCTGTTTTGGCAATTCATCATCAAGAGCCTCACCATTCGCAACTGTTCATAGGTGATGCATCAATGGCATTTGAAATTTTCTTTCACTAGAAGCAATTTCCACTGAACCTGAACACTTCATTCAACTTCCTAAAGCTTATACTCCATCTGTTTTGGATTAAGAAGCGCCAAGAGCACACGAATCATCACTGCCTTCAAATTAAGGTGAGATTTCGAATCTCACGATTTTGTCAATTGCTATATGCGTTTGAAAGAGTGCTCGACATAGATTATCATGATATAATTAGTTTTTGATTTGGTGAACCATAGGATAAGTTATGTTGATTCAAAGATTTGAGAGCAAAACCTAATTTGATCGATCCAGTTTATATAGTTAGATTTAGGTTGATTAGGTTACATATTCGTGATCCTCTTGCTGAGACCTTTCCAACGGTTATTAGTTTGTGCATTTTGGTGATGAAATGATTGAAACCGAAGCTGGAGGTAGAAGAACATGCCGTGCGAAGAAGAAGAAGATTTCTGGTTTTTTTTACTGTTTGATTCACGAAATTGCCTGGCCTTTTTCAAAATTGTGTTTCCCTCCACGCCTTAGCCAATCACGCGCATCCACCTCAATTATTTAAACGCCAGCGTTTTGGTCTTGGGCGAGAAAATTACCATACTGCCATTAAATCATTTAATTAATAATAACAATTGAATAATTATTTTAATAAATCACATAAACCTTAAAAAATTCATAAAAAATATTTTATTAATCATAAAAATATGAGGATTTTTTCTATAGCTCCCATATTGTCTCTAGAATTTTATGGACATAATTTCCAAAATTGTGCATGATGGATTGTTGACTTTGCTTAGGAATGTTTGACTTAGGTCATTTTTGTGTACCTTTTTCCATTTCCATTGTAAAATTCTCATGCCTTAAAAGAAATTCTTGAACTTTTTTATGGTGATTCTAGACATGTTGCTGGTGATTTACATATAAAGTTTGTGGTTTTTGGATACATGTGGAATGAGTTATGATTTTTTGAATCTAGGTGACAATTTGTGTCACACCTAGCTAGGTCAACTTCATGAAATTTTTGCCTAGCCTATGATTGTTGAAATGAGTTGAAATTTTGCATGAATGATTATGGATATGTTGAGATTCTATGTGAATTTTTCTGGATTTTTATATGGCATTTTCAATTTGATTGATACTTTTCATCTCTGTTGGTTAATTGTGCAAGCTTGTATGACACATGTTTGTATATCTTGTGTGAAATTCTCATATGGTTTTAGATAAATGTGAAATTTGGTATGCTGGTTGTAGACACATTGTAGGACATCCCTGTTTTGGTCCCATTCATTTCTTAACTGTTTTCATTGACTTATGAATTTTTGAAGTGAATGCTTGTGTTGATGCTATGAATTGGCTTGAATAATTGTGTCTGTATTTCTTGATTTTCATTGCCCTAGTTCCTTTTGTCCAATTGAGCTGAAAATTGACATGCTATACCTTGAATAGGTCCTGTTTAGGTGTGAATTATTTGAGGATTTTTGGAATTATTTTGGTATGCTTTTGAGTGAATTCATTCTGTTTGGACATTGGATGTTGTATTTGACCTAGTTTGACTTGTTTTGTGCATGAAATGAATATGGTGAATGATATGAGTATGGGATCAATTGCATTTGCTTTCTATTTGCATTAATTTGATTTTGGTTGAGAATTACTTGCTGTTTAGAATTTTTTCTCCCTTTTGGACCCTAGGCTTGGCCTAAGGGTCTAGTTTCTCACATTTGGTTTGACTTTTCAGGATGAAATGCAAAAAGCTTAAGGAGAATGATTCAAGCCAATAAAATTGAATTTGTTTGATGTGGAGAACTAACATAACTTTGTTTTGTAGGTTGTGAAGCTTGAGCTTGAGCTTGTAGCTTGCATTTATGTGCTTGTGTTGTTTGTGTAGTCTGACTGATTAACATTTGTTGTTTACTGTTTGTCTGTCTGAGTACTGATGATACTTGATTGATTTCAGGTACATTTAGTCGCTTACAGTTCTTTAAGAACTTGTTTGCTGCTGCTTGGTTTTTAAACCACTTGAGGTAGGACTTCTATTCTTCATGTAGTCTGGAAGACCCGGCCTGTTACTTGGCCGGGCAACTGTCTGAAGTCCTCCTTAAGAGGCGATGTTTGTGGTTGTTTACGTTTGTGCCAAGCAGGTGAAAGACCTCTAAGAGGCAATTGGTGGATCAAAGGGATATGCAATCTATCCCCCACTATTCTGTGAGTCGTCCCTCTTCTCACACGGCTGTGTGTTGATGCATTGGGACACAAACCCAAGATCTCGTGTTGTTGCACAATCGAGTCAGAGTCTTTGAGCGTAGAAGGGTTCCTCCATTCTGGACCCACGCTCCTTTGTCCGAAGCTCTCCGTGGTCAGGGATAAGAGCTGTGAGGTCTCATCCTCACTTCACCTTTCATCTGCTTCACCTTAGCCTCGTAATGGCAAGGTTAAGAGCGAATAATACCCATGTACAAACGACTTGCTTCGGCAGTCAAACCCATTGTGTGAGCCTCACTTGATTGGTTATAGTGGGTGCTTTGTGAATATTTGTTTGACATGTTTGCTTGAAATGCTTGTCTTGATCTGTATGCTTGTATGCTTGCTTTCTTCCTGGATAGGATTAGCTTGCAGTTGTGCAAGTAGGTAGAAACCTCAACGTAGGGTAATGATGCATGACAACACTAGGCTCGAGTACAGCTCCCTGGTAGTGTGTCTTCCCCTGGTTTCTGGCTAGATTTTCTTTCCCTTGAGGGGGAACTACATCGCCCTGATCCTTGTTCCAGACGAGGTATGTAGGCAGGAGGTCGTGCGAGACCTCTCCGGGCACTTTTTTTTTTCTTTTTGTGTGTGTTTACTTGTTATCTGATTGTGTTTGTTTGGTTCGGATGCTGACGTAAGTCCAACGAGTGGCAGTTGGGCTCCATGTTTGCCATCTGTTTGTGTGTTTTTGTGTTGTTTGGCGTGCGTAAGCCGAACTACAGTGGCTCTGATTCTCGTTCCAGACGAGATATGTAGGCATAGGATGCGATGTCCTATCGAGCTCCTTTCTCCTAACCCCACCTGCGTTCCCTGTGTGTGTGTGTGATGTTTAGCAACCTATTCTTTATTTTAGAACGTGGATCCCGTCGAGTACGACGGACGTGAGGGGTGCTAATACCTTCCCCTTGTGTAACCGACTCCCTTACCCTTTCTCTTTGGTCGCAAGACCATTTCCTTTCCAGGTTTCTCTGAGCGTTTCCTTTCCCTATCTTGGGATAAATAACGCGCAGTGGCGGCTCTGTTTGTGTTTTTATTCGAGCCTCGCCGGTTGTTTTTTTCGCAGGATGCGACACATCCCCATCATGGAACAAGATCATTTCAAGGCCATTAAGGATGAGACTTTGGTAGAGAATCGGGACACGACTTCTCAGAGCAAAAAAGCCTGATTTTCTTTTTTTTAAAATCTTTTTTCTTGTAATGTTAGTATAACTTTCATACCTTTGCAAAGATGACTATATATACATCGGTGCCTTTGTTTATATTGTTATGCTTGATATATTTGATTTCTTATTTGTGATTCTCTGTCCCACATTAACGTTTGCTAGTATTTATACCTTAGATTGATTAGCAAGTTATTATTGTGTCAAGACTTGCTCTTTTGTTCCTGCAGTTTTGAATTTGTTCACCTTGTGTGTGTTATTGTCGTCCAACGTGTCCATCAACTTTGCAGTCCCAGTCGAAGTTTCGTCATTAGTATATCTGATTGAGAATATTTAGTGTCGTTCTTCAATATCAGTAGGAACCATCCTCAATCAAAGGTAAGGTTCCTGTCCCTACCCCTAGAGTTGACCTGGTTCAGAACAGATGTCTCGGGGCTCCACCTCCTACGCTTTTGGAGTGGCTAGTTCCTAGGAGGGAATGTGTCAACTATGTTTGAAGCGTGTTCACTAAGCGTGAAATCTGATTTAGAAGAGCGGCTTACGCCATCTTGCAGGGGGTTACAAGAAGACCTGTTGTGGTTGTAATGTTTCATAGGTAGCAAAAAATTTGTTATTGAAATTGTGTAAAAGTTTATGGAATACTTTATGAGATCAAAGTGAAACCTTGTTTTCTAAATCATGTATATTTTCATTTGATCCAACTGAAACCTTTACGAGGTCAAACTAAAATTGTGATTTCAATATTTGCATAAATGATACAGAAATGATTATAATAATAATAATCTCGAGAACTTTATTTCTGTTATAATCATAACATAAAGTCTATATTGATGCCAAAATAAAATTATATAACATATATAAAATAATAGAGACTCTAATTATTCTAAGACATCACAACAATCATATGAAAGACCTTATTGTCAAATCTTTGGTTAGAGAATAAGATGTAGTTATCTATAATCTAATGTATAACTTTTAACATGGGGATTATACATAATTTTGTTATTCATGATATCAATATTTATCAACGTTCTTACAATTTTTATGAATTAATCTTCATTTTATAATTTTTAGACTAAAATTGACATTAAATTCTTTTTTAAATTTTAATATGTGAAAATTTATCTGATAAACAAACTAAACTTTGGGAATGGATTTAAGTTTATAATTTCTAATATTCTCGAAACGTCAACGTTGTCGTGTTAGATTAAGTGACAATATAATTGATATTTAACCATTACAATTGTTATCGCAATCCTTAAAAGTGAGGATCTAAGCTCAAACTTAAAAAGTCAGACATCATCTGCTTCACCAACATAGACGAAATACATTAAAGCCAAAAGACTATGTTCAAATTCAACCTCATCCATACTCCCTCCGTCCCATATTATAAGCAAATTTCACCTTTCTAGATTCATTAAATAATTAATGTATCTGGTTTATTATATAGATCAGATACATTAATTATTTAATGAATCTAAAAAGGTGAAATTTGCTTATAATATGGGACGGAGGGAGTATACCACAACTTCCATGATATATAAGATTTGCACCACCAATACTCAAGATACTAACCCTAAAATGTCTCTTACCTCCCATAACCATTGACTTGAACATTATGGTGTTTGCAAGTACACTCTAGCGTCGAATCGGGACGACAAGACTCTGACATTCACACCATCATCCACCAATCCGCCTTAAAGATAGTGAACCTAAATTCTACACCTGAATAGTTAGTTATATAATGAACAATGATAAATTAAACCAACCGTTAAATGACACTTTTGTCACATAGTTGTATCGAAAACAATTTTCAACTTTCCAACCATAATTCTTGATTTTGTATAAAACCATAAATATTGCAGTAATATTACTTCAAAAGGATGTTTTCATCTCATGGTGTGTACAGAGAACTTCTTAACATTGGCTAAACTTAAATTTTTATGAGATCAATTATTCTAATAAAAAATAAAAATTTGGTGAATAAAAAAACGTGGAGCCCGTGCCAATTCATAGATTAAACAATTTACTTGTATCGCATAAAATTGACTCTTCATTTTTTTAATCAATTGTAACACATCTTGTTCACAATTGGTGTTAAGTTTCTGACTCTTATCAATGACTTTCAATTAAGAAAAATGGAAAGTCGTGATTTGACTGCGCCATTTTTTATTTCTTTTAACATATTTTTATTTTAAAACCAAAATATTTTTTATTATATATAAATTATGTGATGCCATTTTAATCTTAATTTTCTATGCTAATCCGATATAATTATTAATATACATCAAATAAATAAAAGTTAAATTAATTCAAATTTTTAATAAGAAAATACTCATTCATGAAAGTGGTGCTAATCACCGTTTTATATTTTAAAAATATTTGAATCTAATAAATTACAAGAACAAATATTTACCGCTTAAGTAGCATTTTAAGTGTAAATTTATTATAATTAAATGTTTTTTTTCAAAATACTAGAGTTTAATTCTTTTTAATGATAAACGTGATTTCATATATTATTTTGGGCATAAGTACTGGATAATTTAATATTAATAAATTTTTATATTATATATAAAATATATTTTTTATTTTTATTTTTATCATCAATATTTAATATATTAAATCGATTAATTTGATTCAAAATTAATTATAATATTAAATAATTATTTCTATCAAATTCAACGTGACTCAGCCTCTAGAATTTTATATATTCATAATAAAAAAATCCAACACTTTCTTTAAAGGTATATTGTGTAATGCCACAGAAATATTTATTAGAAAAAGTGATCACACTAAGCATGAGAATGCAAATTTTTTATATATACTTATAAATTGTGCTAGTTGTAACTAGGAGTTGAAAGGGGAATATCTAAAATATTATGGATATATCTATAAAATTAATTAAATATAATTATAATAAATAAGAAAAGGATCAAAATGAAGATAAGAACCATTAAGTGGTTGGCTTTCACAGTAAACTAAGAAGAAGTGGAAGCTGACGTGGCCATAAAGCGTAGTATGAAAGAGTAAGGCAGGGACCACATAGACTATACTACCTCTGGCTATTTTTAATTTAAAAGAATTTCAATAAATTTAAAAAATCTAATATATATATATATATAAGTCATATTTTTCTTATTTATATTTTGATTTAATTATTTTTTTTATCATTATCCTCTAGTATTAGTACCTAACCCTGAGAAGAACAGCGAGTGAGATTCACGTGCCATAAATGCGAGTGAAACAACAAAATAATTAATAAGTCAAAAAAGGGACACTAAAAAACAACAAAAAAAATATCTTCTCAATTATCTTCTCTGCACTAATCTCTTCCACAAATAAAAAATCTGAACCACCCACAAATTTTATTTACTATTTTTATTTTTTATTTTTTTTGCCAATTAAAAAGAACACATCACAACAACGCGCCACGTGTCCTTTGTCTTAGACCATTCTCAGCCACAAAATCATAGGTTTTCTCGAACTCTCTCCATGGAAATTTCATTTCATTTTTCGTTTTTCTAACAAAATATTTTCTTACTCTGACGTGTCACGCTGTCGTGTTTTTGGTTTTTATTTATTTAATTATTTATTTTTTCATTTTTTAATTTATAATCTCTGTTCGTTCTTCTCTTTCTCCCCCTTCTCTACTCACACCTTCTACCATTGCCTCATTCTCTCCAAATTCTTCATCTGGGTCACTTTTATTTTCTCGGAAAATCATTTTTTTCCGAGAAAGTTTACGTTTTAGTTGAAGAAAATTGATTCTCACAAAATCGGTTGCTTCAGCTCAAATCACAAGGTATATATCTAATTTCTCATTTTTTGTTTCTTTCCCAAAATGATTTTTTTTTATTTGCTTTGAAGAAGTTCTCAACATTCAGAATCTGATTGATCTGATTTGTAAAATGGTAGTTTTGTAGTTTTTTTTGTCAGTTTCTATTTTTAGAATTTTCTATGAGCTGTTTGTTACTATTATGTAGAAAAATCAAGAGATTGTGGATTTTATTATGTAATTTTATTTTTATTTTTTGACAAAAAGATTCACTTTTTTTAGGTGTGAATTGATTGGTGGAGGCTTTTATTATTAGGTTTGTATCTGTGAAGATTAGGGTGTTCTGGATTGACTCTGATTTTGCTACAATGGATATTAAGGTAATTTAATTTTGATAAGTAACAGTTCAAACTTGAGCTTGTTTTGAATACCCTTTGATGTTTCTTTTTTAATCATACTTTTGCATTGTCTGAAAATACAAGGTTGGTTCTTGTGTTTTGTTTTTGTAGAGTATTTCATTTTTATAACTTGATCAGCATCTAAAGTTATAAGAAACGATGTTTTAAAAACCGAACCAAACATCAAGCTGGTTTTTAAAACATTGGCAAGAAGTTGAAATCATCTGCTGAATCATTCTGGTTATGTGAAGTTCTTAGCTTAATAAGGTTGATTTATAGAAAACTAGTATTTCATTTGATTCCTTGTTTGTTCCCTAGAGTTTAGTTCGGATACGAGTATGTTTGGTTCTGCGGTGAAAAACTTGATTTGAGTGAATTGATCTGCAACATTGATTTTGAGTGAATTGATTATCTCTATGTAAGTTTTCATGGTTTTAAAACTTAGAATTGATTTTGGATATCTAGAATTGATTTTGACATGTTTTTTGTTTCTACTTGAAGCTAGGACTTTTAGCTTTTGAGTCTAAACGTGATTTTTACACTACTGTTGACTCACTTTTGCAAGAATTTATCCAAATATAAATCACTATATTGTCAACTCAATTTTAGTCAGAATCAATTTTACAGAATCAACTTTTTTCACCGCAGAATCAAACACAATCTATTTAAAATTGATTAGAGAAGAGTATGTTATGCATTGGTCATTGGAAACGCCTCATAAGATCGTTTTCTTGTATAACATTCTTCGACAGTGTTCTTACTGAAATATCAATGAATATTTGGTTTTTGCGAGTGTATTTGCATGAGTTAGTATGCAAGATTTGAACGCGACGACGTCTAAAAACTTAGGTCTATTTAACTTGCTGCTGCTTGGTATGAAGCAGGTTTCATCCATCTTACATTCAATCCTCCACTCTTCGGGAGACTTTTTTCCTCTTTTCATAGTAAAAGAGGCTTTCGATTCGACTTTCAATATGAATTCATCAATTTCTTTAAACCAAACATATTCTAGTGAGCATCAATTTCTTTCATCATGAAATTAGTCCCAATCCCTTGTCTATCTTTTGTTTTCAATTTTTTTTTTCCGTTGTTGAATGGTTTTTCAAATCTTTGAATGTAGGATCAAGTTGAAGGCACAAAGTCAACTATAATCGGCACAATTAGTAAGTGTCATTCCAAAGGTGGAGCGGTGTCTGAAAATGTTGTGAAGCCGCAGGATATACCTTCTGTTGGAAACGACCAGACTCCCAAGGTTGTTATACTTTCCTTCCACAATCAACACTTGCGTAGCGAAATTTGAACAGACCGTTATTTTTAGTTATCTGCGATCGACAAGATTGATTGTTTCCCAATTGAAGAAATACACTTTTGTCCTGAAATTTATTTCCATTTACAACAGGCGAGGAAACCGTATACCATCACAAAACAAAGGGAGAAGTGGACTGAAGAAGAGCATCAAAAGTTCGTTGAGGCTTTGAAGTTATATGGCCGTGGCTGGCGTCAAATTGAAGGTAAAATTTATGTAAAAATTTGTTGTGCTAATTTACAATAAATGATATTCCATGTATTCGAGTTAGATATAAAGTCCTTTTAATCTTCATGCAGAACATATAGGTTCGAAAACTGCTGTTCAGATTCGAAGCCATGCTCAAAAGTTTTTCTCTAAGGTTCATATATTTTTATTTTTGTAGATAATTCTCACTTGTAAAATGAAGATTATAAACATAGATTTAGACTTTAATCATTGATACTTTAATTAATAACATAATTAACGCAAAGATGTATTTTTCAGGTTGTGCGGGAACCTGACGGCAGCGCTGAAAGTCCGATTCAGCCAATCGACATACCTCCTCCTCGGCCGAAGAGGAAGCCTCTTCATCCATACCCTCGCAAGTCAGTTGACTCTTTCAAAGGACAGTCCATCCCGAATGATTCAGAAACATCTCCATCCGTTAACCTGTCAGTTGCAGAAAACAACACCCAATCTCCAACCTCGGTACTATCTGCATTTGGCTCGGAAGCATTCGGGTCAGCAGCATTTTCTGAGCAGACTAACAGATGTCTTTCTCCAAACTCTTGTACCACCGAGATTCACCCGGTCAGCTTGTCGCCTCTTGAAAAAGAAAATGATTGCCAGACATCGAAATCCTCTGAGGAGGAAGAGAAAGGAACTCTAGCTTCAGTTCCTTTATCCACCGACTCAAAACCACTTATATGCACGGTATGATAATATGATAAATTGAATGATATTCTATGATTTAGCCAAACGGTACTTTAGTGATTTTGAAATTTGAAATTCTCATGTTACCACAGAAGCCCGAGATTATTTCTTCGGAAGAAACTCAATGTTTCAAGGAAGATGCTGCGGATATGCCACACATCACTAGTATTAAACTGTTTGGCAGAACAGTCTCTATGGTTGATACTCAGAAAACAGTAGAAGACATCAAATCTGATGAAATTGTTGAGAATGAGAAAGTTGGCTTAGAAGAGGAATCAGAGAAACTTGTTACACGACTATCACTAGGCATGTGTAGTGGTAATTGTGACAGTATGGAACAACCGAAGGAGAATCCGTGCGGCGGCGGTGAATGCGCATCATCTTTACCATGTTGGAGTTTGTACCAAGGTCTTCCCGCTTTGAGCCTCAAGCCATGCAATCATCAGATTTTAAGTCCTGTGCCTCTCAGGCCTTGTTTGAAGGTGAGAACTCGAGAGGAGGAAAGTTCTTGCACAGGTTCTAATACCGGATCAGTTTGTGATACGGAAAATCAAAGCAAGAACAGTTCATCAGATACCGACGATACTCAAAGCCGAAAACATCATCATCATGAAGGAGTGTTCCTCAAGAAATCTGGAAGAGGGTTTGTACCATATAAAAGATGTTTATCTGAAAGAGACGAAAATTCTTTAATTGTTGGGTTGGAAGAAAGAGAAGCGCAAAGAGCTCGTGTGTGTTCATAGCTTTCTGTTCCTTTTTTTTGCAATGTTCATTATGGTTGTCAAAGAAAAAAGTTGCTGAGAATAAGGAACTGATTTTTGGTAGCTGTGATCTAATTGTTTCTAATTGTTAAGTATCTCAGATTTTCAATTCTTTTTGAAATGTTTTGTAATATGAATATTGTTCACTTGATGTCTAATAATTCTTCTGCTTTTTCATTTCACAGTAAATAGCTACACATATATATACCAGTAAATTTCTTGTTATTTTCTGTGTATTCAATACTTTTCTTCCATTTTTTGGCAACTTTATGTATCTATAGTTGCATGGTTGAATCAATGATTGAGGTCCATGAAGGAAGCATATGTTTTTATCTTATGACAAATTTCTATAGAAATCCAAGGACATGCTGGTGCTCTTTGCTCAATGATTTTAACCAAAAAATTGTAATCCACTTCTATTATCAGTTACTAACGTCCAAATGGACACTTTTTGCACCCACACATGTCAAATTGTAGGTAAAAAAACACTACTACCATGAAAAAAATTTTTAATTATGCAGTAGGTCTTTGTAATCTCTTGGCAGTTATTGCTAATGTGATTTTTTAGTAAATATATAAGCAATTGAAGGGGAATTCTTTAGTGTGTGTGTGTATATATATATATATATATATATATATATATATATATATATATATATATATATATATATATATATATATATATATAAGAAAAGGTATTACAGAAAAAGGGGAATTCTTTGTAATCTCTTCAAATACACTAATGTAACAACAAAAGGTATTACAGCAAAATTTATTACAGAAGTAGACAAAACACGGATGAAGTTGTTTCATATAACATGGAAGTTTACTATGATTACATAGTGTTCTGATTGAGTCTTTGTCGTTGCTTTGATCTTGGTTTGGCGACTTCCACAAATATGACTCTGCCATCCAGGAACTATAAAAGTGTTTCCAATCTTGTCAAACATAGCTTAAACGAGTACTAGTTATCAAATTGAAATTCAAATCATGAAACATAACACTTATGTTTTCGAATCACAAGATACATTGCTAATAAAAATACGATAAAGGATATAACAAAATTATAAACATGGTATGACATGTACAAAACTCAAAATAACTTAAGTACCAAGTCATAAATCAAATTACAAAAGTGGCTATCTATACAATGTCGACACAGGAAATTTGGTTGATTACACTAAGTTTAAGTCGAATTCATCATAGTGAACTGAAACTTTAAACGAGATTCACATCCAAAATAGATACACACAATCACACAGAGACTCATATTGATTGGATTCAGTTTTGTATGATTGCATTATTCGCAATTTACCGATAACCATGGCTAGTTTAAACCATATTCATGCTAATTAAATGTAGCAATTATGAAGAAGAAAATTAAAGGAAGGATTCAAATTTGCAGCGGTAGAACATCAAGATAATAATAGAACATTCTAAACCTTACGTCAGAAAAGGTGAGCAAAATTTCAAGATAGTATCAAAGTAAACAAATGATTTAAGCATTTGATTTCCAAATTTTCACAACTGAAATCAATTTCTTGATTAGTTTGCAACCTAAATATAATCATAATAATATACTTATTTGTAAGATAAACCTGAGATATAGCCATTATAAGTTTTGGTAAGGAGTAAATACCGCGAAACGTTGTAGTACAACTCTAACAGAAGAAACATCAAAATCATACCTTTCCATGCATTCCTTCTATAGCCTTGTTGGATCCCTCTGCGTTTTCATAACGAAGAAAAGCAAACCCTCTTGGTCTATTCGCAACTTTATCCATCACAAGATTGACTGCTCATAGTTAAGTCAATACTTCATTAGAAACGAAAACCGTCACTAACAAATCCATTAAAATTGGCAAATGAATGATGCATGATAAACTTCAAATTTAAATCATAATCAACTTACAAGACAAAGTGAAACAAACAGATTGAAATTTTCTGTTACCTTCCACAAGTTGACCGAAATTCTTAAATGCATTTCGCAAGCTCTCTTCCGTTGTTCGAAATGATAGCCCTTAAAGAAACATGAAACAACATATCAAAGAAATCCAAAAACAAATTCTGATTCTAAAAAGAGAGCAGATAGATATTGAATCAAGAGTAATCACAGAAGATACATGAGCAATGAAACTCAGTACAGATAAGATGCTTACTAGATAAACAAACACTCTTGCTAGGTAAAAGACAAAAGAATATACACCTAAAATGATTAACAGTTGAAACCAAAACTCAAACAAAACACATAGCCAAATCAACTAGAGCTGAATTAAGTACAAAGCTTTTCACCCTATATCACCAATCCAAACACAAATAATAAGAATGCCCTCAACAAAATTCTCCAATTGTTACAAAGAAGTAAAATTGTTGATATAGATCAAAACTACAACCCAATTGGGGCAAGACCCATAAACGGAAAAAACAAAAGTTTCAATCTTTATCAACCGCAACCAAGTTCTAGATTAAGTAGATGAGGAAAAAAATAAAAGGGTGAAAAGGGTAAAAGCAGTTAGTATTTACCACTGACATATAGCCTAGTTGAAGTAGAAGAGGGTGTAGTATTGGAGGATGAGGACTCAGAAGCAGGAGGAAGACAAGACAACACGTAACAACTAGTTCTGTTTCTGAGTGATTTTGATGATGATAAGGAAGATGGAAATAGGGTTGTTGTGTGGTTGGTTTGTGAGAAATTGAGATGAAGTTTATGGTTTAGGGTCTTAATTTTGGAGTTGAGAGTGAAAATATTTGAATTTGGCAAGTGAAATGAAGGAAGAGAAAGAGAAGGTACTCCAACAAGAATGTTAGTCATAGCAGTAGGAGTAACCATTTCTTTTGCAATGCCAAGGAAACTAAGAAAGAGTTAAGTTTTTGTTTATATGGGCCGGAACAAATAGGGCTTAAAAATGGTAAAAACTTACATTTCTCCTGACATTTTTACTTGAATCTGACACCCTACAATATGATTCATATTACCTTTATATTTTTATTAATTTTTTTTTGAAATTTTCTACTGCGTTGAAAATTTCACAAAAAAATACCGGATTTTTTTTTAAATTTCCAATTAAAAAATCTGAAATTTTGAAGATTTTTTTTTTATATTATTAAAATTTTTGAAATTTTCGATAAACTATATAAATTTTCGAAATCTCTGATAAAATACATAAAATTTTCATATCGGAAATTTTAAAAGGAATTATCGGAAATTTGTTATGTTATTGAAAATTTTATTCGTATTTTTTACTCAAATTTTTCAATGGACATATTGAGAATTATGAAAATACGTGGGGGGTTAGACTTAATTTTTGGGGTGTCAGGTTAATTCTCTATTTCTCCCGTCATTTCCGACACTCCCCTTGACTGAGGTTTTACTGTTTTGTTGTTATTCAATTTTTTCAGTTTTTCAAAATTGTTAAGTTATTGGATCTTTTTTCATATATTGTGGAATTTTACATGAATTCATAGCGGACTTTTTTTACAAGTTATTGGAGTTTTTTGATTTGTATGAAGAAATCCATGGTATTTCAAAAAGAATTGATAAAAAGGCATTGTTTTCTAACAAATGTTTATGGTATGTTTGTTGGGGTAAGTGTCAAATATGGGTATGGAGAGTAAGAGTTTGACATATTTGTTTAGAAATTATTTAGAATTTTAATTAATTATTAGAATAAATAATATTATAGAGTAATACTTTATTTGAATTAATTAATTAAATAATGAGAAAATAAGATGTGTAGAAAAATTGAGGGCAAGGTTGAAATTAAGGAAAATAAGAAGGATAAGAAAGAGATGTAGGGATAAGTTGGAGAGTAAAAAGGGAAAAGTCTATTTGGAAGAAATTAGGTCTTGGAATAAAATAGGAAATTTGAGAACTTCATAGACAGTCAGTACATATTTTGGAGAGTTTGAACAAAAGAGGCAAAGAGGGAGAGAAAGGGCTTGAGGTTGAAGAAGAACTCTAACGATCAAAGGGCTTTTCCTGAAAATCAAGTAAGGGGGGAGAAAAGACTACCAATTAGGTGTAAAGCATGTGTGGTAGATGGAGGAACCTTTAACCTCCTTAGGATTTGGTGTTTTAAATCTCAATTCTGATTTTTATTTTATAATTGTTGATTGTATGATGAAATTGGTTTGAAATTCGCGTACCCCATGTACGCATATGTTTTGTTTTGATGTTGTTGATGATATTATGTTATTGATTGATGTTTGAAGATTTTGATCTTGATTGCGTTATTGGTGATTTAGAGATGATGAGTATGATGATATGTTGTAATATGATGTTAATTCATGAAAACTATGGAGTAAATGATGAATTAGGAAGCTATAACCATGAGAAATTAGATTTATTTGATGGATTTTTGTAGCATAAGTTTTTGACACATGAGGTAGTGTTTGGATGGTTTAAAAACTGATTTTGGGGCAAATATCGTAGTATGAGTCGACCTATGAAGGTCATATGTCGACCCATGAAGGTCATGTGTCGGCACATGCAGCCGACACATCTAGTCGGCACATCTAACATAACGTTATAGGCTTTAAAATTGAAGTATATGAGCTGACATGTAACTCGTATGTGTCGATACACAGGAAAAATTTTCTTCTATGTGTCGACCTATGTATCGTATGTGTCGGCACATGGACTGCTTTTTCACTTAAAAACTTATTTTTCAAGCATGAAACCTTTTCTAACTTATTTCAAAATTATATGCTTCTTAATGCTAAGTTGCACTCATATCAGTCAATTATCTACTGTAGAGATGTTGTGATGGCTGATTTGATTAATTAGTGAATTGCTATATTGAACATGATGGTGTGTTGTTGTTTTAGGGTGAAGTGACATGAATGAATGTCGTGGAACCATGTATGATGAGTTACTGTTGTTTGTTGATGTTATTGACATTGTAACATGAATTGATGGTTGCATGATGAGTGATGTGATGCATAAATGGTGAGATGTGTATGGGAATCCTTTTGGTGAACCTTGTTGTGATAATGCATGTTATTTAAGAGTCATGCATCATGATGTACGGGTTTCGATCCAATTTTGGTGTGCTCTGGTCCTATGGTGGGGATCAGAAGCGAGTAGCTGGTTCCAGGTAGGAATCAATCAATGTTACATATGGTGATGGTAACAATTTGGTTTACTCTAGTCCTATGGTGGGGATCAGGAGCGAGATAAACCTGAGTGTTCATGAATGGTACCCACGTGCATAATGAGTCAGTTATGTATGACTGCTTCGTTTAAGATGTGTTGTCGTTGATTCCTCCAATGAAGACACATCTCTTTTGCGAAGTCTCTCCAGTCGGAATAACCTCATTGGACATCGACTCTTTTTTGATGCCAATCTCCCAAACACGTCGGAGGTTCTGGAATCTGTTGATGCATGCTGAACTGCAGTTTTACCCGGTCACTCTGGTGCATCTCCACAGTAGTGAACCGGATAATTGGTGTCTTTGTTGTCCAAACTGCAACATCATCATGGTTAACCTGATGATTAAGATCTAGATATGGCCTCTAGATAAATTGTACAACAATACGACACAATTAGATGATAAATAATTTGATAAGTATGTTTAAATTAAAATAGAATTGTGTAGGAGTATTACATCGTCGGGTCCAATGTGATCTAATAGATTGTGATAAACTACTATAACGTGTTTCAGACACATATTGTAGTTCATCCCTCTAATTGACCACCTAGATCATAGACAATTGATAAATATTATGTACAGTTAATAGTAATATAAAGTCTAATTAATTATATGGTAAAGTTTTAAACTTACTTTGTTGCAAACGGGAATATGAATGGTTTCTCGTTTACCGGCGCGAGTGACGGTATTCTTGACCAACCCCATGCTTGTAGCAAATACGCACATGAATAAAAAGTACAAGTATTTTTTTTGACATTTTTACACATTGCACTATATAGATGGGCCAACACAGCTGAACCCCAACTATATGTGCTTACCTTATTAATGTTGCGTAACAATGGTAAATACATAATATTTATTGTATTACCAGTACTTTCTGGAAATAAAAAAATTACCAAATAAAATCATAATATAACACCGAGCTTTAATTATTTTTTCGTACTCGGTTGATTCTTCGGACAAGATTATACTCGCATAATACTGTTTAAGATATTTTAAATTTATACCTTGCCCCCTATCTTGATCGGATGACTCTCCCTCAGTTTGGTCGTCACACAAAGGGGAACCTAATAATTCATTGCAAATAGAGTTGTCCTGGTTAACTCTACCATTCACGGCTTTACCATCTATACGTATACCCAACAACATGTATACGTCCTCAAGTGTGACGGTACATTCACCGAAAGAAAGGTGAAATGTGTGGGTCTCGGGTCTCCATCTCTCCAACAAAGCAAGAATAAATTTGTAGTCCACCGAGTACGAGACTATGTTGAGGAGATTTCCAAATCCACATCCTCTAATATATGGTTCTATCAAAGGATCGTGGGGTACATATTCATGTACACGATATCGAAATCGCTTTGGGTCCTAATAAAATATAAGTAAGAAATAAAATAAGAAGAAGTAATATATAATAAAAACATAGATAAGAAAGATATACGAAATAAATATGAAATAAGTAAAAAAAAGAGTAATAACATACAAATGTCGAGATATTGTCGAGTGTTCCTCTATGTTCATCACCCATAGTCAACAGAGACATAATACTGCAGAGATTGCGTGTTGCAGAGGTTGAGTGTGGTAAAGATAGAGTGTTGCAGAGATTGAATGATAGTGTTACAGATGATGAGATGTTGTGAATTGATGTCTTATTTATAGATGGGGAAGTTTTTACTAGGTTTGCAACCTACGCAACATGTGATTGGATGCGTGCATGGCAAAATAGAGGAGGCGCCTAAGCCTTAGGCGCATGCATGTGGGAGGCGCCATAGCCTTAGGCGCATGCATGCAATATTCACATGCAAGGTCACATGCGCCAAGACTAGTGGCGCATGCATGTGAATTTTGCCATGCAATGAAGAGGCGTTCATGCTATTGGTGTCTAGGTTGCTTTATGTGCATAGGGAATGGGCGCCTGCTTTGGACTATTAGGGCAGAGATTCTTGTGAGATTCCTTATGTGCAGGCGCATTCTTTGTGTGTGTAGAGATTCTACCAGGCACATGCACTATATTATCTTGTCTCTGCATGGATTTTTTTCATTGCATTGTCTTGTCTGTGCAGATGAATTGCGTGATCAACGCATTCAATGTTTACCCTATTTAATTGCATGTGAATAACATTTCAATGTGTTCACCTTCAGTACCCATACATATCAAAAGAAATATTAAAGTTAGATTTAAAAAATGTCTTCTTCACAACATTACATGATCAGTGCCCATACCGAAGGTGAAATATTTGAGCATCAATTATTCGGTTTTTATTTTCGCAACACAGAGGTAACTCGGTTTACAATAAACCGAAGATCAAAATTTTCACATCTGAAACAAAGAATAGAAAAGAAATTACAGTGCAGTCCTGTGGGCCAAATCATCTATAAAAATCTGGTTTGGTTTGCAGAAAACTAGGTGAAGTTTTATCAGAAGAAGATTCGAGATGATGACGATGTTCAACATATATTTGTCAGTCACAAACAATATGGGTACAACGATATAGAGTTGTATATATTACCACAATAACAATAAGTGTGTCAGTTCATTGATCAGTCACAAGTGTTTTGTGAAACTGATGACGACGAACAAGCTGAGGTGAATGTTGTAGATGATGAAGAAGAAGAAGTCGAGATTTTGGTTAATTCAATGGTGAACATTGATGAAGAAGAGGAGCCATTACCAGCTAATCATGTATACTGTCTACCTCAACACATGACAAGGTTGAATTTGGGTTACGATGAACCTTCATCAGATATATGGTACAATCTTTATGTGAAAATGCAAGGATCTTTGAAACAAGGAGATACATTTCGCACAAAAGAAGATTGTGCAAAAGCCATTAAAAAGTTTTACATGGAACTATCAGCTGATTTCAGAGTTGATAGAACTAATGCATTGAGGTGCAAAATTTATTGTCCGAATGAGCACTACCTTTTCAGGTTGCCAGCTTCGTATCGAAAGAGGAGTGATTCTTTAGAGATTGGATCCATGGGTCCAGTTCACACATGCATGCTCACAAACCCAATGCAAGACCATCAGAAACTTAGCTCTCAGCTAATATGCGATGAAATATTTTCTGTCATTGGATACAATTCGTTGTTAAAGGCGAGTACAATAATCTCGCATATTGTAGCACAATACCACTACACTCTATCATATAGGAAGGCTTGGATAACTAGGACAAAGGTTGTTGAAAAAGTGTATGGAAATTGGGAGGATTCTTACAAACAACTTCCAAAATACCTGTTGGCTCTAAAATAGTATGCTCCAGGGACTATTGTCAAGTTGGAAACGTTGTCCGCGTATACACCAGACGGGACGTGTGCTATTGGAAATGAAATATTCCACCGTCTCTTCTGGGCGTATCAACCATGCATCATAGGTTTTTCTTTCTGTAAACCTATTATACAAATTGATGGTACATGGTTGTACGGGAAATACAAAAGAACGTTACTGATGGAAGTGGCACAAGATGGCAACAATAACATTTTTCCAATCGCCTTTGCCCTTGTTGAAGGGGAGACTGCTGAGGGATGGAGTTTTTTTCCTAATAAATATCCGATTGTACGTTGTACCTCAACCTAACTTATGTTTGATCTCTGACAGACACCCTTCAATCATCAGTGCATATAATAACATTGATAATGGCTGACAAGATCCTCCTTCTATGCATGTCTTCTGTATTAGACATATTGCTCAAAATTTTATGTGGGAGATCAAAGACAAAACGTTGCGGAAGAAGGTTATCAATGCAGGTTACGCATTATCAGAACCTTTTTTCAAACACTACCGCGAAGAAATAAGATTGTCAAACGCAGATGTAGTACGATGGATCGACAGTATTTCATTGGAGAAGTGGACTAAGGCATACGATAACAGTCAACGTTGGGGCCACATGACAACAAATCTTATGGAATCAATGAACTCTGTCTTCAAAGGCATCCCTAACCTACCTATAACCGCTTTGGTGCAGGCAACATATTTCAGGCTAGGGGAGCTGTTTGAGACCAGACGTTCCAAATGGAGTTCAGTGTTGCAATCTGGGCAGTTGTTTAGTGATGCTTCAATGAAATTCATTAGGCATGAAGCTTCCAAATCAAACACACACGTGGTCACGGTGTTTGAATGTACTAAAGGTTGGTATAGTGTTACCGAGTCCATGGATCATAATGAGGGCATGCCGATGGGACAATATAGAGTGGAACTAGATAGAGGTTGGTGCGACTGCGGAAAGTTCCAAGCCTTTCGTATGCCCTGCTCCCATGTCATTGCGAGATGTTCAAAGGTTCGAAGGGATCCATCCTACTTATTATCTGACTTTTACAAAGTCAGCAACTTATCAAATGTTTACAAAATTAGTTTTTCCGTAGTGGCAAAAGAGGATTACTGGCCAGAATATCAAGGGGACATCATCTGGCACAACGAAGTTATGCGAAGGAAGAAAAAGGGCCGCCCAAACAACACTCGTATTCGAACCGAAATGGATACGGCGAACAAAATGGTTAGATTATGTAGTTCATGCCGTCAGCTAAGTCACAATCGTACTGTTCTGGACTGGGCCATGACACTAGGCACGGCACGGCCCAATGCTCGCCAAGCCCACGTCCAAACGACCGTGTCCAAGCGACCACGAGGACACGTCAGGCGAACGACCGTCCGCCCGAAGAATGTCTCCCCGGCCCCTTAAATACGTGTCGGACAACGAGCAGGTCCTCCTCATATGATCTCCATCCACTCATCGTCAACCCACGTCGCGGACACCTAAGTTGTGTCGGGCAGAGCCATAACGGCATCTCACTCACCACGTCACCCAACTCCCCTATATTGTCTCCTTAGGGATAGGGGCAGTTGGACCAGGGGGCAGACCTTGGTCTAGGTCTTAACGCTTCTTACGCGTCCCCTGGCAGCTCCTCCTTGGGCCTAGCTAATCCAGCCCATTAGGAGCCTTGGCCCAGCGCTGGGGGCTCAATATAAATACCCCTTTCATGGCAAAGGGGCAGGTATTCTAACTCACACTCTGATAACCTCATTCTGTACCTTTTCTGACTTAAGCGTTGGAGCACCTTGCAGGTACACCCCCCTCTCACTTCATTCTCCGGCCCATTCACCAAGACCTTGGAAGGCCCTCCTGATCAGGTGAGATCAGTGGCGCCGTCTGTGGGAACTAGCTATCCCCATCTTCATCAAACGAGGATCAAAAGCTCATTTGTTTCTGTCCTTCCAACATGGCCGGAGAACAACATAGCGATCACAGCCGTCCCCTCGTCAACTACAATATGGACGACGGCCCGCCATCCCATGAAGCGGACGTTCGGGACGGTCATCCATCCACCCCGTCTCCAGAGCCCCAAAACAACGGAGATGCCTCTCACGCCCACAATTTAGGGGCAGAGACATTTCATCCCATTCCCGTTCCCGTTGAAGGAGACGCCGTAATGATTGCCATGGTGAATGCCCTCAATCAGGCCGGTTCTATGCTCCACCAGCAGCACGAACGAATCATGGCCCTCGAAGCCGAACGACAAGAGGCCCGGCCCCAGCCGGTGAGTAGGATACAACAACGTTCGGAGCCAACGAAGAAGCGAGGACGTCGCTCTCCCGAACCCCACGCCAGCAGGGCTCGCGCCCGTCGTGACGGTGGTCGAGCGAGAACATCACCAAGGCGCGGGCACAGCCCCGACAACAACGAACTGTCTCCCTTAAGGAGCGACGAGGAAGATTCGCATTGCCCCCTATCTCGGGCAATAATGGAAGCCCCGCTCCCCAAAGGCATGGAGAAACCACCAAATCTAGCTGTGTACGACGGGACTACAGACCCCGACGATCACGTCGACAACGTCAACGCGATGCTCGACTACCGCAATGATATAACCGGGCACCTCAAATGCCGACTGTTCTCAACGACCCTCAGGAAAGGGGCCATGGCTTGGTACAAAGCTTGGCCCCTGAGTCCATCACGTCATGGAGAGTCATGAGGTCCATGTTCACCAGGCACTTTACAGCTTCCCGTCGTCACCCCAAGACGGAGGCGACCCTTGAAGCCATAGTGCAGAAGAAGAATGAAACACTGCGCTCATACATCGAGCGATTCAACCAGGAAGCTGTCGAGGTAGATACCACCGAGCACATGAAGAAGTATCTCCTCGAGAGAGGTCTCTTGCCCGGCAGTGAACTTAGCAGAGCCGTAGGGATCGAGCCTCCCCGCACCTTAAACGAGCTCCTGCATAAAGCCCAAGCCTACATCAGATACGAGGAAAAGCAGGTGGCACACAATGCCCGCAGCGGACGTAACGCTGGGGAGACCGAGCACTCAAAACGCGAGGACACGAGCATTTCCCGTCGCAACGGAGACAAACGAAGAGAAGAAAGACCTCGCGAGCTCCGGGAAGGAAGAGGCCCCGCGGGCAGATATAGCGAGTACACCTTACTGACGGCTCCTCGAGAGCGCATCCTCGCAGAATGTATCAACTCTGAATTTAAGCAGGGCAGGGTCAGGTTCCCAAAACCGTCTGCACCAAAGCCCCACACCGACAAATCAAAGTACTGCCGGTTCCACAGAAGTCACGGGCACGTGACCGAAGACTGCGTCCACCTGAAGGATGCGATAGAAATTTTAATCCAAGAGGGGCACCTGAAGCAGTATACGAGGAAGAACGAAGCTCCCAGACACGACGAGCCAGAGAAGAAGAGACCCCGGGAAGACACACCCCCTGGCAACTCTCCCCATCAAGTGGCCCTCTGCGTGTCACGACCGGAAGATTTCTTCCTCCCCGAACCATTGCCCGAGGGCAAGATCACTGCACTCAGCCCCTGGGAAGACTTCCCTACCACACTGGTGATATCAGGAGGAGGAACTAACGGGGAATCCGCGGCCCTCTCCGTCAAACGTAAGTTCGACGAACTCCTACTGACTGCCCCCGAGCAGAAAGCGACATTGATAAAATACCGGGGAAAATCCAACCCGATATCCTTCTTCCTGGAGGAGCTCCCGGGCGGATCCCCGAACTCGGGCATCCCACTATTGATAAGGGCAAAGATGGCCCAATTCGACGTACGACGCATCCTGGTCGACCAAGGCAGCTCAGTGGATATCATGTACGTCCACCTCTTCAAGACTCTGAAGCTAGACAAGACCAACTTAGCCCCCTACGTCGGATCAGATCTCCAAGGATTCAACGGAGCAACAACCAGACCGTGGGGATATGTTGAACTCCTCGTCACCTTCGGCGAACAAGAAACGGCCAGGGAAGTCAAAACCCAATTCCTGGTCGTAGACTGTCCGTCTCTCTACAATTGCATCTTTGGACGCCCGACACTGGCCGAACTCACCGCGGTCCCATCCACCGTCCACCTGAAGATGAAATACTACACCAAATTGGGACGTGTGGTCACCATCCATGGTGACATCGAAGCAGCCCGACGATGCTACGACGCCGCAGTAAAAGGACAGGCCGTAGTCAGCACGAAGAGCAACTGCAACAACAAAAAACTCAAGACCGAGGATCCTGCCCGAGGAGTCAACGCCATCGACCTCGACTGTCGCATCGGGCTGGACGAGACCGAAGAGGGGAGGTTCCCCAAGGAACGCTCTCTCGAACACCCGGTCCGACCAATCCCCGACGGGGAGTTCGAACTCATTCCTCTTGGGGACGATCCGGAAAGGACGGTGAAGATAGGTAAGGGACTACCCGAGGAAACAAGAGAAGAGCTGGTAGCATGCCTCAAAGAGAACTCCGACCTCTTCGCGTGGAATGCCGCAGAAATGCCCGGGCTGGACCCCGAGATCGCGTGTCATAAGCTAGCTGTAGACCGGGCGGCCAAGCCCATAGCACAGCGTAGACGCAAGCAATCGCCCGAAAAGGCAGAGGCTGCCGAGCGAGCTGTAAAAGACCTCTTAGAGGCAAATTTTATTTCTGAAGCCCAGTACACAACCTGGCTCTCTAATGTAGTCCTCGTTAAGAAAAATAATGGAAAATGGCGTATGTGTGTTGATTATACTGATCTTAATAGGGCTTGCCCGAAAGATGCTTTCCCCCTCCCTAATATAGACTCGCTCGTTGACAACTCTGCAGGTTTTAAACTCTTGTCCTTCATGGACGCATATAGTGGATACAACCAGATCCCTATGTCGCCCGCAGACAAGAAACACACAGCGTTCATGACCCCAACGGGCAATTACTATTACAACGTGATGCCGTTCGGGCTCAAGAACGCTGGCGCTACATACCAACGCATGATGAACAAAGTCTTCAAGGACGAAATAGGGGACATGCTCGAAGTGTACATGGACGACATGATCGTCAAATCACACGAGGAGATAACCCATGCTCGACACCTTACGAAGGTATTCGAGCAGGCGAGACAGTGTAAAATGAGGTTCAACCCCGAGAAATGCACGTTCGGAGTCCGGGCAGGCAAGTTCCTCGGTTTCTATCTCACCGAAAGAGGGATCGAGGCCAACCCCGACAAATGCCGGGCATTCTCGGAGTTTCCGACCCCGAAAACCAAAAAATCGATCCAGTCACTCAATGGAGTGCTCGCCTCACTCTCCCGTTTCATCGCCAAGTCCGCCCAGCACGCGTTGCCATTCTTCAGACTCCTTCGCAAAGAGGCTACCTTCGACTGGACCGATGAATGCGAGCAAGCGCTACTCCATCTAAAGAAGATTCTGTCCCAACCCCCGGTCTTATCACGGCCATCAGAAAAGGAAACCCTATACTTATACCTATCCGTGGCAACCGAGGGCGTCAGCGCCGTTCTAATAAGAGAAACCGACGAAGGACAAAAACCCGTCTATTTTACGAGTAAAGCACTCCAAGGTCCCGAGCTCCGATATCAGCAAATCGAAAAGGTGGCCCTGGCCCTCATCAACACAGCGAGGAGACTACGATATTACTTCCTCGCACACACGATAAAGGTGAGGACCGACCAGCCAATCAAACAGCTGCTCGGGCGCCCGGATATGGCCGGGAGGATGCTCAAGTGGTCACTAGAACTCTCCGAATTCGACATACAATACGAAAGTAGAAAAGCCTTGAAAGCTCAGGCACTGGCCGACTTCGTCGCGGAGATGACCCACTGCCCGACTCCAGCAGAAAGCGCCCACAAATGGACGATCTTCGTCGATCGCGCCTCTAGCACATCAGGCAGCGGGGCCGGGATCATCCTCGAAAATGAAGAAGGGATCCTGATAGAGGTATCATTAGCGCTAGCGTTCCCAACATCAAACAACCAGGCCGAATACGAAGCCTTCCTCGCAGGCCTGAGGTTAGCCGAGGACCTGGGAGCAAAAGAGGTAAAAATATCCACCGACTCCCAGCTCGTGGCCTCACAAGTGCGAGGAGAATACCAAACCAAGAACGACAACCTCCTCGAGTACTTGTCCCTCGTCAAAGAAAAACTTGATAGATTTGAAAAATGGGAAGTTCAACACATACCCCGCGAGCACAACACACGGGCAGACGTTCTCTCCAAACTAGCCAGCACGAGGAAAAAGGGTGGGAATAAATCAGTAATCCAAGAAATCCTCCCTCGGCCCAGCATCAACAAACTACCGCCTCCACTCGAGGTCAACGCTATTGGAGATGCCCACTGTTGGATGACACCCATCTACAATTACCTCACACGAGACGAACTCCCGGCTGACCCGAAAGAGGCGACCACTGTCAAACGACGCGCATGCTCGTACGTACTCCTCGAAGGCAAACTCTACCGGAGAGGATTCTCCATCCCACTACTCAAATGCGTCGAAGAAGAGAAAGTCCCCGACATACTTGGAGAGATACACCGGGGAATTAACGCTCAACACCTCGGCGGACGATCGCTCGCACGAAAAGCCCTTCGAGCAGGCTACTACTGGCCGACCATGCAAAACGATTCGAAAGAGCACGTCAAAAGATGTGACAAATGCCAACGACATGCCGACATGCACCTCGCACCCCCGAACGACCTCAAATCGCTGTCTTCCCCATGGCCCTTCGCGTGGTGGGGCATGGACATCCTCGGGCCCTTCGTCACCGGATCATATCAGAATAAATACCTCATCGTCGGGGTGGATTACTTCACCAAATGGATCGAGGCGGAGGCACTGGCTAAAATAACCGCGCAGAACATTCTCCGGTTCTTCAAACGCAATATCCTCGCTCGGTTCGGTATACCCCAGGCACTTGTCACAGACAACGGGACACAATTCACGGACGGAGGATTCCAGGACTTCGTCGCCAGCCTGGGCACCACGCAGCATTTCACGTCTGTCGAGCATCCGCAGACGAACGGGCAAGCAGAGGCGGCCAACAGGGTAATCTTACGCGGCCTCAAACGCAGACTCGGCGAGGCAAAGAGGGCATGGGTCGAGGAGCTACATAGCGTCCTATGGGCCTACCGCACGACACCACATTCTACCACCGGGGAAACCCCGTTCCGACTAACTTACGGCACCGAGGCAGTCATCCCGGTGGAGATACGGACGCCAACGAGGAGGACAGAGGAGCCCCTAGACGAGGAAATGAACGATGAGACCCTTAGAGCCGAGCTCGACCTAGTCGAGGAGATACGTTCCGAAGCAGCTCTCAGGGAAACAACCCTCAAACAAAAAATAGCACTACGCCATGACGCGAAAGTCATAAAAAGAGAGTTCCAGGTCGGCACCCTGGTCCTCAGAAGAAACCAGAAAAACCCGAGAGAGGGCAAACTGGCGGCCAACTGGGAAGGCCCTTACCGCGTCCGCGACAAAACGAGCAACGGGGCCTATTACCTAGAAAACCTACAAGGAGAACAACTCGCTCGACCATGGAACGCAGAAAAACTTAGACAATATTACAGCTAAGTACACCACGGGGAGACGTGGCAGGTACGGCCACGCTCTTCGTCCCCAAAACCCCAGGGAGGAACCACGAGACCCGGGAACGATCCGGGGTCACATAACAAACACAACCCTCCCCGACGGTTGGGATCTTGACCAAGACTCAACGTCGAAGTACCAAGACTGGCAGGGCACCCAGCTCGCGATGGGAGGACCCAAGCCTCGGGACCAGGGTTCGAACAACGGACCCGGGCTTCGATACCCACGGGCACAAAGCCCGACACTTCGTCGGTTCCCTAAACCGAGGAGATTTACAAAGTCGAGCAGAGTACGAATTCATACAAACAAGTATCAAACACAAACGAGCACAATGAATGATAACGAAAATATTCATACATTAGAAACGATAAAAGCGGCCGAAGCCAAGTACGCCCGAAGGCCATATTACAACGCCCGAAGGCCAAAATACATAAGGCACGCAGGCCATGATAACTAAAACATATAAACTAAGACTCCGCTCGGAGCACCTCTTCATCCTCTTCTTCTTCTTCTCCCCCCAGCTCCTCCTCCGCTTCAAACGGGCAGATAATCTCACCATCCCGGACGCAGCAGTTATAGGCCGACCCTTCTGTCACCAACTCAGGGTTCAGAAGCCCGAGCTGCTCGACAGCATTGTCGAAACCCTCTTTGAAGCAGGCCACGAGATCTTGGTTGAGAGTCCGAATATGCCCTAGCAGCTCACCGCGCGAACCGAGGGCGCGTTCCTCCTCGGTCTCATCTGCCAGAGGACGGACCTTTCCCTCGAGAGACTCAACCTGAGCCCGTAGGCCAGCGTTGTCCTCGCTCAGCTTCTGATGGTCGACCACCTGCTCTTCCAACCTCGCCTTAGCGGCCTTCAACTGGTCCCTCTCCCTTTCCGCCTCCTCCAACTTCTGGCTCAGCCCTTCCTGCAGCTGATGCTCTTCTTTGTAGTCCGACAGATCTTTAGATAGTCTTTCCTTCTCCGTCCGAACCTGCAAAAGGGCATCCTCCAGCGAGGCGGTGGAGACCGAAGCGTCGGTCATAACCATGGCCGTCTCCATCACCCGGATGACAGCAGCAATATCCCTGGCCAGATCTTTTCTCCGGGCAGCAGCGTCCTGGTCCAGAATAGCCTTGGCCTCAGGCGCAGGCACAACAATCGACTCCTCGGCCTTGAAGAACGACCGTTCCACATAGCAGGGAGGTAGAAGATAGCTGCCCGGTCCATTCGGACTTCCTGGAGACGACCTGGCGAGAGGCCCAGCCGGACGCTTCCGTTTATGGAGGGGGGAAGCCGCTGGCGACGGACTGCTATCAGGAATGTTGATCGGGTTAGACCGAGGAGGAGAGGAAGGAATCACGCTCGCCGCCTGCGAGGGACCGACCCCGGCATCGCCAGCAGTCTCCGAGACACGGGCCACAGTTTTCTTCTTCTTCTTGGGCACCCGGTCAGGAGCGCCGACCTGATTCGCTAGCTTCAGCACCCGATCGCGAGCATTGGGCATGGCACCTGCAAATAAATTACACACAAACATTAGCGACCGAAGTCATAAACAGAAATAAAAAGCTAAACAAAGTCTGCCTACTCAATAACGCCAGAGCTTCCTCCTCGGTATCACACTCGAGCAGAGCCTTCGTATTGATATAACGCGTCTCGGTGATTAGCTCCCCGGCCTCATCCAGGTAGGGCACGCCCTGTCGATTCGCCCAGAACGCCAAGCTGAAGCTCTGCACGTAATCGACCAGCTTCTTGTACGCGAGCCTATCCTCCTCGCCGAGCATCGCGTACTTGACCCGGTAATGCGCCGTGGAGAGATCGAAATGATCACGCTGCCACCTCAGCGGTATCTTCGACATCAGCGTCTCCTCCCCGTTGGGTTCCCGTTGATAGTAGTATAGAGAGTGAAGGGCAGCCCGGGTAATCGGCATCACCACGTACCACCGGCTTTTGAAATGGCGAACAGAATCCTCGTACGTCTTGAACAGACGCACGGGCTGCTTGAAAGAAACCCAACTGTGGCGACCACGGGAACCGGACCTCTGGAGATGGAAAACGTGGAAGAAGAGGGCCCGGGTGCAACCAATGCCGAGGAACTGGCAAACTAACTCGAATGCCCGCATAAATGCGAGAGCATTAGGATGTAGTTGGGACGGTGCCAGCCGGAGCCACTTGAAGACCGACATCTGGAAGGAGTTGAAGGGCAGTCTAATCCCCGCCTCACGAAAAGCAAATTCATACATGGTGAACTGCTTCCCCGGAAATGATGACAAATGCGGTCTTCTTCCTTGGGGGCGCAGCAATACCAGTTTGGTGGATCCTCCCGGCTTATGGTCTCGACCATAGCGTGAGCAGTGATGGCCTCGTCACAGAAGTCTGATTCCTCCTCCAAGGGCTCATCCGCAACCCAGGAGAAGTCGACCTGCCCGGAAGAGGAGGCGTGTTCGGTACCATCTCGGACACTCCCATCCCCGACAGGGAGACGAGCGATTGTCGCGTCTTCGGTGGAGGACCCAGAATCTTCCTTCCTCGGTCGTAAGCGCCCGGTAGCACCTGAAACGCAGACAGAAAGAGTGAATTCGACGTCATATCAAATCCACCCTTCCACCGCAGGTCAAGTGAAAGGGCGTAGCGGCGACGGACACTAACCGCGCTCAACTCGGTGGCGCGCGCATTCTATGGAGACCGGGCACAAACTTCATACAGCCTATGCAAGTATTGCCCAGCATATGAAGTTTATGCCCGGTACAGTAGGATCCCAACCCTATTTTCTACCATCTAATATACACCTACAGTCCACTACACTGTTCCCAAGTTAAACCTAACCACATTTCTACAAAAATAGCATGCGTTTGACAGAAAACAACAAGGAAAAAGAATGGGTCACAGTGGAAAATCATACCTGACATAGTTAAGTTGAAAGGGGTACGGTGGTGTCCGAGCAGAAGACGGTGGTTCAGATAGGAGGACGGGCGGAGACGGCGGTCCAGACGGTTGAACAAGCAAACGAGAGAGAAGGTGGAGAACTCCGGTGAACGTATGAGCGAGAAAAAAAGGTGGAAATGAAGTTACTCAACCCCTTTTTATAGGACTTGGCACGTAGACCAACACGCTAGGTCATCATTGCCTAGCCTGCCTACGCCGTCTTTGCGCGCGAAACGAAGCGACGCCACTAATCCTGAGACACGTCTATCAAAGATAAGAAACTGAAACGACCCGAGCACCTATCCGTCTCCTCGACTCACCAAGACGCCACCTCCCCGCGTCGTACCCACGTTTACTACAAGGAAGGTGCAGACCAACCGATCACCTCCATCCCCGACATTCCCGGAGAAAATGTCAGTCATGAATAGGTCTGTTACAACCTCACCTGTCTAACGATCAAGCTTCCCCATCGTCTCGGGGAACCCTTAGTTGAAACATAAGTCATCTCTCTGGCTCAGAGACTCGACTTGGGGGGCTCCTGTTCTGGACTGGGCCATGACACTAGGCACGGCACGGCCCAATGCTCGCCAAGCCCACGTCCAAACGACCGTGTCCAAGCGACCACGAGGACACGTCAGGCGAACGACCGTCCGCCCGAAGAATGTCTCCCCGGCCCCTTAAATACGTGTCGGACAACGAGCGGGTCCTCCTCATATGATCTCCATCCACTCATCGTCAACCCACGTCGCGGACACCTAAGTTGTGTCGGGCAGAGCCATAACGGCATCTCACTCACCACGTCACCCAACTCCCCTATATTGTCTCCTTAGGGATAGGGGCAGTTGGACCAGGGGGCAGACCTTGGTCTAGGTCTTAACGCTTCTTACGCGTCCCCTGGCAGCTCCTCCTTGGGCCTAGCTAATCCAGCCCATTAGGAGCCTTGGCCCAGCGCTGGGGGCTCAATATAAATACCCCTTTCATGGCAAAGGGGCAGGTATTCTAACTCACACTCTGATAACCTCATTCTGTACCTTTTCTGACTTAAGCGTTGGAGCACCTTGCAGGTACACCCCCCTCTCACTTCATTCTCCGGCCCATTCACCAAGACCTTGGAAGGCCCTCCTGATCAGGTGAGATCACGTACTAATTGTCCTAGTGTTGGAACGAGCACAACCAGATAGATTCACATGTACCTCTATTGCAATATATGAAAAACTAAATTTATTTCATAGTATAAGTTTGTGAGGGAATACCATTACATAAACAACAACATAGACAACTAACACAATTAAAATACAATAACTAAGTGATTACAACCATCAAAACAATTTTGAACATATAATGCATCATCCTATGAACGTCTCTGTCAGTCTTAATATCCACCCATTCACGCACTTCTCCATTTTGGTTGAACATGGACACAAGCAATTGGATTCTTCTAATCCTTTCACCATCTTCAATTTCTACATCTAACCAAATGTTCAACATCCGATTAAGACGTTCAAACAAATCTATATTTCAAATTCGAATCTTTATCGGAGACACAACGGCGGAAAAAATTAAATCGACATTTCGCTTGTGAATGTATTCAGACATGGTTAAAACTCAAAAACTTGAAGGAGAGTGAAGTTGAATGAAAGAAAATGTGGTTGTAGGGTAAAAGTTGTGTGAAAAATATGGCTGAAGGGCGAGGTATTTATAGAAGGAGTAATAAAATGCATGCGCCAAAGGGCTAGACGGCACATATGTCAAGACATGTAGGCGCCAGAAGGATTGGCGCAAGCAAATGTAAATAGATGCATGCGCCAGCTCACTTGGCGCCACCATTAAATGCTTCCAAAGCATGCACTAGTGATGCTGGCGCCTCCTCTTATTTCAAAATGGATGCGCCAGTTCATCTGGCGCATCTGTTTTGAAAGGTGGTTATTTTGGAAATGTCTTTGAAATATTGGTTATTTTGGATTTTTTTTTAAATAGTGATTATTTAAAAAAAAATTCACAATGTGCACTTCTAATTTAATATATTACAAATAGATAAGTATATTTCCAATACATGTAATAATTATATATACAATATCACTGAATGTTGTTAACCCAATGGTTAAGAAACTTGATATTGATGGACCAGATGTTTGTGTGCTCGATTCCCGAATCAGGTGATGTTGAATAAAATTTTAAAGAATTTTTTGTTGGTAAATTAGTTATTGGTTTTTAGATTTTGAGGATATGTCAATAAATAAAGTATCGGGTCGAGTTGCAGATTAAGTCACTCTCTTTAAGATGTTTTGTGACACTGTCCAAAATTGTGCAAGACAAACAATTAATCATGGCACCTCCAAGATAAAATAATATAGTTCTTAACTGTGCGATTACTTATAATTGGTGAAATATACTCTTTGACGGTACAAAGATCAATCATATATGGTATGAATACTTGTCGCAATATTTGGTATGAATACTAGTCGTATATGACACCAAACAACCACTTAAAATAAAATAGAAAACAAAATTATAGATGAAACGGAGACGAGAGATAGAGAAAGGAGAAAGATTCCAGTTAATGAAGAAATTGAAGTTAAGAAAATGAGGTTTAAAAACCTTTATTACATAGGAATTTCGAACCTAAATGGAGAAAAAAGGGAAGGGGAGTGGAACTGACCAACTTTTCCCATGATCATGGAAAGTAGCTGTTGAAGGCTTGATCAACAGGGAAAACATTGGAAGACTAGGTCATTTGTGGCCAACATTTAATGCAACGATTAAGAACAACATATTTAATAACGGATCACCTAACTCTAAACCCAACCCGACCGACCGAATCAGAATGTGTTGGTCGGTCAGACAATAGTGACAAAGGGCGTGCTTGTGATGGTTCATGGCGGTGCGTTCTCTCCATTTCACAAAATTGTGTACCCTTAGAAAAACGTGAGAATTAGCATGGTGAAACTAACCAACTATTCCCACGATCATGAGAAGTATCAATTGGAGGCTTGGTCAACAAGGGCAACATGGGAAGACTTGGTCAAACGTAGGCATTAATTAATGTAATGGTTAAAAAAAGTTTAATAAAATTTAATATTAGTTTATTTTTCATTATGGATACCAACAAATAATGGATAATCCAAGGCCAAGCTCATTCTATTTGAACCGAACCAAGTCAGACATACGGCAGAAGACGTGCATGTGATGGTTTATGATGGTGTGTTCTATCCCTTTCACAAAATTGTGTACCCCTTAGGGTACAACCCATGAGGCCAACCTAGATTATATAATCACTACTAAATTGTCGTATCCCTCCAATGCGGGACTCTAAGAAACTCTTTTTCAAACTCACATTTTCACACTAACTCATATTCATGCTTATTTCTTATCGATTTTGAGCCAACTATTCCTTCCATTTCCCAATTATACCTTCAATTTTCAACAATTGTTAATGAAAGGGATGTTGGTAAATATTTTATCATTAAACAAAATTTTACCTTATGAGATAACATGTCTAATGAGTTTGTGGTGAAGATAAGTTAGATCTAATTTGGGTTCCAATAGAAAAAATATTTAACTGTGTTGGATTTTGAAAAAGATAGTTAATATAAAGAAATATATAGAAAGTTGAAAAGTATGACACCGAAGTAAAGAAATGTGGATATCCATTCAGGTTATATGGGTACTATATGTCTTTAAATGATCGATTTTTTGTGTGCAGAGCACACGATCATGACTTGAACCACAAGTTAAATGATCATCATTTTGTTTGTCATTTAAATGTTGAAGAGAAGAAATTTGTTAATGAGATGACCATGGACATACTTTCTTTTTCTATAATCATTCTCATGAATTTAAAAAGAAAGAGGCACAATATGCCTATTAGACTCTCATGCACAATGTCGTTGTCACAAATGATAATCTTAATAGAGAGAGTAATTACATTGGTTTGTAGATATTCCCTTTGCACTAAAGACTTGGAAACTCCTCAACACTTCTTTTTAAGTTGTAATCATTGCATTACTCCACTAGAAAACTTGGCACACAACAAATCAACTTAGATTCAAAATGAACTTACACACATCATTCTAACTATAGAGCATGCTTATAGGAGATGATGACCTCAATTTTGCCTTAAAAGTGATTCTCTTGTCATACAAACACTCTCTAATACTACCATAGTTCCTTAGAAGTTTTTATCCAAGTAAAAAATTATCTTCGTACCATTAAATCCTTCCGTTTTAAGGTGTCTTACTAAAGATAATAATTGTACTCATAGTATAGCAAACAAATGTTTTTATATTCAAGATGGGATTTGACGGAACTCGACCCAAACTTATATAAATGATGGTTTCATAATATATAAACTTAATTTAATTTAGCTAATTTTCAATTTTATTAATTTTTGGTTGATGAGTTAGATTTTTGCCCATTTGTTTCCATTGTATTTTTTTTTCATTTATACAATATTTATTTTATTAAAGAAACATTTAAACATATTCATTAATATTCAACTTTTTTTTTAGGTTTTCAAAATTTCAAAATTGATTTATAATTTTTTATTTAGATTATTTTGCATCTTAGCAACAATATTGAGTTTTGTTATAAAAAAACAAGAGAGATTAAAAGTATAATTAGACCTCCCTAAAAAAATATTAAACCTAATTTTCTCTTTCAATTTCAAACTAAACAACAACAACAACAAAACATGAGTAAACCGCTCTTTCAATTCAACTAGGAAATTGAATAGTTAAAAAAACAACATTGTTGTTCTGCTTGCGGCGTCTCACAAAACTAATTAATGTCACAACACAATCCAGCAAACAGACAACGTTGTTGAAACAAACCAAAGCACACATCTCCAACACCATCAACATGAACACCAAGAAGGGTTCAGCTGCAATACTTTATCACTACCCTTGTCCTGACGGCGTTTTTGCCGCTCTCGCCGCACATCTTTACTTCAAAGCCACTTCCTTATTCTCTCCTCTCTTCTTTCCCAACACTGTCTATTCTCCTCTCAGGTTTGGTATAACCCTTTTCATCTTTCACTTTTCATCTATCATCATTGGTTTTTACTTTTTGTTTACCCTTTTCAGAGTTGAAGACCTTCCATTGAATGAAATTACTGATCTTTATCTTCTAGATTTTGTTGGCCCACCTGGATTTGTTCACGAAATCTCCACCAAAGTTCCAAGGTACTTTCTTTTTCACTTTCCTTGTTCAAAAATGCTAGAGTTCCAAAGTTGGGTTTAAAAATCTTTTGCCTCCAAGTAATTTATTTTGATTTAGTCCTTGAATTATACAAATTTTCACTTTGATCCATGTTTTGTTATAGTCCTCTGTAATGCTTTTTAATTTTCAACTATAGTCCTTATGACATAATTTTAATTAGGGTAATGGTTGCAGCCTCGTTGCATTGCAATCCTTGATATTACCCAGAGTTATATTTAAATGGATCAATGCTGCCACAATTGCGGTATCCGCAACGTAAAAAAAACTGGTATGTCATGGCTTAGATTGTGGTTGCATGCCTTTATTTGAAACCTAGTCCTTATGTGGTATGAATCATGGTTTTAAATTGCAGTCGCGGATGCGGTTGTAGGTGTTGCGATTACGGTTTCTGCGGTGTGCACTGGTTTAATGAAGACTAAAAGCCGACAAATTTTCTATCTCTTAGGACTTAAAGCCGACAAATTTTAATGAAGACTAAAATGAAAATTTGATAGTCTGATATGTTTGCAGGGGCGAAAAATATATTCAAACTATTAATATGTTATTGTGATTATTTAAGAATTGAAGAATATTTGATTATATCAACTAAGGTTATTTTGTTGTGTCTCTAGAGTGATTGTTTTGGACCATCACAAAACTGCACTTGAGAGCCTTTGCAGCGATGATACTTCACTAGGTGAGAATGTGACTAAGGTTATTGACATGGAGAGAAGCGGGGCTACTATTGCTTTTGATTACTTCAAAGAAAAGCTTGTGAATCCTGATACTGGTGTTGTGGTGAACCAACCTTCGGTGATTGGTGAGTTCGAGCGTGCGAGAAAACTTTTTAACTACATTGAAGATGTGGATCTTTGGAGGTGGAGACTTCAGAATAGCAAAGCTTTTAGCAGTGGTTTGAAGGATTTGAAGATTGAATTTGATGCCCGGATAAACTCTTCCTTGTTCGACCAGGTAATTTAAATTTGAAAAGGGCCACAAAAAATTTGCAAACATCTTCTCAAACTTTCAAATCCATGCCGCGTATTCAAATGCACTATTAGATACTTGAATTAACTGACATTTTTCAAAATTATGGTAGTTGCTTTCATTGGACTTGGATGCTGTTATTAGTCAAGGCACGGTGAGCTTGTCACATAAGCAAAAATTAATTGATGATTGTCTCAGCAACTCGTATGAAATCGCCCTTGGAAACGGTGGATATGGTCACTGCCTGGTATGACTGATATGTTCTTATTCTGATCTCTTTCTATTTCTTCCATTCTACTCCCCTTCTATGCCTTGCTTTTGTAGTCGCTTTTCATATGGCCGTGCATTTGCAATTTATTTCATCTTAGTCATTCATCGGTGTAAATTTTTTAACACAACCAGGTTGTGATCGTTGCTTTCAAGTTTCAACTAATTGTGCTTGTAGGCTGTTAATGCAGATGCCGCACTTTCAGAGTTAAGGAGTGAACTGGGACATCAGTTAGCTACTAAAAGCCAGAAACTGAAATTGAGGTTTGTTTATTTTGTTTTCTTGTTCATATGGATGCTATTCCTCATTATAGAGGTTGTTATATTATAGAACACTTTTCTTGCATTTGTTTTTCCTTTAACGAAGTGTTGCTAAGTAGTGGCTATAACTGAACTATAGCGTAGTGGAATTTGAACAAATCGTTATTGTTCTGTGATACACTATTTAGTACAAAATATTGTCAATCAATGGCTATAGTGGTGCTATAGCATTGTTGTGCAGCGGAATTTAAACAAACTGCTATTTTCCAAGATCCTCGATGGATAAGCATGAGGTAGAGGCTATTATCAATAGCTTCTATTTCTTTCCAATGTAATGATCCAGTTTCCCTACCATTGCAATGTTCAGCACTATAGATGATAATATTGAAGAAATCATGGAGATAAATCAGCAGGCTGAAAATGTCAAAATGCCGGTTTACAAACTTGCTGCACAAGAAAGGTGGAAGACCACTATATGGTCCCTAGGATATGCAGTGATTGCTGATGTTTTGGTAGATTGTTGTACTACAGTTTCAGTTACTGATGTAGTTGAGGCTCGGGTGATTCATTATGTTATTTTTTCCGCAAATTATGAATTTGTTTTCGGTTCATACAAGCTGTCGACCTTTAGACAAGGTGAATGTTTGAGGAAGGGGGGTAGCATCGTTAGATATCACCTCAGTGGGGTACAACATTTTGTACTAAATAGCGAATCACATATCACATAAATGGATAAATGTTGATTTGTTCGATTAATTGGTAAATAATCTATGTATTCAGTTTTCTGTTTTCTCTTGGATAACACTTTTTTATGGACTTATTTATACTTTAAGGGGTATTGGAGCTGTTGTATATAATGTTCCAGAGCTTGAAAATGACCAGAAGCTAAAGATAAGTTTGAGGAGTTTGGACAATGAAGATACAACTCGCATTTCTCAGGTTATTCCTCGATCAATTTGCTAATTGCATCTCATATGTGACCTATGTTAACATGTGCTATATTACTTGCAATCTATAAAGTACATACACCTAACACAACACGTACGAGTGTCATACACCGACGCGTATTGGACACAGAGACAAGCCTAATAGGTGTCTGTGCTTCATACTTTCAATAGGACTTGTATCTAACTTCTTTTAAGAATCTTCTATCAGGATTTCAGAGGTGGTGGACATCGAAATGCTAGCTCTTTCATGTTAAGGTCTGAAGAATTTGAGCAGTGGAAGGTGTGATTGGATGTTAATTTTCTCTTAACATGAAAATATCAAACAGAGTTTACACTTGATGTCATGTATGTTGGTCCAATCTTGAACCATCTATGTAACCTCATTATACACTTCTTTTTAACTACTTTTTGTAGTTACTATTTCAATGTAAATTAAATCAATTTTGTTTTACAATAATTAAATCATGTTTTGATGACTTCTTTAACCGTAAAATGATCTTACTCTGTCCCGTTAAACCAACTCAGTTGATAGCTGTGCAGGAACATTATACTGCTAGAGCGCAAGTTTGAACCAGCGACATCTTACTAGCTCTTCAAAATTTACAATAATAAACAGAAAAACACATATTGCCAAATTGTTATGCTCTTTGTTATATATAATTCCTTTCTCAAAAGAGAAATACAATGAGACTAACACTTGTGTGATTTTTCATTATTCCACAAGTAACACCAATATACCTCAAAGATAGAGGTTTAGTACAAAAATGAATATATAAAAACCAATGGCCTTATAATATGACCCTAAACAAGTCCACCAACCAAACCAAACCAAGCCTTCATCACCAATTATAAGTATAATAATCAGAAAAAACAAAAGTTAAACCTCTTACTAATTAACAGTTATGGTAATGTATATAAATATTTTATTATACATATATGATAAAATGTGTATATATTTAATTATATATATTCAGCTTTCAAGTTATTTCACTCACCACCAATCTTGATTTTCTTCAAGTCTTGAAAATATTAGTTTGTAAATGTAACATGTGAAACTTCTTCACCACCAACCATTGCTGCATTAGAAGAATACCATGCATCTTCTGTAATGAACTGCATCCACGAATCATCTTTGTCTTCCTCGTCTAAGCATGAAGACGACGCACCAAGTATGTCCGGAGACATCGTTTCGCACTCATTGATCATGGTTTGGGAACATTCTATTAGTGACAAGTTACATTGCGCTTGCGCTTGTTGCTCTTCCATGTCAGAACAAATTCCGTTTTTCTTGAACACGCGACACAATGCATAAGTATCCTGCATTGCAATCAGTTCGCTAAGAGTCAATTTGAATCGACTTATTTGAATTTATCTACTGAAACAAACATTATATTTTCAACTAAAATCATATTATTGCATAGTCAACAATTGTGGCCTAAACAGTTCTACACTGTGTGTTAAAACCCTAGTGTCTGAACAAGTCTGTGGCATAAAGATTCAAAGATGCTTAAACATAGTGTTTCTCTATATCTCTTACTAGCTTTATTTTGTTTATAGTTTCTAGAGTATAGTATATAGTATCTATTGTTCTAATTTTGTGTACAAGAATAAAGCAAAAAAGTAACCGACATAAAATGAAAGTGATAGGATAATATGAGAATTGCTGCTTTATGAGGGTGTACAAGCCTTGATGGCTTATTAGAAGAATCTAATAATTCAAGATCAAGAACAGAAATAGAGAAAAGAAAGTGATGATAGGGATCATAAGTATTAAGTAGGTACAAGACTTTTGTCTCATTAGATTAACAAAAGAAACCACAAGATGCAGTAGAATAGAACTTTGTCATATAGAGATATTATAGGATCACAAGTAAAGAATATGTCAGTTATACGTTTATAGATAAACAAATATAAAGTAATATGCATAAGGGAAGAGAGAGAAAACTATGCAACTAGAAAAGTTGAAGCTTTCCATGCACACCATGCAGTTTTCACGTTCTTCTATATTGTTCAAATAAAACTAAACTCTTTGATAGTTCAGTAAATTCTTTGTAGTTTCAAGTTCTATGCAATGTGTTTCTACAATGTATGACTGTGATTATAGATGAGAAAATTATGAAAAATGCTTTTGTTAATGTATGTTAAGAATCAAACTTCATGCTTTTTCAGATCAAGCATATGGTGACAAGTGTGCATATACACAAGCAAAAAAAGAGAATTGTGAAAGTAGGTAAAGGGTCAGGTTTTGAGTACAACAAAAACTTTTGCTTTTGTGAAAAATATATCTTAGACACACAAATCTCATAACAAAAATATAAGAGAAGTTGTCTGATTCAGTTCCTAATTTGGCCGACGCGTGATTTAAAACCAGACTTTAATTACGTTTCAATGGAAGGCTACCACATCAGCAATATTACGAGTGCAATTGCATTTACTGTAATTTAAAACTATGATCATAATATACTCATTACACACAAGATTTGCTACAAACGTAATGTTAAACTTCAGTTGCATTGCATTGCATATTGCACTGTAAAGTCGACCGTAGAGGATTCAATTTACACACAAGTATGCATAAGTTATATGTACCTGTAATCCGGAGTTGTCCTCGCACTCTTTATCGTCGAGACGATACTCATGCATAACCCAATCAGTTCTAATTCCTTGAGGAGCTCTTCCTCTATAGTAAACCAATGTTTTCTTCATACCAATAGGTCTATTTTGGGATGAAACTCTTCTGTCTTTTCCAGTTGATTTCCAGTAACCTGCTCTTGTTGCTCGATTTGTTCTGAATCCGTTAGGGTATTTTCTGTCCCTTGGTCCAAAAAAATACCACTCTGGATCTCTACTTGGCAAAAATGATTTCTCTATCCATAGCCAAAAATATTGTTTTCATCAAAATCCATAACATAAGTGAAGGATAGTGTGAAATAAAGGAGTTGCAATTCAAAATATGTAAAGAAAATGTCTGTAATAAATTACATGCAATAAGATCCACTAGGATTAGAGAGTATATATATGGAAATTAGTTTTTTTCTCATGAAGATTGTATATCATGTGGTTCTTATTTCTTAGCATAGTTCTAAATCACAATATAAAGGTTTTAGAGGTCTCGTGACATTGCAACGATAAATGCGTTCGAATCGATGCACATTTGCCTGCGATATTTTATGGTATCAAATTTCACAATCTAACTTCAACTCCAATTTAAAACCATCGTTCTAAGTCGGGGCGGCACAAGAGTGACCAAGCTAATGAAACCTATGTTTTAGGCTATGAAGCAGGAATATAGACACGGACACGACACAGACACTAACACGTCGATACCAATAATAATTTGAAAAGCTAAATAAATTAAACCTAATCATAAGTGTTGGTATCGATGTCCGTCACAGAGACTGACACTGACACGTCATTTTTCAGAAGTAGAGGTTTTAGGCCTTTGAAATCAGACAAAAGTTTCATGTTTGTAAATAGAACATTGAACTCATATATGTTCAATAACGTGACATTTTCACATTTTAGAAAGTTGCACCAAGGTCTTTGAGGTAAGAACTTCTTACTTCATAATAACCAGATTAATGGCATGAAATATACACATTTTCTTGCATAATATTGAAAAATGAAAATTGTATATAGTTTAAGTGTATTAAAAACATGTGAATGTGGAAATTTGCTATATGAAAAATGAAAGAAACAAAGTATAGAACCTGCCAATTCCCAAGGTTCACATTTATAAAGATCAACTTCAGGAATGATATCAAGTTCAATTTCTTGACCACTGATTTTTCTCTTTAGATAATAATTCACAAGCTCTTCATCAGTTGGATGAAACCTGAAACCTGGTGGTAATCCAACTGGTGACATAGTTTTCTTTCTCTTCTTTTTCTTCTTCTAGTTTCTGTAAAAGTGTTTTCACTCATCACAACCATCATTGCTTATAAATACACAAAAAAGAACCAAAGTTCCTTATCTTTGAGTTTTTTTAATCTCTCTCTCTCTCTCTCCTTCTTTTTCTTTAACAGAATTATAGATTCTTGTATAACGTTTGATACAAGCTTTTCTCTATCAATAATTATATATAAATGCTTCTTATTCATTTGTTATTTTCTTAGTATTTAATTTGATGGCACTTTTTTCTGTTATGTGACAACATTTTGGAAGAAAAGTAGGAAAGTGATTAGCCAGCAGAGCAAGAGATCTTGTAATCAGATGTATCTAGATCAGCCAATCAGTGATACCAGCAGACAGCACACACTTTGTAGAAGCACAAGATTAGTTAGCTTTCTTGGACATTCTGCACTTGGTCATTGTTTATTTAATTAAATAATAATATATATGTCTTAACAAAAATGTGCTGAGTTGTTTTAATAATTTTTTATTTATATATATATATATAAAATATATATATATATATATATATATATATATATATATATATATATATATATATATATATATATATATATATATATATATATATATATATATATATATATATATATATATATATATATATATATATATATATATATATATATATATATATATATATATATATATGCATTATTCCTAATCTTGTAAGTGATATTCCAACTCTTCCTTTTTAAATATCATATTTTTGAAAAGAAATATATTTATAGCTTTCTTGATATATGTAAAAAATAAAAAACCAATACTTAAAAAGAAATAGAAGGAGTATTTACTCATTAACATAAATGATATTGTTATATTTGTATGATAATTCTTTAAGAGAGAATAGAGTTTTTAGAATATCTTTGAGTTTGACAAAGCATGTCATTGTCCATAATCTAGTATGTGTTCTTTAGCCGTGTCTTTCAATTTTGTTCGAATTTCTCAATTTTTTCTTTTTCTTTTTTGGTTATTCATTTTTCAATCCAAATTTCCATATCGTATTTTCAATATTTTTTTATTCGTGGTAAAAAAACTATTCATCTTGTGAATTTCAATTTTATTTATACGTAAAAGGAAAAGGTTTGTAGGATCATGTTGATGATACAACGCTTGCTCCTAACAAATACAAATATAAGGTGGAACATGCCAAGTGGGTAGTTAAAGACGCTAACTCATGTCTTCGATCATCGGTTCAGTTGATCACAACATTGTTTAGAACCTTCCTCTTTACAAGACTACATTAACAGTGTGGGCTTACCAGAGTCATGAATCACGACCACAATCGGCGCGATGCCGGGCGGTCCAGTCGGAGCGGCCACCCACCACGTGGGAAGTAAGGTGCGTTTGGGCGATTGAAAACCGGACAATTGCGCCGCTATAGTGGGCCGCGGGTCGCAGGTCGATCCCGGACGAAGCGGTTGACTAAATTATTTTTCTTTTTTTGATTTTTTCCTTTTGCATTTACGATTTTGCAAGGAAGGAAGAGAAGAGGAAGATTTTGCAATAGTTATTTACATTAAACTGTACTTCTACCTTATCAACATTGTAAATAAAAATAATAATAACATATTGGGCTTATGCCCTCATTTTAATAAAAAATAATAATAACATATATTAGAATAAATAATTAAGTCTTTAATCTATTTTTATTTTATTAATTTGTTTTTTGTAAAAATTTTATGTTGGTTGCGTTATTTGTATAGATTATTAGTATATTTAGTCTAAAAAATAGTCAATTCTAAAAAGTCAACAAAAAATATCCCGCTATCCCATTTTTGGAGTTGGCCGCTCCATCCACTATCCGAGATTAATAACTCTGAGGCTTACTTGAAGAAAATTTACAATCAAAATAGTGCTGCCCGAAGATTCCAGTTGTAGCACGATACACTGATGTAGTTTATTCAAATTTAAGCACTAATGGCCTAAGTACGATACAAACAATTCATGGTGAAGTTGCATTGCCTCTTTCTTTTAAAGGTCTATGTTTTGATTGCTTGTCTTTTACCTTTTGATTTTGTTTCTATCATTATTGAGTATCCTCTCATGATTGCATACCTTAGGTATGCATGCATAAATCAAACTGTTTGATTATAGTATAAGCAATATGCTTCAAGTCAATTTGTTGAGTTTTTGAATCAAGAACGAAATTTGAGAATGATTTAAGTCATTGAAAGTTTGGAATCTCAAGAAAAATGTACATTTTGCAAACATTGAGATTTTGGAAGTGTGATTCGAATCACACACTTCTATGACTCGAATCAGTGTTACAAAATGTCCAAGAATTGTTTAAATATTATTGTGATTCGAATCACAACATCCATGACTCGAATCACAAAATACCCAATTTGATTCAGACAAAGTTTGCATATTTTGGGATTTGGTTATGTAAGTTTGATTCAAATCGCATATTTTCATGACTTGAATCACAAAGTTAGTTTTTCACGTTTCTTGGTTTTTGATTCAAATCATTTGATCCTTTGACTCAACTCATATTCTATGCTAATGACTCGAATCAAACAACATTTTTATCTTAATTTTGTGCTAGATCTCTAGCATATACAAATAATTTTTCTCAAAATCCATTCATAATGTGGAAAAACATAAACATCAACTATTGCTTTGAAATTCACAACACACTTGTTCTCCCAACTTTCAAAAGAGTTATGAATCTAGTTTTGAGTTTTTCAAATTAAATCTTTAATTTTCTATCTCTTGCTTTGTCTATTTTGTTAGACAAGTGAAATCAAGCACAAGAAGGGGCAGGGAAGGGGTGCGAATTATGGTATTCAAAATTCGGGATTAAATTAAAAAGTGAATTGTGCTAGTATTCTTTAAGATCAGAGTAAAACAAACATCGGAAAATAAAAACAATAAAGTAAATATCAGAAATTAAGAGATAAGGGTTTAGAGAGATGACACCAGTGATTTATTCAGGTTCGCCGAATGTTGGCCTACTCCTCTTCCCAAGAGATCTTGATATTTGGACTACAAGCTTGAGATTTTATAAGGTATGCCTACGAACCTTCGATAGAAGAAGATCTAGTGGGACCTTGATTCATGGATTCTACAACATGATATTCATGGGGGCATCCTAACCCTAATCCTTGATCAGGGAGGTTCTTGAATCTTGTGGCTTGTATTGAAAGGTAGGAAACCCTAGGTTGGTTCATGGCATTGGTAGATTGTTTGTGTTGGCTACTTCTTGGTTTTAAGTCTTGGTTGTTGCTTGACTTTGAACTTTGACCACTAAACCCTAGTTAGGGCTCATACATTGAAGGCTTGATTAAGAAACATCCTAACCCATCCAAAAGCTTTAATTGAAGGGGGTGCTATTGGAACCCTAATGCAGGGATGTTAGATTACAAGTATCATCATGATCGTTCAAGCCCCTAAAACCATAATTGTTGATTATGATATTATCATCTATGGTGTGTGCATTCGAGGTTGAGGATTCATCTAGTTCATCTGGTCCATTATGGATGGTTCATTGGTTTGAGTAATATTCAATGTCCCGATTCATTGATTGGGATGCATTTAAAGCTTCATATGTTCATGACCATTTTGCTTAATTGGGCTTCATCTTGTTTGATTCATGGCATATGACATATTTCATTTGATTCAAAGGCATTGTGGTCCACAATCATTCGTCCATAAGAAAATACACAATTTTACCTAAGTTGACTTTTGGTCAACCAGTTGACCAAAGTCAACCCATCATTTACACATCCCAAACTCTAATCTCTATTTTTATTTCTCCATAATCCATCTTTGATTCACCATGATTCATGTTGAAACCAGGGCCGGTTCTTTTCCTGTGCAAGCTGTGCAGTAGCACAAGGCCTCACTTTTTGTGGGGCCTCAAATTAACTATTATTAGTGAATATAAAAAAATTAATAAATAAAAATATTTTTGTATCACATATAATAAATAAAATATTAAATGCTGAAAAATAGGATATTTGGAAACCAAACATTTTTTTTCTCCTTTCTCACACGTTCTCACTTCTCTCTCCTCTCAAACGTTATTCTCTTCTCTCTTTCTCTGTTACAACTATTTGAAACCAGAAAAAAAAATCTTATTTTTCCTTTTCAATCCTCTCTTTTATTTTTTATTGTGATTATTTGATTTTGAAGGTAGAAAAAATAGTAATTTTAGATTTATTTTAAATTTTAGGGTGAAATACTATTTTAGTTTCTGTATCAATATTGATTTTAGATTTTAGATTTTAGATTTTAAGGTGGAAATGAGGGTAACTTGTGTTCTTTATAAAATTATAATATATAAATAAATAAAATTTTAGGGTGAAATAGGATACTAGTATACTGTATATACTACTCAGTAGTATCAAAATTCAAAACAAGAATACTGTTGGTGTTGGTGACGATTTTTATACCTACTTTTTCTCATAAGACCAAATTGCAATTTGGAATCTTTCAAAGCAAAATTAGTATGTATTAGTATTGATATTTTTTATGATTAATTTATAATTTATTTAATTAAATGTAATTTATTTTCTTACTATTAATTTATAATTTGCTTTTAATTTATAATTATTAATTTTTTATGGTACTATGTTAGAGAAGAACACAACATAAATAATAAAATATAATTGAATATCAATTAAAGTCTTTTCTCCATGATTTAATTATTAATATTTTTTGATGATTAATTTATAATTTCTTTTATTTAATGTAATTGATTTTTTTTTGTTATTGATGTAAGAACACAATTTCACAACAGGATAATTAGTAGATCATCGACGGACACAAAAGACATTGCGAGAAATTTCAGGTTTTTCTTATTATATATGCCTCATAAGATGCCTCATAAGAATAGGAAATTTGAATGTGGAAATGATAAACGTAAGAAAAAGAAAAAAATTGAAGAGTTAATTCAATCTCAAGTAGGAGCTCTTGATAAATTTTTAATCAAAGAACCACAAGTTTTAAATGAAAGTCGTTTTGTTGATAATATTGATACTTTGCCTATTGAAAATGATAATTTTGATAGTGTGCCTATTGAAAATGATAATCTTGATAGTGTGCTCATTGAAAATGATAATCTTGATAGTGTGCCCATTGAAAATGATAATCTTATTAGTGTGCCAATTGAAAATGATAATCTTGATAGTGTGCCAATTGTTGATGAAGTTAATAATGATGATGATGCCGATGATGATGATGATGATAATGTTGATTATGATATATTTGACCCAAGAAATTGAGATCGTCTTCAACCTAAACTGATTGATTTATTAGTTGTGAATGGTCCTAAAAGAGATAATTATATTGTGAAGGGTCATAAAGATAGTTTGAATAGACGTTTTACGGCTAATTTGTATACTAGAGCTTTAACAAATGGAGAGGCGTGTGATAGAGATTGACTTGTTTATTCGAAAGAGCTTGATAGAGTATTTTGTTTTTGTTGTAAAGTTTTTAAAAATGGGATTGTTAGGGGACAATTAGCAAATAAGGGTTATAGTGATTGGGTACATGTTGGTGAAAGAATTAAAGAGCACGAGTTAGGCATGAAACATGTTAAAAATATGACTACTTGGTATGAGTATCGCAAAAGGCTGCAAAATTTTTAAACTATTGATAAAACAACTCAAAGATTAATTGAGAAAGAAAAGGATCACTGGAAAAATGTTTTAAAAAGAGTTATTTCAATAGTGAAATTTCTTGCTAAACATAATTTAGCCTTTCGTGGTTCTAAGGAGAAATTGTACGAAGATAGCAATGGAAACTTTTTGGGTTTGATTGAAATCTTAACTGAATTTGACCCAATCATCCAAGAACATGTTAGACGTGTTACAACTCAAAAAGTTCATATTCATTATCTTGGGCATAACATACAGAATGAGTTGATTTCATTGCTTGGTTCTGCGATTAAAATTGAAATCATTAGAAAAATCAAACATGCAAAGTATTTTTCAGTGACACTTGATTGTACTCCTGATGTTAGTCACCAAGAGCAAATGTCTTTGATAATAAGATATGTGGATATTTCTTCAGCTTCTGTTATTATTGAGGAATCATTTTTAGGATTTTTGAATGTGAATGATACAAGTGGTCAGCGGCTTTTTGATGTTTTACAAAATGAATTGAAAGAACTTGGTCTCGACCTATTTGACGTGAGAGGACAATGTTATGATAATGGGTCTAATATGAAAGGAAAACACCAAGGTGTGCAAAAGAGATTTTTAGACATAAATCCGAGAGCCTTTTATACTCCTTGTGGTTGTCATAGTTTTAATTTGACATTGTGTGATATGGCTAACTCTTGTATTAAAGCTAGGATTTTTTTTGGAGTTGTTCAACACATTTATACAATTTTTGTCAATTCTACTAAGAGATGGCAAATTTTGAAAGATAATGTAAAAGGATTGACTCCAAAATCATTGTCATCCACTCGTTGGGACAGTCGTGTAGAAAGTGTCAAAGCTATAAGAACTCAAATGTTAGAATTTACAGAAGCTTTGCTTGAAGTGTCAGAAAATGATCTTGATCCTAAAATACAAAATGAAGCTAAATCCTTAGCAACAAATGAGCTTGGTAATTTTGAGTTTTTGATGGCTATAATTATTTGGTTTGAAATATTATCTGCAATTAATTCTGTTAGCAAACTTTTACAGGAAAAGGATATGCTTATTGATGTTGCTATGCAAAAAATTAAGGGGTTGATTTCGTATTTTGAGGGATATAGAGAAACAAGTTTTATAAGGTATTGATTAACGCTAAGGAAATTGCGGTGGAATTGAATATTGCCCCAATATTTCCTCAAAGGCGTATAATTAAAAGAAAAAGGAAATTTGATGAGAATTTGAATATCCCATCAGTCGAGCTATCAGAAGAAGAATCATTCAGGGTTAATTATTTTCTTTACCTTGTTGATCAAGCAGTTGTTTCTCTTAATAAGAGGTTTGAGCAATACCAAGAGTATGAAAGTATTTTTGGTTTCTTGTTTACTTCTCACAAGTTACAATTATTAGATGATGCAACTTTGAAGTCTTGTTGTACTAACTTTGAGCAGACATTGAAACATAATGAGCAATCTGATATTGATGGGAATGAATTTTTTGCAGAGTTGAAGTTACTAAGAGAAATGTTGCCTGAAGAAACCATAAGACCTACTGATATATTATTATTTTTAAAAGGCTTGGATTGTTTTCCTAATACAGTTATTGCATATAGAATCTTATTGACTATTCCTATGACAATTGCTTCTGCAGAAAGAAGTTTTTCAAAATTGAAGTTGTTAAAGGCTTACTTGCGGTCTACCATGTCACAAGAAAGACTTAATGGATTGGCATTAATAGCTATTGAAAATGATATTTTGGAGACAATAAAATATGAAGACTTAGTTGACGATTTTGCTTCAAAAAGTGTTCGTAAGAAGGCTCTTTTTATGTAGTTAGATAATTTAAGTCGTAAGAAATGGTGTTAGTAGTTTAAATAATACCTTTGAACTTTTTGGTACTTCTTTTGGTTAATATATAATTTTATCTTTTGTTTGTCATTTTTAATCATTAAAATTATATATATATATATATATATATATTTAGACCCATTGTTAAAATTAGAGCAAGATCTCTGAATTGATTGGGCCGACCCTGATTGAAACCAATGCCATTTTTCACCTTTTAAATCATATCCATGAACCATTTTACATTTAAAAAAAAACCTGATTCATAACATTGATTACACTTTATCATTCAAACAAAATTCAACTTACCATTCATCTTACAAAATTTCAACATTTCAATCTAAATTCCATAAACTACCATTTTTTTTTTAAATTTTCATTTAAACCACATTACAATTTTTGATTAATCATAAATCATTTTAAGCCAAATAACCATCAATCTTCTATATAAACCAAACTACATAAACCATATTATTATCATCTACACATCCCAAATTCCATCCGATTTACATTCAATAATTCCAAATGTGCATCTCCTCAAAATAAAAGTCAGTGGAGGATCAATAAGAAGCAACAACGATTGCATAAATTAATGGATTGTCTGATGGAACTAAAGTAACTTATTATTCACGTGGACATAAATTGCTCAAGGGTATCAAAAGGAAAACCAGAATTATTTGTCGATGTTGTAACACTGATGTCAGCCCCACACAGTTTGAAATTCATACAGGTTGGGCATCTCGCAGGAAACCTTATGCATACATCTACACGTCGAACAAGTTGTCTCTCCATGAGTTGGCATTATTCCTCTCGAAAGATCACAAACACACTGCAAAATATAATGAGGACGCATGCATTGTTTTTTGGTACGGTGGAAATCAGTTGTTCTGCGATGGATGCCTAAGGGCATTTTATAAAGGACGCGCATCTGTATCAAGTACTCCACGTTGTGGTCGGTACTGTCCAATATGGTAACATATGTTCCTTGGATAAGGATGTGCGACTCTTAATCCTGATGTTATGGTAGCTGGAAGGGTTGAAGGAGTTTGATCCTATAGAATAGATTTCCAAGAGATGCATTCAGATAGTGAAAGATTTCCAAGGGTTGTGGCTAACTCTCAATCATTTAACTTCTCCTTCACCATTTAACATAATTTAACACTTAACTAACTCTCAATTATAACTAATCAACTAACTTTTTCGAAATTGTGGCTAACTGTCAACTCAGTGAGTTAACTCACTGAGTTCTTTCTAACTAACTCAAATAAACTCCGTAACTAACTTCCTAATCTCGTTTTTATTTGAGCCAAATTTCAATTGAGTTTGAGAGCCTATAAATATCATGATCGCAACTCAGTTTAGGGTCAACCTTTAGTGGTGCATTCGTGACCATCGAGCTATGGGTAAACCCGATGTCATTGAAAAATCAGAGTCGCCACCACGCCTTATTTGTTTAAAAAAGAAAAGGGAAAAGTACAAACAAAACCCAAAGATAAGAAGTTTTCCAATCAAAACTAATAAAATGTCAGAAATTATAGGTAAGGGGGTTGGTTACACAGAGGGAAGGTATTAACACCCAAAGTGTCCTAGGTACTCATAGGGAACCCTTTTTTGTGTTCAAGTGTTTTTGTTGAAAAGATGTTTGATAAAAATGGAATGGGGGGATGAGAAAAGAATTCATTTATTATATTTTTGTGTTTGACAAGACCTTCGATCTTATGCCTACGTACCAACATAAAAACGAGGGATCAGAACCCCGCAGTTCATGGTAAAAATTTCAAAGTTGGTGAATTAATTTTAACAAAAATTTTAACTGAAAAGAGGCACAAAATGGCCAAAAGATTTAAATTAAGTTGTTAATTATTTTTGTATTTTTGAAATTGAGGTCAATATGATTAAGTTTGTTCACAAGTTTGATTAAGAAAAGTTTGAAAACTTCATTGGCATAAGGCCAAAGTTTCTACTCATTAAAACATATCTAAGTTTAAAACACAAACAAAGAAGGTTTTGAAAAGAGGGAGAGATTTTGAAATTAAAGAAATGGGATGAGATGAAGGGACTATCCTAAACAAAATTAAAAGTCAAGAGTTGAAACGATCTGACCGATGGGAAGCAATCCACAAGACAAGAATGTCATAGAGAATCCCATTTCCTTTGGACTTTTGAGCAAGCAATAAGCATAAGCAACATCCAAGCAAATAATATGAAGGCCAAGGCATCAAATAAAGATAGCCATAATATCCAAGCAAGCACTCCAATAGTAAGCAATCTTCAATATCTTCAAACGTATCAGATGAAAAATTTCCTTGGCAAACTCATAGAAACAATCATCAGACATCAATCATAATATCAACATGACAATTAAACACAGAGACAAAGTGACAGATGAACCAAGGGCACTCAAGGTTTGCATCAGATGAAAGGGCACAATCAAGGATAGTCTCAAAATAATGGCATTGGCCAAGTCCTTAAAGCATGGGAATGTTGCCTACTTCTAAGTTCAAGAGTTCAGATCAAGTCCAAGGCAGAGGTTCAACAATCCACCAACATATTTTTAGGATTTTTGTAGTTATTAAGTATTTTAGGGTCCTAAGACCATAAACAGAACAAAAATCACAAACACACAATATATACAAGCACAAATGATATGGCTCAAGTGAGCAAAATAAAAATGACTAAAACATAAACATCTTGCATGAAATGTAAATGAAAATGAATGATAAAAGTACTTGAATTCAAATTGCATTAAGTAAATGACTTGAAAGTAAAGCAATGCTAATAAGAGGTTTATGAAGTGCTAGTCAAAGATTTTTAATTGCTTAAGTCATTCCTTGGAGAATACTCAACCATCCATTTACAAGTATGAAGACCTAAACCAATACATGATCTGTGAGAAGGGCTCCAACTTGGATAAATCAACAAGTATGCCACTAGCTCTCACAAATGGAAAAAAGGTCAAGTCTTCACACAATTCCATGAAGAATGGGAGGCTTACAATCTCACATACAGGAATGCTATGCATTTTGGGACAAATTTAGCTCTATGTTAAGCAATCATAATTGGACTTACGTAGAAATCACAACTATCTGAGGCTGGGCAATAATAATATTGGTGTTAATGCATGTTAGAGACACGGTACAAAGAATCAAACTCCTAAAAAATACCACACACAAAAATAAAGTGGGAGGGACCTATCTCAATCAGGCTCATGTTGATTCATTTGGCACAAGGTCATTGTTGAATCAACTAGCATTTGACTTACAGAGAATTCATTGGTCAATGATGGATTGGGGAAGAAGAGGGATGAAGATGAAGAGAGGAGGGGAAGTAGAAACCCAAATTGATCGCAATTGGAATTTCATCTGATCAATACTGTCCATTCATCTTGAGGGATGAAATGTACATTTCATCAACCCCCTAAATCCAATAGTATTGATCACATGGAAGTTCAAATCAACCATGATCAAGGCCAAAAAGAAAGTCAAACATCACAAGGTCTACCAAATGGCTCAACAATATTTTTAAACAATTAAACAATTAAAAATAAAATTTAAAATGAATTAAAATGCATTTTTAAATGGACAAAACCTCAAATCCCTTCAAATCACCAATTAAATGGCCAATGGATTTATCCTAGGTCAAAAAAGGTCAAAGAACCTTAGACAAAAAATTTGAGAATTTTTGAAAAGTCAGAAGTATTTTAAAATATTTAAAAACAAGTCAAAATTCATTTAATTCACAAAAAAATCAAAATTAATCCAAAAAATGATTTTAATTCAGAATATGGAAGAGGAAAATATTTTTTTTTGGTGAAAGTCTCATATTTTTTGAATTAAAAATGAAATTTGTATGAATTAAATTAAATATTGCTAATTAAAATAAAATTAGAGTAATAAAAATAAATGGAAAAAACAAGGGTCATCAGATCTCCCTAATTAATTGAGGTGGCAGATTTGATGGCCACGCGCTAAGGTGCACCAAGAACCTGAGTCAAACGTGGAATCATAATCAAAGGGATGAGACAGTGCCAACACACCATCGGAGCTAGGGCTCCGATCATCTTCTCCGGTGGATCTCACCAGACTGGTCCACCATCAACCTTCATGAAAATGAAAAGTTCATACACTATTTTGAAGAGAAAAATGCAAGGAATCCAAATCTGCCTTCAGAATTTTCTAATTCTCACTATATTGAAAGATACGTGGAATTGAAGATTGAGGAATATGAACTGAGTTGCTTCGATTTGACCTCAAAGCAACTCAATCTTGTTGCCTATATTGGTAGGTCTTCAGACAACCAAAGATCAAGAAAAATGGTGGAGAATTGAGGGAGAATCGAAGAGGAGAAAAATATGAAAATTCACCTTCGGTTTGCTTCAATTGAGCTTGATCTCCCTTCCAAATTTTGCTTGGCTTGCTTCTATCCACTTTCAAGAGGTGAAATGAATGATCAAAGGGATTGGATTCTTGGAGTTTTAATCTCAAAATAGAAGTGAAATTGAAACTCGATTTAAAGAGAAATCTTTAAGTTTATCCTTTCAATGGAGGTTAGGAGAGATGAAGGTCGAAGCTTGGGCCAAAGGATCCTCATTCTGAGCTCAAAGGTCATGTATTTATAGGCTACCAAATGCTTTTCACACACTTCCATTCAAATGCCAAAAATAGCAATTTTATCATGCATGCTTGCATGGGCGTGTACAATGTAACACCCCAATTAAAATAAGATAATTATTTAATTTAAATTAATATTTTATTTATTAATTTAATTGAATAATTGGAAGTTTGGATTATTATTATTATTTTGGAATAATCATTATTGGATTATTATTTTATTGGAATAAAATAAGTTGGAATAATAAAAAGTCCCATTTGTGGTAAAAAGGGTTTTCACGTGAAAAGGAACAGAGAAACGGCTGAAAGTGGAAAAAGGCAAAGAGGCAGAGCAAGAGAAGAGGAAAAGCTTGAAGCTAACGGAAGTGCCGGATTAACTCAGGTAAGGGGGGTTTATCATCGATTAACGGGTATTATGGGATAGTATGTGATGGGTAGTGAGAAACCATTGAAATTGCCTCTGATTGAATGATATATGTGATGAACTTGTGACTTATTGATGAACGAATTTGGGTGATGAGTGATGAGAAATTCGTAGGAATTAGAGGTAGAAAGGTTAACAATTTGTGAAATCGAAAATGTATGATTCGTGTTAGATGTTATGTGTAATATTGTGTGAAATTTGGACTGTGGAAGGGTAAATTGGATAGATCCCGTAGCAGAGAAAGCCATTGCAGATCTGAGAGTTCTGGTTTCTGGTCATACGCGTATGGCACTAGGCAATACACGTATGAGATGGCTGGTACGCGTATGGCACTAGGCAATACGCGTATGGATGAGGAAGATGATGTTTTGAACGTGTTTTGGTCTCTGTTGGTACGCGTATGGGAATGTGATACGCGTAGCATACGCGTATGGGCGTGGGCATTACGCGTATGGATTTGGTCAGGCGTGGGCAATACGCGTATGGGCATAGGCAATACGCGTATGGGCAGAATTGTGATTTTTCTGTGCTGTTGTTGTGCAGTTCTTGGTTGTTTAGGCTGAGTGATGTACTTAGCTGATGTATGATGTAGCAGGGATCATTTCCCGTTGTTTTGAGTAGTATAGGTATTAGTAGAATGTGCTAATACTGTATTTGATTATGTGGCATGATGTGATATGCTTTTGTGATAAAATGTATTAATGATGTGTGATGATAAGCATGATGCTGTGAATGTATCAGTTATGTATGCATTTGTGAATAGACTGTTTTATGGCTTAGAGTGTGAGCTTATGTCTATTCTTGAATTGTTGCTGTTGTTGTTGCATTGCTAGGTGATTAGCATGCTTATTCTAGCCTTTGGGGCTGTAGCTAATTCCCATGGTGAGGAATTAGTGAGTGAACCATGGTGGGTTTGTTGTTGATGTTTGCATGCTAGATGATTAGTGTGCATAGTCTAGCCTTCGGGGCTGTAGCTAATTCCCATGGTGAGGAATTGGTGAGTGAGTCATTAGATCTCAAATGAGTGGGACTAGTGAGCTTAGTAGCCGTATCTGGATTTGATCGGTGAGCTTGAACTGTATGTTCAAGAATAGTCGGTACCGCATGTGTGGAGTCTCATTTCATAATGAATGTATGGCATATAATATGAATGGATGTATTCCAGTATTATATGTGTGTTATGTGTTGTGTTATTGATGTTGAGTATGGTTGAGATTATACATATGCTATATGTTACTGTTGAATATGATGTTTGAACGGATATTGCCGTTGCTGAGTGCGTAGTCTGATTAGGGTGAATTGATGTGTTATTTACTTAGCATTACATGTTGTTCTATAATGCTTATTATATTGATTGAGGAACTCACCCTTACATCTATTTTCAGGTAACGAGCAGTGAGTTGAGTAGAAGCTAGTGCTATGGAGTCTAGTGTCGTCCTTAGTGGGTCATGCTCTGGTAGATGTAACATCGGGAGGGAATGTTTGACTATGTTTTAATTTAGTTGTTGATTCAACTTTACATGTAATGTAGTACATGATTTGAATGTCGATATTTTGTACCGCTGCGAATTATGCAAAAGAGTCTTATTTTGATTTAATATATGAGCATGACAGGATATTTTGATAATTGTTGTGAAATGATTGTGGGACACCCTTCGGGGCATAATTACTCTGATTGATATGTTATTATTTTAATTAAATATTTTGGGGTATTTAGAAGGGTGTTACATTAGTGGTATCAGAGCATAGTCGGTCGAGTCGAGTCGTAATTATTCTGTTTCCCCTGTACGGTATAGGTGTTGTGTAACCTATCAGTATCCATTGTTTTAGTTTGTTTGGGTTTTCAGAATAGAGATGGCTGGAAGAGGTAGAGATGATGCTGCAAATGCTGAGGCTCTGGGTATGCTAGCTGGAGTACTTGGAGGAAATCCGAATGTTGTGGGAATGGGAGCTGCTCGTCAACTGAGTGAGTTCCAGAAGAACAATCCTCCAATGTTTAAGGGAGCATACGATCCAGATGGCGCTCAGAAGTGGTTGAAGGAGATCGAGAGAATCTTCCGAGTAACTGAGTGTGCCGATAACCAGAAGGTCAGGTTCGGTACGCATATGCTGTCAGAGGAAGCTGATGATTGGTGGGTTGCTACCCGCACTGAGTTGGAATCTGCTGGAAATGCTGAGATCACTTGGGCTGTGTTCAGAGAGAGATTTCTGAGGAAGTACTTTCCAGAGGATGTCAGAGGAAAGAAAGAAATAGAATTCTTGGAATTGAAGCAGGGTAACCGGTCTGTTACTGAGTATGCTGCTAAGTTCACAGAGCTGTCAAAGTATTATACTCCCTATAGTGAGGCTACTGGGGAATTTTCCATATGTGTGAAGTTTGAGAACGGGTTGCGTCCCGAGATCAAGCAGGCGATTGGATATCAGCGGATCAGGGTGTTTTCTGATTTGGTTGACTGTTGCAGGATTTTCGAACAGGATTCCAAGGCTAGAGCAGAGAGCTATCAGCAAAGGGTTGATAGGAAAGGTAAGAATCAGATTGATCGTGGAAAACCGTATGCAGCTGGCAAAGGTTTCCAGCGGCAGAGTGGGATGAAGAGGCCTAGTGGGGGAGACTCTAGTGCTCCTGTTAAGTGCTATAGATGTGGTCGGGCTGGACATCGTGTTCATGAGTGTACCAGTGCTGAGATGAAGTGTTTCAAGTGTGGAAAAGGTGGTCATTTGGCTGCAGAGTGTCGGTTGAAGACTGTAACTTGTTTCAACTGTGGAGAAGTGGGTCATATCAGTCCCCAGTGTCCTAAGCCGAAGAAAGAGAATCAGTCAGGAGGCAAGGTCTTTGCTTTATCGGGTTCTGAGACTTCTGCAGATGATCGTTTGATCCGAGGTACGTGTTATATTAATGGCTTTCCTCTTGTAGCTATTATTGACACAGGTGCTACTCATTCCTTTATATCTTTGGATTGTGCTGTGAAACTTAAGTTAGAGATATCTAAGATGCTTGGAAGTATGGTGATTGATACTCCTGCGAAGGGTTCAGTGACTACTACTTCAGTTTGTTTGAGTTGTCCTTTGAGTATTTTTGGTAGAGACTTTGGGATAGACCTTGTGTGTCTTCCACTAGTGCAGATTGATGTTATCCTGGGTATGAATTGGTTGGTGTTTAACCGAGTTTCTATCAACTGTTTTGATAAGACTGTGATATTCCCTGAGATTGAAGAAGGAAAGGATTTGTTTCTATCAGCGAGGCAGGTGAATGAGGAAGTAGCAGATGGGGAAGAGTTGTTTATGCTGTTAGCGACTTTGGAAGCTAAAGATAAACTGGTGATTTGTGATCTGGCTGTGGTGTGTGATTTTCCTGATGTGTTTCCTGAAGAAGTGAATGAATTGCCGCCAGAGCGTGAAGTTGAGTTCTCGATTGATTTGGTACCTGGTACTAGACCGATATCGATGGCTCCGTACCGTATGTCTGCTGTTGAGTTAGCTGAATTGAAGAGTCAGCTGGAAGATCTGTTGGATAAGAAATTTATTCGTCCGAGTGTGTCACCGTGGGGTGCACCAGTGTTGTTGGTTAAGAAGAAAGAAGGTACTATGAGGTTGTGTGTGGACTACAGGCAACTGAACAAAGTGACGATCAAGAATCGGTATCCTTTGCCGAGGATTGATGATTTGATGGATCAATTGGTTGGTGCGAGTGTGTTCAGCAAAATAGATTTGAGATCTGGGTATCATCAGATACGTGTGAAAACTGAAGATATTCAGAAGACTGCTTTCAGAACAAGGTATGGACATTATGAGTATTCTGTAATGCCTTTTGGTGTGACTAATGCGCCTGGAGTATTTATGGAGTATATGAATAGGATTTTCCATCCGTACCTAGACAAGTTTGTGGTAGTGTTTATTGATGACATTTTGGTGTATTCGAAATCTGAAGAAGAGCATGCTGAGCATTTGAGAGTGGTTTTGGGAATTCTACGAGAAAAGAAGCTATTTGCTAAACTGTCTAAATGTGAATTTTGGTTAGAAGAGGTTAGTTTTCTTGGTCATGTGATTTCAAGAGGTGGTGTTGCTGTTGATCCTTCTAAGATAGAAGCGGTGTCTAAGTGGGAAGCTCCGAAGTCAGTTTCTGAGATAAGAAGTTTTCTTGGACTTGCAGGTTATTATAGGAAGTTCATTGAGGGATTTTCTAAGTTGGCGTTACCGTTGACAATGTTGACTAGAAAGGGGCAAGCGTTTGTTTGGGATTCAAAATGTGAAGAAGGTTTCCAAGAGTTAAAGAAAAGGTTGACTACTGCTCCTATCCTGATATTACCGAGTTCGTCGGAATCATTTGAGGTTTATTGTGATGCTTCATTGTTGGGTTTAGGTGGTGTATTGATGTAGAATAAGCAGGTTATAGCTTATGCTTCGAGACAGCTAAGGGTTCATGAGAGGAACTATCCGACGCACGATTTAGAGTTGGCAGCTGTGGTGTTTGTTCTGAAGTTGTGGAGGCACTATTTGTATGGGTCAAGATTTGAGGTTTTCAGTGACCATAAGAGTTTAAAGTATTTGTTTGATCAGAAAGAGCTGAATATGAGACAGAGGAGATGGTTAGAATTTCTGAAGGATTATGACTTTGGTTTGAATTACCATCCGGGTAAAGCAAATGTAGTGGCTGATGCATTGAGTAGGAAATCATTGCATATGTCTATGTTAATGGTTAGGGAATTGGATTTGATTGAGCAGTTTAGAGATTTGAGTTTGGTGTGTGAAAGTACTCACAATAGTGTTAAATTGGGAATGTTGAAGTTAACGAGTAATATTTTGGATGAGATCAGAGAGGGTCAGAAATCCGATATGCTTTTGGTTGATAAGTTGACTCTAGTGAATCAAGGTCAAGGTGGTGAATTCAGAGTTGATGAGAATGGTGTTTTGAGATTTGGTAATCGGGTGTGTATTCCGGATGTTACTGAGCTTAAGAAGAGCATTCTTGAAGAAGGACATCGTAGTGGTTTGAGTATTCATCCTGGAGCTACGAAGATGTATCATGATTTGAAAAAGTTATTTTGGTGGCCGGGAATGAAGAAAGAAATTGCGAGTTTTGTTTATTCCTGTTTGACTTGTCAGAAGTCAAAGATTGAGCATCAGAAGCCGTCTGGGCTAATGCAACCGTTGGCTATTCCAGAGTGGAAGTGGGATAGTATCAGTATGGATTTTGTTTCTGGTTTGCCGAGGACAAGTAAGAATTTTGAGGCTATATGGGTAATTGTTGATAGATTGACGAAGTCGGCTCATTTCATTCCGATCAGAATGGATTATCCGTTAGAGAGATTAGCCGAGTTGTATATTGAGAAGATTGTAAGTTTGCATGGTATTCCTTCGAGTATTGTTTCGGACAGAGATCCTAGATTTACATCGAAATTTTGGGAAGGTTTGCAGAGAGCTTTGGGAACTAAGCTGAGATTGAGTTCTGCATATCATCCGCAGACTGATGGTCAGACTGAGAGGACGATTCAGTCATTAGAGGATCTTTTGAGAGCTTGTGTTTTGGAAAAGGGAGGTGTTTGGGATTGTTATTTACCTTTGATTGAGTTTACCTACAACAATAGTTTTCATTCGAGCATTGGTATGGCACCGTTTGAAGCTTTGTATGGTAGGAGATGTCGGACACCTTTATGTTGGTATGAGTCCGGTGAGAGTGCTGTGGTTGGACCGGAGATTGTTCAACAAACTACGGAAAAGATTAAGATGATTCAGGAGAAGGGGGGTTTATCATCGATTAACGGGTATTATGGGATAGTATGTGATGGGTAGTGAGAAACCATTGAAATTGCCTCTGATTGAATGATATATGTGATGAACTTGTGACTTATTGATGAACGAATTTGGGTGATGAGTGATGAGAAATTCGTAGGAATTAGAGGTAGAAAGGTTAACAATTTGTGAAATCGAAAATGTATGATTCGTGTTAGATGTTATGTGTAATATTGTGTGAAATTTGGACTGTGGAAGGGTAAATTGGATAGATCCCGTAGCAGAGAAAGCCATTGCAGATCTGAGAGTTCTGGTTTCTGGTCATACGCGTATGGCACTAGGCAATACGCGTATGAGATGGCTGGTACGCGTATGGCACTAGGCAATACGCGTATGGATGAGGAAGATGATGTTTTGAACGTGTTTTGGTCTCTGTTGGTACGCGTATGGGAATGTGATACGCGTAGCATACGCGTATGGGCGTGGGCATTACGCGTATGGATTTGGTCAGGCGTGGGCAATACGCGTATGGGCATAGGCAATACGCGTATGGGCAGAATTGTGATTTTTCTGTGCTGTTGTTGTGCAGTTCTTGGTTGTTTAGGCTGAGTGATGTACTTAGCTGATGTATGATGTAGCAGGGATCATTTCCCGTTGTTTTGAGTAGTATAGGTATTAGTAGAATGTGCTAATACTGTATTTGATTATGTGGCATGATGTGATATGCTTTTGTGATAAAATGTATTAATGATGTGTGATGATAAGCATGATGCTGTGAATGTATCAGTTATGTATGCATTTGTGAATAGACTGTTTTATGGCTTAGAGTGTGAGCTTATGTCTATTCTTGAATTGTTGCTGTTGTTGTTGCATTGCTAGGTGATTAGCATGCTTATTCTAGCCTTTGGGGCTGTAGCTAATTCCCATGGTGAGGAATTAGTGAGTGAACCATGGTGGGTTTGTTGTTGATGTTTGCATGCTAGATGATTAGTGTGCATAGTCTAGCCTTCGGGGCTGTAGCTAATTCCCATGGTGAGGAATTGGTGAGTGAGTCATTAGATCTCAAATGAGTGGGACTAGTGAGCTTAGTAGCCGTATCTGGATTTGATCGGTGAGCTTGAACTGTATGTTCAAGAATAGTCGGTACCGCATGTGTGGAGTCTCATTTCATAATGAATGTATGGCATATAATATGAATGGATGTATTCCAGTATTATATGTGTGTTATGTGTTGTGTTGTTGATGTTGAGTATGGTTGAGATTATACATATGCTATATGTTACTGTTGAATATGATGTTTGAACGGATATTGCCGTTGCTGAGTGCGTAGTCTGATTAGGGTGAATTGATGTGTTATTTACTTAGCATTACATGTTGTTCTATAATGCTTATTATATTGATTGAGGAACTCACCCTTACATCTATTTTTCAGGTAACGAGCAGTGAGTTGAGTAGAAGCTAGTGCTATGGAGTCTAGTGTCGTCCTTAGTGGGTCATGCTCTGGTAGATGTAACATCGGGAGGGAATGTTTGACTATGTTTTAATTTAGTTGTTGATTCAACTTTACATGTAATGTAGTACATGATTTGAATGTCGATATTTTGTACCGCTGCGAATTATGCAAAAGAGTCTTATTTTGATTTAATATATGAGCATGACAGGATATTTTGATAATTGTTGTGAAATGATTGTGGGACACCCTTCGGGGCATAATTACTCTGATTGATATGTTATTATTTTAATTAAATATTTTGGGGTATTTAGAAGGGTGTTACATACAAGGCCCACAAAATGATGTCAATAGGTCCATAATCAAATCCAAGTGATGCTGAAATAATAACATGGAACCATGCAATGTTGAAATGAAAATTGATCACAAATGTTTCCAAATGTGGCCATGCATTACACCCATGCACAAGTCAATAAAAAATGCTCCAAATGCCATGATCTTGGACTCTTTGGAAATATAACATGAAGGGGAGCAACTTTTATGTTGAAGCTCTTTCCATTTGGAGCTTGGATCATGATGAATTTTGAGGTGGAAGTTGGAGGAATCAAACATAGTTGAAAATTTTCTAAGTTAAAAGTCAAATGACCATATTTTCCACGTTGAATAACTTTTGCTATGAGCTTCAAATGAAAATGGTTCATTCTTAAAAGTTGTATCCCTTTCTATCCTATTCAATATGGTCACAAATTTGACACCATTTGAATCTTACAAGACAGTTATGGATCTTAGAAGTTGAGGAAAGTTATGGTTCTTTGAAGTTGACCTTCTATCTAGGGCACAAACAAAATGACCTATAATATTTCACCATAAAAAATGACTTTAAAAGAAAAATTATATCTTGATGACAACATGGAAGTTGTTTGGAATTTAATAAAGATTAACTTTGCTTATGGAATCATTTTAATATGACACACATTTTAGGAGATATGGTCTAGGGAACCCCCAATTTGACTAGTTGACTTTCTCTAGTCAACCTCTTTGAACCAACTGCAAACCTAAAGTTATTTTGATCTTTGGGGCTCATGGAGAATCATATATGCTTAAGATAATGTATAATGGAGTATCCCTTGATATCTTTGACCAAATGTTGAAGAAACTTGCCGAGAAAGTCACACAAGATACCCATATGAGTTAGGGTTTCCAAGGCAAACAAGCTTCAAATTCTCGATGATTTCTTGATAAAAATGAAAAATAAAGCACATGGGGATCCATACATGATGTCTAGAACCAATTTGATCCTTTCCTTGATTGATCTCTTGCATTGAGGGCCTCAAACCCTATATATGGACTTGATAGGGCACAAATGGATGCAGACACTACCTACAAAAGAAAAGAAACTACACTAGACATATTTTTGGTATTTTGGTTAGTAAACAAAGAAAAATAAAGTATGAAACAATCAAATGTGCTTGGTGATCTCTCCCAATACCAACCAATGAAGGAGGGGCGAAGAGGATACCAAGGTGTGATCCCAAAGCCAGTGCAAATGATGAGATGGCATGAGGGATCTTAGGGTCAAAATTGGGGTCTTACATCAACCATAATTCACCCTCTCAATACTGATTCATTTTGAACCTCTCACCCTCACACAAAGCTCAATTAAAAAGTCATTGGAGCTTCACATTGAAGCTTCAAATTGGGCTTGAGCTGAGAACCACTTCCCCTACACTTGCGGAAGCTACAAGCGGTTCACAGTAAGAAGAGCCTACAGACTAAAGAGAGGTGAAGAAAAGAGGAAGATTCAATGAAACATAATTGGACCAAATTAATCAGGGAAAGGAGTTACATGGGAAAGTAGAAGGCTCGTGGATCACCATTCCTCAACGCTGTCACTTGAAGAACCGCTGGAGTTGCTCTGACAGGTAGGCTTTCTCGTTCCTGTTATTTGATTCAAGGCGTCCATGATGTAGAGTCTGTGTCATGGAGTCAAACCCCTAGGATTTCGACTCCAGATAGTTCATAATGATCGTGCGATTTGAATCTTGAGATTTAGGTTTTCTTCGCCCTTGTGTTAAGTTTGGGTTGTGGAGGAGGATTTGAAAGAAATCGAGGTGATATTGTGAGAGGGCTTGGTAATAAAATCACGTTGATGTGGGATTTGAGGGGATTGGCCCTCCGCCGCCACCAAAGGCGATTTCCGACACGGCAGAGTCCTCAACTCAGGCTACATTGAAGGCCTCGTTTGTTTGAGGAATTTGAATTGAGTTTGACAGAAATTCGAACCCCTCACTTCATGGACTTGGATGGACTTCCTTGGGATTTAAGCCCAATTGAATCACTTACACACCTTTTTTCTTCTCATGCACACTCCCTCTAAGCCTGCATTCAGCGCCTGGGCCTACGGCCCCAATCCCAACCATTTCTGTTTGCTGCACCCCCATCCGTGGCCATAGTTTTTGGGTCTTTCCATCCGAGCCTAGCAATACCAGTGAATCTCCATTACTTCCACCCCATGCATGGCCTGCACCTCCCCTTTTAGATCAAGGCCCATTTGCTTTTTGTCTAGTTTTTCATTTTAATTAATCCTTTTGTTAATTGATCATATTGTAGAGTATAATTAGGATTTAAATTAATTGGAAATTTAGTTTTGTTTGGATTTAGAAGTAGTTAAGTTTTTTAGATTTAGAATTCTATGATTGATTGATTAATTTTAGGAGTGGATTAGGTTGTGATTAGATTCAAATTAGAAATTAATGGTTAGTTAGAACTTTTAGAATCTAATTAGGATTAGTTAATTAGCTTGATTAGAATTTTAGGAATAATTAGGATCTTGGATTAATTTGATTAAGAATTTGAATATTGGGATGATAATTAGATTTAATTATAGTATTAGTTAATTTTAGAACTTAGTTAGATTTTTAAGAGTAATTGGGTTGTGAAATTGATATAGGGTAGTTAATGTTAGATTTCAGTTAGTTTTAGAAATGCTAGTTAGATTAGTGATACTTAGATTTTAACATTGGTAGAAATTAATCCATATCCTTGTAAATTGACCATCTTGTCCCTTAAGGGTTTGTTTTACTATTTTAGCCATATAACATGCTCCCTTAGGATTATTTTGACTTAGGATTTTAATTAGTTTTAAATCAAATCCTTGATTAACCATTGCACGTTTCCCTCAGGAATAAATTGTGAATTCAATTCTAACCCTTAGATTAGGTTAATCATAGGTTTCTAATCAACTCAAATCCTCCGATTCAAGTTGATTAAAAGAAATTTTAATCAATTAAATGCTTTGATCATGTATAACCCCACAATCCATTCAAGTGATCAAAAGTCACTTGATCACTTGATAGGATTAATTCTAATGCTGTGGATCTCCAAGCTTCAAGACCAATCTTTCATGTAAGGCATCCAAGTCACATAAAGCAGTGGATTATACAAGATAAATCAAAGGTCAACACTTGGTAAATACGATTCGAATTGAACAAAACGAGCCTTAAGTAATAAGGAATGATGAGACAAAGTTTCTCCTGCCCTTGTCTAGAGTGACTCTGTGTACGGGGCGTAGACCCTATCTATTTAGAGCATTCGCCTTTATTCATAGACTTTAGTGAAATACGAATCGAGTAAACTACCAAGTCTTCTTCATACAAAGCAACATAAACTTAAGGAGCAACAATGAGGACCCTTCTCCAATAAACTTATCAGTTATGAGATGTATTGTGCGCCATGAGCCTTAAGTAATAAGGAATGATGAGACAAAGTTTCTCCTACCCTTGTCTAGAGTGACTTTGCGTACGGGGCGTAGGCCCTAGCTATTCAAAGCATTGGCCCTTATTCATAGACTTTAGTGTGATTCTTATCAATCAACTATCAAGTCTCTTCCTATTCCATATTCAATCAATCACTTCTTTTGCCTCAATCATCTTGTTGTCATCCGTAGTAGGCTAAACTACGAAAGCTCTGACTTCCTTATTGCACAATAAGGATACGTAGGCAAGAGAATTCAGATTCTCCGCGAGCTACCTTATTTGTTAATCCATCACTCATTCAATCAATACCATCTTTTTGGTATCAAATATCACTCCTCCTTGGTTTCCATGCACATCCTTTTAGGACGCCTAATGAAACGTCCGCCTTATGAACCAATAGTTGTTTGGCTTATACCTAAATATTTAATTTGCTTTGTTTTTGGTTATGACAAGAGTGGGTATGCCTAGTTTCCTACACATGCTAGTCAATACCTCTTTCGCTCTTCGGTTTAGAGTTTATTCCTTCATGGACCCAAGATAACATTTCTCTTTGATCTTAAATTGTTTGTTCCCCAACAAGTGATACATTTTTCCTTGTATTCAAACAACACTTTTTGTGGGTCCCATGCTCATCCTTTTAGGACATTTGTCCATCTTATGAACCAATAGTTGTTTGGCTTGTACTAAAACACTTAATTCATTCTTTTTGGTAAGGCAATATAGTGGGTATACCTCTGTCCCTCCACCTCTTAGTCTATACCTTTTTACTCTTGGGTTCAATGCCAACTTGCCTTTGTGGGTTCCCATGTTACCGTTCTGTTGGTACAATTTATACTTTCAATCACTTCAATCATACTCTTGAAGTTGTTTGTCTTATTAGTCCTAGTTGCCTAGGAAAACACTTCTTTATCTCCTTTTATTTTCGTAGTTCTTCAAACTCTGATTGCTTTGATTTTCTCATTGCACATTGAGAATACGTAAGGCATGAGGATGCAAATCCTTGGCGAGCATAATCCTAATTATTCCTTCTTTCGCCCTAGGCTACCATTCATATCTTTCACGATCCAATATCCACCTTCGGTCATAAACCACTCACCCTAGTGCCACACCGCTTCTTTGAAACCGAAATACAGTTTTCTTTGGAATTTCATATATACCCTTTTAGGATGCCTAATAAAAAGTACACATTGGTACCTAGAGTTGTTTGGCTTGTACCCAAGAATTTAATTCTTTGTTTTCGGCCCAACCATACAGTGATACCATGCCTTAGTCCCCTCACTTGTGGTCCATGCCACCTTTCCTCTATGGTACAAATTCCATTTCTCCTGTGGATTCTAATAAACTCTTACATATGGTTTCAAACTATTCCTTTTCAATCACTGTTGCCAAATTCTTCACTTCTGTGACTTTGGTCAATCATCCATTCATTTCCATGATGCATTCATATTCTACCTTCATTTACTTCATGTGATATACCATATTATTTGATCCAAATACAATATATATTTGAGCTCCATCTTGTATCTCTTTGTGAACCAAGATCCGGTTTGTTTATCTTGTCAGTCCTTAAGCTTAGACAAACATCTCCTTACTTACTTTGCAGCCGTTTACAGGCAATCCTCTTTCTTTTCCGTTGTTCCAATAAAGTGATACCATGCCTTAGGCCCCTCACCTATTGGTTCATACAAGTTTTACTCTTGGGTTTATATTTCACCCTTTTTGGAGTTCAAGTCATATAATCCTTTGGTTTAGACCATACTGTTATCATATTTCTTTTCACCTCCCACCACTAGTTCTTTGAACTATGGAGCTCTGAATTCCTCATTGCGCTATGAGGATACGTAGGCATGAATGACCCATTCCTCACCGAACACTTTATCTATTTCCTTTCTTTTCCCCTCATTCGTTAGCGAGTAACCTTTAGATATCTGTAGCGGGGTATTCGTTACCTTATGGTTTATTGACTAAACCAAAAGTAAACATACAATTCGAGTCGCCACCGCACTTTTATTTGTCCAGAGGAAAGGCTAAGAAGCAAACAAAAGCCAAGTAAGAAGTTTTATCAAATCAAAAACTAATAAAAATGTCAGAGATCTAGGTAAGGGGGTTGGTTATAAAATGAGAAGGTTTTACGCACCCAAAACATCCTTAGTACTCTAAGGGAACCTCTTTTTGCAAATATGTGTTGTAGGTTGGTATTTGTGAAAATATGTGCAAAAGATTGGGGGGATGAGAAGGGAATAAATTATATTTACAATTTTTTTGTTTGAATGGATGAACCCATTGCCTACGTACCATCACAAAGGTAGGATCAAAACCTCGTAGTTTGGGGTAAACATTTCAAAGATTGGTGGATTGATTTGTTCAAAAGCCTTAAGGTCTTTTGTTATCAAATGGAGAAAACTCAACCTAAACCAACAATCCACCATGCGAGGAAGGCTTCAACATGCTAGTGTAGGGTTAACCCTATAATAAGCATGGAAGACTTATAATCCAACCACTAAGGATAAGGTGAGGTTTACATCAACCACTATGATAACTCAAACCTATGACTAATGTTTATGAAAATGTTTTAATAAAGGGTGGTCATTGGAACCACAAAATCAAGTTGAAGTGAGTTGTATTTACAAGTTAGATTTATTTATAAAATGAAGTCAAAGTTAGATTAAGATTTATTCATAATGAGTATTAATGAAAAGATTTTGAAAGGTCAAAGGCATAAGGCCTAGGTTTCTATTTTGAAACAAAGTCAAAGTTTGCACAAAAAGAGTTTGGCTTGGGTTAGAGTGGAGAGAAGAAGAGAAAGGCTAGTCCTAAAGCATACAAAGATAAAGAGAGAAGATAAAATCCTTGGAGTTCCTTTTCTTGAAATCATAGAGATGATTCAAGATGCTCATTTCCTTTGGACTTAGCAAACAACAAGCAATCACACAATATTTGGATTCAAGCTCCTAGGATCTCCATTTGGCTTGTCTCTCTTAACTTGGATACTCATGACAATGGTCCTTCTTACTATCTCAAGATGGAATTCCTATCACACTAGAACAAACATAAAAAAGTTCACAACATAATAAGAGGAATGGACAAAAAATAAGTTTGGAAGAGAAGTCTTTTGAAGTCAACTTTGAAATTTAGCATTCTAAAGGCATGAGGCCTAGTTGCTCTTCAACAAATTTAGCATTCTAAAGGCATGAGGCCTAGTTGCTCTTGAACTCCTTTGAGCATGGGTAAGACCTAATTCTAAGTCCTTTCTCCTTTTTGCATTAGGTTCACACAAAACAAAAGCAAAACAACCACAAGACAATAATATATTTATATACAATAATGAGCTCAAATGAACAAAAGGAAAATAACATAAACATAAAATATATGCTCAAGTGAGCAAAATGGAAAGCAATATGAATAAATGAGCAAGAAGTACATTGCATTAAAGTAAATTGCAAGAAATTAAATGCTCAAATTAAATTTAGTAATTAGTATGGTTATGTTAGTTTGTCATAAGACAATGTAACGCTATGTTAAGCAATCGTAAGTGGACTAATGTAGTAGTCACACCTATCTGAGGCCGGTCAATAAAACTATAGGGAAATAAACACAAGTTAGAGATCATGGCTAGTAAGCCAAGCTCCAAAAACTTGCCATGCCAAAAGAAAAGAGAATGGCCTTGTATGGACTTTAGGTTTTTTGCTTGACCAAGAAGCAACCTATCTTGGACACAAAGCAACTCACTTGATCTTGGATGAAGTTGAGTTTGATTTGGATCAAAAAAGGTCAAGCCTCTCATATGTCAAGACCAACAATAAGACATTAACTCATTGGCCAAAATAAAAAGAAATGAGATGAAGATGAAATGAATGAAAAGAGAATTCAAGTGTCAAATACAATTGGTTAAAAGTGAACCATATCATCATCAACCAATGCTAAACAGAGAAGAAATGAAGATTAGAAGTCAACAAGTCAAACATATTTTTTGGTATTTTTGAATTAAAAAATAAATCCAAAAATAAAATGGACAAAATATGGTCAAACCTCAAATTCAATTAAAATCAACTTCAACAAGTCCAATTAAATTCTCATAGGTCTAACATGGTCAAACAAGCTTTGACAAAATTTTTCAACAATTTTTAAAATCAGAAACTATTTTTAAACAATTAAAAACAATAAAAATAACACAATATGAATTAAAATCTCAAATAAATCTCAAATCAATTAAGAAATTGATGAGACTATTTTTCATTGACTTATCATGATCCATATGTGTTAAGAAAATATTTTTGGATTTTTCAGATATCAAAAAGTATTTTAAAATGAATTAAAACTATTAAAAACCAAATAATTCACAAAAAATATTAAATGAAGTCACAAAAATAATTAAAAATCAAAATATGAAACTAGATTTTTCAAGAATTTTTTTTGGCATTGGTCTCATATTTTTGTACCTTCAAATAAAATATTTATGAATTTTTGAAAATAAAGTGAATTAAATGAAATGAAAATAGAAATGAGAAAAAGAGAAAAAACTAGCGCGCTTGGATCATTTCATTAAATGACGTGGCCATGATCTGAGGGTTCAGAGTCGCGGTCATATGATATACGTGAGTCAAGCGCATCACACATTGAATTAAAACAAGTCAACCAAATGAAAGGCCAAGATTATAACATTTCAGTCAGATCTGATGGCCATGAAGCTCCCACATGGGGATGGTGGTGGAAACCACCATCTTCTCCGGCCAGACAACTGATTCCGGCCACCACGCGCATGGATTTAAACTTCAATGAAAATGAAAAAGCAAGGTATCAAAATGAAGTTGGGGCGATGTACATCACCCCTGTAACCATGGATCCTTCTCAACGTTCCTATTTAGAGAGAAACAAGAGCTTGAAGATCATGGTGCTTGATCTGAAATGGCACGATTTACAAAATTGAGACCACCACTGGCCTGCCTCATGCTTGAGGACTTCAGCAAATAGTTCAAACCAAAGAAATTCACATCATATAGCAAGATCTAGATCAAGAAAAATTGAGGTTCTACCTCTGAAATGCAGCTTCAAACAACACGGATTCTCCAAGCTTTTGATCCAATCTTGCTCTAGAAGTGTGATGATGATGCAAGGTTAAGGAATTAAGACTTGAAGATCAACTAGTGATGTTGAAATTCAAGCTTGAAATTGAAATTGAAAATTGAAATTCCTTTAGGTGAGGGTTTGGTTTTCAATCCAGCAGCGTTTCAGATCTCATTCAGGTTGATTTTTGAATGAGCATGAGCTTCTATTTATAGCTGGAATGGAAACAAGGTGGTGTTTGGCTCGTGTGCATGAAACTTGGATCCTTCATGCATGGGCCTGTACAGGCGCGTGCAAAGCCCAAGAATGAATGGAATTGCATGCTGAGATCAAATGTAGTTGAATTGGACATGCACAAGAGGCTGCACAAGCTTATATTCCAAGTTATGATGTGAATTGCAAAAATGAGCATAAACATTAAGCTCTTTCAAACTCCCACATGGAAAATCCAAAAATGGTCATGTGAGTAATGGTTGGAAATCTCTTGGAATAAGGAACAAAAGTAATATTGGGAAAAAAATAATTTGGAGTTTGGAAATTTATGAAAACTGGCTGTGAAGTTTTTGGTACAAAACATGTCTAGGTTCCCTTTGAAAATTTTCAACAAAAGCAACCACTTTCAAGCCCTTCTACTTCAATGATGCAAGCCTCAAATGGAACAACCTCATACGTAAAAGTTGTAGATAGTTTCAAGGTGATCAATTTAGACTTAAATTTTGCATCATTTGGATTTTTCATGAGAAAGTTATGGGCACTTAAAGTTGGACATTTTTCAAATTCAATGGCTTAGGTCCAAAGTGACCTATAATGCTTTGTATTATCACATGTGTTTCTTTTAGGATTATGAAATTTTGTACAACATAACATTTGAAGTAGACATCTTAAGATTTACAATTCATATGGTCTCACATCAAAATCATAAAAAATAAGGAAGTTAGGTCCTTGGGAAGTTAACCTAAAATTAGGGTTTCAGTCAAAACGACCTACAATGTTTTGAAATGAATGATGATCTTCCAAGTTTCAAATGGATTTTTGATGAACATGAAAGTTGTTCATATGGATCTTAACAACATTTTTTCTCTTGAGGTCATCTTAATTTGACAAACACATCACAAGTTGTGTCTCAATGTGTAGCACCTCAAATTTGTCCCCCTCATTCATACATTCATTTTTAGGTCATTTAACATTTCATATTGCATTTCATCATGTCCATCAGAATTAGCTCCAAGAAGCTTGAATATCATCCGAGACACTTTGTGGTTTCTAGCTGGGTGATCAGTCAACACAAGGGAATGACTTGAGTTACTTCCAACATGTTCAAATGGGGTCTATTCATCATTCGAAACGCTAATCTTGAAGGAGCAAAAGTCTGTTCCTGAGCTGTCATGCTCGCTAGGCGAGCAGCGTGGTTCGCTTAGCGAACCTGAACTGTCATGCTCGCTAGGCGAGCAGATTCTTCGCTAGGCAAAGCCCACGCGTTTTGAAAATAAAAATAAAATATAACAGAAAATCTTGGACTTGGACCTCTCTCATTTGAGCCCACAAAGCCACGAAAATCAGGTTATAAATTCTAAAGTTTCAGTGAAACAAAAGACAAACTAGAAGGAAGGAGAAAAGCTAACAGGATTCAGAGCAGCCTCCGGACACTGAAGGGAACTCATCTTCAAAGAACCAATTCTATCTCATATAAACCCTAAGATTGCTCTGCGAACCTAACCACGCAATTCAATTTCATTCGATCTCTCCAATCAGGTTTGCCTTATTCCCATTATTTTATGCTTTCAATTTGAAATTTCTAAATGTACGAGGTATTATGGTGAATTTGGAAGAGTGGGTATCGTTCGGTTTTTCCCACGGGTAGATATGCATGAATGTGTAAAACAACGCCTTGAATGTTTAATCGTTTAATTTCTGAAATGTGTGCCATAGGGTTTGGGGTTTCTAAAACCGCACTGTTATCAAAGAAGAACCCAGAACCCGCAGGCAGTCGCTAGCACCTCGCTAAGCGAACATGTAGCGAAGCTTCGCTAGCACCTCGCTAAGCGAAGCAGTAGCGAGCGTGACAGAAGTTGGTTTTTGCTCTCTAATCTGTTTGGTGATTGTTATGACATGCTTTCTATTACCTCCGGGCACATGTTTTAGTATATATGTCACGTCTTGATGTGTGGATCCTTACCCCCTAACTTTGAGTTTTGATACCCTTTTGATGCATTTGTTTGATAAGAGGTTTAGGCCTCATACCCTTGGTTGCTTCTTGTGAGCTTTTTGTGAACTTTAATGGCATGATTCATGTGGTTACATTCTGATTTGGTGCAACTCTTGATTGCACCCCATCGTGTTATTCTAACCTGTTTGTTGAGTTTTTGTGAGGGCTCACATGACTCTTGAAGAGATAGCTTGCTTGGTATTCCACTTTATTTGTTGGATACCATCTGGAGATTTATTCTGATTACCTTGCTGACTTGTTTTCTTTGATGGCGCCAGCTTGAGAGATCACCGGGTTTCTTGCTTCTTTAGTTGTTATTACTTCGGATTTTTATCCGTGTGGTAGATCTCTTGATCCCTTTATGTTTCCCGCATTTTACCGCTTTCTTAGCTGGAAGACCTCAATTGGAGGCAACGTTTTCTTTTGTTTGTTTACTTTTGTGCCCAAAGACCTCCAAGGAGAGGCACCAGTGATAAAGACCTCCATGAAGAGGCAATTGACGGATAAAAAGGATTAGTAGTCAATCCCCCGTTATTCAGTGTGTCGTTCTTTATGCTCACACTACGTGTCGATGCTTTAGAACAAAAGCCCAAGATCTTTTATCCGGTCGGTCAGTAGAGAGGGTTCCACCTTTCTGAATCCCCACTTTTTGTCATGAGCTCACCCTGTCCAGGCTTAAGAGCTATGAGGTCTTATCCTCATTACCCTTTTGATCTGCTCACCCTGACGTTCAATGTCAGTGGTTAAGAGCCCATTTGATTACGTTTCCGTGGCTTGTTTGTCGAGGTTGATATGACCCCTCTTGATTAAAGCCCTACCCACGTATGTTTGAGCCCCCTCGTTGGCGCGTTTACTTTATGCATGTTTGTTTTGTATGGTGTGATCGTCTCCCCATAGGATTGCTAGGCTTCGTATAGTCTCTCGTTGCATGTCAATTAAGGTAGCACTGTTCCTTCGTCTAGGACTTCCTTTTTGCATGAGCATTCCTAAAAACACAAACAAACTCATTGATTTTTCTTCTCCTAAGAACACGTTAACTGCTTCTACTACAGGCGAGTAAGTCTCCAAGGGTCGAGCATCCGGTAGATTGCGTAGTAACGTCGTTCGTCCAAAACAAACCCGTAGTTAGCCGAACTACGGCTTGCTCTGATTCTCATTCCAGATGAGATACGTAGGCATAAGACCCGATGTCTTAGCAAGCACACTCCTCTTTAACCCATAGGTAGCTGAGCTACGAAGACTCTGATTCTCACATTCAGATGAGATAGGTATGCAATGGATGCGACATCCGTGCGAGTCATTTTCTTTTGACCCCTCTTTTAGTAAATAGTACATTAGATAAATCCACACCCTTTAGACAAGAACAACAAGAGTGGATCCCGTAGAGTACTACGGATGCGTAGGGGTGCTAATACCTTCCCTTCGCATAATCGGCTCCCGAACCCAAGATTTGGTTGCGAGACCTTGTCTTTTCCTTTCCTTTTTCCAGGTTTACTTCGAGCGTTTCCTTTCCCCCCTTTGGGATAAATAACGCACGGTGGCGAATCTTCTGTCATTTCTTCTTCGCCGGTTGTTTTTTTCGCATAATATTTTTTAGGCTGCGACAGCTGGCGACTCTGCTGGGGACCTATTTTCCCTAGTGGGCCTTTCCTAGCGTTTGTTTGTTTATTGTCTATTGTGTGTTATTTATTTATTGCTTTGCATATTTATCTTCTTGCATTGCATCCTATGTGCGCTTTACTGTCTCATGCATACTATGCTGGCTGTGTATTTGTTTTGCTGTTGGGTGGGAGTCACAAGAGGTAAAAGGCCCAATACACAGGCTATGAGTGAACTTCAGGACACCTAGGAATAAAGTGATTCATGGGAAGCGGGTGGTATGGCGCCACTTAGCGGAACATTGTATCACGAGCAGTTCAGATTCTGATGGGGTATTATCGTTGCATACACCTGGTATGCATATGATGATATTCTTGAAAGGATCGTTTATCCTGCGTTTCTCTTGACCTTACCTTGGCCTAGATTACGCCCGTGAGTGGGGCGGGAATGAATCATTTACAGGTACTGATGGTGACTTGTTCTGATGGTGACTATTGTTTGGTTCTTGTTGGTGACCGTTGGTTCTGAAGTATGGGTTCTAAGTTGATGACTGTGTTCTATGGTTCCCGGTTCCGAATTCATGCTGAAGTTCTGATCCTGCGCCTTGTGATACACAACCAACCAACCATTGTTTCATCATTTTGCATCATAGCATGTTTATTTTCAAAAAAATAATGCATAAAAAAAGGGAGGAGTTAACCCGCATATGCATATCATTTTTCAGGTTTATCTAAAAAAAAAAAAACATAGCATACGCATCATACACATATCATTCTTACATCATTACAAGTGTTCTTGAAGAGGATTTCTCATCCTTGTTCCCGTTCCAGGCAGAATTGCTGAGTATCGTCCGCACCGTTACGCAATAAGGCAAAATCAACAGAAGATCATGGATCAATTTCAAGCAGAGCTCGCCGAGATGAAGATCCGCATGACCCAATTCATGGATGTGATTCAAGGGGTGGCTCAGGGACAGCAAGAGCTCAGGCAGATGATGCAGAGGAATCCCGCCACTACTCAACCAGAGACGTTGACTGATCCTCCAGCTGGAGAGGTTAACGGACCTAGTGGACCGGGGCCTACCACGATCATACATGTCAATTCCAGTCAACAACCCACTCATGATGATCAGGACGATCAATTCCCCCTGCTTCAGGAGGACTTTGGTATGAGTCGTGGTATGGACCCTATGTTTCGGAGACTGGAAGAGAGGTTGAAGGCAGTGGAAGTACATAATCCTCTGGGAGTAGACGTTGCTGACTTGGGATTTGTCCCAGGTGTGAGGGTGCCACCGAAATTCAAGGTCCCGATATTTGACAAATACAGTGGCAACTCTGGCTCAAAGACCCATGTGCAAGCCTATTTCCGTAAAATGGTTGCATATTCTGACGATGAAAAGTTGCTTATGTACTTTTTCCAGGATAGCCTAGCTGGGGCATCCCCGGAATGGTATATGAGGCTGGACAGCGCCCACATCCGCTGCTGGAGGGATTTGGCTGAGGCTTTCGTGAAGCAGTATCAGTATAATGCAGACATGGCTCCGGACAGAACTCAACTTCAGAATCTGTCTCTTAAAAGCAATGAGTGCTTCAGGGAATACGCTCAATGCTGGAGGGAGACAGCTTCCCGTGTTCAACCTCCTATGTTGGAGAAGGAAATGGCTAACATGTTCATGAACACTCTGCCCGGACCTTACTTGGAGCGCCTGGTGGGTTGCAACGCCTCCAACTTTGCTGATGTAGTCTCAACCGGTGAGAGGGTGGAGAACTATTTGAAGACATGCAAGATCCAGAGTGGAGGTGGATCTTCATCAGGGGTGAAGAAGCCGTTCATTTAGGGACAGAAGAGGAGAGAAGGGGATGCAAGTGCCTTATCTTCTTATCAAAATAGGGGTAACCGGAGGAATAACTTTCAGAACTATCATCAACAACGTATGTTGCGGCTGTGACCATCCCGGCTGCAGCACCACTACAACAACAACAACCACAGCGTCAACCAGCTCAGTACCAACAATAACAACCGGGTAGCAGACCCGCCTATCAACAGAGGCAAAAGATGATGGACCGGCGTTTCGACACTCTTCCAATGTCGTACGCTCAACTACTTTCTAGTCTTCAACAACTACAACTGGTGCAGTTACGCACTATGGCTCCTTCTGTTGGTAGGCTTTCGATGGGTTACGACGCCAACACTAGGTGTAGCTTCCACTCTGGGGCACCTGGCCACAATATTGAGAACTGCAAAGCTTTTAAGCACGTAGTTCAGGACCTCATAGATTCAAAGGCCATCGACCTTGCACCGGCTCCGAATGTCGTCAACAATCCTATGCCCCAGCATGGTGGTGCGAATGTTAATATGATGGAAGGGGAAGCCAGACCCATCAAAGATGTGTTGAAGCTGAAGACTCCGTTGTCGGATATCAAGGGCTACTTGTTGAAGGCCGATGTTTTCTCCGGTTGTGGGAAGGGTTGTGTGGATTGTGCTACTCAGAGTGGAGTTTGTTTGAAGCTACAGCAGGGTATCCATGCCTTGCTCGACGAAGGTACCCTCCAGGTTGAAGATTTGTCTGTCCAAGAGTCTGTGGAAGGGGTTGAGGGAGAAGTGTTTGAAGATTCTACTGATGAATTCACAGATGTTGTTCCTACTGATTCTGTAATCCGTGATGATGTAGTTAATCTTTCCAATGGGGTTGATTCTGATGTAATTGAACTTGATGCCGATGCTTCACTACGCCAAAAACTGGAATAGACAGCGCACCTTAGAGGGCGCTTTCTTAAAGAAGCGCACTCTAAAGTGAAGAGAAAAATAAGGAGGAATAGACAGCGCACTTTAGAGGGCGCTTTTGAAACAAAGCGCCCTCTAAAGTGAAGCAAAAAAATAATGAGGAAATGGAGGGACACCAATAGAGGGCGCGTTTATGAAAGCGCCCTCTAAGGGTACCCTTAGAGGGCGCTTTTAAAAAAGCGCTCTCTAAGTCCATGTACAACAGCGCACTTTAGAGAGCGCTTGTGTAACAAAGCGCCCTCTAAAGTGAAGCGAAAAAATAATGAGGAAATGGAGGGACAATAATAGAGGGCGCGTTTATGAAAGCGCCCTCTAAGGATACCCTTAGAGGGCGCTTTTAAAAAAGCGCTCTCAAAGTCCATGTACAACAGCGCACTTTAGAGAGCGCTTGTGTAACAAAGCGCCCTCTAAAGTGAAGCGAAAAAATAATGAGGAAATGGAGGGACAATAATAGAGGGCGCATTTATGCAAGCGCCCTCTAAGGATACCCTTAGAGGGCGCTTCTAAGGAAGCGCTCTCTAAGTCCATGTACAACAACGCACTTTAGAGGGCGCTTTATTACAAAAGCGCTGTCTAAAGTGAAGCGAAAAAATAAGGAGCAATAGACAGCGCACCTTAGAGGGCGCTTTTTTTCCACAAGCGCCCTCTAAGGTCCCGTTTAGTAAACATTAAAATTATAACATACTGCGCGTTTTGTTATTTCACTCTCTGTTATTTTCGTTCTTTTTCACGTTAGGGTTCTAAGGCGTTCTCCTTCCACCTCTGTTAGATCTACGACGTTTCCTCCTTCTGGCACCAAAGGTACGTTTGTTTCGTTTTAGCTTTGCCCTATTTCTTGCTTTGTTTTAGCTTTGCCCCATTTCAGTTTTTTGTTATTGTTGTCTATGCGTTGTCTATGCTACGTTTGTTTCAACCTGTAAAGTTTCAATATTCATAGTCATTTTAAATTTGATAGCGCATGCGTTAAATTTCAAGCCCTACGTTTGTTTGGGTTTATTAGGCAATTTCAAGCCCTATGAATATCTGATTTTGTGTCAACACCAATATCATTAGAAACCTAGGTCCGAATGTGTTTGAACTCTTCTGAAATTGTTTTTTGTTTATTCTAATTAGTAATGGATAATACATGGATGTCTTCCAATCGATTGTCGAGAGAGTACGAGAATGGGGTATTAGAATTCGTTAAGTTTGCCGTTGCGAACGCCGAAGACCCCAGTAGAATGATATGTCCTTGCTTGGGTTGTTGTTATGGGAAACGGGTTGACGCAGTTCAGTTGACATCGCATCTAATGAGGCATGGAATTGATCGAAGTTATACATGTTGGAATTTGCATGGTGAGAAAAGTAACGAAAATGTTGAACCGGGGGATAGTACGACCTATGCCTCAAACTATAGTGGCGCAGATACATACGATTGTGATCGAGTTGAAGAGATTGCAGAAGCACTTGAAGGAGATCTTAAGGATTGTCCCGAAATGTTTGAGAGGTTGGTAAGTGATGCAGAGAAACCTTTGTATGATGGTTGCACTAAATTCACAAGATTGTCTGCGGTATTAAAGTTGTACAACTTAAAGGCGGGCAATGGGTGGTCGGATAAAAGTTTCACAGAGTTATTAGCCCTTTTGAAAGATATGCTTCCTGAGGATAATGTTCTTCCCAATCGAACATATGAGACCAAAAAGATGTTGTGCTCTATTGGCATGAGCTATGATAAGATACATGCATGTCCAAACGATTGCGTTTTGTTTCGAAATGAGTATGCATCGTTAAATGAGTGTCCTAAATGCGGTGTCTCGCGATATAAGAACAAGTTGTCTCCAGCAAAGGTCTTGTGGTATTTTCCTGTTATTCCGAGATTTAGACGCATGTTTCGTAGTGAAACCGATTCAAGACACTTGACCTGGCATGCAAATGAAAGAATTATAGATGGAAAGTATCGACATCCGGCAGATTCACCACAGTGGTTGAAAATTGATAATGATTATCCTGAATTTGGAGAAGAATCAAGAAACCTTCGCTTGGCATTATCTACTGATGGAATGAACCCACACGGTATCCAGAGTATCTCACACAGTACATGGCCTGTGATTATTATGATTTATAACCTACCTCCATGGCTATGTATGAAGCGTAAGTACATGATGTTGTCTATGTTGATTTCTGGACCTAAACAACCAGGGAATGACATAGACGTGTACTTGAAGCCCTTAATCGAAGATTTAAAGATTTTGTGGGAGACCGGTGTGGAGGTTTATGATGGATATAGGAAAGAAAGTTTCAACTTGAGGGCGATGTTGTTTGGCACAATTAATGATTTTGCTGCATACGGAAATCTATCAGGTTATAGCATAAAAGGTCAATGTGCGTGTCCTATTTGTGAAGATAAAACAGATTGGAAGCGCTTGGAGTTTGGTCAGAAGAATGTCTTTCTCGGTCATCGGAGATTCTTAAATTCAAATCATCACTACCGTGGATGGAGAAAGGGGTTCAATGGAGAGACAGAACAAGGCAGAGCTCCACCTATATTGACGGGTGATCAAATTTTTGAAAAGGTGAAAGATTTGGATACTCAGTTTGGCAAGCCTTTTGCCCACACACTTGTCAAAAGTGGGTGGAAGAAGAGGTCAGTTTTTTTTGAATTGCCGTATTGGAAGTCCTTGTATGTGAGACATTTTCTTGATGTTATGCATATTGAAAAAAATGTATTTGAAAGTGTTATTGGCACGTTACTCAATATACAAGGAAAGTCTAAGGATGGCCTTAAGGCAAGAAAGGACTTGATAGCAATGGGAATAAGAACTGAATTAGGACCCTTGAAGAAAGGAAAACGAACATATCTACCGCCTGCTGCTTATACTCTATCTAGAAAGGAGAAAAAAACATTGTGTAAGTTTCTAAGTGAAGTTAAAGTTCCAGAAGGGTACTCTTCAGATATTAGAAGACTTGTGTCTATGAAAGACCTCAAGTTAAAGAGTTTAAAGACCCATGATTGCCATGTTATAATGGAACATTTTCTCCCAATAGGTATACGTTCTATTCTTCCAGAAAAAGTAAGAAGCTCTATAACTAAGTTGTGTTCTTTCTTCAAGTCAATTTGCAGTAAGGTGATCAATCCTGCGATCTTACCAATGTTGCAAAAAGAAATCGTTATTACTTTGTGTGAGCTTGAAATGTTTTTTCCTCCATCATTTTTTGACATAATGGTACATCTAGTTGTTCATCTTGTGAAAGAGACACAATTGTGTGGACCAGCTTATATGAGATGGATGTACCCTGTTGAACGTTATATGAAAATATTAAAAGGGTACGTGAAGAACCGAAGTCGACCAGAAGGTTGTATGGTTGAAAGATACATTGTTGAAGAAGCGATTGAGTTTTGTACTGAATATTTGTCTAATGTTCAGTCAATCGGACTCCCCAAGTCTCAGCTTGTCGAAAAGAAAGAAGGAAAAAATCTAATTGGAAATAAAATCGTGGCAGTATCAAGGGTCGAACGGGATCAAGTGCATTTGTATGTTCTGCACAATGAGAATGAGGTTGAGCCGTATGTTGAAATTCACAAGGATGTTCTCCGAGGTTTAAATCCCAATAGAAATGAAAATTGGATAGTACGAGAGCACAATCGATGTTTTATACCTTGGTTTAAGGATCATATTTATTCAAAGTATTATTCAGATCCCGCTTCAATAACAGAAAGGTTGAGATGCTTAGCATATGGTCCAAGTTTCCATGTTTTTTCTTATAGCGCATACGCGATTAATGGATACACATTTTATACCAAAGAACAAGATGATAAAAGTACTATGCAGAATAGTGGTGTCACCGTGGTAGCTGAAGCAATGCACATATCAAGTGTGAAGGACTTAAACCCCAAATTTGCAAATCTGTCGTATTTTGGTGTTATCGAGCGCATTTGGGTGTTTGATTATGAGAAGTTTCAGATTCCTATATTTGGTTGCAAGTGGGTTGAAAATAATAACGGCATTCGAATGGATAAGTCAGGATTTTTGCAAGTGGATCTTAATAGGGTGGGATACAAAGATGAGTCTTTTATTCTAGCCTCTCAAGCTAGACAAGTGTTCTATGTCAATGATCCGAAAAGTACGAAATGGTCTATAGTTCTTTTTTCCAACAAAGTAATTGATGAAAACACTGGAGATCAAGGTGATGATATTGATGTTGAGATTGAATCGTTTACCAGAAATGATCAAGATGAGAATAATATATCAAATGTTTCATATATTAGAAATGATCATAATGAGGGTATTTGGATCAATGCAACCGTCCGTGTTGTTAAGAGACATGTAGAACATATTCCAACCAAGAAAAGAAAGAGAACTTAGTGAAAAAGGTACAGGTCAAATGATTTTAATTGTTTTCTTTATTACAGGTAAAATGACTTTTATGATTTTAATTGTTTTTACATTTGTCATCTGATTTTAATTGTTTTCTTTTTTACAGGTAAAATGGCTATTATGAAGTCAATCATTTGTGCAAGGGGCAAGGGATGCTCGAAAGTATCAATTGATATTTGTTTAGATGATGATGCTGGATATTTGAAAGTATCCCTCTACGACATTGGTTTCCTTGTTCGACAACATATTCCGATTACATGTGATAATTGGAGAAGTCCGGACTTGAAGGTTGGCAAAGAAAAAATATGGTCGGAGATACAGGCTTGTGTCTCAATAGAGGATGGGTATCTACTTAAAGTTACTTTTGTAGTGGTCCAAAAGAGACATCACACCCGTCTCTTTCCTGTCAACCCCAAAGAGACCGATAGAAGTGGAAAAATTATGCCAGGTTTTTTCAATATATTTCTCAATGCAGCTGGTATACATTATCATTTGAATTTATCACTTTTTGCTGATTTTGTTGTTCTAAATTGTCAAAGGAACCGTGGTAGACACCGGCATTTGTCACCCTAGGGAATTTGATTTTTACCTTAACAGCCATGCAGGAATTCAGGTAATATTAGCTATGTCATTTAACTTTATGCCATTGTTTATTATTTGTTGCTCAATCGCCTTTTGACAGTTCTGTGTTATTTGCATTTGGACGTGTTCTTTTTGTAGGGGACTACTTATGCTGCCATCTGTTGTTTTGGTTGAGCCTTATTTTGTATGGATGTGCGATAGAACTACTAGACAGCTTTTGGATATACAGAACATGTTTGCCACCATGGGTGGATGGGCGTTTTTGTTTAGTATTGGTTAGAACTACTAGACAGCTTTTGGATACAGTGGTCACTGGGTGTTGGTTGCTATGTTTTATTCTCTTAATTGTAGTACTTTGAGAATATGTTGTTGTATATTGTTGATCAAAGAATCATATATTAATGTTGTATATATGGAGGATTAATGTTGTATATAAATGGATTCATGTTGTATATATCAATGGATTAATGGTGTATAACATTGGATTAAAGGATGAAATCAATATGAATTTTACACTTTTGCAGCATGCGAACAGGTTACCAAATAAATATATATCCACTGTTTTTCAAACAAATTTTTTTAAAATAACTAACACATTAGAGAGCGCTTTGTCCAGAAAGAGCCCTCTAAACACTTTACAATGACAACTTTAGAGGGCGCTTTTTCCTGAAAGCGCCCTCTAAACACTTTACATTGATAACTTTAGAGGGCGCTTTTTCCTGAAAGCGCCCTCTAAACACTTTACAATGACAACTTTAGAGGGCGCTTTTTCCTGAAAGCGCCCTCTAAACACTTTACACTGACAACTTTAGAGGGCGCTTTTACCAGAAAGCGCCCTCTAAGGTGTCCCTCTATGGACCACTCCAGAGGGCGCTTTTTTCTTAAAGCGCACTATAATGTGGCCACTTTAGACAGCGCTTTCTCCAGGAGAACAAAGCGCTGTCTTTACCTATGCCAGCGCCAGATTAGAGAGCGCTTAAAAGCGCTGTTATAGGCCAAAATAAGCGCCCTCTTTTCCCTTATTTGGCGTAGTGCTTGCATTTCAATGAATGAGATTTCAGAGTATGACTATGATGTTGCTACTATCACCATTTTCTACCCAACTAATCAAATCAATGTACCAAAAGCGCAGCCGGTGCCACCAACGCGACCGTCCACTATGACTATCACAACCCCTGGTCCTTTACCTTTCACCAACGAAAGGGCCATTCCTTGGCATTATGGGGGGAGTGTGTACATGCACAATCATGGGGTAGAACGACCACTAAAGGTAGAAGAGGGTCAGAAGTCTGAACTTGAAGTTGAAGGTCCCGTAGTGGACAATGTTGGTGGAATCGGGCGATTCACCAGGAGTGGTAGACTGTTCTCACCACCCGTCACCCAAACTGATAGTACTGACGCAGCGGCGAAAGCCAAAGGCAAACAGGTCGTGAATAAGGGTGCCTCTACACCCCAGGCTGGTTCTGAGCCCACTTTTGCGAAGGATGTGGACGAGCTTTTGAGAATTATAAAGAAAAGCGACTACAAGGTAGTCGATCAGTTGATTCAGACGCCGTCTAAGATATCTATTCTCTCACTCCTGTTGTGTTCGGAGGCATACAGGGAGGCACTTCTGAAGGTTCTTAATGCTGCTTATGTACCTCAAGAGACCTCGGTAAACCAACTGGAAGGAATCGTCGCAAATGTTCATACAAGAAACGGGTTAGGTTTTATGGATTCTGACTTAACACCAGCTGGGTGCAACCATAACAAGGCTTTGCACATCTCGATGGAATGCAAAGACACCGTGTTATCTCATGTTCTGGTGGATACAGGTTCCTCTCTCAATGTGCTACCCAAGAGAGCCCTGTCAAGGTTAGATGTAGGGGGTTTGGTCTTGAAGCCTTCAGATCTTATTGTGAGAGCCTTTGATGGTTCTAAGAGGTCGGTGTTCGGAGAGGTAGAATTGCCAATTCAGATTGGATCACAAACCTTCAACACCGTCTTCTATGTGATGGATATCAGTCCTTCTTATAGTTGTCTACTGGGTCGTACTTGGATCCACAATGCTGGGGCAGTCTCTTCAACGTTACATCAGAAGATTAAATTCCCAGTCAATGGAAGAATTATCACCGTCTGTGGTGAGGAGGACATTCTGGTCAGTAACCTGTCTACATTCAAGTATGTAGAGGTAGAAGGTGAATTTCATGAGACCCTATGTCAGGCCTTTGAGGCAGTTCAGATTAAGGATGCAGCTCCGGTGGAAGAGGTTAAAGAGGGTGCCTCTATCTCGTCCTTCAAGCAGGCACAAGCCTTGGTAGATTCGGGTGTTGCCCCCGGTTGGGGACATCTGTTGGAGATACCAATGAAAGAAGACAAGTTCGGGATTGGGTATTAGCCAGCTCTGACTTCTATAACTTCAACACTTCAGACTCGTCAGGGGCCGATTACTTTCTCCAGCGCTGGCGTCATTCAGTATGGCCAGGTCTCTGCGGTCAACGATGAAGATGGGGATAGTGATTGCGACATTGATAACTGGGTGCGCCCGAGGATCCCGGGTGAAGTCATCAACAATTGGTCTTCTGAGGAGATTGTCCAAGTCACTTTTCTGGAGGAGTAATTTTTCTTGTTTATTCATGCATGTCCAAGTCTTACGTTCCGCCCAGGGCGTAATGACTCATTGTAGGGCTCATCTATGTGGATACCTGTATTTTTTATCATAAATAAAGGACGTCTTTTTGCATTCAAATATTTTGTTCACTGTCTTTCTATTTTTGCAGTTTTTAAAAAAATAAAAAATACATTTTGGCAATGTTTTGTTTAGCTTTCATTCCTTGTTCACACTCATAAACACATACCATCACTCATGCAGATGCACGTCACCGGATCCTATTGATAACGGTTCTGATATGGCTCGCTTCGACTTTGAAAATCCAATCTTTCAAGCTGAAGAAGAGGGTGATGAAGACTGTGAACTCCCTGAAGAACTTGCCAGGTTATTAAAACAGGAGGAAATGGTCATTCAACCGCATCAAGAGTCTGTTGAAGTGGTTAATCTCGGCACCGAGGACGCCAAGAGAGAAATCAAGATAGGGGCTGCTTTGGAAGATAATGTGAAGAAGGGGTTGATTGAATTGTTGCAAGAGTATGTTGACATCTTCGCCTGGTCTTATCAGGACATGCCAGGGCTTGACACAGACATCGTGGTACACCGCTTGCCTCTCAAAGAAGGTTGTCCTCCGGTCAAGCAGAAGCTCAGAAGAACAAGACCAGAGATGGCTGTTAGGATAAAGGAAGAAGTGCAAAAACAGTTGGATGCATGGTTTCTAGCAGTCACCAATTATCCGCCATGGGTTGCAAACATCGTTCCAGTACCTAAGAAGGATGGAAAGGTACGGATGTGTGTCGATTACCGGGATCTGAACAGAGCTAGTCCTAAAGATGACTTCCCATTACCTCACATCGATGTTTTGGTGGATAACACAACTCAGTTCTCGATATTCTCCTTCATGGATGGCTTTTCTGGCTATAATCAAATTAAGATGGCACCAGAAGACATGGAGAAAACAACTTTCATAACCCCGTGGGGCACCTTCTGCTACAAGGTGATGCCGTTTGGTCTGAAGAATGCTGGGGCAACATATCAACGAGCGATGGTGACTCTTTTCCATGATATGATTCATCATGAAATCGAGGTTTATGTTGATGATATGATTGCTAAATCTCAGACAGAAGAAGAACATTTGGTGAATTTGCAGAAACTGTTTGAGCGTTTGAGAAAATTCAAGCTGAGGCTTAATCCGAACAAATGTACTTTCGGGGTTAGATCTGGAAAACTGTTGGGTTTCATTGTTAGCGGAAAAGGGATTGAGGTGGATCCGGCCAAAGTGAAAGCGATACAAGAAATGCATGAGCCAAGAACAGAGAAACAAGTCCGGGGTTTCTTAGGGAGGTTGAACTACATTGCAAGGTTCATCTCTCACCTAACAACCACGTGTGAGCCAATATTCAAGTTGTTGAGAAAAGATCAGGTTATCAGGTGGAATGATGATTGCCAAAGGGCTTTCGAGAAGATCAAAGAGTATTTGCAGAGCCCTCAAATCCTTATGCCTCCGGTCCCAGGGAGACCGCTGATTATGTACTTGACAGTACTAGACAATTCCATGGGTTGTGTTCTCGGTCAACACGACGAGACAGGTAGGAAAGAGCATGCCATCTACTACCTGAGTAAAAAATTCACAGATTGCGAGTCGAGATACTCAATGCTTGAAAAGACATGTTGCGCACTTGCATGGGCTGCTAAGCGATTGAGACAATACATGCTGACTCACACAACCTTATTGATCTCCAAGATGAATCCATTGAAGTATATATTCGAGAAGCCAACTCTCACCGGAAGGGTTGCTCGTTGGCAAATGGTACTGACAGAGTATGATATCCAGTATGCATCCCAAAAAGCCATCAAAGGGAGTGTGCTGTCAGACTATCTTGCTCAGCAGCCGATTGATGATTATGAGCCGATGAAGTTTGATTTTCCAGATGAAGACATCATGTTCCTCAAGATGAAAGACTGTGAAGAGCCAGTTGTTGAGGAGGGACCTGATCCAGATGAAAAGTGGACTTTGTTGTTTGATGGGGCTATCAATGCCAGAGGAAGTGGAATTGGTGCTGACATTACTACCCCGAAAGGTGCCCACATGCCTTTCACAGCTTGTCTGACTTTTGAGTGCACCAATAATGAAGCTGAGTATGAAGCCTGTATTTTGGGTATTGAGCAAGCCATTGATTTGAGAATCAAGACTTTGGACATCTTCGGAGATTCAACTCTAGTAATCAATCAAGTGAATGGTGATTGGAACACTCTCCAACCTACCCTGGTCCCCTACAGAGACTACACGAGAAGACTGTTGACTTTCTTCACAACAGTAAAGCTGTATCATATACCTCGTGATGAGAATCAGATGGCAGATGCTCTTACCACTCTATGATCAAAGTGACTCGGTGGAACTTTGCTCCCAGGATCGATGTTATGCGCCTTGATAGGGCCGCGTATGTGTTTGCTGCTGAACTGGTAGTTGATGACAAGCCTTGGTACCACGACATCAAGTGATTTCTGAAGAATGAGGAGTACCCTGCAGGGGCATCCAACAATGATAGAAAGACTTTGAGAAGATTGGCAGACAGTTTCTTCTTGAACAAAGACGATGTGTTGTATAAGAGAAACTTCGACATGGTTTTGCTCAGATGTGTGGATAGACACGAAGCAGACATGTTAATGCAGGAAGTTCATGAAGGCTCCTTCGGTACTCATGCCGGCGGACATGCAATGGCTAAGAAATTATTGAGAGCAGGTTATTACTGGATGACCATGGAATCTGATTGTTTCAAATATGCTCGGAAGTGTCATAAATGCCAGATTTATGCTGATAAGGTACATGTGCCGCCAAATCCTTTGAATGTGATGTCTTCGCCGTGGCCTTTTGCTATGTGGGGCATTGATATGATTGGAAAGATCGAGCCGACTGCCTCCAATGGGCATAGCTTCATCCTAGTTGCCATCGACTATTTCACCAAGTGGGTCGAAGCAGCATCATTCGCGAATGTCACCAGACATGTGGTTGCCCGATTCATTAAGAAAGAAATCATTTGTCGTTATGGGATTCCCGAAAGAATCATTACTGATAACGGTTCTAATCTCAATAACAAAGTGATGAAGGAGTTGTGCAAGAACTTCAACATTCAGCATCACAATTCTTCCCCTTATCGTCCTAAGATGAACGACGCTGTTGAGGCCGCAAATAAGAACATAAAGAAGATTGTGCAGAAGATGGTTGTTACGTACAGAGATTGGCATGAGATGCTACCCTTCGCCTTGCATGGGTACCGTACTTTAGTACTTACATCGACCGGGGCAACCCCTTATTCCCTTGTGTATGGTATGGAAGCAGTCCTACCTGTTGAAGTGGAGATTCCTTCTCTAAGAGTCCTGTTGGATGTCAAGTTAGATGAAGCTGAATGGATTCGGACAAGGTTCAATGAGTTGAGTCTTATCGAAGAGAAGCGAATGGCAGCCATTTGTCATGGGCAGTTGTATCAGAGTCGAATGAAGAGTGCCTTTGATCAGAAAGTGCGTCCTCGATGTTTCCAAGTTGGAGATTTAGTGTTGAAAAGGATCCTTCCTCCTCAAACAGATCACAGGGGCAAGTGGACTCCTAACTATGATGGACCGTATATTGTCACCAAGGTTTTTGATGGTGGGGCCTTAATGCTTGCAACTATGGATGGTGAAAACTTCACTTCCCCTGTGAACTCAGACGCAGTTAAAAAATACTTCGCATAAAATAGACCCGCTGGACAATAAAAAGAATAGTCCAGGCAAAAAATGGGCATCCCGACGAACCAAGAAAATGAAAAGGTTCGGGCAAAAATTAGAGATTAAAAAATGAAAAGATTGTACACCCGGTAAGTTGAAAACCTGAAAGGGCAACTTAGGCAAAAATGGGTATCCCGGTGGATTGAAAACCCGAAAAGCGCGATCCAGGCAAAAGTTAGGGATTAAGCGAATGACTGCGTTCTGAGTAGTTCTGAATATCATCTCGTGTTGATAACCGGAAATTTTCGAAAGGGTAGGAAACATTCCAATCACCTTTTTCAGAAAGCTGATCATCTGGAGGATCTTGAAGACGAGCGAGTCATAGCAGAATTGGAACCCGATAGAAATCCATTTCACATTGCCGTTAGATTAATTTCTGTTTTTTATTTTTTGCGCAATCACCTCTTTCCAAGGATTGCTTCCTGATGCAAATTCCTATTCAGAGGCCATTCAATCAATAAAATCATGTTATTCAGTATATCCCCGTTTTTATTTTCTTTTTACTGTTTTGTTTGCAAAAATGACGTCCGAATTTTTGATAAACATTGCATCATGAAACATAAGGGCTTTACAGGTACATGCTTAATAAAAATTTAAAATTGTTGTAAATTTTAAGTGCTTTGGATCTTCTATTCAGAACAGGTACACTCGGGGCATTTCCTTAAGGTCCCCATCACAGTGATCGCGGATGTTTTTCCTCAACAGTTGGAATTTGGTATCTTATCCCTGCAGAGCTGGTCCGAGCGTTGGATTCTTCAATCCCCAGCGGTTTCTCATTACTGTACTCCCCTAAGCGGTTGTTTCAGATTATATACTCCCCAGTAGAGTTGACAGTGCCAGACTGTATATCCCCAGCGGAGTTGACAGTGCCAGACTGTATCTTCCCAGCAGAAGCGGCTGCTCCTCAGAGTTCGATGCCTGATCGATGATCTCGACGCTAAATCCATGGTCTCCTTCCTTGAAGCGGAATCTCGGTACCGTATCAGTGTTTGCTTCCCCTACTGAGTCGTCTCTCTCGCAGATTATGGTTTCCAGAACCACTGTCGCTTTCCTCAGCAGCAAGTTTGCAGTGCCATTCTCTCCCCAGTCAGAGCCTCAATATTCTGTTATTTGCCAGAACACCGTGTGGCGGGTCATTTCCCCACAAAGTTTTTTGTGCTGTGCATCTCCAACAGCCTTGCCAGGGTCCAGAAGATGGTGATCATTTCCCCAGCAGAATTCCTTGCCACAACTTGGCGTTCTCTCTAACCTAGCATTTTGCATCCCTGCATATAGAATCATATTGCATTGCATCATCCCAAATTGCGTAGCATTTCCATTTTCATGGAGCATTACGCCATTGAAAAATTGAAACATACGCATGTAAAGCATAAGGCATTCTCGGTATCCCAAGTGATAAGCCAGAAGTTGTTTCCAGTGCTCAGACTGAAGGTTGTTCATGACCTACTATCCCCAGCATAGGTCGTTGGTCCACGTGCCGCCTCAATTATCATTTTCCCTATTTCTGCCGACGCTGACAGGCGTGAAAGTTTCTCCGGTATTCAGACCGAAGTGGCATTCAGGCCAGTTTTCCGATGTTTAGATCGAAGAAGTTTCTGACGTTCAGGTCGATGCAACTTGTGGCATTCAGGCCAAGTTTCCGGTATTCAGACCGAAGTGGCATTCAAGCCAGTTTTCCGATGTTCAGATCGAAGAAGTTTCCAACGTTCAGGTCGATGCAACTTGTGGCATTCAGGCCAAGTTTCCGATATTCAGACTGAAGTGGCATTCGGGCCAGTTTTCCGATGTTCAGATTGAAGAAGTTTCCGACATTCAGGTCGATGCAACTTGTGGAATTCAGGCCAAGTTTCCGGTATTCAGACCGAAGTGGCATTCAAGCCAGTTTTCCGATGTTCAGATCGAAGAAGTTTCCGACGTTCAGGTCGATGCAACTTGTGGCATTCAGGCCAGTTTTTCCGGTATTCAGACCGAAGTGGCATTCAGGCCAGTTTTCCGATGTTCAGATCGAAGAAGTTTCCAACATTCAGGTCGATGCAACTTGCAGCATTCAGACTAGTTTTCAGGTATTCAGACCGAAGTGGCATTCAGGCCAATTTTCCGATGTTCATATCGAAGAAGTCTCCGCTATTCAGGTCGATGCAACTTGTGGCATTCAGGCCAATTTTCCAGTATTCAGACCGAAGTGGCATTCAGGCCAATTTTCCAGTATTCAGACTGATGAGCGACATTCAGGCCATGGTTATTTCTGTGTTACCATTTATTTTGGTATCCAGGTTAATATTCTTTTTCGGTATTCAGACCGACTCTCACCGTACCAGACGAAATTTTCTTTCAAGACCACCTCTTTGCCGATTCTGACAGGCATTGTTGCTTCATTTCACTTCATTGCAAATTTTCAGGCTTTTATTGTATTCAATCCCTTGATACCTCGAAAGTGCGAAAGCCGCTGCTATCTTCTTTTCGGGTCTCCAGTTGATTGAATAGGGGCAGCTGTAGCACCTCAAATTTGTCCCCCTCATTCATACATTCATTTTTAGGTCATTTTACATTTCATATTGCATTTCATCATGTCCATCAGAATTAGCTCCAAGAAGCTTGAATATCATTCGAGACACTTTGTGGTTTCTAGCTGGGTGATCAGTCAACACAAGGGAATGACTTGAGTTACTTCCAACATGTTCAAATGGGGTCTATTCATCATTTGAAACGCTAATCTTGAAGGAGCAAAAGTCTGTTCCTGAGCTGTCATGCTCGCTAGGCGAGCAGCGTGGTTCGCTTAGCGAACCTGAACTGTCATGCTCGCTAGGCAAAGCCCACGCGTTTTGAAAATAAAAAGAAAATATAACAGAAAATCTTGGACTTGGACCTCGCTCATTTGAGCCCACAAAGCCACGAAAATCAGGTTATAAATTCTAAAGTTTCAGTGAAACAAAAGACAGACTAGAAGGAAGGAGAAAAGCTAACAGGATTCAGAGCAGCCTCCGGACACTGAAGGGAACTCATCTGCAAAGAACCAATTCTATCTCAATAAACCCTAAGATTGCTCTGCGAACCCAACCGCGCAATTCAATTTCATTCGATCTCTCCAATCAGGTTTGCCTTATTCCCATTATTTTATGCTTTCAATTTGAAATTTCTAAATGTACGAGGTATTATGGTGAATTTGGAAGAGTGGGTATCGTTCGGTTTTGCCCACGGGTAGATATGCATGAATGTGTAAAACAACGCCTTGAATGTTTAATCGTTTAATTTCTGAAATGTGTGCCATAGGGTTTGGGGTTTCTGAAACCGCACTGTTATTAAAGAAGAACCCAGAACCCGCAGGCAGTCGCTAGCACCTCGCTAAGCGAACATGTAGCGAAGCTTCGCTAGCACCTCGCTAAGCGAAGCAGTAGCGAGCGTGACAGAAGTTGTTTTTTGCTCTCTAATCTGTTTGGTGATTGTTATGACATGCTTTCTATTGCCTCCGGGTACATGTTTTAGTATATATGTCACGTCTTGATGTGTGAATCCTTACCCCCTGACTTTGAGTTTTGATACCCTTTGATGCATTTGTTTGATAAGAGGTTTAGACCTCCTACCCTTGGTTGCTTCTTGTGAGCTTTTTGTGAACTTTAATGGCATGATTCATGTGGTTACATTCTGATTTGGTGCAACTCTTGATTGCACCCCATCGTGTTATTCTAACCTGTTTGTTGAGTTTTTGTGAGGGCTCACATGACTCTTGAAGAGATAGCTTGCTTGGTATTCCACTTTATTTGTGGGATACCATCTGGAGATTTATTCTGATTACCTTGCTGACCTGTTTTCTTTGATGGCGCCAACTTGAGAGATCACCGGATTTCTTGCTTCTTTAGTTGTTATTACTTCGGATTTTTATCCGTGTGGTAGATCTCTTGATCCCTTTATCTTTCCCGCATTTTACCGCTTTCTTAGCTGGAAGACCTCAATAGGAGGCAATGTTTTCTTTTGTTTGTTTACTTTTGTGCCCAAAGACCTCCAAGGAGAGGCACCAGTGATAAAGACCTCCATGAAGAGGCAATTGACGGATAAAAGGGATTAGTAGTCAATCCCCCGTTATTCAGTGTGTCGTTCTTTATGCTCACACTACGTATCGATGCTTCAGAACAAAAGCCCAAGATCTTTTGTCCGGTCGCTCAGTGGAGAGGGTTCCACCTTTCTGAATCCCCACTTTTTGTCATGAGCTCACCCTGTCCAGGGTTAAGAGCTATGAGGTCTTATCCTCATTACCCTTTTGATCTGCTCACCCTGACGTTCAATGTCAGTGGTTAAGAGCCCATTTGATTACCTTTCCATGGCTTGTTTGTCGAGGTTGATATGACCCCTATTGACTAAAGCCCTACCCACGTATGTTTGAGCCCCCTCGTTGGCGCGTTTACTTTATGCATGTTTGTTTTGTATGGTGTGATCGTCTCCCCATAGGATTGCTAGGCTTCGTATAGTCTCTCGTTGCATGTCAATTAAGGTAGCACTGTTCCTTCGTCTAGGACTTCCTTTTTGCATGAGCATTCCTAAAAACACAAACAAACTCATTGATTTTTCTTCTCCTAAGTTCACGTTAACTCCTTCAACTACAGGCGAGTAAGTCTCCAAGGGTCGAGCATCCGGTAGATTACGTAGTAACATCGTTCGTCCAAAACAAACCCGTAGTTAGCCGAACTACGGCTTGCTCTGATTCTCATTCCAGATGAGATACGTAGGCATAAGACGCGATGTCTTAGCGAGCACACTCCTCTTTAACCCATAGGTAGCTGAGCTACGAAGACTCTGATTCTCACATTCAGATGAGATACGTATGCAGTGGATGCGACATCCGTGCGAGTCATTTTCTTTTGACCCCTCTTTTAGTAAATAGTACATTAGATAAACCCACACCCTTTAGACAAGAACAACAAGAGTGGATCCTGTAGAGTACTACGGATGCGTAGGGGTGCTAATACCTTCCCTCCGTATAATCGGCTCCCGAACCCAAGATTTGGTTGCGAGACCTTGTCTTTTCCTTTCCTTTTTCTAGGTTTACTTCGAGCGTTTCCTTTCCCCCCTTTGGGATAAATAACGCACGGTGGCGACTCTGTTAGACGGTGTGGCTAGTGATCGAGAGGGGGGGGGGGGGGTGAATAGATCACCTCTTTTAAAGTTAACGGATTTAAAATTTTATCAGAGTTATTGAAACTTAGCGGAAAATTTTTGTCCTGAATCGACTTCCGTCTATTCTGAACCGCTACTAGAAAACCGGACACGCGAATCTAATGTTGGATTTGAATTAGAATGACAAAGATAACCAACACCAGAATCTAATTAAATTGAATGCACTAATTACTAGATCCTATTTCCAATGGAAGAAACACAGCAAACAGTTTTGTCAAACAGTTGGTGTGTATGCGCTTTGTGATGAACAATGGTGGACTTTATTTAACGAAGTTTTCTTGCCACTATTGTATCGCGAAGAACACAGCCACAACACACTAACTGAAATTGCAAAACTATTGAAAATGTAAAGAGAGATAAGGAGAGAATACGATACGCAGAGATTTGGTAAGGAAGTTCCCCACGTCGTCCTCGCGTGTGGGTACGTCTCCCTCTCAATTTCAAATGAAATTGAGAACTGTAATTATCAATAATGCCGAATTCGTTGATACAAGGTTACAATACAAAGACAGAATTCTAAATCCCAAGAACTTCTTCTTGTATGAAACCTCCACTTGATCTGAGCTCGATCAAGAATTTCCTGCAAGAAATTGCAAACAATTCACCGGTTCCACGACCTGTTTGCGAAATCACCCGATTTCCAAACCCTACGCTGCGGCTGAATCTATTCTGCAAACGTGACTAACAAACCCTCAAGAACACTCCAGTTCTTGAAGGACAAACAAGTAGGTTTTTCCTCGAAAACCCCTTCAACCTTCAACTCAGCTAGATCCTTGATCGTTCCACTGAACACCTCAGCTAGACCCTTGATCGTACCACTGAACGTTATCTCGTTGGTCCTTTAATCCGAAGAACAAGAATGATTATGTGTTGATGTTCTTGAAGAAAAGTGATTGAGAAGATGAAGAAGATGAAGTATCTTTCAGGTTTCTATATGCTCCAAAACAATTGCTGCTACACTACTTTGATCTTGTGTTCAACTGTTTTTCTCTTCTGAATTCGTACCTTTGCACTGCTGTCAAAATACTTCTTATATAGAAAGAACAGAAGCTGTTAGTTGGTAAAACAGACTCATGTATTGATACATGATGTTATGCATCGATTCATACTGTAACTTTGAATATTTTTAGAGGGTTAATGAAGGCATGTATCGATGCAAGGCTCGTATGTATCGATACATAGAGCATTTCAACTAAGCTTATATCGATACAAGATGCGTGTGGATCGATCCATAGAGCATTTTGCCTGTCCATGTATCAATACATGACTCGTATGGATCGATGCATGCTGAAGCAAAAGTGTTTTGTGGTTTACAACATATTTCATGGATCGATGCATAAGATCATGTATTGATCCATACTGATACAAAATAGTTTTTATGAGTTCTTTTAATAGATGTATCACTGTGGATCTTTATGTATAGACATGAGACAATAGTATGAGATAAAAACACAATTGAATCATGCAAAATGATGCACATGCCAACAATTGGTCAATGATCACACAATTTGCTATCATTCAAAACTTATTCAAGGTAAGGACTTTGCTCACAAACTCCCCCTTTTTGATGATGGCAAATTTTTGGCAAGATGTGTGATACTCCCCTGAGTTTGTGCATTTCTGTCAGCTGTGTCAACATCTGATTTCTCCCCCTTTGTCAACATCAAAAAGAAGAACCAGTTTCATCAAGGCAATATGTGAGTAGCAAGACACAACAAAATTGATAATAAAGCTAACAATCACAGAGAATGAAGCTTAAAAGTAACGAGTCACTCACAAAGAATGACAAATAGGGGTAAGGACACCAAAGGCGGAAAGTAAATAGAAAGTAATAGGCATTTTACTAGTAGAAGATGTTTAAGATAAACAGAAACCAAAACATATAAAGTACAACTAAATCGAAAGAAAAAAACAAAACTTAAGCAATATGCAATGAAATGTAGTGAGATGAAATGGGGATGGTTCAATGTGGATGAAAAGTGTTTCACAAATCAGATTTTAATGTTCAAACAATATATGCAAAGATATTTACATAAACGATAGTAAGAAATTTGTTGTAACATACACAATTGCATAGTTCGAGATGAGATATAGAAAGGAGTGATATTACCTCTGTTGGTGTAACCTTGAGAGGAATAAGTGAAAGCTAAAGCAAGTCTCATCAACCAAGGTGAGGCATAATATAAATAAAATCAACCAAGCTTAAGACAACAATGGAGATAGATCTAATATCCCTAATTCGCGACGAATGTTGAAGAATGGTTCCGTTGCCAAAGGTTTAGTGAAAATATCAGCAAGCTGATTTTTAGAATCAACATGCTCAAATACAACGTCTTCTTTTTCAACATGATCGCGAAGAAAGTGATGTCTAATCTCTATATGTTTAGTGCGAGAGTGTAAAACAGGATTTTTAGTAAGGTTTATGGCACTAGTGTTGTCACATTTTATTGGAATACGTTTGAGTTGAATGTTAAAGTCTTGTAGTTGTTGTTTTAGCCACAAAATCTGAGCGCAACAACTACCGGCTGCAACGTATTCAGCCTCTGCAGTTGACAAAGCCACAGATACCTGCTTTTTTCTATGCCAACTTACCAAGGAGTTTGAAAACAGGTGACACGTACCACTCGTGCTTTTCCTATCTGATTTGCAGCCAGCAAAATCAGAATCGGAGTAACCTACTAAACTACAATCACTTCCTTTGGAGTACCAAAGCCCATATTTAGATGTTCCATGAAGGTATCTAAATATACGCTTAACCGCTTTTAGGTGTGATTCCTTAGGATTTGATTGATACCGTGCACACATACAAACACTAAACATGATGTCAGGTCTAGAAGCAGAAAGATACTGAAGAGATCCAATCATACCTCTGAACTTTTTGACATCTACACTCTTACCATGCTCATCTTTATCTAAGTTCCCGTTGGTAGGCATAGGGGTGTCAATTGATTTTGAGTCATTCATTCCAAAGCGCTTGAGTAGTTCTCTGCAGTATTTTGTTTGACATACTGCTGTACCTTCATCAAATTGCTTTATCTGAAGTCCTAGGAAGTAGGTCAGCTCCCCCATAAGACTCATCTCAAATTCACCCTGCATAACCTTAGAAAATTCTTCGACCAAGTGTATGTTAGTTGAACCAAAAATTATATCGTCTACATAAACCTGAACTAAAAGAATGTGCTTTTCTTTGTGTTTAATGAAGAGTGTATTATCCACTTTACCTCTTGAATATCCATGATCAATTAGAAATTTGCTAAGCCTTTCATACCAAACCCGAGGGGCTTGTTTAAGACCATACAAAGCTCGTTTTAATTTGTAAACATGATCTGGATTTTCAGCATTCTCAAAACCAGGAGGTTGTGAAACATATACCTCTTCATTTATGACACCATTTAGAAACGCACTCTTTACGTCCATTTGGTAAAGCTTAAAATCATTAGAACACGCATAGGCAAGCAAGAGACGTATAGCTTCAAGGCGAGCAACTGGAGCATAAGTTTCCTCATAATCTATGCCCTCCTCTTGGTTATACCCTTGTGCTACTAAACGTGCCTTGTTCCTAGTTATCACTCCGCTTTCATCAAGCTTATTTCTAAAAACCCATTTAGTACCTATGATATGATGATCTCGCGGACGAGGGACAAGTTCCCAAACGTCATTTCTTTTAAATTGATTAAGCTCTTCTTGCATGGCCATTAGCCAAAATTCATCAATCAAGGCCTCTTTGGCATTTTTAGGTTCTACTTGGGAGACAAAAGCGAAGTGAGAACAAAAATTACTTATCTTAGAACGAGTCATTACTCCCTTTGAAATATCTCCCAAGATGTTGTCGATAGGATGGTCTTTTGAGGATTTCCAAGCTGGTGAAAGGTCGTTCACTTCAGCTGTCCTTTCTTCCTCATCTTCTTCATGACTAGTATCTTCATCCTTCTCATGGGCAGCTGTTCTAGACTGATCAGTTTCCGTAGCAGCTTCCTTGAGTATGTCTTCTGTAGATACACCTGCGTCATCAAAAGAAATACCTTTTCCGACATTTTTCGGATAAGACTCATCAAAAGAAACATGGACAGATTCTTCAACAGTAAGTAAACGCTTATTGTACACTCTATATGCTTTACTTGATTGTGAGTATCCAAGAAAGATACCTTCATCTGCTTTTGCATCAAACTTCCCAATATTTTCTTTACCATTATTCAAAACAAAACACTTACAACCGAATACGTGAAGATGTGACAAGTTTGGCTTTCTTCCTTTCAAAAGCTCATAAGGAGTTTTATTTAAAATAGGACGGATTAGGATCCTGTTTAAAACATAACAGGCTGTGCTAACTGCATCAGCCCAAAAGTATTTTGGTAATCCACCCTCATTTAGCATTGTTCTTGCCAACTCCTCTAAAACACGATTTTTACGCTCCACAACGCCATTTTGTTGTGGAGTTCGAGGAGCTGAAAAGTTATGCTCAATACCAAACTTGTCACAGTACTTATCAAAGTGGTAGTTTTGAAATTCACCACCATGATCGCTACGGATTGTAACTATTTTGGAATTCATTTTGTTTTGGGACAGATTTGCAAAATTCTTAAAAGCAGAAAAAGTTTCATCTTTGCTATGAAGGAATATAGTCCAAGTAAATCTAGATTAGTCATCAACGATAACAAAACCATAGTAGTTTCCACCTAAGCTCTTTGTCCTAGAAGGTTCAAAGAGATCCATATGGAGAAGCTCTAGGGGTCGTGAAGTTGAAATTACATTTTTAGATTTAAAAGAGACCCTAGTTTGCTTTCCCATTTGGCACGCATCACATAGGTGATCTTTTGAAAATTTTATCTTTGGAAGACCAACTACTAGATCCTTAGATACAACCTTATTAAGCAAATCGAAATTAACATGCGCTAAACGTCTATGCCAAAGCCAAGAATCATCATTCAAGGTAACTAGACATTTAGTACTTGTTAAAGATACATAAAAAAGGTCAAGCATATAGATGTTGTTTACTCTTACTCCCTTAAACACAACGTTTTGTTCAGCATGTTCAATTATGCAGCAAGATTTTATGAAGGAGACTTTATAGCCTTTGTCACACAATTGACTTATGCTTAACAAATTGTGTTTGAGCCCCTCTACTAAATGAACATTAGAAATAGTAGTGGTAGAGGGATTACCTACACTACCTTTGCCGAGTATAGCTCCTTTGTTATTGTCTCCATAAGTAACATATCCCTTCTTCTTTGCTTTGAAGTCTATAAAAAGTGATATGTCACCGGTCATGTGCCTTGAGCAACCGCTGTCAAGAAACCATCTCCTATCTACGGAAGCAAGGCACTCATCCTACAATATCAAAAGAGAGAAGTTGGTACCCAATTTTCATTGGGTCCAAGTGGGTAAATGCTAACATGGTTGCCTTTTGGCTTCCATTGATAAATACCTTTAGGAACAAGAAATCTCCTAAACTTGCATTTCTCAATGGTATGGCCAGCATGACAACAATAATGACATAAGCCGTGATGATGTGTTTGTTTATTCTTGTTCATTAAATCCTTTGGAATAAAGGAGTATTTTGCATATGGTGGATTTAATGACTTCTTAAACAATCTAGAATCAACGACATAAGTAATCTTAGGTTGTAAAGCTTTTTCCAATTTGACCTTGAGAGTGTTTACCTCTTGTTGCCAAATATGACAAGCTTCACAATACCTAACTTTACTACATCCATCAATGTCAATACCTTTTGAATTTTCTGCAATACTAGCTTTTAGACATTCTAAATCTTTTTCAGCTTTGTAAACTTTTCCTTCCAGAAATGAGAAAATTTGTTTATCGGAAGATAATCGTTTAAAAGCGTCTATAGCTTCGTTATGCAGTTTTTCAAAAGCTGTTTTCAGTTCAGAAAAAGACATAGAAGAAAAATTATTATAGTAGGCTTGTTTTACCTTTTTGTCATTGATCTTCTTCTTGTGGTAAGACATATTTTTGGTGTGAGCCATAAGGCACAGATTTGCAGTTTCATCACTATCACTTGAGCTTTGTGTGCTTGATGAATCACTATCACTTTCCCATGCAATGTAAGCTCTTATTTGTTTGCTGTACCCTTTTGGTGAAGCTTTTCTTTGATCCTTATACTTTTAAGGACAGTCTGTTTTATAATGTCCAGATATACCACAATTAAAACAAGATCCTCTTCCTCTACTCTTCTTATTCTCTTCTTGTTTAGAATCTGTGGATTGTCTTCGAAACTTCATGAGGTTTTTGTCGGAATGCTTTACTCCATTCTTTCGAATGAATCTGTTATACCTCCTTACAAACAGTCCCATTTCCTCATCATCTGAATCTTTGTCACTACTTGTATCATTGTCACTTTGCTCTTTTCGTGAGGACTTAGAGCTAGAGGCCACAAGAGCTATTGGCTTCCTCTCTCCCTCTTTGTCTCTTTTCTTCTCCTTTTCCTTCTTACTTTTGTTCTCAAACTTTTCAAGACTTTCTAATGCTTGCTGATGTTCTTCCAGCTTTCCAAACAGAGTTGTAATCGAAAGTGTCGTTAGATCGTTGGCTTCCTTAATAGCTGTTACTTTTGGTTGCCATTCCCTGCTAAGACATCTTAGAATTTTATTAGTAGCTGTTTCATTGGAAATAGGTTTTCCAAGTGCATTCAACCTATTAGTGAGATGAGTGAATCTCTTTTGCATGTCGGAGATAATTTCTCCTTGTTTCATGCGAAAGAGCTCAAACTCTTGATTGAGAGTGTTAATGCGGGACTGTTTTACTTCAGTAGTACCCTCATGAGCAACTTCTAAAGCATCCCACATTTCTTTAGCTGTCGTGCAATGGGATACTCGATAATACTCATCAACACCAAGTGCTGAAATTAACATATTTCGAGCTCTCCAATCACACGACCACTTTTTCTCATCTTTCTCATTCCAATCAGCTTCTGGTTTAGGAACTATGGCGCCAACCACATTTGTCATAGTAATTTGAAAAGGACCATTTTCAATGGCAGCCCATACTAGCCTATCAACAGAATTTATATGAACTCGCATGCAGTCTTTCCAGTAGCCGTAATTTTCACCGTTGAAAATAGGCGCTCTATTATACGCCCCCTTTGGTTCAGAATCCATATCGTTACAGGCAGCCACAGAGCACCACCGAACCGGCGCTCTGATACCACTTGTTAGACGGTGTGGCTAGTGATCGAGAGGGGGGGGGGGTGAATAGATCACCTCTTTTAAAGTTAACGGATTTGAAATTTTATCAGAGTTATTGAAACTTAGCGGAATTTTTTTGTCCTGAATCGACTTCCGTCTATTCTGAACCGCTACTAGAAAACCGGACACGCGAATCTAGTGCTGGATTTGAATTAGAATGACAAAGATAATCAACACCAGAATCTAATTAAATTGAATGCACTAATTACTAGATCCTATTTCCAATGGAAGAAACACAACAAACAGTTTTGTCAAACAGTTGGTGTGTATGCGCTTTGTGATGAACAATGGTGGACTTTATTTAACGAAGTTTTCTTGCCACTATTGTATCGCGAAGAACACAGCCACAACACACTAACTGAAATTGCAAAACTATTGAAAACGTAAAGAGAGATAAGGAGAGAATACGATACGCAGAGATTTGGTGAGGAAGTTCCCCACGTCGTCCTCGCGTGTGGGTACGTCTCCCTCTCAATTTCAAATGAAATTGAGAACTGTAATTATCAATAATGCCGAATTCGTTGATACAAGGTTACAATACAAAGACAAAATTCTAAATCCCAAGAACTTCTTATTGTATGAAACCTCCACATGATCTGAGCTCGATCAAGAATTTCCTGCAAGAAATTGCAAACAATTCACCGGTTCCACGACCTGTTTGCGAAATCACCCGATTTCCAAACCCTACGCTGCGGCTGAATCTGTTCTGCAAACGTGACTAACAAACCCTCAAGAACACTCCAGTTCTTGAAGGACAAACCAGTAGGTTTTTCCTAGAAACCCCCTTCAACCTTCAACTCAGCTAGATCCTTGATCGTTCCACTGAACACCTCAGCTAGACCCTTGATCGTACCACTGAATGTTATCTCGTTGATCCTGTAATCCGAAGAACAAGAATGATTATGTGTTGATGTTTCTTGAAGAAAAGTGATTGAGAAGATGAAGAAGATGAAGTATCTTTCAGGTTTCTATATGCTCCAAAACAATTGCTGCTACACTACTTTGATCTTGTGTTCAACTGGTTTTCTCTTCTGAATTCGTACCTTTGCACTGCTGTCAAAATACTTCTTATATAGAAAGAACAGAAGCTGTTAGTTGGTAAAACAGACTCATGTATTGATACATGATGTTATGCATCGATTCATACTGTAACTTTGAATATTTTTAGAGGGTTAATGAAGGCATGTATCGATGCAAGGCTCGTATGTATCGATACATAGAGCATTTCAACTAAGCTTGTATCGATACAAGATGCGTGTGGATCGATCCATAGAGCATTTTGCCTGTCCATGTATTGATACATGACTCGTATGGATCGATGCATGCTGAAGCAAAAGTGTTTTGTGGTTTACAACATATTTCATGGATCGATGCATAAGATCATGTATTGATCCATACTGATACAAAATAGTTTTTATGAGTTCTTTTAATAGATGTATCACTGTGGATCTTTATGTATAGACATGAGACAATAGTATGAGATAAAAACACAATTGAATCATGCAAAATGATGCACATGCCAACAATTGGTCAATGATCACACAATTTGCTATCATTCAAAACTTATTCAAGGTAAGGACTTTGCTCACAGACTCTTCTATCATTTCTTCTTCGCCGGTTGTTTTTTTCGTATACTACTTTTTAGGCTGCGACACAGTGATCCTCAGTTTAGTCAGATGACTTGACTGGTCAGCTTCTCAAGGCCAAACTTCAAATATTAATGAATGAATGATTAAGTATATATGCATAAAATAATGAATGGAATAAGTTCCATTGATTGAATTTGATCATAGGTTGAGATTGCTTCATGATCAAGGCACAGTCAATGCACAGTTGAATTTGGGTTTCCTTGGGAAACAATCCTTAAGCCCTTTGGGTTATCTTGATCAAATTGGCAAATTGAGATACTTGGGAGACATATATGATGATTAGGAGCTTTGTGGACCATTGTCATGCTTTTTCTCATCTTCATCTAGCCACTTCATTGAGCTTAGGAGCCTCCTAGGAGCATGGGATCACATGATCACTTGAGCTTCAAAATAAAAAGAGTTAGTGACATATTTTTGTGCTTTTGGTTAGTAAAAAAAATAAGAAAAGCAATAATATACAATACAAGCATGTTTGGTGGTCTCAAACCACTCACACAAGTCCCACCCCTAGGGTTAAGGAGTCAAACATGCTATGATCCTTGAGGCAATGCACTGAGCAATGATATGATGCCATGAAGGATCTTAGGGTCAAAATTAAGGTCTTACAGATGCCCCTATTTAAGGTCATTCTAGCCGGAGATATGAAGGTTAAAATATTCGTATCGACGAGGTAGAATGGGCTTAAATAATAACAAAGATACGAATTTCGATCCCTAAGAGACCTCATGATGCAAAATGTATGTATGCAAAATAAAATCTTCATGGTGAATAATTTCCACGAAGGAAAAGAAAACAGGAGAAACTGAAAAATCCATAGGAGTAACACACTCACTAGGTAGACAGAGACCCTGGGGGAAAATAGGGTAAAAAATGCGTGAGCAGGTCACGACTTTGAAAACTTGCTGGGAGACACGAAGGGATTCCACGAAAGTAAATCGATGGAAAGACTTGAGCTGACGCAAAGATGCATGTATTGGGGAATATGCCAATACAGCAAAACTATCCACAAAGGATACTTTGGATAAAAATCTGGACTCAGACGGGGACATCCACAAAGGACTGAGCTGAGGAAGAAACAATGAGATATTACCGGTTACTGGGTAATAAACTCAAAGAGAGACATGTTATCAAAACACTAGGTACTGGGTGAGAGAACAACACTCTCAAGGAGAAAGAATATCTAAGACCGGTATAAGGGTGAGAGATATCAATCATCCAAAACATCTGAGGAGGACCCAAAAGACACATTTAAACTCAGAAAAAATCTAACTCCACAGGGGACAAAAAGTCATAATAGGGAGCAGAAGGAAGGAACACCAGGGATACCGGTTACTGGGCATATAATAGGTGATCAACTAGGCGTGAATTGGGAACAAATCCAAGACACTCATCATCCGAAAGGAGGGCTGAAAAAGCAAACTCGACTTACAGGATGGATATTCGATTCCACAAGGAAATACGAATCTTACTCAACTGGGGAAGAAAAAGACTCCGACATAAGAGCGCATGAGATATATTATCTATTACCGTCAGAACATAGATAACATACTCGCATGGAAGATTATCGACAACTGGTTACTGTGTTAATAAAGGATAAATTGACCAAAAAGAAAGGACATCGGGATACCGGTTACTGGGTATACAATGATGACCAATCAAAGGGAGAAACAATCATTACCAAATAAGGGTAAATGAAAGATGACTCGCAAGGGGATAAATTGCTTGATAAGAGCAATTATCCAAGAGATATATCATCGATTTCCGGGTGGTATGCTCATAAATGAAGGAATATCAATGTCGGTTACTAGGTAAAGATAACCAACAAAGAGGGGATTACATCTACCGGTTATTGGGTAGAAAACCACAGAAATAGGACTTACAACTACCAGTTACTGGGTAGAAGGCCACAACATCCGCTGGGGAAAAGATGGACAATTGCAGATTACTGAGCAATTGAACAACTAAACCACAGGGAACTGCAGGGGAATAACAGGAAAAGAGTCAATCTAGAAACAAACTAGAGAGACACAATCAAACAAGACTCAACCCGATGAGGATATAACTCATGGGAGTAGTTCCATCCCAATACACGATTGGGGAGGAAACTGAAAAAATAATCATCCACGAGGACATAACTCAGTAGGGAAGAAAGAAGGAAAGATAGACACTTTCTGTCTACGGGGCTGACTCTAAATGGAGAGATCAGACACAAACATCTGCTTGGGGAAGAATATTTCACCAATAACAGGAGATAACAAGCAAAGATATAGCAAAGTATGCAACATGAATATCTGAATGCTATAATTATGCATGTATATGTGTGGTTTATGTATGATTAATGCTGACAGACAGACATATCTAACACAAACAGGTTCGAGAGCCACGAACGGACATCCGATATGACATCTCAAAAGAGAAAGGCCAGGAGACACCAATCACCGTTGGGGATAGGCAAAGTTACAACTTCCAACTGTCGGGGATTTTCCAACAATTCTCGGGAACAGGCGGCTGATGATCGATAAGATCCACCGTAGAAGAAACTCTACTGGGGAACTTATCAAGGGATGATGTGAAACTCTGTGAGGAACAACCACCAACCAGGTACATATCAATCAAACATTCCTTTCTAACCACTAGAGAGACATCTCTGCTAAAGGGAGAGGGAACAAATTGCTCCGTCAGGGAAGGATATAACACATCTTCCTCATCACCATCCAATACTGGAAGAGATCTTCAACCGCGGAGGGGATACAAATTATCAAGCTTAAATCAGGCAACCCTACTGGGGATGGACTGCAAGCAACCCTACTGGGGATAAACTACCAATATTCCGGAGGAAATGTTATGGCTGAGGGAAACGGAAACGAATCCTTCATCAACTCGTGCCATGATGGGGATAAAAGGGAAACAAGCCCTTCACCGACTGCTCTAGACGACTTCATGCTGAGGAAACAACTTATTTGGAAAGGCAGCTATGCAGGGAACACATGCTTACTCCGCTGGAGACTTCTAATCATACCAGGGAAAGACAAACTTCCTCGTGAATAGATAGCATATCAACTTTTATCAATCTATAAGGGCTTTTAGGTCAGTCCACACAAGGGATGACAACCATATAATTGATAAAACACAAATGCGAGTGCCTGATATAGAGGTATACACATCTCTAAAAGATCGAGGCCAAAACTCCAGACTCTCTAAGAAATTGATAATGCATCACTCTTCTCTGCGCTCGCTGGGGAGAGCACTTGAAAGCTGATGAAGAGGATATAAGAATGCTAGAAAATGAACAAATGTCTTACCTTTTGGAAATCATACTATCCTTGGGAGAGCACTGAAGACATTCCATTTATCCTTTTTAGTCTTTGTGAATGTTCACTTTGTTTAAAAACAGTTTTATAAAAACTTTATTTCTTTAAAACAGTGATATTTATCAATTAAAACATGCAAACATTTGTTAAACAGAAACAAATAAGAGTGCAAGAATTGGATAAAGGCTCAAGTTTATTTAATAGAATGGTAGTCCGCAAATGGAGAGACTCCATGGATCTTTACAAATTTGAAATTGGTGATATATATTGGAAAAAGGCTATATTGAACATAATGACCATTTCTCCACCAACTCTGAGTCCAATGTATTTGAAGCTTCAGTTGACGATGACTGAGCGAGACTCTTTGACAGATGACAGTTATAGAACAAAGTCTTGTTAGGATGCAGTTACTTGCCAAATCCCTAATTTTTGCCTAGATTGCCCCAGGGTGAGGTACTCAATCTAGCGGGATGTATATATATATTTTTTCACGTCTCTAACTTTTGCCTGGATCGCCCTTTCGGATTTTCAATCCACCGAGACGCTCATTTTTGCCTAAGTCGCCCTTTCGGGTTTTCAACTTAGCGAGCTATTCTATTTTTATTTTTAGGCAAAGTATTTCTTGACTGTATCTGAATTCACAGGACGAGTGAAATCCTCCCCATCCTTAGTTGTAAGCAACAAAGCACCGCCTGAAAAGGATCTCTCAACAACGTATGGACCTTCATAGTTTGGAGTCCACTTGCCCCTGGAATCGGGCGCGAAAGACAAGACTTTCTTGAGCACGAGGTCACCTTCTCTGAACACACGAGGCTTGACCTTTTTATCAAAGGCTTTCTTCATCCTTTGCTGATATAACTGACCATGGCACATGGCAGTTAATCTCTTCTCTTCAATCAAGTTCAATTGGTCATAACGACTTTGAACCCATTCAGCCTCAGTCAACTTGGCATCCATAAAGACTCTCATTGATGGGATCTCAACCTCCACAGGGAGCACAACCTCCATGCCATATACAAGAGAGAAAGGGGTTACCACTATTGAAGTGCGAACAGACGTACGATAGCCATGCAAAGCAAATGGCAGCATCTCATGCCAATCTTTGTACGTAACAACCATCTTCTGAATAATTTTCTTGATGTTCTTGTTAGCAGCTTCAACAACCCCATTCATCTTTGGTCTATAGGGAGAAGAATTATGATGTGCAATCTTGAACTTGCTACACAACTCTTTCATCATCTTGTTGTTCAAGTTAGATCCATTATCAGTAATGATCTTGTCTAGCACACCATATCGGCATATGAGTTGATTCTTGATGAACTTCACAACCACATGTCTGGTTACATTCGCATATGATGCCGCTTCAACCCACATGGTGAAGTAATCCATAGCTACGAGAATAAAACGGTGATCGTTTGATGCCTTTGGCTCTATCATGCCAATCATGTCAATTCCCCACATGGAGAAAGGCCATGGTAAGGAAATAACATTAAGAAGTGTCGGGGGAATATGAATCTTATCCGCATAAACTTGACACTTGTGGCATTTCTTCACATATTTGCAGCAGTCAGACTCCATTGTCAGCCAATAGTAGCCTGCTCTCAACATCTTCTTTTCCATGGTATGTCCATTGGAATGAGTACCAAATAAACCCTCATGGACTTCGGTCATCAACAGGTCTGCTTCGTGTCTATCCACACATCTGAGCAGAACCATGTCAAAATTCCTCTTGTAAAGCACATCACCATTAAGGTAGAAACTACCAAATAGTCTCCTCAAAGTCTTCTTGTGTTCAACAGATGCCCCAGGCCGGTAAGTCTGACTTTGGAGAAAGCACTTGATATCATAATACCATGGCTTATCATCTTTTACTTCCTCAACTGCAAACACATGAGCTGGTCTATCCAAGCGCATCACAGTAATATTGGGAACTTCATTCTAATACTTCACCATAATCATTGAAGCAAGCGTAGCAAGAGCATCTGCCATCCGATTCTCATCTCGAGGAATATGATGGAAGTCAACCTCAGTAAAGAAAGTTGAAATCCTCCTCGCATAATCTCTGTATGGGATGAGGCCAGGCTGATTCGTCTCTTATTCACCCCTAATCTGATTAACAACAAGGGCCGAATCACCATAAACATCAAGATGTTTGATCCTAAGATCAATACACTCTTCCAAACCCATAATACAAGCCTCATACTCCGCCATATTATTAGTGCATTTGAAAGTTAGCCTTGCTGTAAAAGGAAAATGTGTGCCTTGAGGAGTAATAATCACTGCCCAAATACCATTTCCATACTGATTAACAGCACCATCGAATACCATACTCCATCGGGAACCAGGCTCTGGCTCTTCATCGAGCGTAGGCTCATCACAATCTTTCATCTTCAAATACAAAATCTCCTCATCAGGGAAGTCATACTGAACAGACTGATAATCTTCAATTGGTTGATGCGCCAAGTGGTCAGCCAAGATACTACCTTTAATAGCTTTCTGAGCTCGATACTCAATATCATACTCAGATAACATCATCTACCAACGAGTAATCCTCCCAGGTAAAGCAGGCTTCTCAAAGATATACTTGATTGGATCCATTTTGGATATTAACCAAGTCGTATGATTCAACATATACTGGCGTAAGCGCTTAGCGGCCCAAGCCAAGGCACAACATGTCTTCTCAAGCATTAAGTACTGAGACTCACAATCAGTGAACTTCTTACTTAAGTAGTATATCACATACTCTTTCTTCCCTGATTCATCTTGCTGACCCAATACACAACCCATGTAATCATCAAGCACAATCAAATACACAATCAACGGTCTCCCTTCAACAGGCGGACACAGAATCAGAGGTTCAGACAAATACTCTTTGATACTGTCAAAAGCTTTTTGGCAGTCGTCGGTCCAATCATGACGCTGATCTTTTCGGGGGAGCTTGAATATAGGCGCATATGTGGCAGTCATGTGGGATATAAATCTGGAAATGTAATTCAAGCGGCCAAGAAAACCTCAGACTTGCTTCTCGGTTTTGGGCGCAGGCATCTCCTGTATTGCTTTGACCTTGGCAGGATCAACCTCAATACCTCTTTCACTGACAATAAAGCCCAATAACTTGCCGGAATGGACTTCAAATGTACACTTGTTCGGATTCAAGCGGAGCTTATACTTCCTCAAACGCTGGAAAAGCTTCAACAAGTGCTCTACATGTTCAACTTCCGTTTTTGACTTTGCAATCATATCATCAACATACACCTCAATCTCCTTGTGCATCATATCATGAAACAAGGTAGTCATATTGCGTTGATACGTGGCTCCGGCGTTCTTCAAACCGAAGGCATCACTCGATAACATAATGTTCCCTAAGGTGTGATGAATGTTGTCTTCTCCATATCCTCGGGTGCCATTTTAATCTAGTTATAACCGGAAAATCCATCCATAAATGAGAAGACATTGAATTTAGCTATATTGTCTACCAACATATCAATGTGTGGTAGAGGAAAATCATCTTTTGGACTAGCTTTATTCAAGTCACGGTAGTCCACACACATTCTAACTTTTCCATCTTTCTTAGGCACAGGTACAATATTGGCCATCCATTGAGGATATGTAGAAGTCACAAGAAACCCCGCATCAATTTGCTTATGAACTTCTTCTTTAATCTTCACTGCCATATCAGGATGAGTTCTTCTGAGCTTTTGCTTCACAGGCACACACTCAGGCTCCAACGACAAGAAATGTTGCACGATATCAGTATCTAGACCAGGCATGTCTTCATACGACCAGGCAAAGACGTCGACATATTCTCGTAGCAACTCAATCAACCCCTTCTTCACAGACTCTTCAAGGAGTGCCCCAATCTTCACTTCACGAATACAGTCTTCAGACCCTAAGTTGATTGTTTCCAGATTCTCAAGATGCGGCTAAATGATCTTCACCTCGTGCTCAAGCAGACGGGTAATCTCATCAGGAATCTCTTCAAAATCATATTCTTCTGCCTCAAATACAGGGAACTCAAAGTTGGGAGATGGTGTTGGATCATTATGTTCAATGTGTTTGATTAACCTGTATAATGATTTTGGGTATAAAAGAGATTTCAGAATTCAAACAAGGCAAATCATTATGCAGATGAAAAGATTGATTTTATTCTCTTTTTTAGGGTTTTATGGTGATCACCAATTTCATGGAAAAAGAAAAAAGGAAAAATCATTTGGAAAAACAAACATTTAACATGTGATTATTGAATGAATATCATTGTATTAATCAAATTGTGCCAACAATGTCTTCACTTCTCCTTTTGGCATGGGAGAAGGGTTTTCAAAAAAAAAATGAACATATTATGTTGACTTATGGATAACTATTGGAACATCAACAACGACCCAATTATTGCAGATCCCGCCAGGTATGACAAAGTTGCCAAGATCTTCCTCTTCATCATATTCAACAATGGCAGCAACTTCCTGATCTTCCACTGTATGGATGAAACCACCACTCTGAAACAACCCACGCTCATTGGAAACACCAGAAGAATATCCTATGCTAGCTCAGGATTTATTATCTTCCAATTTGATCATTTTCCCTAAACCAGTAGTTGCACCATGCTCAATGGCCAACTTTGCATCGTTGTAGGAGACAAATGAAGAAAGTCCTTTCCTTGAAGGCTCGGTAATAGAAAAAGCTTGGAACAGAGTCCCAACCTCATCCTCAACATCAATATAGGAGAAGGAAGATAAATGACTGACCAAGAGAGCCTTCTCTCCCCCTATCACCACCAACTTCTTGTTTTTCACAAACTTCAACTTTTGGTGTAGGGTGGATGTCACGGCGCCTGCCTCGTGAATCCATGGTCTGCCAAGCAAACAACTTTAAGACGGATGAATATCCATGACCTGGAAAGTGATCTAGAAATCACTAGGTCCAATCTTGATCGGGAGTTATAATTCACCGATCATAGTTTTACGCGATCCATCAAACGCATTAACAACCACTCCACTCTGCCTCATGGGAGGCCTATGGTAAGAAAGTTTGGTCAGAATGGATTTTGGCAACACATTAAGCGATGATCCTGTGTCCACCAACATATTGGATAAGGCATCATCCTTACAGTTCATTGAAATGTGTAAGGCCAAATTGTGGTCTTTTCCCTCCTCGGGAAGATTAGCATCACAGAAGCTCAAGTTGTTGCAAGCGGTTATATTTGCAACAATGCTATCAAACTGCTCAATGGTGACATCATGGTCCACGTATGCCACGTTCAACACCCTCTTCCAAGCCTCGCGGTGTGGCTCAGAATTCATCAACAAAGATAACACATATATCTTTGATGGAGTTTGTAGTAGCTGATTAACAACATTGTATTCATTCCTCTTGATGAGCCTCAACATCTCATCACCATCCTCTTTTAACATGCCAGACTGACCAGCTAGGATATGAGTGTTATTGTTCTTACAAGCAACAGGGTCAACAACAGGAACATGATTGTTCGAAGAAGAAGTCCCTACGGGACCGACAGGATTAATAGCAGTTCTTCTCACGACATCTTCATGGGGTTTCGACCGCGCCGAGAAAACACGACCGCTACGGGTCACACCACTGACATCAGAAATGCTCACTACATAAGTTGAGGGCAACGACACCTCCTTTCCATCTTCTAGCATCACAACATTGTATCGATAGGGAACAACTTTGTCTGATATATACGGGACAGGGCCCGCTGGCTTAATCACAAGAGCTGGTGATACCTTCTTCTTGCTGCCATCATATTTGACGACAACAGGCTCTGGAATTCTAAATACAGAGGAAATAACATCGACTTCGTCCTCATTACGATTATGAAGTATCTCAATCATTCCCTGATCCAGCATCTCTTGGATGTCCTTTCTAACTTGTCAGCATCCTCTCTCATTGATAGTGCACACCTGGCACCTATCATGGTCATGCTCATAGTGGCTGTGTTCACACAATAGCTTGTGCATCTCGACCAAAGATTTCCTTATGTCATTAATATACAGAACTTTATACTTTCCAGGGCAACCCTGGACCATGTTAACAACAGCCTTCCCATGCTCAGGCAATGGGTTCTTCTTCACATTAGGACCTACGTGCTCGAAAAACAAAATACCACTTCTCACAAGGTCTTGCACCTTTGTCTTCAATGGGTAGCAATTCTCCACGTCATGTCCGGGAGCACCAGAATGATATACACAATGTAGTTCAGGCTTATACCACTACTAAGGATTGGTCCGTACAACAGGAGGATCTCGTGGAGTGATCAACTTTCTATCGATCAAAGAAGGATAAAGCTCATCATATGTCATTGGAATAGGATCAAAAGTGACCCTCTTCCTCTCGTAGTTGCTGGTGCTGGTGTTATTATTATTTTGAGGCTGGTAGGCCTGTTGTTGTTGTTGTTGATGATGAACTTCGCGAAAAGCAGATGCTATATGAGCCACCTGGTGTTGGTTGATGGCAGGACGCATATCCTTCCTCCTCATGGAGGGCCTTCTTTTAATGTGAGAGGACACAACATGTGCCTCTCCCTCCTTCTTCCTTGCAAAGCCTCCATACTTCTTTGCTGAGGAGCTGTCATCTCTAGACAAACGTCCTTCACGGAACCCCTCTTCCAATTTCATCCCTATATTCACCATTTCAATGAAGTCTGAGGGAGCACTGGAAATCATCCTTTCATAATAGAAAGAGCTCAAAGTCTTCAAAAATATCTTTGTCATCTCCTTCTCTTCCAGGGGTGGCACTATCTGAGCTGCCAGCTCTCGCCATCTCTAGGAGTACTCCTTGAAGGTCTCCTTGTCCTTCTGCGACATTGCCCTCAACTGGTCCCTATCCGGAGCCATATCCATATTATATTTATATTGCTTGACGAAGGCCTCGCCAAGATCGTTGAAAGAGCGGATGCTAGCACTCTCCAGCCCCATATACCACCGGAGCGCAGCACCTGATAGACTGTCCTGAAAGTAGTGGATAAGCAGCTGATCATTATCAGTCTATGTTGACATCTTGCGAGCATACATCACAAGATGGATGAGCGGGCATGTGTTTCCCCTGTACTTCTCAAAGTCAGGTACTTTGAATTTTACATGGATCTTTATGTTGGGCACTAGGCACAACTCAACATCACTTTTACCAAATAGGTCCTTACCCCTTAGAGTCTTCAGTTCCTTGCGCAGCTCAAGGAATTGGTCTTTCATCTCATACATCTTTTCATAAACATCCGGGCCTTCAGATGGATCGGAATGATAGATGATGTCTTCAACTCGGGGCAAGGTGTGCACAACGGGAGGTGGCACAAAAAGGACCCTCGGGCACAAAATTAGCGGGCATTCCCCACGGGAACCCGACTGGCATAGACGGAGCGAAATGGGCTGTTGCAGCAGGCACAGTCGAGGTAGCAACCTCAGAAATGACAGTCCTTTGGGGAGGAGTTGCAGGAGTTGGTAAAGCTTAACTCTGGGCGGCCAGAACTGACTCCATCATGGCAGTCAGCCTAGTGATCTCTTCCTTCAATTCCCGGTTCTCTTGCTCTAAATGCTTCATTATCCTGGGATGATTGGCCCTTGTATTATACCGGTACGTCGACTTGTCTTCAAAATAAATGAAGAGCAAAGAGTTAGACCACTGATCAAGAGCTCAAAATAAAATCTGCTTATACATATGATGCATGCAATGTTTGTGCATATGGTTTGTTTTTATTAGAGGAACTTTATGGAGATCTATTTGCAAATATTTGAAAATATTTATCTTTTAAGACATATATGACATATTCATATCAATAATATTTGGAAACTTCTTACACCAATGAAGTAGTACAGTTTTGGTAACCAAATACAATACAAGAGAAAAGGAGAATGAACATCCTATGGAGCTCTAGAAAAACTCGTCCAAAGCTCTCGAGATCGGAAGATAAGTTGCACGAAGCCTCTTCACCTCTCTCTCATAAGCTGCTTCCATATCGACTTTCTCCTTAGCGAGCTGATCATACTTCCTTTTCCATAACCTAGATGACTGAGGAAGAAGAGAAGTAACCACATCATCAGGCTCATCAATAACCTAATGCTCTAGAAATTCTATCACTGCATCCTTATCCTTGAGCTGCTGAAGAAGTTCCTCTCGCTCACGAATCCATGCACGCGACCGGTCTTCATCTCTCAACTCCTCTACTCCTTGGTTAGGGAGGGTTGAAGGCCCAACCATAACCATAGGGGTATGTCTTGGATAATCATATGGCATACGGTACTCAAGAGCTCTCTTCCTCACCCGAGCGGTGTAGGGTTCCAAAGCAATACAATTCTTCGGACCAAGCTCTTTCCTTCCCTTCCTATGAACTTTGCGCCAGGCGCAGACCATCCTATCCTTCAAGTTCTGGGGATCTTTACCCTCTTGAAAGAACACACCTTCCAACAGAATGTTGTTAGGTTTATCCTTTATGGGGAACCCAATATGACGGCGAGCCAAAACAGGGTTGTAGTTAATTCCACCACATGTACCAAGAAGAGGTACATTGGAGAATTCACCACAAGAATCAATAATCTGAACGCCATCATACATACGGTTATACCAAAAGATATCATCAATAGTGAGAGACATAAGTCTCATAGACCACCGTAGACATCCCTTGTTCTCCTTGAAGGCGAGCGTCTGAGGCAAGTGCTAAATAAACCACTTGTACAATAGAGGCAAACAACACACAATGGAACCGCCACCCTTTGCATTCCTCATATCCAAAGAGAAATAAGTGTCACCCAATAGAGTTGGAACGAGATTAAGAGAAGAGAAAATCCTAATGGCGTTCACATCCACAAAATTGTCGATGTTGGGAAATAAAACTAGCCCATAGATGAGAAGTACAAATATGGCTTCAAAGGCGTCCTCACTCATGGCCTTCCCAAACAAAGTAGCTTGGGCAATGAGAAAATCAGATGGGAGACCTTGAATTCCACCTTTGGTAGTCATATGAGCAACAATGTCAGATACATCTATGTGAAGCATGTCAGCAATCTCTTGAGAAGACGGAACCCTCTCCAAACCAATGAACGACAACTGATCCAAGATAGGTATACCCACATGATAGGCATACTCCTCAAGGGTAGGCAAAAGCTGGAAATCCGGAAAAGTGAAGCATCGATACAGAGGATCATAGAACTGCACCAAGACACTCATCAAGCCTTCATCCACCTGGGTAGAAAGAATAGACAAGAGCTTCCCATGGCGAGCTTTGAACTCCAAAGGCTCTAATACATAAGATGTCAAACTCCTTAACTCTTTCAAGTTGGGTTGTCTGAAACTGTACTTCTTCGTATTCCTTCTTTGCTTATCCATGTCTGAAATTTTGCAAATAAACCTCTTAAGTTCCTTGAAATTTTCATTGTTGATGATATGGATGCAAATTAATGCATGAATACATGGATGCAACAATCACACTCAAGGATCAAGCAAGTCATACCATCCAAAGGTCACGGGATGGCTCAAGTTATCATCAATATCAATCATCCATTTTGGTGGATTATTGTTTACACCTTATCAACACCCAAGTTCCATTGATATTGAGAATATACGAGAACGAATCAACCGCGAATCAAGGGTTTGTTATAAGTCACGAGCATAGAGTCTCGGTTAAGAACCACCCAATGGGAGTGTACTATGGTTAAACCTGACAATCATGTTCTAAAAAGGTTCCCATAATCATCATCTCATCTTTTGGATATTATCGGATAAAACGACTACTCATATTCCAAAAATATTCTCAAGAGAGACTCTTTTGAGTGTAGTATCGCGTAACAATCGTATCAAATCTTACACTTGAACGACCTTCGCACTACGTCCTAAAATAGGCCAAGATGGGCTAGGTATCTAAGGTCCTTGGCTTCTAAGGTTTATATTGGAAAGTGTAATGCCTAACCATGACTACTCGTGTGACATTATTGATCCCAATAAGACCTCCACCAAGTGAATGGGCTTGCAAGTCAACTTGCTAAGGAATAACTCCACACAAGTCAACAAGACTATGCCATTCTCCTATCATAAGTGCACTCGATTTCGGGTATAGAACTCATCTCACAAGAGCCCACCAAGTATACAAGCAAGTATTATATCAAGCAATTCATACATTACAAACAATACAGTCATCCCAAATTTGCACAAAAATATGTCACAAATAAACATAAACATACAACACACACGAGCAAAAAGTAGGCTAAACCCACTAGGAATATAAACTTCCCCAACAGAGTCGCCACTTTTCTGTAGCGGGGTATTCGTTACCTTATGGTTTATTGACTAAACCAAAAGTAAACATACAATTCGAGTCGCCACCGCACTTTTATTTGTCCAAAGGAAAGGCTAAAAAGCGAACAAAAGCCAAGTAAGAAGTTTTATCAAATAAAAAACTAATAAAAATGTCAGAGATCTAGGTAAGGGGGTTGGTTATGAAATGGGAAGGTTTTACGCACCAAAAACATCCTTAGTACTCTAAGGGAACCTCTTTTTGCAAATATGTGTTATAGGTTGGTATTTGTGAAAATATGTGCAAAAGACTGGGGGGATGAGAAGAGAATAGATTATATTTACAATTTTGTTGTTTGAATGGATGAACCCATTGCCTACGTACCATCACAAAGGTAGGATCAAAAGCTCGTAGTTCGGGGTAAAAATTTCAAAGATTGGTGGATTGATTTGTTCAAAAGCCTTAAGCTCTTTTGTTATCAAAGAGAGAAAACTCAACCTAAACCAACAATTACCCATGCAAGGAAGGCTTCAACATGCTAGTGAGGGGTTAACCCTATAATAAGCATGAAAGACTTATAATCCAACCACTAAGGATAAGGTGAGGTTTACATCAACCACTATGATAACTCAAACCTATGACTAATGTTTATGAAAAGGTTTTAATAAACGGTGGCCATTGGAACCACAAAATCAACTTAAAGTGAGTTGTATTTACAAGTTAGATTTATTTACAAAATGAAGTCAAAGTTGGATTAAGATTTATTCATAATGAGTATTAATGAAAATATTTTTAAAGGTCAAAGGCATAAGGCCTAGGTTTCTAATTTGAAACAAAGTCAAAGTTTGCACAAAAAGAGTTTGACTTGGGTTAGGGTGGAGAGAAGAAGAGAAGGGCTAGTCCTAAAGCATACAAAGATAAAGAGAGAAGATAAAACCCTTGGAGTTCCTTTTCTTGAAATCGTAGAGATGATTCAAGATGCTCCTTTCCTTTGGACTTAGCAAACAACAAGCAATCACACAATATTTGGATTCAAGCTCCTAGGATCTCCATTTGGCTTGTCTCTCTTAACTTGGCTACTCATGACAATGGCCTTCTTATTATCTCAAGATGGAATTCCTATCACACAAGAACAAACATCAAAAAGTTCACAACACAATAAGAGGAACGGATAAAAAATAAGTTTGAAAGAGAAGTCCTTTGAAGTCAACTTTGAAATTTAGCATTCTAAAGGCGTGAGGCCTAGTTGCTCTTCAACAAATTTAGCATTCTAAAGGTATGAGGCCTAGTTGCTCTTGAACTCCTTTGAGCATGGCTAAGCCCTAATTCTAAGTCCTTTCTCCTTTTTGCATTAGGTTCACACAAAACAAAAGCAGAACAACCACAAGACAACAATATATTTATATACAATAATGAGCTCAAATGAACAAAAGGAAAATAACATAAACATAAAATATGTGCTCAAGTGAGCAAAATGAAAAGCAATATGAATAAATGAGCAAGAAGTAAATTGCATTAAAGTAAATTGCAAGAAATTAAATGCTCAAATTAAAGTTAGTAATTAGTATGGTTATGTTATTTTGTCATAAGACAATGTAGCGCTATGTTAAGCAATCGTAAGTGGACTAATGTAGTAGTCGCACCTATCTAAGGCCGGTCAATAAAACTATAGGCAAGTTAGAGATCATCACTAGTAAGCCAAGCTCAAAAAACTTGCCATGCCAAAAGAAAAGAGAATGGCCTTGTATGGACTTTAGGTTTTTCGCTTGACCAAGAAGCAACCTATCTTGGACACAAAGCAACTCACTTGATCTTGGATCAAGTTGAGTTTTATTTGGATCAAAAAAGGTTAAACCTCTCATATGTCAAGACCAACCATAAGACATTAACTCATTGGCTAAAATAAAAAGAAATGAGATGAAGATGAAATGAATGAAAAGAGAATTCAAGTGTCAAATACAATTGGTTAAAAGTGAACCATATCATCATCAACCAATGCTAAACAGAAAAGAAATGAAGATTAGAAGTCAACAAGTCAAACATATTTTTTGGTATTTTTGAATTAAAAAATAAATGCAAAAATAAAATGGACAAAATATGGTCAAACCTCAAATTCAATTAAAATCAACTTCAACAAGTCCAATTAAATTCTCATAGGTCTAACATGGTCAAACAAGCTTTGACAAAAATTTTCAACAACTTTTAAAATCAGAAACTATTTTTAAACAATTAAAAACAATAAAAATAACATAATATGAATTAAAATCTCAAATAAATCTCAAATCAATTAAGAAATTGATGAGACTATTTTTCATTGACTTATCATGATCCATATGTGTTAAGAAAATATTTTTGGATTTTTCAGATATCAAAAAGTATTTTAAAATGAATTAAAACTATTAAAAACCAAATAATTCACAAAAAATATTAAATGAAGTCACAAAAATTATTAAAAATCAAAATATGAAACTAGATTTTTCAAGAATTTTTTTGGCATTGGTCTCATATTTTTGTGCCTTAAAATAAAATATTTATGAGTTTTTGAAAATAAAGTGAATTAAATGAAATTAAAACAGAATTGAGAAAAAGAGAAAAAACCAGCGCGTTTGGATCATTTCATTAAATGACGTAGCCATGATCTGAGGGTTCAGAGGCGCGGTTGTAACACCCCGATAAAAATATGATAATTATTTAATTTAAGTTAATAGTATATTTATTAATTTAATTAAATAATTGGAATATTATTTGGATTATTATTATTAGAATATAAAGTTGGAATATATATAAAGAGTTCCAATTGGTAAAAGGGTTTGATACGTGAAAACAGAGAACACGTACGGATTGGGAGAAAAGAGAAGAAACTGAGAAAGGGAGAAGAAGAGGCTAGGGCTCAAGAAGAGAATTCACGATTGTTGAAGGTCAAAGAAGATTTGCCGGATTAACTCAGGTAAGGGGGGTTTATCGTCGTTTAATGGGTATTATGGGTTAACATGTAATGGGTAGTAATAAGCCATTGAATTGACCCTAATTGGGATGATGAATGTTGCAAAGTTGTGATGACCAAATTACGTTAAAAACTGTGATTGAATCTATATGTGGGTGAGTCGTAGTTTTCTGGATGTGTAGCTTTTTACGGAATTGAAATCGGAGGTCCGGAAGTCCTCCGACGGCGAAAAATGCGGGGGATTCTGCATTCTGTTCGTGTTAGCGCAGGAACAGCTTTCTGTCTTGCGTTAACCGGTTAACCCAGGGTGTTAACCGGTTAACACTGTTATGATTTAGAAAAATTAATTTCTGTTCTGCGTTAACCGGTTAACCCAGGGTGTTAACCGGTTAACACTGTTAAAATGTGCCAGGAAGCGTGTTCTGTGTTGCGTTAACCGGTTAACCCAGGGCGTTAACCGGTTAACACTGTTGGAAAAGTGAAAATTTGATAATTAAATATTGTGGACATATTTGATGATTGGCCTATATTGGTGTATGATATAGTAGGGATCATTTCCCGTTGTTTTGAGCAGTATAGGTATTAGTAGAGTGTGCTAATACTGTGATTTATTATTTGGCATGATATGAATATGATTCTGTGATAAATATGCTGGTGGTGTATGATGGTATGCATAATGCTGTGAATGTATCTGTTATGTATGCAATTGTGAATGGACTGTTTATGGCTTAGAGTGTGAGCATATGTCCATTGTGGATTGTTGTTGATGTTTGCATGCTAGGTGATTTAGCGTGCATAGCATAGCCCTTGGGGTGGTAGCTAATTCCCATGGTGAGGAATTAGTGAGTGAGTCACTAGGTCTCAAATGAGTGGGACTAGTGAGCTTGGTAGCCGTATCTGGATTTGATCGGTGAGGTTGAACTATGTGTTCACGAATAGTCGGTACCGCATGCATGGAGTCTCATTGCATAATATATGTATGGCGTATAATATGAATGGATGTATTCCAATATTATACGTGTGTTTTGTGTTGGGTTGAGTATGATTATGATTTTGAGTTGATGTTGCCGTTGCTGAATGTGTGATATGATTAGGGTGATGAAATGTGTTAATTTACTTAGCATTACATGATATTTTATAATGCTTATTATATCGATTGAGGAACTCACCCTTACAACTATGTTTCAGGTAACGAGCAGTGATTGAGTAGAAGCTAGTGCTTGGAGTCTAGTGTAGTTCCTTAGTGGGTCATGCTCTGGTAGATGTAACATCGGGATGGGATGTTTTACTTTGTTTTCATTGTGGTTGTTGAACAGTTTTACATGTAATGTGATTACATGGTTTGCATGATTGATTTGATCTCTATCCGCTGCGTATTGTGCAATGTTTTATTTTGATTAATAAACGAGCATGACAAACTATTTTGGTGAATGGTGTGAAGTGTCAAGTGTGACACCCTTAAATTGCATATCTACTCTGATTTATATTTTGTTGAATTAATTAATTATTGGGGTATTTTAGAAGGGTGTTACATTAGTGGTATCAGAGCATAGTCGATCGAGTCGAGTCGTAATTTTTCTGTTTCCCTGTACGTGATAGGTGTTGTGTAACCCTATCAGTACTTATTGTTTTAGCTTGTTGGGTTTTCAGAATAGAGATGGCTGGAAGAGGTAGAGATGATGCTGCGATTGCTGAGGCTCTGGGTATGCTAGCTGGAGTACTTGGAGGAAATCCGAATGTTGTGGGACTGGGAGCTACTCGTCAACTGAGTGAGTTCCAGAAGAACAATCCTCCAATGTTCAAGGGAGCATACGATCCAGATGGTGCTCAGAAGTGGTTGAAGGAGATCGAGAGGATCTTCCGAGTGACTGAGTGTGCCGATAACCAGAAGGTCAGGTTCGGTACGCATATGCTGTCAGAGGAAGCAGATGATTGGTGGGTTGCTGCCCGCACTGAGTTGGAAGCTGCTGGGAGTGCTGAGATCACTTGAGCGGCATTCAGAGAGAGATTCCTGAGGAAGTACTTTCCGGAGGATGTCAGAGGAAAGAAAGAGATAAAGTTCTTAGAATTGAAGCAGGGCAATCGGTCTGTTACTGAGTATGCTGCTAAGTTCACAGAGCTGTCGAAGTATTACACTCCCTATGATGAGGCTACTGGGGAATTTTCAAAATGTGTGAAGTTTGAGAGCGGGTTATGTCCCGAGATCAAGCAGGCTATTGGGTATCAGCGGATTAGAGTGTTTTCTGACTTGGTTGACTGTTGCAGGATTTTTGAACAGGATACCAAGGCCAGAACGGAGAGCTATCAGTAGAGGGTTGATAGGAAAGGCAAGAATCAGAATGATCGTGGGAAACCGTATGCAGCTGGCAAAGGTTTCTAGAGACAGAGTGGAATGAGGAGACCTAGTGGGGGAGACTCCAGCGCCCCTGCTAAGTGTTATAGATGTGGTCAGGCTGGACATCGTTTCCATGAGTGTACCAGTACTGAAAAGAAGTGTTTCAAGTGTGGAAAAGGTGGACACTTGGCTGCAGAGTGCCGGTTGAAGACTATGACTTGTTTCAACTGTGGAGAGGTGGGTCATATCAGTCCACAGTGTCCTAAGCTGAAGAAAGAGAACCAGTCGGGAGGCAAGGTCTTTGCTTTATCGGGTTCTGAGACTTCTGCAGATGATCGTTTGATCCGAGGTACGTGTTATATTAATGGCTTTCCTCTTGTAGCTATTATTGACACAGGTGCGACTCATTCCTTTATATCTTTGGATTGTGCTGTGAAATTTAAATTAGAGATATCTGAGATGCATGGGAGTATGGTGATTGATACTCCTGCGAAGGGTTCAGTTACTACTACTTCAGTTTGTTTAAATTGTCCCTTGAGTATTTTTGGTAGAGACTTTGGGATGGACCTCGTGTGTCTTCCACTAGTGCAGATTGATGTTATCTTGGGTATGAACTGGTTGGTGTTTAACCGAGTTTATATCAACTGTTTTGATAAGACTGTGATCTTTCCTGAGATTGAGGAAGGAAAAAGTTTGTTTCTATCAGCAAGGTAGGTGAATGAGGCAGTAACAGATGGGGCAGAGTTGTTTATGCTGTTAGCGACTTTGGAGGCTAAAGATAAACTGGTGATTTGCGATCTAGCCGTGGTGTGTGATTTTCCTGATGTGTTTCCTGAAGAAGTGAATGAATTACCGCCAGAGCGTGAAGTTGAGTTCTCGATTGATTTGGTACCTGGTACTAGGCCTATATCGATGGCTCCGTACCGTATGTCTGCTGTTGAGTTAACTGAATTGAAAAGTCAGTTGGATAAGAAATTTATTCGTCCGAGTGTGTCACCGTGGGGCGCACCAGCGTTATTGGTTAAGAAGAAAGAAGGTACTATGAGGTTGTGTGTGGACTACAGGCAACTGAATAAAGTGACGATCAAGAATCGGTATCCTTTGCCGAGGATTGAGGATTTGATGGATCAGTTGGTTGGTGCGAGTGTGTTCAGCAAAATAGATTTGAGATCGGGGTATCATCAGATACGTGTGATAACTGAGGATATTCAGAAGACTGCTTTCAGAACAAGGTATGGACATTATGAGTATTCTGTAATGCCTTTTGGTGTGACTAATGCGCCTGGGGTATTTATGGAGTATATGAATAGGATTTTCCATCCGTACCTGGACAAGTTTGTTGTGGTGTTTATTGACGATATTTTGGTGTATTCGAAATCTGAAGAAGAGCATGCTGAACATTTGAGAGTGGTTTTAGGAGTTCTACGAGAAAAGAAGTTATTTGCTAAACTGTCCAAGTGTGAATTTTGGTTAGAAGAGGTTAGTTTTCTTGGTCATGTGGTTTCCAGAGGTGGTATTGCTGTTGATCCTTCTAAGATAGAAGCGGTATCTAAGTGGGAAGCTCCGAAGTCAGTTTCTGAGATAAGGAGTTTTCTTGGACTTGCAGGTTATTATAGGAAATTCATTGAGGGATTTTCTAAGTTGGCGTTACCGTTGACGATGTTGACTAGAAAGGGGCAAGCGTTTGTTTGGGACTCAAAATGTGAAGAAGGTTTCCAAGAGTTAAAGAGAAGGTTGACTACTGCTCCTATTCTGATATTACCAAGTCCATCGGAACCATTTGAGGTTTATTATGATGCTTCATTGTTGGGTTTGGGTGGTGTTTTGATGCAGAATAAGCAGGTTGTAGCTTATGCTTCGAGACAACTGAAGGTTCATGAGAGGAACTATCCGACACACGATTTAGAGTTGGCAGCTGTGGTATTTGTTCTGAAGTTATGGAGGCATTACTTGTACGGGTCAAGATTTGAGGTTTTCAGTGACCATAAAAGTTTAAAGTATTTGTTTGATCAGAAAGAGCTGAATATGAGACAGAGGAGATGGTTAGAGTTTCTGAAGGATTATGACTTTGGTTTGAATTACCATCCGGGTAAAGCAAACGTAGTGGCTGATGCATTGAGTCGGAAATCATTGCATATGTCTATGTTAATGGTTAAGGAATTGGATTTAATTGAGCAGTTTAGAGACTTGAGTTTGGTGTGTGAGAGTACTCACAATAGTGTTAAATTGGGAATGTTGAAGTTAACGAGTGGTATTCTGGATGAGATTAGAGAGGGTCAGAAATCCGATGTGCTTTTGGTTGATAAGTTGACTCTAGTGAATCAAGGTCAAGGTGGTGAATTCAGAGTTGATGAGAATGGTGTTTTGAAATTTGGTAATCGGGTGTGTATTCCGGATGTTACCGAACTTAAGAAGAGTATTCTTGAGGAAGGACATCGTAGTGGCCTGAGTATTCATCCTGGGGCTACGAAGATGTATCATGATTTGAAAAAGTTATTTTGGTGGCCGGGAATGAAAAGAGAAATTGCGAGTTTTGTTTATTCTTGTTTGACTTGTCAGAAGTCGAAGATTGAGCATCAGAAGTCGTCTGGGATAATGCAACCGTTGGCTATTTCAGAGTGGAAGTGGGATAGTATCAGTATGGATTTTGTTTCTGGTTTACCAAAGACAATTAAGAATTTTGAAGCTATTTGGGTGATTGTTGACAGATTGACAAAATCGGCTCATTTCATTCCGATCAGAATGGATTATCCGTTAGAGAGATTAACTGAGTTGTATATTGAGAAAATTGTAAGTTTGCATGGTATTCCGTCGAGTATTGTTTCGGACAGAGATCCTAGATTTACATTGAAGTTCTTGGAAGGTTTGCAGAGGGCTTTGGGAACTAAGCTGAGATTGAGTTCTGCATATCATCCGCAGACTGATGGTCAGACTGAGAGGACGATTCAGTCACTGGAGGATCTTTTGAGGGCTTGAGTTTTGGAAAAGGGAGGTGCTTGGGATTGTTATTTACCTTTGATTGAGTTTACCTACAACAATAGTTTTCATTCGAGCATTGGTATGGCACCGTTTGAAGCTTTGTATGGTAGGAGATGTCAGACACCTTTATGTTGGTATGAGTCCGGTGAGAGGGCTGTGGTTGGACCGGAGATTGTTCAACAAACTACGGAAAAGATTAAGATGATTCAGGAGAAGATGAGGATTGCTCAGAGTCGTCAGAAGAGTTATCACGACAAGAGGAGGAAGTCACTTGAGTTTCAAGAGGGAGATCATGTGTTTCTTCGTGTTACTCCGATAACTGGGGTTGGTCGAGCTTTGAAGTCGAAGAAGTTGACACCTCGATTTATTGGTCCTTATCAGATTTTGGAGAGGATAGGGGAGGTAGCCTATCGTGTCGCTTTACCGCCGTCACTTGCGAATTTGCATGAGGTTTTTCATGTGTCTCAGTTGAGGAGGTACATTCCTGATCCGTCGCATGTGGTCCAAGTAGATGATGTACAGGTGAGAGATAACCTGACTGTTGAAACATCACCTATGAGGATCGAGGATCGAGAGTTGAAGCAGTTGCGGGGTAAAGAGATTGCTTTGGTAAAGGTAGCTTGGGGAGGACCAGCAGGTGGCAATGTGACTTCGGAACTTGAGAGTCAGATGAAGGAGTCTTATCTAGAGTTATTCGCTTGAGGTATGTTTTCGAGGACGAAAACTCTTTTAGTGGGGGAGAGTTGTAACACCCCAATAAAAATATGATAATTATTTAATTTAAGTTAATAGTATATTTATTAATTTAATTAAATAATTGGAATATTATTTGGATTATTATTATTAGAATATAAAGTTGGAATATATATAAAGAGTTCCAATTGGTAAAAGGGTTTGATACGTGAAAACAGAGAACACGTACGGATTGGGAGAAAAGAGAAGAAACTGAGAAAGGGAGAAGAAGAGGCTAGGGCTCAAGAAGAGAATTCACGATTGTTGAAGGTCAAAGAAGATTTGCCGGATTAACTCAAGTAAGGGGGGTTTATCGTCGTTTAATGGGTATTATGGGTTAACATGTAATGGGTAGTAATAAGCCATTGAATTGACCCTAATTGGGATGATGAATGTTGCAAAGTTGTGATGACCAAATTACGTTAAAAACTGTGATTGAATCTATATGTGGGTGAGTCGTAGTTTTCTGGATGTGTAGCTTTTTACGGAATTGAAATCGGAGGTCCGGAAGTCCTCCGACAGCGAAAAATGCGGGGGATTCTGCATTCTGTTCGTGTTAGCGCAGGAACAGCTTTCTGTCTTGCGTTAACCGGTTAACCCAGGGTGTTAACCGGTTAACACTGTTATGATTTAGAAAAATTAATTTCTGTTCTGCGTTAACCGGTTAACCCAGGGTGTTAACCGGTTCACACTGTTAAAATGTGCCAGGAAGCGTGTTCTGTGTTGCGTTAACCGGTTAACCCAGGGCGTTAACCGGTTAACACTGTTGGAAAAGTGAAAATTTGATAATTAAATATTGTGGACATATTTGATGATTGGCCTATATTGGTGTATGATATAGTAGGGATCATTTCCCGTTGTTTTGAGCAGTATAGGTATTAGTAGAGTGTGCTAATACTGTGATTTATTATTTGGCATGATATGAATATGATTCTGTGATAAATATGCTGGTGATGTATGATGGTATGCATAATGCTGTGAATGTATCTGTTATGTATGCAATTGTGAATGGACTGTTTATGGCTTAGAGTGTGAGCATATGTCCATTGTGGATTGTTGTTGATGTTTGCATGCTAGGTGATTTAGCGTGCATAGCATAGCCCTTGGGGTGGTAGCTAATTCCCATGGTGAGGAATTAGTGAGTGAGTCACTAGGTCTCAAATGAGTGGGACTAGTGAGCTTGGTAGCCGTATCTGGATTTGATCGGTGAGGTTGAACTATGTGTTCACGAATAGTCGGTACCGCATGCATGGAGTCTCATTGCATAATATATGTATGGCGTATAATATGAATGGATGTATTCCAATATTATACGTGTGTTTTGTGTTGGGTTGAGTATGATTATGATTTTGAGTTAATGTTGCCGTTGCTGAATGTGTGATATGATTAGGGTGATGAAATGTGTTAATTTACTTAGCATTACATGATATTTTATAATGCTTATTATATCGATTGAGGAACTCACCCTTACAACTATGTTTCAGGTAACGAGCAGTGATTGAGTAGAAGCTAGTGCTTGGAGTCTAGTGTAGTTCCTTAGTGGGTCATGCTCTGGTAGATGTAACATCGGGACGGGATGTTTTACTTTGTTTTCATTGTGGTTGTTGAACAGTTTTACATGTAATGTGATTACATGGTTTGCATGATTGATTTGATCTCTATCCGCTGCGTATTGTGCAATGTTTTATTTTGATTAATAAATGAGCATGACAAACTATTTTGGTGAATGGTGTGAAGTGTCAAGTGTGACACCCTTAAATTGCATGTCTACTCTGATTTATATTTTGTTGAATTAATTAATTATTGGGGTATTTTAGAAAGGTGTTACAGCGGTCATATGGTATACGTGAGTCAAGCGCATCACACATTGAAATAAAACAAGTCAACCAAATGAAAGGCCAAGATTATAACATTTCAGCCAGATCTAATGGCCATGAAGCTCCCACGTGGGGATGATGGTGGAAACTACCATCTTCTCCGGCCAGACAACTGATTCCGGCCACCACGCGCAGGGATTTAAACTTCAATGAAAATGAAAAAGCAAGGTATCAAAATGAAGCTGGGGTGATGTACTCACCCCTGTAACCATGGATCCTTCTCAATGTTCCTATTTAGACAGAAACAAGAGCTTGAAGATCATGGTGCTTGATTTGAAATGGCACGATTTACAAAATTGAGACCACCACTAGCCTGCCTCATGCTTGAGGACTTCAGAAAATAGTTCAAACCAAAGAAATTCACATCATATAGCAAGATCTAGATCAAGAAAAATTGAGGTTCTACCTCTGAAATGCAGCTTCAAACAACACGATTTCTCCAAGCTTTTGATCCAATCTTACTCTGGAAGTGTGATGATTATGCAAGGTTAAGGAATTAAGACTTGAAGATCAACTAGTGATGTTGAAATTCAAGCTTGAAATTGAAAATGAAAACTGAAATTCCTTTAAGTGAGGGTTTGGTTTTCAATCCAGCAGCGTTTCAGATCTCCTCAGGTTGATTTTTGAATGAGCATGAGCTTCTATTTATAGCTGGAATGGATGCAAGGTGGTGTTTGGCTCGTGTGTATGAAACTTGGATCCTTCATGCATGGGCCTGTACAGGCACGTGCAAAGCCCAAGAATGAATGGAAATGCATGCTGAGATCAAATGTAGTTGAATTGGACGTGCACAAGAGGCTGCACAAGCTTGTATTCCAAGTTATGATGTGAATTGCAAAAATGAGCATAAACATTAAGCTCTTCCAAACTCCCACATGGAATATCCAAAAATGGTCAAGTGAGTAATGGTTGGAAATCTCTTGGAATAAGGAACAAAAGTCATGTTGGGCAAAAATTCATTTGGAGTTTGGAAATTTATGAAAACTGGCTGTGAAGTTTTGGGTACAAAACATGTCTAGGTTCCCTTTGAAAATTTTCAACAAAAGCAACCACTTTCAAGCCCTTCTATTTCAATTATGTAAGCCTCAAATGGAAAAACATCCAACATAAAAGTTGTAGATATTTTCAAGATTACCAATTTAGACTTAAAGTTTGCATCATTTGGACTTTTCATGAGGAAGTTATGGGCACTTGAAGTTGGACATTTTTCAAATTCAATGGCTTAGGTCCAAAGTGACCTATAATGTTTTGTATTATCACATGTGTTTCTTTTAGGATTATGAAATTGTGTCCAACATAACATTTTAAGTAGACATATTAAGATTTCCAATTCATTTGGTCTCACCTCAAAATCATAAAAAATAAGGAAGTTAGGTCCTTGGGAAGTTGAACCAAAATTAGGGTTTCAGTCAAAACGACCTATAATATTTTGAAATGAATGATGACCTTAAAAGTTTCAAATGGATTTTTGATGAAAATGAAAGTTGTTCATATGGTTCTTAAGAACATTTTTACTCTTGGGGTCATCTTCATTTGACAAACACATTACAAGTTGTGTCTCAGTGATCCTCAGTTTAGTCAGATGACTTGACTGGTCAACTTCTCAAGGCCAAACTTCAAATCTTAATGAATGAATGATTGAGGATATATGCATAAAATAATGAATTAAAGAACTTCCCTTGATTTAATTTGATCATAGGTTGAGGTTGCTTCATGAGCAAGGCACAATCAATGCACAGTTGAATTTGGGTTTCCTTGGGAAATAATCCTCAAGCCCTTTGGGTTATCTTGATCAAATTGGAAAATTGAGATACTTGGGTGACATATATGATGATTAGAAGCTTTGTGGACCATTGTAATGCTTTTTCTCATCTTCATCTAGCCACTTCATTGAGCTTAGGATCCTCCTAGGAGCATGGGAGCACATGATCACTTGAGCTTCAAAACAAAAAGAGTTAGTGACATATTTTTGTGCTTTTGGTTAGTAAACAAATAAGAAAAGCAATAATATACAATAAAAGCATGCTTGGTGGTCTCAAACCACTCACACAAGTCCCACCCCTAGGGTTAAGGAGCCAAACATGCTATGATCCTTGAGGCAATGCACTGAGCAATGATATGATGCCATGAGGGATCTTAGGGTCAAAATTAGGGTCTTACAATATCACACCCATTCGAGCAAGAATGATCAAAATGGTTCCCATGGAGTACCATGGATGTTAGGGGTGCTAATACCTTTCCCTTTCATAACCGACTTCCTTACCCAGGATATCTCTTTCCCCCAGGTTTTATCGATGTTTTCCCTTTCCTTCGGAAATAAATAAAGTTCGATGACGACTCTGTTGTATGTTCGAGCGTGCGATATATTCGGGTATATTTCCGCTAGCTTCAGCTGGCGACTTTGCTAGGGGATGTGCTTCTTGGAGCACTTCCTAGTCGCTAAAAGGAGTCAAGCCTAGTTTTGATTTCTTCTCCGTTTGTGTGGGTGTTTACCTTTATGCTTTACTCGCCTTATTTATCACATTCTTTATCACTTTATTGTTTATACTAGATATTATCTGTTATACTCTCTGTTGGGTTGGGATATATTACATGAGAGAAAAGCTTTATACCCAAGCTTGAGTACATACACAGGATAACAATGTGACTAGAGTCGTGTTTGACCTTCGTGGAGATATTTTGCGATTATGGTTGACACGAGACATCACACCTAGAGTAGATCCTTTTGGGAGCATCATTGCCCGACAAGTCATTCATCTAAGGCAATGGTATCTCAAAATGAGTCATTGACTCTATGGACCTTTTAGGACCACCCTTTGAGGATAATACATACCTATGAGGGGGATATGGGTTTTTATGCAGGAAACCATAGACTCTACATACCTTATTCCCATGGACGTCGGACCTTTGATCCTGTATCAGGCAATATACGCAGACTATCCAGATTATTTGTGTTGTTAACCTATGTTATGGCATACCCTAATTGCATTGTTGTACATATGTCGGATCTTTGAGCACAAGTTGATATACCATCAAGGATTTGAATCTATGGATGCTGCATAATTATTTGCATTCCATCCCCAACATATGCACTTATTAATTTGTATTTCATGCATGTTAACTAGAAAACTCACCTTATTTATTCCTCCGTTAGAAAGACAATGATTCAATGACACCGATCACCGGAGAATCATGGAAAAGGATAAGAGCATTGACAAAGCTGACATGGTCGTGGATCTATTCTTGGATAGCATAACAATGGACTTCCCAAATAAAGTTGTGATTTATGAGCAAGTTGAAGACAATATAAAGAAAGATAACGAGCAGAAGGTGGCTGCAGGAATTCTGCCACTTCCTCCTCAAGAATAGCATTTACCGTCATATCAGAGGCCTGCTCAAAGCAACCAAAAACTGAAGCAGAAGCAAATCAGTCAGAAGAACAATGATCAGGAAGGGAGACATCCTCATAACGATCAAATTCCTATGAGTTATGCATATTTTCTACCTATATTGGTTAATGCTGGGAAATTGTGCCTAAACAGATCGAGCTTGCTAGGTTCCCATACAACCGTAAGCATGATCCTTATGCCACGTGTGGATAACATGTTGGATACGTAGGGAACTCTGCAAAAACTTGTCATGTTCTCAAGGCTAGAGTTCAAGAGCTCATTAATCAGAAAATTTTGAGCTTTACGCCTGTAACTACTGAGGCGCCTATTGAGAAGAGGTTTGAATACAAGGGTCCTCCAATTCATGTGCAAGTTCCTCCACCCGTGGTCCAACCTATTCTGTAGTATCAGAATCAAAGATATCACTCTGGAATGCCTTTGGCCTATCCTAGGGCATCATCTTCTACTACTGTTGCACCTCAGTGCGCCTATACCGGGGTGTAAGACCCCAATTTTGACCCTAAGATCCCTCATGCCATCTCATCATTTGCATTGGCTTTGGGATCACACCTTGGTATCCCCCTTACCCCTCATTCATTGGGCTTGTATTGGGAGAGATCACCAAGCACATTTTTATTGTATCATATTTTATTTTATTTTGTTTACTAACCAAAATACCAAAAATATATCCATGTATAACTTTGTTTGTTTTGTAGGTAGTGTGTGCATCCACTAATATCCTATCAAGCTCACAACTAGGGTTTGAGACCCTCAATGTAAGGAAACCAATCAAGGAATGGTTAAAAATGGTTATAAGCATCATATATGGATCCCCATGATCTTCATTTATCATTTTATCAAGAATTTATCAAGAGTTTGAAGCTTGTTTGCCTTGGAAACCCTAATTCATCTAGGTATCTTGTGTGACTTCCTCAACAAGTTTATTCAACAATTGGTCAAATATATCAAGGTATACTTCATTATGCATCACATAATGCATATATGATCCTCCATGAGTCCAAAATATCAAGAGAATTTCAAGTTTCCAAGTTGGTTCAAGGTGGTTGACCAGAGAAAGTCAACTAGTCAAAACAGGGGTTCCCTAGACCCTATCTCCTACAATGTTTGTCATATGAAAATGATTCCAAGATAAAATTTACTATTTTTTACATTCCAAACAACTTTCATGTTGACGTCAAGAGTTAGTTTTGCTTGGAAAGTCATTTTTTATGGTGAAAGATTATAGGTCATTTTGTCAGTGCCCTAGTTAGGAGGTTAGCTTCCAAGAACCATAACTTGCTCAATTTTTATGAGATAAAGGCCATCCAAGTTTCATGATCAATTTCAAGACGTCCTCTCCAACTTTGATTCTTTGATAAATGTCAAATTCAACTTGCAAGAGCATGTGCCAAGAGGAAACGTTATAGGTCATTTTGGGCCACCATCATTGAAAAGCAATTTTCCTCAACTTCTAAAATGCACAAATACATCATGCCAAATCCAAATGATGTCAAATTTATGACCAAATAAAATGAGATGAAAGAGATACAACTTTGACAAAGGAACTTTTTCCATTTGAAGCTCATAGCAAAAGTTATTCAAGGTGGAAGAAGTGATCATTTGACCTGGTACTTAGAAAATTTTCAAATATGTTTGATTTCTCAAACTTCCACCTCAAAATTCATCATGATCCAAGCTCCAAATGAAAGTGTTCAAAATAAAATATGTTCCCCTTGATGTCACCTTTCCAAAATGTCCAAGATCACCTCATTTGGACCAAGATCGAGGAACGTGCGCATGGTTCCTTTCATAAGTTTGTTTTGGCAAGATTTGAATTCAAATAACCATTTCCTATTGCATGCTTACATGTTAATGTTTCAGTACTCATTGTGCATGAATTGGAGAAAGATTACATCATGAATTGGGCCTAAATCAATGCCCATGCATCCATGCACCAAAGTTGCTAAATTTGGCAAAATTTCAAAGTGTGTGAAAAACATCTTGCTAGGCTATATATACATGACCATTATGATCAGAATGAGGATCCCTTCTGCCCAAGCTTTGAACCCTTCCATCCCTAGCCTCCATTAAAGGATAAACTTGAAGATTTCACTTGAAATCGAGTTTCAATTCTCCTCCTGTTTTGAGATTGAAACTCCAAGAATTGAAGCCTCTCTTTGTCCCATTTCACTTCCTACAAACTTCTAGAGTCGAGCCAAGCCAAATTGGAAGCAAGATCAAGCTAAATTGAAGCTACTCGAAGGTGATTTTTCTCAAACTTCTCTTCTTCGATTCTCCCTTATTTCTCCACTATTTTGCTTGATTATTGGTTGTCTGAAATCCTACCAATGTAGGAAACAAGACTGAGTTGCTTTGAGGTCAAATTGAAGCAACTCATATCATGAATCTCAATTTTTCAAATCCATGTATCTTTCAATGTACTTGGAATTGGATAAAATGAAGGTCAGATTCAAGCTCCTGAGCATTTTTCCTTTAAAGTCATGTCTTTGTTTTTCATTTCTGTGATGGTTTATGGTGGGCCAGTCCGGTGAGGTCCACCGAACAAGATGACCGGAGCTAGGGCTCCGGTGGTGTGTTGGCATCTTCCAAACCATCAGATCCCTTTGAAATGTTTTAATCCTGACCTTTCCTTTTGATTACCACGCGTGTGATGCATTGACTGAGGCGCATCGTGGATAACACACGCTTGGCCATCAGATCTTCCACCTCAATTAATGAGGGAGATCTGATGACCCTTGTTTTTTTGTATTTTCTGAATTTCCATTTAATCCACTTATTTTATTTAATTCATAGAAATTTCATTTTTAATCCAAAAAATATGAGACTTTCACCAATTTTTTTTAAATATTGTTCTCTTCCATATTCTGAAGTAAAATTATTTTTTGGATTAACTTTGGTATTTTTCATGAATTAAAAGTTTTTGTGCATATTTTTAATTGTTTAAAAATACTTCTGACTTTCTAAAAATCATGAAATTTTTTGTCTAAGGTCCTTTGACCTTGTTTGACCTAGGATAAATCCCTTGGCCATTTATTTGGTGTTTTGAAGGGATTTGAGGTTTTATCCAAATTAAAATGCATTTAAATTCATTTTTAAATTGATTTTTCATTGATTAAATGTTTAAAAATTATGTTGAGTCATTTTTATGGTCTTGTGATGTTTGACTTTCTTTTTGGGCCTTGGTCATGGTTGATTTGACTTTTGTTTGATCAAAACCATTGGATTTAGGGGATTGATGAAATGTACATTTCATCTCCCAAAATGAATGAATGGTATTGATCATATGAATTTCCTCTCATGATCAATTTATGTTTCTATCTCCCCTTCCCTCTTCATCTTCATCCCTATTATTCCCCATTCCCTCATTTGACCAATGAAATCTCTAATGTCTAAATGCTAATTGATTCATCAATGACCTTGTGTCAGATGAATCAGTACAAGTCTGATTGAGATAAGTCCCTCCCATTTTCTTTTAGTGTGTGGTATGTTTTAGGAGTTTGGTTCTTTGTACCAAATCTCTAACATGCATTAACACCTATATTTTTATTGCCCGACCTCAGATAGTTGTGACTTCTACATAAGTCCAATTACGATTGCTTAACATAGAGCTAAATTTGACCCTCAAAGCATAACATTCTAGTAAGTGAGTTTGTAAGTCTCCCATTCTTCATGGTATTGTATGGAGACTTGACCTTTTTTCCTTTCATGAGAGCTAGTGGCGTACTTGTTGAATTATCCAAGTTGGAGCCCTTCTCATGGAAGATGTCTTGGTTTAAGGATTAATACTTGTGAATGAATGGTTGAGTGTTCTTCATAGAATGACTTAAAAAAATTAAAACCCAACACTAACATTTGACTAACCATTGAATAACTCTTATTCATTATGTTTTTACTCTCAAGCCATTTACTTTATTCAATTTAAATTTCAGTCATTTATCATTCATTGCCATTTACATTTCATGCAAATTGTTTATGTTTTAAGTCCTTTTCACTTTGCTCATTTTAGCCATATCTTGTGATTGTATATATTGTTTGTTTGCCTTTGTTTTTGTTTGTGGTCTTAGGACCTTAAAACACCCAATAACAACAAAAACCCTAAAAAAACATTTGGTGGACTGTTGGGACTTGATCTGAGCGTTGGACATAGAATTAGACAACATCCCCTGTGCTAAAGGACTTAGCCAATGCCAACATCTGAGACTGAGCTATCTTTGACACTGACTTTCATCTGATGCAAGACTTGGGATCTCTTTGATTCATCTGCTACTTTGTCTCTATGGTTAAATTATTATTATGATCTATGTCTAATGTTTTGTTCTGAGTTGATCAAGGAATATTTCTGTAGCGATAAATTCATGATCGTCAGGCTATTCACAAGCTAGAGATCAATAAAACCAGAGTCTTCACCGCACTTTTATTATTTCCAAGGGAAAAGGGAAAAATTACAAACAAAACCCAAAAGTAAGAAGTTTTCAAATCAAAACTAATAAAATGTCAGAGATTACAGGTAAGAGGGTTGGTTACACAGAGGGAAGGTGTTAGCACCCAAAGTGTCCTAGGTACTCCTAGGGAGCCTTTTTTTGTGTGCACCATAGAACTGCACCAACACACTAAAGAGTCCTTCAACCACATCAGCAGACAAGATAGATAGAAGCTTCCTATGGCGTTGTTTGAATACCAAGGGATCTAATACAAAAGATGCTTGCTTCCTTAACTCTGTCAAGTCGGGACATCTGAAACTTTACTTGTTAGTGTTCCTTCATACACAATCCATGGTCTGATATTTTTTGCAAATAATACCTCAGTTTCTTGAAATTTTCGTGTGATGAATGTTATGATGCGCATGAATGCATGAATGCAGCAATCACAAATAAGGGATCACACAAAAGGAAAATAATCAAAGGTCAAAGGATGAATCAAGTCATTGTCAAGATCAATCATCCATTTTGGTGGATTATGGTTTACACGTTATGACACCCAAGTTCCGTTGATATTGACAAGACTTGATTGGATTAACCGAGAATCAATGGTTTGTTGCGAGTCACGAGCATAGAGTCTAGGTAAGAACCATCCCAAAGGAGTGAACTAAGGATAAAAACCTGTAGATCATGTTCTAAAAAGTTCCCAGAGTCTTAATTCCATCTATTGGATATTACAGGTTAAGATGACTGACTCATCAACCCATAATATTCTCAAGAGAAACTCGTCTGAGTGTAGTATCGCGTAACAACTGTTATCAAGTCTACACTTGAACAGTTTCCGCACTACATCCTAAATAGGCCAAGAGAGGGTAAATGTTCTACGGTCCTCATCTTCTCAGACACAAATTAGAGATAGTAATGCCTAACCACAAATACTTGTGTGACATTTCCAAATCCAAAAGAGTCTCCACTGAGTAGATGGATCTCAAGCCAACTTGTTAAGGACTACTCCACACAAGTCGAACATGACTATACCATCCTCCTATCTTAATTGCACTCAAGTTTGGGTTAGAACTTATCTCACCACTCAGAGATCACCAAGCACAACAAGCAAATTATATCACACAAACAAATATACATACATCACATATATACAATTATATACACACAAAAAAGTAGGCTAAACCCACTGGAGACTACTCCCCAGCAGAGTCGCCACTTAATTTCTGTAGTGGTAAATTCATGATCGTCAAGCTATTGACAAGCTAGAGATCAATAAAACCAGAGTCGCCACCGCGCTTTTATTATTTCCAAGGAAAAGGGAAAAAGTACGAACAAAACCCAAAAGTAAGAAGTTTTCAAATCAAAACTAATAAAATGTCAGATATTACAGGTAAGGGGGTTGGTTACACAGAGGGAAGGTGTTAGCACCCAAAGTGTCCTAGGTACTCCTAGGGAGCCCTTTTTTGTGTGCATATGTGTTTTGTACGAAAATGATGTTTACAAACAAATAGAGAGAGGGGATGAGAAAAGAATTCATTAATTATATTTTTGTGTTTGACAATACCTTCGGACTTGTGCCTATGTACCAACATAAAAATGAGGGATCAAAACCTCGTAGTTCGTGATACAAATTTCAAAGTGGATGCATTGCTTTTATCAAAAATTAAGTTTGAAAGGCACAAATGCCTAAAAATGGTTTGAATGAGTTAGTTCTTTTTTGGCTTTTGAAAGTTTAGGCCAAGTATAGTTAAGTCTATTTACAAGTTTGATTAAGAAAAGAAGTTTGAAAATGCAATGGCATAAGGCCAAAGTTTCTAGTATGCAAAATGGTCAAAATTTAGGAAAAAAAACAAGTTCAAACAAAGAAGTTTTTAAAAGGAGGGAGCGACTATGAAATTAAAGAGATGGGGGGGGGGGGGGGGGGGGGGATGAAGAGACTAATCCTATGCACAAAATTAAAAGTTAAGAGTTGAAAAGATCTGACCGGTGGGTAGCAATCCAATAGGCAAGAATGCCATATAGAAACCCCAAATTCCTTTGGATATTAGAATCAGGCAACAAACAATGCATACAATATTAACTTGAAGAGAAAGGCATCAAATAAAGATAGCCACATCCAAGCTTTATCCATTCCATGATCTTCTTAAAATTTGCCCATGTAGCAGATGAATTCCATAAATCACAAGTTTAAAATAACAGCTTCACAGTGATCATATTGTAGATGAACTCAAAGGGATCTTGAATGATGCATCAGATGAAGTTTCAAATTACAAGCACTTGGTTTCCCAAAAGTTGGCATTGGCCAAGTCCTTTAGCATAGGATAATTGCCTAGATTCTAAGTCCAATTTGTCCAAGATCAAGCCAACAGTCCACACAAAAGTTTTTTAGGGTTTTTTGTTGCTATTATATACACTAATAGTCAAAGACCACACAAACAAACAAAAGTATACACAAGCAAAATATATCACACAATATGGTCCAAATGGCCAAAGGGAAAATAACATTAACATAAATAATTAGAATAGTATAAATAGTGGCAAATGAATAGAACTTAAAAATTAAAGTGCATTAAGATAAAAGACTTGAAATTAAATGTTAGTTGTTAATGAGTTAGAATTTAGTATTGTTTTTCTTTTGCTTTTCATTCTAAGTCATTCTTTGGAGAACACTCAACCCACTTATCACAAGCATGAATCCTTGAGTCAAGACATCTTCCAAAGGAAGGAAAAAAGGCCAAGTTTCCATACAATACCATGAAAGAGGGGAGACTTACAATCTCACTAACAAGAATGCCATGCCTTTTGTGTCAAAAATTTAGCGCTATGTTAAGCAATCGTAATTGGACTTATGTATAAGTCACAACTATTTGAGGTCGGGCAATAGAATTTTGGTGTTAATGCATATTAGAGACATAGTATAATAGATTATGCTCATGAAACATACCACACACAAAAAGAATATGTAAAAGAGGTGGCCTAATCTCATCCATACTTATGTTGATTTTGCAATCAACTAGCCTTAGGACTTAGAGATATTATAGGCTAAATGAGATGAATGCATAAAGAAGAGGAATGAGATGATGAGGGAGGGGAATTGATCAAAACTCAAATTGGTCAAAGGAGGACTTTTACCAAATTAATATCATCCATTCATTTTGGGAGATGGGATGTACATTCCATCAATCTCCTAAATCCAATGATATTAACTTGACAAAGTCAAATCAACATTGACCAAGGCCCAACAAAAAGAGTCAAACTTATACAAGTCATCACAATAGGTCAACACAATTAATTTACATTTATTCAAACTAAAAAAATACTAAAATAATACATTTAAATTAAATATGGTTTGTCAAATTCCTAAAACCTCATCAAAACACCAAAGAAATGACCATGAGATTTATCATAGGTCAAACAAGGTCAAAGGACCTTGGAGAATTGTTTTTTAGAATTTTTAAAGACTTAAAAGTATTTTTAAACAATTAAAAACAATCACAAAATCAATTAAATCATGAAAAATATTAATAATGATCCAAAAAAACAATTTTAATTCAAAATATGAAAGAGGAAATTATTTGAATTTTTTTGGTGAAACTCTCATATTTTTTGGATCAATATTAAAATTAATATGAATTAATGAAAATAAGCTAATTAAAATAAAAATCAGAAAATAGCAAAAAACGTGGACCACTTGATCTCCCTCATTAATTGAGGTGGCAGATCAAGTGGATCAGCGCGCGCGTTCCATGGTGCACTGCAGTCAACGCGGCACAGGCTTGGTATTTAAAAGCAACACACGTGACTAATACATTTCAAACTCATCTAATGACTCTGAACACTTCCATCTCATCGCCGAAGCCAAAGGTCGGTCATCTTCTCCGATGACCCTGGCCGGATTGGTTCAGTCATCACCACATCATAAATGAAAAAGAAGGACATGATATGAAAGAGAAAATGGTGTAGATCACGAATATCACCTCAATTTTAACTAACTCCACATATATAGAAATATATGAGGAGTTGAATTTTGAGGTGTGTCAACTGAGTTGCTTCGACTTGACCACTAAGCAACTCAATCTTCTTGCCTATATTGGTAGGACTTCAGACAACTAAAGATCCAAGAGAATTGATGAGAATTGAATGAAAATCGAAGAGATGAAGTTTTCTGAAAATTACCTTCAATGCTGTGCAAAACTTGATGTTGCTTGCTTCAAAGACGATCTGATCACACTTGAGATGCTTGCAGGAAGTGATTAGCAAGGGTGCAAGGCTTTGGATCCTGGAGTTTTTGAATCTCCAACAGTTGAGATTCAAACTTAATTTTCAAATTGAAAATTCTCAGGTTTTCCTTTAGAATGAGAGGGTTTGAATTGGGGGGCAAAGCTGGCGCGCAAGGTGTCTTTGAATTGAGCACAAAGGTCATGTATTTATAGCAAGAGGGAGTGATATTTGCACACTTGAAATTTTGTCCAAATTTAGCAATGTGAATGGCACGAGTGCATGGGCATGTACAAGCCTATGAGCCAATGCATTAAGGTCCAAAATCAATCATGTTGAAGTCTGAATGAAGCTTAAATGACAACGCAAGGTGAATTGAAGTTTGTACATTTGATTTCCTCCAATGATGCAGCTTTGTTAAAGCCATGCGCAACCCTAGAAAACCTCATCCAAAATGCATGAACTTGGGTTCTTTAGAAAGATTGGATAAATAGGAACAAGTTTGATGTTGAACACTTTTTCATTTGGAGCTGGGATCATGGTGAATTTTGAGGTGGAAGTTTGGAAATTTCAACATGTTGAATTTTTTTCTAAGTGTCAAGCCATATATCTCAATATTCCACCTTACATAACTTTGTATGTGAGCTTCAAATGAGAAAAGTTTCTTCCTCAAAGTTGTAGATATTTCAAATACATTCAAAATGGTCACCAATTTCATGTCATTTGGATTTATAATGAAAGAGTTATGCATTTTTGAAGTTTCGAAAAACCACTTGTTCAATGGTATAGGTCAAAAATGACCTATAATGTTTCCTCATATCACATGCTCATAAAAGTTGAATTTGCTTCCACTAAAAACATAAAATTTGAATTATACATCTTGAATTTGATTGTGCAACTTGTAAATCTTTCATCTCATAAAAATTGAGCAAGTTATGGCCTTGGGAAGTTGACTTTCAAATTAGGGTTTAGAGAAAATGACCTATAATGTTTCCATATCGAAAATGCTTTTCCAAGCAAAACTAGCTCTAGGTCTCAACATGAAAGTTGTTTGGAATGTCATTTAGAGTATCTTTTATCTTGGAATTATTTTCATATGGTGAAAATTGTATGAGATAGAGTCTAGGGAGACCCAGTTTTGATCAGATGAATTCATATGGCCAACCACCATCAACCAACTTGCTAACTTTCAATTCTCTTGACTTTATTGGCTCATGGTAGATAATATATGCATAAGATGATGAATTTTAAGTGTCCCTTGAAATTTTTTGATCAATTGGTGAGATAGCTTGTTGGAGAAGTTACTCAAGATACCTAGTCAAACTAGGGTTTCCAAGGCAAATCACCCTCAAACTCTTGAAGAAAACTTGATCAATATGACATGTAGGAATCATTGGGACTCATATATGATGCTCATAACCATTCTTGGATCAATTCATGGTTGTGCTCTTTGTCATGAGGGTCTCAAACCCTAGATATGAACTTGATAAATCAATGGTGATCATGCCCTACCTACAAAAGAGTTAGGCAAATAGAAAGACATATTTTTGGTATTTTGGTTAGTAAAAATGATAAAATATAAAGTTGATATAGATAAAACGGAATTTACAGATAAGCACATATGACAGAAGGCAAAAGGCAAAGAGCAAACAACAAAACATAGAAAGCAACAAGCAAAATAGTCTAGGTGCCTAAGGGTTTGGAGGCGGAGGCATCCTTTAGAGTAGTTGGTACATCATGTTCTGAATGTTGACGTTGACAGATTCCTGTTGATCCAGTCTGGCTCGAACTATCTGTTGTTCTTTCTACAGTTCCTCTAGAGTCTTCAAGACCAGAGGGATGAACCTAGAGTTGGAGTGCTCCCCCTAAGTCAGTTCACCAGCTTTGGCTTTGGCAACAACTTCTTTAGCAATGCGAGCTGCTTCTTCAGCGTCGGCTTTAGCTTTTGCCTCAGCCTCAGCAGCAGCAGCATCAATAATAGCCTTTGCTTCAACTTCTCTGATTCTTTGAAGTTCTTCTTGACGCGCTTTCTCTTCAGCTTCCTTCCTTGCCCGTTCCTCAGCTTCTCTGGATAGGCGCTCTTGGAGTCTGATCCTAGCGTCTCTGATGAGGTCGTTGCGGACTTGTTCAGAAAGGCCTTTCATCTTGAAGGCTTTAGAGGTCATCCAACTTATCACTCTGTTCCAGTGGATCCTTACAACAGAGGGATCATCACTGATACCAGAGTTGATAGTCAAAGACTTGGCCTTCTCAATTGAAGACTCTGCAAAAAACTTGATTGCTTCTTCAAGAGTAGGAAGGGTAGTTTCTGGTTCAGTGGCAGAGGCTGGGGAGGGTGAGGAGGGTGAGACGGGCGCACTTAGATTAAGTAAGGGAGTTGTTGGGTCAGGGGAAGTGATGGGTGGTGGTATGTCAGAGTGGGCTGGTTCAGATGGTTGTGGTTCAGAGTGGGTTGGTTCAAATGGTTGTGGTTCAAATGTGGTTGGATTTGGATGTTCCGAAGGTGGGGAAGTGACTTCAGGTTCAGGTTCAGCATGTGATGGCTTTTGAGAGGCCAGAGCACGAGCTTGGAGCTAAGCCAGAGTGGGGGATTGAGGGTTAGATGGTTCAATATTAGAGGAGAGTTCGTAGTAGGGTGGGGATTGAGGAGATGGTGATGATGATGGTGAGGTGGTTTCATTCAACATTTCTGCTTCTGAAGCAGGTAATGTTGTGGTGGCGTGGTTGAATTTCAGAGATGGTGGGTTAGGAGATCTGGTGGTTGAGGGAGGAGTTTCAGCAGAGGTGTATATGGGGGTTGTTTGGGGAAGAGAAGAAGAAATTGGTTTAATTTTGACAGAGGGAGGGAGAGATACAAATTTACCTGGAGAGCCAACCAGAGGAACTGGGGGTCTTGATCCAGAGGATTCTCCCAGCTTATCTTGCTTCAACTTCTTGGACTTCTCAGAGGGCTCTCGCATCCTCTTCACGAGGTTTGGTGGATGCTCAAGTAGCCAGTCCACTGAGAATTCAGAGATATCCACCCCTTGCTTGGCAAGGTCCTATAGATAGTAGGCTATTACCTCTGGAGGGTCAATCTTGGAGAACAGGTAGAGGCCGTTGGGAATCTCCCTCTGATCTTTGAGTGCTTCCCAAGAGGTATCAAGTGTTGGTTTGGCTCTGACTTGATCAATGATTCCCATGCTCTTCAGATTCCGAGCATTCAGAGGTGTTCCAGTGTCAATAGTGACATCTTCCATGAGTCTGAGCTGAATCAGATGGTCCACGAGACCACTCTCAATCAATACATCAGATATCAGTCTCCCTAGAGGGATGTAATTCCTTGTCTTCATGTTGTTTCTGGTGTCTTTAACTGAATCTCTGAGGTACTTGAAGAGGAGTGCAGGTAGACAAAGTTTCAGACCCCTGTGAATGCAGTACAAGATGCACTTCTGATCTGTGTTGATGTAGTCAAAAGAGTTTGAAGCAGGACGATGATGGATGGTGCCTAAGATGATCTTCATCCAGACCCTGAGGTTCTAATGTAGTTCCTTGTTCTTGGAATGCTTGCCTTCAGCACTCTGTTGGAAGATGGTAAGGTTTATTTCCTAGGACAAGTACTTTGCCCTAGGGTTTATGTTGTAGATGCGTCTTCCTCCTGTCTTCTCCATGTTCAGAAGAGAGGAATTAATTTCTCAGTGATGACTATCTTGACTCCTTGAACGTAGGAGACAATGTAGTGATCATCTGAGTATGTGAAACGCTAGAACTCCTTCACCAAATTCGTGTACACAGGGCCATAGAGGCGTTGAAAGTAATTTTCCCACCCTTGCTTTTTCAGTTCATCAGTGAGGTCCAGCCCATTGCGCTTCATGTTTTCGAAATCAACCAAGGTTTCACAAAGAACTTCAAGCTTATCAAAGGGAGTTGCTAGATGAATGTGGGGCTCACGATCAAGAATGTAGGGTTCCCTGTAGATTGGAGTTGAGACGACGCTGGTGGTTGTAGTGGTTTGTTGGCTAGAACTGGGTGCTTGCTCTGTTGAGTTCATTTGTTAGGAGAAGTTGTAAACTGATTGTTGCTGAGAATCCATGAAGAACTGTTGAGGATAATTGTCATACCCCGATTTTGGTCTTGAAAATTTTTCATTTTTCATTTGGCACTTGGCCTAAAGTTCATTTGCATACATTCATGTCTCATACATATGCATACATTCATGTTGACACTTGTTAATCTATAGACCTAAAGCTCAGTGGTCTACAAGGCTAGGGTTTGTGCATGGGTCAAACTCCTAAGGTATGATTTGGCTATTCATCTGGTCATATTGGCTGTGAAACCCTAATCAAGAAAAGAATGATACTATAGTGCCATGTGGCTTGACTTATCATCCTGGGCTTGGTAGAAACCTTGATTCATCCATCATCTGCATGCCTACACGTTTGATGTTTCATCTAATTCAAACATTGCCTAGGCCTTTGATTTAAGTCCGTTGGTATTGGCAGAAGCGCTGACCCATATGTCCTTATTCATTGTGGATTATGCAACAATATATGTTTCATGCCTTGTTTGCAATCCTGTGAAACCCTAATCCATGACTCCCATATGACTTTGGTCAACCAATTGACCAAAGTTAATCATTCCAATTGTGGTTTTTCCAAACTTAATCAATTTCCATAACATTTTTAATTTCTTTTTTTACAAATTTGTCAACTGTTCATTAACAATTTTAAGACACTTTTTTTTCATTTTCTATAAACCATCTTTTTCTCCATCTATTAATTTTCCACAAACCTTTCAACTTTCATTCATTAATCCATTCATGTAGAATTTAATCCAATTTTATTCAAAACATTACATACACATCAAAAGGGTTCGTTTGTTTTTTTTCAAGTGCATTTCCACATTGATCATTTCAAATCCATTTTTGGGAACTTTTCAACTAACATTTGTGAACATTTCAATCAAAACATTTTCAATTGATTTTCAAAGAGAAACTTTCCAAATTGACATTTGTGAAAATTTTAATTAACTTTCTTAAATCCATTCAATTAATACTTTAAGAAAACCTTTGCTAGCATCCAAAATTCTATTTAAAATTCATTCTAACATTTGAGTCTATCATAAACTTAAAACCATTTGATTAAATCCAATAGTTTTCAAAGTCAATCACAAGCTAATTGAATCTCAATTCCATAAAATCCATATTTATTCATGATTATTTCTACATTTAACATTACATCCCATTACACCATACATAACATTCCCCTTTATAATACAATAGGAAAAGAAAAGAAGCTTTAAACTACTTGATGGAGCTTGTAGCCACCATTTCCATGTTGCACTCAAGAGTTTCACCAATGTTGGAACGACATCACCTTGATAACTAACAACAAACCAACTCTTAGCAAATCAAATAGATTCATGGCACATGAAGCCTGCAAGAAAAACCAGTTCACAATTAACCCAAACATCCTAACCAAGCTTCATAAATCCAAACTCACATTCTAACTTAAACCTGGCTGCAATCTAACAGAGCAAAATCCAATCCATAACAGTCCATTAATCCAAAAGATTAGCAATCAATTCCATAAACCATTCAAATATTCTACAACAATTCCATAAACTCAGTTCCCTATACAACTTAGCAGCAATGTAATAATGTACTTAATTCTTGAACTGATATTAACTGAGCTGCAGAACCAAGCAAATTAGTAGCTCCTTACAAACAATGTCTAGTTATCCAAATCCATTTCATTAACCCCATATCTATTAACCTAATTTCAGGATCCAATTTATCGATATCCAAATATCCAAAAATCCATTCAAACCAATTTCAAGCCATACCATACAACACTTCAATACATAACATTCACTTCATTCACAGTCACTAAAATAAAATCATGAATACATAAAATGGAGTCACGAATGCACAAATACTAATTGTCGGCAAGAATCATTGTTGTATTCCACACCACCATGTAAATTAGTAACAAAATAGGTTATTCTCAACGGGGATGATTCACATGAACAATAATTGATCCCTTCATGGACTAATTGATTTTTTTTGTTAAGCATATTCATTGATGTTTCCCTGCACATAAATCTATGTCCTGGCTCATATCAAGTGAAGGTTCAAATACAGTTTGACAAAGAATTCTTCTAATACACATGCCATAAGAATCCTTCAGAATTTTGACTAGTCACCTCTCACTCGAAAATGCTTCAGACAGTAGGCCAAATCGCAAAGACAAGAGGCTGGCAAGGATAGCCTCTCAGCCCCAGGTTCTAAGCTCTAGGTTGGGAAGATCTTAGAGATTCCACGATTTATGTACCTGCCAAGATGAATGCACAAGTTGTAACACATGAAGAAATCCCTCACAAAAGAGAACATATCAAATTTCATTGAAATTCAAACTAATGTACTCTAACAACACCAACTCTAACTGTTAATCTAATTCACTAGCTCACCAGTAGGAGAACTTTTAGTTTTAGTACGAATAATGTTGTAACCTCCCAAGTGTAGTTATACATAAACTCATAATAGAATAAGTTATAGCATACTAACTGCAGCATAACTAATTTCAACTTAATTAACATAACTAACCCACAAAACCTGTATTTAAGCGACATAAATTCAAACGCAGCCACCGTTTCTCGAAGCCAACAGCAAACACCTTCCACGATGCCACCAAGACGGAAATATCAACCTACTCATCCTGCAAAATAAATTCAAAAGAACACTTAATGTGAATCTCGCGATAAGTCGGCAAGGTTCCATAATGCAACTGAATCTCAGCACAATAAACAAATCAACATAACCTGTAGGAACCAAATGCAAAAATCAGCTTAACACCAAGTCACACTTGCTGCTGCACACGATTTTTGCTCATACGTTTCGTTCCTCATTTGTTCCACTGAACCTCAAAGTTACGGGAGTTTTCACTGCAATAAGAATAGGTAAATCAGCAAGGCGGTAAAAACTCAGCAAATACCCCAAAAAGGATTAGGACAAAATTAGAAGCAAGAAAGCGTAGGTTCACATTACGGTTTCTGAATTAACGTCAAATAAGGCAAACCAAAATCTGAGCGCCTTAAAGCACTTCCAGGAGATGCCCGTTTGATCTCCATAAGCCAGCTCAGAATCCTAAGTTGTTGAGTATAAAAGGAGCGAAGCGGAAAGGTTAGAGGGGAGGACGAAAACCCTAATTCTTCAAACGGCGAAAAAACCCTAGAGCTAGAAAATTTGAGCGGCGAAAGAGAAAAACCTTAAAAAGAAAACTTTGAGGCGAAGAAGGAAGATCCAAGCCTCACCGTCGCCGCCGAACCACCGCCGAAGGTGAGCGTTCTTGTTTGACTTTATTTTGAAGCTTTGGTTTTTTCCGCGTTTAGAGTGAGAGTAGGGAGTGCGAGCGATTGAGAGATGACGAGCGATTGAGAGATGACGAGTGATTGAGAGATGACGAGAGGTTGAGGTCGAGAGATTGAGAGAATGGAGGATGTCGTTAGTGAGGAAGACGAACATTTTTTTTGGATCTGATATGCACTCTCTCGCTTCCTGTTCTTTTATTTATTTTTTAAGACACAAGCATTTAAAACTTAATATTGTTTAGTCTTCCCTTGAACCTTTTTATTAATTAGTGTCTGTTAATATATTGTTTTGTGTTCCCCACCCATTAACCTCTCTTTTGGAAACCCAACAGCCAGGCGACTAGGGCTACTTTTTGGATTCCTCCATCGTTTTAATTAGTTGTCCATTAACAGACCACCTCATTTTAGTTTTTTTATTTTAATTTTAATTTTAATCTATTCTGGTTTATATATTCAAATTGTTATTAAGGTAACAAATGACCATAAGTGGCCTAGTGGAGAGAGAGCAATTTCACTCTCTTTAGTGGGAGGGCTTCGATACTTGGGAATAACATATCTTCATATTTCTATTTGTTATGCTTACTATTTCATTTAAATTTTTTATAATTTCTTACTATTTATTTTACTTTTATAGTTTATTTGATTGATTTAATTTAATCGTTAACTAGTTGTTTAGATTTTAAATGTTTAGTTTTTTTTTTAGATTTTCTTAATTATTGACTTTTTTTTTTGATATGGGATTTTGTACGGTTAATTGGTTTCCATGTGTTAGTTAATTTAATTAGGTTATTTCTACCTATGTTCATACCTTTGTACATGTAAATAATCACTTTCAAATTCACTAAACTTCCGATTTAAATTTCACTAACTTTTCATAGTTTCAACATTTAATTTCATTTCCTCCCATTTGAATCTAGCATTCTGGTGGAAACTCGGTTATATATATATATAATTAATTCAATATATATATAAAATAGTAAAATTAATTTTATCCCTATAATTTTATTTTATTTTTAAACTATCTTTGCAACTCGATTAAATTCTTTCTTTTAAAAAACACGAAAGAAGAGGACCATTCGAATCTTGCATTCCGGTGGGAACCCTCGAATGATCAGTCCTGAGCCTCACGTTTTGGATTAACCGTTCATTCTTTTCTTTCATTCTTAAAAATTAACTTGGACAAAATAAGGGCCGTTGGGATCAAGCATTATGGCGTAACCCTTTGAACATTTGATTCTTATCAAGTGTTCGTTGTCCATTAAATAATTTTCTTAAATAATTCGAATGAAAAAGGACCATTGGAATCTTGCATTCCGGTGGAACCCTGAATTATTGATCTCGAGGCTTATGTCTCGTTCTCATCAAATATTCGTCTTCCAAAATCAAAAATACTTAATTCCTACCTTAACACTTTTTTCAATAAAGATGGAAATGGAACATGGTGTATACCGTGCACTCCTGAGATTAAGATTCAGGGTGGATGCCTTGCCCATCTTAGCTCTCGCCATCTTCTTAAAATTGTCAATGCGGTTTCTTCAAACCCCTTTCTCAATCAAACCTAAAAATACTTAATCTTTATTAAACACTTCTGTCAATAAAGATGGAAATGGAATATGGTGTATACCGTGCACTCCTGAGACTAGGATTCGAGATGGATATCTCGCTCATTCAAGTTCTCGCAATCACTCAAAATACATCCAACCAATCAAACTCTTTTCTCGCTGCCGTGCGATTAATCAAAAACCTTTTTCATAAACGAAAGATATATTTTCTTAAGGTGATGCAAAACCCTATTTCGGGCACGATTGTTGAGTCGAGATAAGTGACGCTTTTCCGAATGTAGATTTGTAAATCCATTCAATGTGTGGTATACGTCCGCTCCTCATCTGTTTTGGGTAAAACAATGTTTTCATCGATTAATACAATATAGCTTTCGCTAAAATCGACCAACAAACAAACATTTTTCTACCCAGAACTACGTAAGCCTTGATTTCTCTATCTGAGATACGTAGGAGCAGGATTTGTAAATCTTGTCAGGCTCACTAATAAAAAACTTAGGTTTAGCCCTTCGTCAAAAATCCAAAAACATTCTCCTCTCTTATATTCTTTCTCTCCCTCATTATAACTTGAGAAGACTAACATAAGCTAACATTCAAAATGAAACTAACTAAACGGTTCCTGTTGAATACAACGGACGTGAGGGGTGCTAATACCTTCCCCTTGCGTAACCGACTCCCGAACCCTGATATTGGTTGCGACGACCATAATCATTGTCATTTTGTCTTGGCTTTTATCGATATTTCCCCTTTCCTTTTTAGGAATAAATAAATTTCGGTGGCGACTTTGTTCAGTCCATCATTGCGAGCGTGCGATTGCGCTTCGCTTAAAGTCGTATCCCCATTTTTCGAGGTGCGACAATAATGATGAATGTTTGAAGAACTTGATGAAGACTGCAGAAATCCTTTGAAGGAGGTGAAGAACTAGGAGAGAGGGTTTTGTGAGGTCGTGAGTGTGAAAGTGTGCAAGTGTAGTTTGTGAAATGAATAAATACACATTTAGGGTGCATGCAAAATGACAGTAGAAAGTTGAGTTTAACAGATAGGAAATTGAATGCAACACGTTAACCAAGTAAGCACGTTTTAGAGGAGAATGATTACAGCCCATGATGAAGTCTAATCCCAAAATCAACATACTGCTCGAGGAGATATCAAGAGTCTCTTTCTTGATTACTGCTAGAAAGCTGTCTAGAAGTTCCAAGGTCAGACGCAAGATGTACCACGTGTTACTTTATCTGATCTTCAGGAATACCAAAGGGTTGGGTCCTGGAGATTTCTAACTCAGATGACTTCTAACTAGTAGTAGCATCAGAGTCAGATACAGAATCCAGGTGTTTACTTCAGAGTCTTATTTTGCTATCTCAGAGGCACATTTCATTCTAGACAATTTTGAATGTTTAGATTTTTCAAGATAAAATAGAATCTATATTCAACAAGGGGTTTGGTAAAAATATAAACCCATTGATGGTCTGTATCAATGAATTTTAATGTTATTACCCCTTTCTGAACATAGTCTCTAATGAAATAATGTTTTAATTCTATGTGCTTAGCTCTGGAATGCAAAATAGGATTCTTACTTAAACAGATGGCGGTAGTATTGTCACGGAAGATAGGAATGTTACTCTCAAAGATCTGAAGATCTTCTAGTTGATTCTTCATCCAGAGCATCTGAGTAGTGCATAGTGATGCTGAAATATATTTTGCTTCTGCAGTGGACAGAGCTATGGTTAATTGCCTTTTGCTGGCCCAGGATATCAAATTCTTTCCCAAGAACTGACAGTTCCCAGATGTACTTTTATGTTCCATTCTTCCCCCTGCGTAACTTCCATCACAGTAACCAAAAAGTCTATACTCTGATGTTTTCTCATACATCAGGCCCATGTTAGGGGTTCCTTTCAGATACCTGAGTATTCTTTTAACAATTGTTAAATGAGATTCTCTAGGATCTGATTGAAATATGGCACAGAGACATACACTAAATAGAATATCAGGGCGTGTAGTAGTCAAATAGAGAAGAAAGCCTATCATACCACGATAAAGCTTTTGACAAACCTTCAAGCTAACTTCTTCTTTTTCTAGAATGCAAGTTGGATGCATAGGTGTCTTAGCAGGTTTGCATTCCGCCATTTCGAATTTCTTCAGAATGTCTTTTTTGTATTTACTTTGATGAACGTAGGTAGCTTTTGAAGCTTGATTGATTTGAATTCCTAGAAAGAACTTTAGTTCTTGCATTAAGCCATTTCAAATTCTGCCTGCATTAGCTCAGAGAATTCTTGACATACAGAAGGATTAGCTGAACCAAAAATAATGTCATCAACATATATCTGGCATATCATGAGGTCATAACTAATGTTTTTACAGAAGAGTGTAGAGTCAACTTTTCCTCTAATAAAGTCATGTCCCAGAAGAAAATTGCTTAGTCTTTCATACCTAGCTCTAGGAGCTTGTTTTAAACCGTATAATGATTTCTTAAGTTTAAAAACATATTCTGGACAATTGGAGTTTTCAAAACCTGGAGGTTGATTGGCACACACTTCTTCTGATATATAACCATTAAGAAATTCACTTTTGACATCCATTTGATATAGTTTGTTTGAGTGATTTACAGCAAATGAAACAAGTAAGTGAATAGATTCTAACCTGGAGATTGGGGCAAAGGTTTCGTTGTAGTCAATGCCTTCTTGTTGACTGTACCCTTGTGCCACCAGTTGAGCTTTATTTCTGAAAAACTTCTCCTTTTTCGTTCAGTTTGTTTCTGAAGACCCATCTGGTTCCAATAATGTGAGTTCCTTTAGGCTTTGGAACAAGATCCCAGACGTCATTCTTTGAGAATTGATCTAGCTCTTCTTTCATAGATAGAACCCAGTCGTCGTCTTGAAGTGCCTCATCACAGGAAGTAGGCTCAATCAGAGATACTAGTCCTAGAGGGATTTCTTCAGGTACCTTGAATGTTGACCTAGTTCAGACAGGTTCATCCTTGTTTCCCAGAATCAAATCTTCAGAGATGTTGGGGCGGCTTCTTGATTTCTTCTGGATAGTTGAGGCTTTAGTTGCATCTGGACTTTGTCTATCAGATACTTCTGGTGCTTTGGTCTTTTCGTCAGAACCTGCAAGAGTAATCTCTAGATCTGCAAGTTTCTCAACTAGCTTTAACTTTTCAAGGTCAAGCTTATCATCAAATCTAACATGAATTGATTCTTCCACAATTTTGGTTTCTGTGTTGTATACTCTGTAGTCTTTAGAGCGTTCTCAGTATCCTAACATAATACCTTTTTGTGCTTTTGAATCAAACTTGTTTAGATGTTCTTTAGTATTCAGAATAAAGCAAGAGCATCCAAAAGGATGAAAATAAGAAATGTTGGGTTTTCTTCCCTTACACAGTTCATAGGGAGTCTTCTCAAGAATAGGTCTTATAGAGATTTTATTCTGAATATAACACGCCGTATTTACTGCTTCAGCCCAAAAGTGCTTAGCCAAATTTTTTTCATTGATCATGGTTCTGACCATCTCTTGGAGTGTCCTATTCTTCCTTTCTACAACTCCATTTTATTGTGGAGTTCTAGGACAGGAGAAATCATGGGATATTCCATTAGAATTGAATAGTTCTTCAAAAAATTTATTTTCAAATTCTCCACCATGATCACTTCTGACTCTAAGGATTTTAGAGTCAAATTCGTTTTGCACTTTGGAACAGAAGCTAGTGAATACAGAGTGAGACTCACTCTTGTGCTTTAGGAATTTTACCCATGTCCAGTGACTAAAATCATCAACAATAACTAGTCCATATTTCTTTCGATTGACTGATGCTATTTTAACAGGTCCAAACAGGTCAATGTGAAGAAATTCCAGAGGCTTAGAGGTGGAAACAATATTTTTCTTTTTAAAAGATGTTTTGGGAAATTTCCCTTTCTGACATGCCTCACATAGAGCATCTGAAGAATACTTCAGCTTGGGTAGACCTCTGACTAACTCGAGTTTATTTAGCTGAGAGAGTTTTCTCATGCTAATGTGGCCCAAGCGTCTATACCATACCCATTGCTCTTCATGAACAGACATCAAACATTTTACATTTTGTTCTTTTAAGTCTGAAAGATTTATTTTGTAAATATTGTTTTTCCTCTTGCTAGTGAATATGACTGTTCCATTGTTCTGATTAATTGCTTTACATGTTTTTTGATTGAAGATTACATCATAGCCGTTATCACTTAATTGACTTATTGATAACAGGTTATGCATTAATCCTTCTACATAGAGAATATCAGATATAGAGGGAAGAGTTCCATTACCAATAGTTTCGGAGCCTCTGATCCTTCCTTTCTGATTTCCTCCGAAACCTACGAAGCCAGCATCTTTAAGTTCCATGCTTTGGAACATATACTTTCTTCCCGTCATGTGTCACGAGCATCCAGAGTCCAGATACCATGATTGGTGTCTTAACTATGCTGCATAAGATATATGCAACATAAACAATCTTATCCTTTGGTACCCAGAATCTTTTGGGTCCTTTATGATTAGTTTTCCCAGAGTTTCTTAGAACTTTGGGTTTTCTAGCATTATCAAAACGTTGTGCTTGTGTATGTGTGTAGTGATAAGAAAACGGAGATTTAGGTTTGTCATTTGTGGAAGATTTATCTTCACTAGGGTCATACCCAATTCCTCTTTTATTATTCTGACTAACTCCATAAATCATGGATGCCATTCTGCTTCTCTCTATCCCATTTTTCAGAAACTTTTGAAACAATTTTTCATATTCATAAATTTATGTGTTCAAAGTTTGTGGAGCTTGAGATAACGCTTCTTCAAGTTTTAAACATTGTTTATTTGTGGAGTCTCTTTCTAATATCAAAGTTCGATTTTCATCTTTTAGTTCTGAAACTGTCATCTCAAGTTTACCACATTCTTCGATGGTTTCTTCAAGAACCTCTTTTACAACCTTAAATTTTTGTTTAAGTTTATGATATAATTTTAGAGTTTCAGAAAGGCATGATTCAAGGTCAGAGCGAGAAAGATCAGAAAATACCTCTTCAGATTCAGGTTCTCCATCTGATGTATTTCTGGAGGTGGTAGCCATTAGTGCAACATTTGCCTGTTCTTCAGAGTCTAATTCTGAGGAATCAGATCCACTGTTGTCCCAGGTGGCCATCAGTCCCTTTTTAGTTCTGAATGAACTTTTCTTGAAATTTTCTCTTCTAGAGCTTTCTTTCTTCAACTTGGGACATTCATTTCTGTAATGACCTATTTCCTTACATTCATAGCATGTTATATCTTTGTTTGACTTACCTCTTGAAGTTGGTTCTGATCGATCCCCCTTGGGTCTTGGTCTTCTGAAGTTATTATTCCTTTTTCTCCAGAGTTGTTTTACTCTTCTGGTTAAAAGGGATAATTCTTCCTCGTCGTCAGAGTCTTCCTTCTCAGAGTCATCACTGTCTTCTTCTTCAGCCTGGAAGGCTTTGTTTCTATCTGGTTTGCGTCTTTCAGATATGGACTTTAGTGCTACAGACTTGATCTTCTTTTGAGGTTCATCTTCCTCCAGTTCTATCTCGTGGCTTATGAGTGAACTGACAAGTTCCTCAAGGCTGATATTGTTATAGTCTTTTGATAACTTTAAAGCTGTGATCACAGGTATCCATTTCTTTGGCAAGCTTCTAACAATCTTTTTGACATGATCCTCAGTTGTATATCCGTTATCCAACACTTTGAGTCCTGGAATTAAAGTTTGAAATCTAGAAAACATTACTTCTACAACTTCATCGTCCTCCATTTTGAAGGCTTCATATTTCTGGATTAGAGCCAAAGCCTTTGTTTCTTTGACTTGAGAATTTCCTTCGTGAGTCATCCTCAAGGAGTCAAGTATTTCTTTAGTTGTTCCCCTGTTGGTGATCTTTTCATATTCATTGTGGGAAATAGCATTGAGTAGTATCGTTATGGCTTTGTGATGGTGTTTGAATTCACGCTTCTGATCATTTGACATTCTACTTCTGGGAGTAGCAACTTCAGCGTCTATCAAAGGTGGTGTGTAGCCAATTGTGACAATATCCCATAAATCAGCGTCGTAGCCCAGAAAGAAACTTTCAATTATGTCTTTCCAATAATCAAATTTTCCTCCATCAAATATTGGAGGTTTAGCATTGTAACTATCTCTTTCATTGGTGTTGGCCATAGTTTTTCTCACGCTGGATCTCTCTACACTGTTAAGTGTTTGATTAGAAAATCAATAACAAAGCCGAAGCTCTGATACCAATTGAAGGTTGAGAAAAATAAGAAAGGGGGTTTTAATTGTTTTGGAAATAAAAACTTTTTCAGAAATCAAACACACACAATAAAAAAAGGAAATGACACAAAATTTTATACTGGTTCGCTTGAAATTCAAAGCTACTCCAGTCCACCCGGCAAGGTGATTTCGCCTTCAAAGAGGACTTAATCCACTAATCTTAAAAGATTACACAACCAAACATCTAAGAGAATAATATCTCATCCCTCTCAAGTATTCCGACTGCGCAAAGTCACTTGAGGAAGCAGTTCAAGCAAGAGTGTAAAGTGCTTCTAACAAAAAGCAAGTATTACAGAATTATAAGAGCAATAACTTTTCACGTAAGAGCAGCAGATCGTGAAAATGAGAGAGGATGAATGATATTTCTTATGTGTCTCAGGTGCATTCTCTTGTGAAGTATTCCGTTCTTTATATAGTCGTTGTGAAGTACCGTTGGAGTGAAGACAAAATATTGGTCATTGAAGAATGATTAATGTCATTACTCTCCTTGTTTCTTTCTAAAACAGTTTTGCACACCTCATTATTTCCTTCTTGAAATACTTTCTTTCCATATTAAGATTCTTTTCGGTTACACGTTTTGGACTGGTGAGTCTACGTCAGAGTCTTGATATATCGGAGTTTTTCTTCAGATGATGATTATGTATGACCCCATCAGAGCTTCTCAATTCTCTAGACTTCTTTAGTATCAGAGTCTGGATTCAATAGTCTTATATCGGAGCTTCTGACTTCTTAAATGTTGCTCTGGTATCTGCGTTAATCAGAATCAAAACCTTCTGGGCGTATCCTTTCTGAGTGGCATCTGATCATCGAATGTTTTATATCTGATGTGATTTTCTATCTGATGTATGGTTAGAGTCCTGCGTAAATGGTCAGAGTCCTGCACACTAAGAAAAAATCTCGTTAGAGTACCATTTTTGTTTCATCCTTTGTTATCATCAAAATCTTATAGATATATTGTAGAACCAACTTTGTTCTTATAGAAACTTCATCTGATACATCATTCAAGATCCCTTTGAGTTCATCTGCAACATGATCATTTATGAAGTTGTTATTTTGAACCCGTGACTTGCGGAATTCATCTATTACATGGGCTAATTTGAAGAAGATCATGGAGTGGCTAAAGCTTGGATGTGGCTATATTTATTTGATGCCTTTGCTCTTCAAGATTGATATAATTGTGCATTTGTGTGTTTCTTGATTCTAAATATCCAAGGGAATTTGGGGTTTCTATATGGCATTATTGCCTATTGGATTGCTACCCATCAGTCAGATCTTTTTAACTCTTAACTTTTAATTTTATGCATAGGATTAGTCTCTTCATATCCTCCCCATTTCTTTAATTTCAAAATCTCTCACTCATTTTTTTAAAAATCTTCTTTGTTTGAACTAGTTTTGTTCTATACTTTGACCATTTTGCAAAAAGATAGAAACTTTGGCCTTATGCCATTGCATTTTCAAACTTCTTTTCTTAAATCAAATTTGTAAATAAACTTAACTATACTTGACCTAAACTTTCGAAAAGCCAAAAAGAACTAACTCATTCAAACCATTTTTAGGCCTTTGTGCCTTTTAAACTTAAATTTTGTTAAAAGAAATACATCCACTTTGAAACTTGTATCACGAACTACGAGGTTTTGATCCCTCATTTTTATGTTGGTACGTAGGCACAAGTCTGAAGGTCTTGTCAAACACAAAAATATAATTAATGAATTCTTTTCTCACCCCCCATTCTATTTGTTTGTAAACATCATTTTATACAGAATACATATGCACACAAAACGAGCTCCCTAGGAGTACCTAAGACACTTTGGGTGCTAACACTTTCCCTTTGTGTAACCTACCCCTTTACCTGTAATCTCTGACATTTTATTAGTTTTGATTTGAAAACTTCTTACTTTTGGGTTTTGTTTGTACTTTTTCCCTTTTCCCTTAGAAACAATAAAAGCGCGGTGGCGACTCTTGTTATTTGATGTCTAGCTTATCCATAACTTGATGATCATGAATTTACCGTTACATGTTCAAAACTACTTCAAAGATCAGGACCATTCGGATGAAGCTACTTGCCATAATCCCTAATTTTTGCGTAGATTGCCCCAAGGCGGGGTACTTAATCTACCGGAATAATTTTCTATTTTATGTCTCTAACTTTTGCCTGGATCGCCCTTTCGGGCTTTCAATCCACCGAGACGCTCATTTTTGCCTAAGTCTCCCTTTCGGGTTTTCAACTTAGCGAGTTGTTCTTTTCCTTTTTTAGGCGAAGTATTTCTTGACTGCATCAGCATTCACAGGACGAGTGAACTCTTCACCATTCATAGTTTGTAAGAATCAATGCAGCACCTAAAAAGGCTATCTTAACAACATATGGGCCTTCATAATTAGGAGTCCATTTGCCTCTAGCATCAGGTTTGAAAGATAAAATCTTCTTGAGCACGAGGTCACCTTCTCGAAACATACGGGGCTTGACCATTTTATCAAAAGCTTTATTCATTCTCTGCTGATATAACTGACCATGACACATGGCAGTCAATCTCTTCTCTTCAATCAAATTGAGTTGATCAAACCTGGTCTGACACCATTCATCTTCTGTCAACTTGGCTTCCATCAAGACACGCAATGACAGGATCTCAACCTCTACAAGGAGCAAAACTTCCATGCCATAAACAAGTCGGTCTGCATGTTTTTTGATTGAACCTCGGGTTTCCGTTGAAACCTTTATTTGGTCTTCAGACCCCCATCACCTTTATTTGGTTGTAACATAGACATGGCATGGTTTCTCACTTTATGAGTTCCTGCAGGTCTTATTGATAGTTGGTACCTTGGAATTGATTTATTTCTCAATCTCCAAGAAGAGTCTCATGACTGATTGTTTTCCTTTTAAGGAATCTGTTTTCATTTTGCATCCCCGTGCGGCGTTTATTTCCTTGTTAGAGATAATCCCCACTCATGATTTATCCTGGCAGATTTCTAATCCCCAGTGAAGTCCCCACATAGTTGATCTTGATTGATGAGATATCCAGTGGAATTTGTCTTCTAACTGATTCCCCATTCAGAGCTTTTCCCATTGTTGTAACGTGAAACCCCCGTGGAATTTCCTCTTTTGATGAAAGAACTCTCAATTCAGACAATATTTGATTCTGAGCAGTATTGTTGTAGACGTCCCTTGTAGGGTTGTCTCCCATTTGATATGGTATTGACCTAAAATCCCCCGCAATGCTGACTTGTTGCTATGAAGTATATATATATATATATATATATATATATATATATATATATATATATATATATATATATATATATATATATATATATATATATATATATATATATCGGCTTGAGATGTTGGATCCTCGACAGATCTCTGTTACCCTCAGCATGTCGGTTGATATCCTCATCAGTGCTTTCGTTCCCCAATGAAGTCGCTAAGCTGTATTTTCTCCTCTCCCAGAAAGTTTGAGCTTTAAGCAAGATCTTTGTCAATCATTGCTTATCCCCAGGAAGTTATTCGTCCTCTCTTGAGAGTCGAGTGTTGAAGTTGGATCTGTTTTAAATCCTCATGATTTCTACTGATATATATTTTCCCCTCCTCTGAGCGTTGAGTCTTCAACAGTTTTTGGTCGGATGCATGTTCTCCATGTCTTTCCCCAACCAGATTTGAGCATTGAATTTGGATTGTTATATCCACAGTCTTCCTTGATGATAAGAGTTATATCCTCTATGATTTGTTTTCATCCCTAGCAGGTTCTCCAGTTGGTGTTCCCATCTTGTTGAGATTAGTCGAGTATCAAGTTGTGATTGTTGGATCTTCATGTTTGTATCCTTTGTGCTCGTTTGTCAGCATAATCATGTACATACTCATGCATATGTATATGCATAATCATAACATCAAATATTTCATTGTGCAATTTTACACGTTGACCCGATTTTTATGATCCCCTGCTTTGGTGATGTCATTTTCCTCATGCAAATGTGGTGTGCATGTCCTCCTTCAATGTAGAGTATCATCCCCTTGAGCAGAAAGAGCTTATCCTTTCTTCTTCCCCACTGAGTTATTTCCTTGTGGATGATTATTATTTATGTTTCCTCCCTAGTTCATTATCTGGATGGTACCACTCCCATTGAGTTATATCCTCATTGGGTTAGGTCTTGTTTGACTATTTCTTTCTAGTTCATACCTAGATAGATCTTTTGGTCCTCCGAGAGTTTATTACCCAGTAACGGGTAATATCCTTCTTGATATGGAGTACTTTACCTGTATTAATTTACCCAGTAAACGGTAAAAGGTAATTTACTTCTTTGATTTCTCCAACGAATTTACTTTCGTTTCTAACAGGTTATCTTTTCGCCAGCAAATTATCATTGCTCAAGTACCTAGTAACTGATAATTATTTATTTGGTCACTTTACTGTTATCTACCCAGTAACTGGTAGTTAACAAAAAATCTCATTTGATTATTTTCCCCGGCAGTTTATCCGTGATATGTTTACCCACTAACCGGTAACAGATATTCTCCCTTTTTGATCTTCTACCCAGTAACAGGTAGTTGTAAATCCTATTTTTGGTCTTCTACCCAGTAACAGGTAGTTGTAAATCCTATTTTTGGTTTTCTACCTAGTAATAGGTAGTTATAAATCCTATTTTTGGTCTTCTACCCAGTAACAGGTAGATATAAATCATATCTTTTGGTTTTCTATCCAATAACATGTAGATGTAAATCCTATCCTTCGGTCTTCTACCCAGTAACAGGTAGATATAAATCCTGTCTTTTGGTCTTCTACCCAGTAAAAGGCAGTTGTAAATCCTATTTTTGGTCTTCTACCCAGTAATTGGTAGATGTAAATCCTATCTTTGAGTATATTGCCCAGTAACGGGTAGTATAACTCTTTCTGGTGGTTAATCACCTTTGTTATACTGGCCAATAACTGGTAGTTGGTGATTCTTCCTCCTTTTCCGCAGCAAGTCATCCTTGATATCTTTACCCAGTAACTGGTAACGGATGTCCCCCTGCCCGAGTGTATTATCTTCCTTTTTAAGCTACCCAGTAACTGGTAGTAAATAATATATATCTTTTACTTCTGCGTTGAAGTTTTTTCTTCCCTAGTTAAGTCCAGATTCGTGTTTCCTTGTGAAATTGAACTTCCTTTGAACGTTTGGGTATTTCAGCTTCGTTCTGATTTACGCCTTTCCCCAACTAATGTTTTAAGTGTTTTGGCATTGTTCCAATTCACTTTTGCTGATTGATTATCCTTCATTTACCAGTTGAGCATTGTGGTGGATAATTTTTCTGCTTATCCCTAGTGGATATTTTCTTGTTGTGTTGTTGGTATCCCGATACATGCAGATTCTTTTTCCCAGTCCGAGTCTTTCCATTGATTTATTTTCATGGAAATTCCCTCGTGTCTCCAACAGTTTTTAAGTCGTAGCCTGGCCTACGCATAGCTTTTTATCCCCAGAGTCTTTGTCCCCTCAGTGAGTTTTCCTTAGGGAATGCATTATGCTCCTGTGGACTTTCAGTTTCTCCGGATTCTTTTCCTTTGTGGCAATATATCCCCCATAAAGATTATATTTTGCATTCATATCATATGCATCATAAGGTCTCTTAGGGACCAATTTTTTCTTCATGTTTTTATTATTTAAGTCCATTCTACCGTGTTTATATGAATCTTTTAACTTTCACATCCCCAAATAGAATGACCTTAAATAGGGGCAGCTGTAAGACCCCAATTTTGACCCCTATGATCCCTCATGCCATCTCATAGCTTTGCATTGGTATTGGGATCCCACCTTGTTATCCTCCTCACCTATCATTCATTGGGTGTGATTTAGGAGAGATAATCGAACATACTTGATTCTATCATACTTTATTTTATTTTTTTACTAACCAAAATACAAAAATATGTCTTGTATATCTTTGTTTCTTTTGTAGGTGGTGTGTCTGTCCATATATGCCTCACCAAGCTTAAAACTAGGGTTTGAGACCCTCAATGCAAGAGATCAAGAAAAAAAAGGTCCACTTTGGTTATAAACATCATATATGGGTCCCCCCATGTTCTTTATTTGTGATTTTGATCAAGAATTCATCAAGAGTTTGAAGCTTGTTTGTCAAGGAAGCCCCAATTCATCTAGGTATCTTGTGTGCCTTCCTCAACAAGTTTCTTAAACATTTAATCAAAGATATCTAGGGATATTTCATTTTACATCATCATAAGAATATATGATCCTCCATGAGCCCCAAATATCAAATGAACTTCAAGTTTGAAAGTTGGTTCAAGGAGGTTGACCAGAAAAGTCAACTAGTTAAATCTAGAGTTTCCTAGACCCTATCTCCTACAATTGTCATCATATAAAAATCATTACAAGATAAACATTACTCTTTATGACATTCCAAACAACTTTCATGTTGACATCAAAATCTAAGTTCGCTTGGAAAGTCATTTCTTATGGTGAAAGATTATAGGTCATTTTGTTTATGCCCTAGATAAGAGGTCAACTTCCAAGAGTCATAACGTCCTCAATTTTTATGATATGAAGATTATCCAAGTTTAATGATTAATTTCAAGATGTCTTCTTCAACTTTTCTTCTTTTAGAAAGATCAAATTCTACTTGCAAAGTCATGTACCATGAGGAAACATTATAGGTCCATTTTGGTCCTCATCATTGAACAAGCAATTTTCCTCAACTTTTAAAATCCATAACTCCATCATCTAAAGTCCAAATGGTGTCAAATTTGTGATCAAATTAAAGATAATTGAAAGGGATACAACTTTGTAGAAGGATACAGGCTCATTTAAAGCTCATATCCAAGGTTATTCAAGGTCGAAAGAGGGTTCATTTGACTTATAACTTAGAAAAATTTCTAAGTATGCTTGATACCTCCATCTTCAAGGCCAGAATTCACCATGTTCCAAGCTTCAAATTGAAAAGGCCCAAACATCAAATTTGTTCCTCATGATGATACCTTTCCAAAGATTCCAAGATCACATCATTTGGATAAGGATGAAGGACTTCTGCATAAGTTATTTCCATAGCTTGTTTTGGCAAAATTCAAACTTCAAACATGGTACAACTTTGCATGGCCTCATGTGATGACCTCAGTAGCATTTTGGCCCGAATTGGAGGGGATTACAATCATAATTTGGGCCTTCACACTCGCCCATGCACCCATGAAACTTGAATTGCTATTTTTGGTTCAAAGTTGGAAAGGTGTGGAAATCAAATGCTTGGCCTATAAATACATCGCCATTGCCTCAGAATGAAAAAAAAACGGGCCCTAACTTTGCTAATTAATCCCATAAACTCAGAATAGAGAAATCCTTGAAGATTTCACTTGAAATCGAGCTCTTGTTCAATTCCAGTTTGTGAACAAGAACTCCAAGGATTAATTGCCATTTTCATTCCATTAAGCTTCTGCAAGTAGGAGGAGGAAAAAGCAGGAGGAATTGCATCAAGAATCGAGCTCAAAAGCTTCTAACAGAAGGTGATTTTTCTCAATTTTCATCTCTTCGATTCTCTCACAACTCTCAATATCTGGACTCAATTTTGTGAGGGATGAAGTCCTACCAATGTAGGCAATGTTCCTGAGTTGTTTTGGACTTGAATAGAAGAAACTCAGGTTAGACACCTCAATTTTCATCTCTACTTTTCTAATTATAGAGTGAGAGATGGAAGAAATGGAGGTGATATTCTTGATCCTTGCATTTTTCTCTTTAAAATGGTATATGATCCATTCATTTTTGTACAATTTCGATCTGGCCAGTCTGGTGAGTCTCATCGGATAAGCTAACCGGAGCTAGGGCTTCGATGGTGTGTTGGCTTGTCCCTCACCCTCAGATCTTCATCCCTTGTTTTAATCTGATCCATTGCTTTTAATTACCAATTGTATGAACACGTTGACTGAGGCATTAGTGGAACGCGCGCTTGAGGCCATCAAATCCGCCACCTCAATTAATGAGGGAGATCTGATGGCTCTTGTTTTTCTGATTTGTTTTAATTTTCCAAAATGATTTTTTAATTAGCATTTTCTTCCAAAATTCATTATAAATTCATTTTTAATCTAAAAATTATGGGACCAACACCAAAAACTCACAAATATTTTCCTCTTACCATTTTTGATTTAAAACTAATTTTTGGATTAAGTTTGATATTTTTGGTGAATTTTGTGATTTTTAACTTGTTTTAATTGATTTTTAATTACTTCTGACTTTTGAAAAATGCCAAAAAAATTAGTCAATGGTCATTTGACCTTGTTTGACCTATGATAAATCCCTTGGCCATTTCTTTGGTGTTTTGAAGGGATTTTAGGTTTTTGATCCTTTAAAACTTATTTTCTTCATTTTTAAAATTGTTTTAAATTGGTTTAATTAATTTAATGCCTTGATGAGCTTTTGTATTGACTTTGTGTTGACCTAACTTCTGTTTGGCCTTGGTATTGGTTGAATTAGACTTTGACTTGGTTAATACCATTGGATTTAGGGGGTTGATGGAGTTTAAACTTCATCCCTCAAAATGAATGAATGGTACTGATCAAGTGAGGTCCATCCCTTGACCAATTTGGGATTCCATTCCTTTTCATTTCTCTATCTTCATCTTATTTCTTCCCCAATCATTTCTTGGCCAATGACTTCTCATGGATCATGTGCTAGTTGATTCATCAATGACCTTGTGTCAGATGAATCAACATAAGCTTGATTGAGATAGGTCTATCCCCTCTTATTTTTGTGTGTGGTATGCTTTAGGAGGTTGGTCTTGTATACCTTGTCTATAGCATGCATTAACACCAATATTATTATTGACCAACCTCAGATAGTTGTGACTTCTACATAAGTCCAATTACGATTGCTTAACATAGTGCTAAATTTGTCCCAAAGATAATAGAATTTTTGTAAGTGAGATTGTAAGTCTCTTATTCCTCATGGTATTGTGTGAAAATTTTGCTCCTTTTTCATATGTGAGAGCTAGTGGCATACTTGTTGATTTCATCCAAGTTGGAGTCCTTCTCATGAATGATGCATAGGTTCATATCTTCATGCTTGTGAGTGGATAGTTAAGTGTTCTCCAAAAAAAGGACTTAAACATCCTTTCTTCATTCACTAACATTCACTAACATTTTACTATATTAGCTTTATTTTAGTGTCATTTACTTCTTGATTTTATTTCTTGTTATTTGCTTTATGCTTTTAATTTAGCATCTCATATCATATTTGCTCTTTGCCCACTTGGGCCTATGTTTATGCTTCAGTCATTTTCACTTTGCTCACTTGAGCCATTGTACTTTTGTGCTTGTTATTTTGTGCTTGTGCTCTTGTTTTGATTGTGGTCTTAGGACCTTAAAACACTTAATAAAAACAAAAAACCTAAAAATATATTGGTGGACTGTTGGATCTCTGTCTGTGACTTGATTTGGACCTATGGACTTAGAGTAGGCAACATTCCTGAGCTATAGAAACAACTTGGCCAATGCCATTATTGTGAGACCAAAACATGGCCAAAGCCATTCATCTGATACAAGCTAGAGAGATTGCCTTGGGTTTATCTGATACACTCTTTCTCTGTGTCTAAGTTGTTATTTTGATCTTATTGTCATTATTTGATGTTTTCTCTTTGAGTATGCTTCAAGGCAATTTTCATCTGATACACATAAAGGACATTGGAGATTGCTGGTTTTGGAGTGCTAGCTTGGATGTTTGTTTATCTTTATTTGATACCATCGGTCTTCTTATTAATTGCTTGGATGACTATGGCTTTGTTGTTTGCTTGATAATCTAAAGGAAATGAGTTTTTATCTAACATTATTCTCTTGTGGATGCTTCCCCATGGCTTAGATCTTTTTAACTCTAAACTTTTAAATCTTGTCTAGGATAGTCCCTTCATCTCCTCCTTCTTCTTTAAGTTCAAAATCTCCCTCGCATTTTCAAAACTTCTTTGCTTTTTGTTTTTTCAACTTAGACTTGTTTTAATGAGTAGAAACCTTGGCCTTATGCCATTGATTTTCAAACTATTTTCTTATCAAACTTGTAAATAGACTTAATCATATTGACTTTATTTTCAAAAAGACTAAGAAGAATCAATGACCTCATCTAATCATTTTGGCCATTTTGTACCTTTTTTTCCTTTTAAAGTTTTAAAAAGAAAGCATTTAGATTTGAGTTATCTTTGGTTGAGATATAATTCTCCCATTCCATGATATGTTGAGTGTAAGATTTTCCATTTATTAGGGGTTAGTGGCATACTTGTTGATTTAATCCAAGTTGGAGCCTTCCCTCTTAAATGTTGTAAAGCCCTCATTATCGGTGGATGTTTGGTTGAGTATTCTACCATAAATAACAAAAGATATTTAAACTTTTGTTAAAATCAATCCACCCACCTTTGAAATTTTTACCATGAACTACGAGGTTTTGATCCCTCATTTTATGTTGGTACTTTACCAAGACATAAAGTCTTATCAAACACAAGAATGTAAATAATGAATTCTTTTCCCCTTCATTCTATTTTTAGACAAACATCTTTTTCAACAAAAACACTTATATACAAAAAGGGCTCCCTAGGAGTACATAGGACACTTTGGATGCTAATACTTTCCCTCTGTGTAACCAACCCCCTTACCTGTAATCTCTGACATTTTATTAGTTTTGATTTGAAAACTTCTTATCTTTGGGTTTTGTTCGTACTTTCTCCCTTTTCCTTTGGAAACAATAAAAGTGCGGTGGCGAATCTGGTTTTATTGATGTTGAGTTAACCAATAGCTCAATGATCATGAATTTACCGCTACACTAAGAAAATTCATATTGAGGCTTAATCCCAACTATTGCACGTTTGGGGTAAGATCCAGCTAACTTCTAGGTTTTATCGTTAACCAACGTGGCATTAAGGTAGATACTGAGAAATTAAAGGCCATACAAGTTATGCCTGTACCCAAAACTGAGAAGGAAGTTCGAGGATTCCTAGGGAGATTGAACTACATAGCTAGGTTCATATCTAACCTTACGGCCACTTGTGAGTTAATATTCAAACTGCTTCGAAAGGATCAAGTTGTCATTTGGAACGACAATTGCCAAAATGCTTTTGAAAAGATAAATGAGTATTTACAAGAACCTCCTATTCTGATGCCTCATGTGCCTGACATACCATTGACTATGTACCTTACTATTCTGGAAGGATCTATGGGGTGTGTCCTCGGCCAACGAGTCGAGACTTGTAGGAAAGAACATGCCATATACTACTTGAGCAAGAAGTTTACCGATTGCGAGAGTAAATACTAAATGCTTGAGAAGATGTGTTATTAACTTGCTTGGGCTACCAAACGCCTAAGGCAATATATGCTCACTTATAAAACATTGTTAATCTCCAAGAGACAGCAACGTTGTCTCTCTAAGTATACAGATGTTCCAAAATGGTACCCATTTGTCCTTGGAGAAGACCTACAACCTCCCTTGTTGCAGCGTTCTCTTGTTCGAAATCAGACATAATTCTCTTTTTATTGGATCTGGTGAAGTACCGATGAGTCGTCGTCTTTCTGAAGAAGAGGAACATGGATATAAGAATTTTTTATTTTTTCGGTTTTCTGGATAAAATTGTATGTATGAATGAATGAGATGTATGCAAAAAAATTAATTTTCCATGAAACCATCAGTTGTAAACTAGTCATTCAATTACAACAACAACACAAATAGAACCATGAATATCCTTTCATTCAAATAGCTGAAAAGCATTAATTAATAAAACTCAGGAGTCTGCTCAATAAGATACAAGAAGTTGGCATCAAATCTAAATACAAAGCAAAGCAATAGATAACACCTAACAAAGTGAGCTATGGAACATGACTAGATCCCCCCAACAATTTCTATAACACAGCCTCCTTCTGATCGAAAAGAACCTGCAGGTGATGACTGTTTCTCTCCTAATATATGGCTTCTTGCTGAAGTTGATCATTCTATTAACGAATTTGGCGTGCTTGACCTTTCAACTCTCGAATCTCCTCAAATTGTTGGTTAAGTTTTGTCTGAAGCTGGGATAAAGAAACCATTAACTTCTTAGTATGACTCTTTTATTCCTTTAGATCCCTCTTGCAACCCTCCAACTATTCACAAAACTTCTTAAGCGGGTCTTGGCAGTTGATCTCCCTCTTGTAAGCTTGATACTAGGCATCGGCTAGTTGTTTCTTCTTGATGAACAAGCTGTCAATAGTCTCATTCAAGGCATCATCGACTTTTCTCCTCTTAAATTACTCCTCTTGGGCTTCCTCTACCGCTTGGGATGTCATAGTTCTTTTTTGGTTGAGGTTAAGCTCCAAGTCTTCCTTCTCTCTTACAAGTCTATCAAGATTAGATTGGAGATCAAAGTTATCTTTCTCTAACCTCTTGATAATCTTCTTAAGAACGTCCTTCTTAGGAATAATAACAATAGAAGGCTTGGATGTCTTAAAGCTCATGGAAGGTTCCCATGGATATGGGAGCTTGATACTCTTAGCTCTGGATTTTACCCACTATGTATATGACTCTATGGTGGTGCAGTTCTGTTTTCCCAGTTCCTTCTTCCCTATACGGTGAACTTTTCCCCAAGCTCGGCGTATCCTCTTCATCATATTTGCATCTTCAACCCCTTCAACTATAAGAACCTCCTCTAACAGCTTGGCTTTGGGCTCTTCCTTCAACTGATAACCCAACTGACGAAGTGAGAGAACCGGGTTGTAATTGATAACTCCACCTCTAGCACTAACAAGAGGACATTTGGGAAATCCCCACATCTATAAATAAGCTCCACCCCATCATATTCATGATAATACCAAACAAAATCCTCAGCATCCAAAGACATTAACCTTTGAGACCACTTTAAAGCTCCAACATTGTCTACAAAAGGTCCTCTTCTCGGAAAGTGAGTTAAGATCCACTTATAGATCAAAGGAATTCAACAGTTAATCGTCCCACCTCGTTTCTGATTTTTCAATGTAAAGAAAAGAAAACATCAGCTAAAAGCGTAGGCAACGTGGTTTTGGAGATGAAAATAGTAACAAAAAATTTGTCAACGAACCCCTCAACATTTGGAAAGAGTACCAAAACATAAATAAGGAGAGAAAACACAACATATAAGGCATCCGAACTTTCACTATTATCAAACAAAGTGGACTTCTCAAAGAGAAACTTTGAAGTAAAACCCTTGACGTTCCCCTTTGTACGAAGATTAGCTTCAACCAGATTCTTCTCAAGATGAGGAGCTTGAGCCACCAAAGCAACCTCTGGAAATCCAACAACACCCAAGTAAGGAACATGGTCTCTGTAAGACCCCAATTTTGGCCATAAGATCCCTCATGGCATCATAACATTGCATTTGCAAAGCCTCAAGGATCATGAGCATCTTGGTTCCCTTTGCCTTTGGGTGGGACCTCTTGTGAGTGGTTTGAGATCACCAAGCATGCTTGAATTGTATATCATTACTTTTCTCATTTTATTTACTAACCAAAAGCACAAAAATATGTCACTAACATTTCTTGTTTGTAGCTTGAGCAATCACAAGGTCTAAAAGCTTCTAGGAGATCCTTTGTGCAATGAAAAGGTCAAGAGGAGATGAAAGCAAGCATGGTAATGGTTCCCAAAGCTCTCATCCATCAAATATGCCTCCCAAGTATCTCAATTCGTCATTTTGATCAAAGCAAGTCAAGGGGATTGAGGTTTGTTTCCCAAGGAAACCCTAATTCATCTGTTCATTAACTGTGCCTTGCTCTTGAAGCAACCTCAACCCAAGATAAAATACAATCAAGGGAAGTTCTTTAGTTCATAATTTCATGCATATTTGAACTTTTTTGAGTTCCCTCAATCATCAATTCATCAAGGTATGAGTTTTGGACTTGAGAAGTTGATCAGTCAATTCATCTTACTATCTTGAAATACACTGAGACCTAAATTTTTATGTGTTGGTTAAATGGAGATTATCCCAAGAGAAAAGATGTTCTTAAGGATAATATGAACAACTTTCATGTTCATCAAAATTTGATTTGAAGCTTGGAAGGTCATCATCCATTCCAAGACATTATAGGTCATTTTGACTGAAACCCTAACTTTAGGTCAACTTCCCAAGCACATAACTCATTCATTTTTCATGATTTTTAGGTGGGACAAAATTAATTGGAAAGATTATTGTGTCCACTTCAAATGATATGTTGAGAAAAATTTTAAAATCTCAAAATAATTACATGTGATAATGCAAAACATTATAGGTCACTTTGGGCCAAATGCATTGAAATGTGAAAAAGTCCAACTTCAAGTGCCCATAACTTCTTCATTAAAAATCCAAATGAATTCAAAATTTAAGTCCAAAGTGATTGTCTTGAAATGATCTACAACTTGCATGTTGAATATTATATCATTTGGAGCTTGCATCACTGAGACAGAAGGGCTTGAACATTGGCTAAATTTGGAAACTTCACATATGCATGTTTTGCACCCTACACTTCAAGCTCAAATTTCACTAATTTCCAAGGCCCAATTGGAATTTTGATCAACATAGAATTTGTTCCTTATGCAACAAGCTTTCTAACCATTACTCATAAGGTAGCATTTGGAGTTTGGAAGCACCATTTTCGAAGACATGAAGAATTAAGTGCATTTTGTGAAATTCAATTCAATTGCCATGCATGAGCTGATTACACTTGATGTACACGTCCATTTGCATTTCACATGAACTCAGCAGGTTGTTTCAGCCTTCATTGGGCCTTCCACATGATCACACAAGCCCATGCAATGCAAAATCCATTTTCCATGCACACGAGTTAGCTCATGCATTCAGCTCTCTCCATCTATAAATACCTTGCCATAGCTCTTCAATTCTCCAACCTGAAGGCGCCTAAAATGCTGCAAGATTGAATCCATAGCCATACCTAAAGGAACAAGTTCATTTTTCTACAAAGATTCAGATCTGAAATTCAATTGCATTTGGTTGAATTTTCAGATCTAAAGTTCCTAGACCTTCATCATTTGATCTATTGAAGTTTCTGTTTGCAAAAGGAACCAAAGAGAGTGACTCAATTCTTCACAATCCAAAGGTTTTGCTCCACTGAATTTTGCTTCGAATCTCATCATACTTTGCTCCATTTGCCTTGATATTGTGTTATCTGAAGTCCTCTCTATAGAGGCATCATTATTGTGTGCTTAATTGTTGAAATCGAGCAAGTTCAGTTGAACACCACCAAACTTCCATCTCTGATTTCTCTCTTAATAGGAATCTAGAGAGGAAGTGAGTGGAATAGGAGTGATGTACATCACTTCACCTTTCGAATGGTGCCTGGATCGTTCATTTTAGTTAGCATTTGAACCTCTGTGTTTTTTGATCTTCGCCGGAGCTCACCAGAGAAGACGGTGGCACTGGCCGCCGTCTTTTTGCCAGATCAAACATGAGCCGTTGGATGCATTTCCCAGTTTATATCACAACCATCAGATCTTATGACTTTTGATAATGCGTCATGTGATTCATTTGACTAAGGACTTTGGTAGGCGCGCGCTGATAGCCCTTGGATGTGCCAGCTCAATTAATGAGTCATCATCCAACGCCTCTCCTTTTTTCATATTTTCTTATTTCTGATTTTATTTTCTTTTATTTCTTTTAATTCCATTTTATTTCTAAAATCCATATCTCTTTTATTAATGGTCAAAAAAATATGGGACCAATTGCATTATTTCTCTTTTAATTTCTAGTTTCTAAAAATGATTTTTAATATTTTTTATTTTATCATTTGCTATTTTTTAATAATTTTCTCTTTTCTGGTTTTTTTTAATTCATTTTAAATAGTTTTTGATATTCAAAAAATACAAAAAATATTTTCTCAACCTCTTTGAATAATGATGGATCTATGAAAAATATTCTCATCAATTTATTAATTGATTTGAGATTTATTTGAGATTTTAGTTTAATTATGTTATTTTTCCTCATTTTTAATTGATTAAAAATAGTTTCTGACCTTTAAATATGCTGAAATTTTTTGTCAAACTTTGTTTAACCTTGTTGAACTTAGGATAATTCACTTGGACTTTTCAAAGTTGATTTGAAGTGAATTTGAAGTTTGACCTTTCTTTAATATTTTAATTCAAGTTTATTTTCAAATATTAAAAATATCAAAAATATTTTGTTTATTTCTTGACTTCCAATCTTCATCCCACTTCTGTTTTTTATGGTTTAACCTTGATCTTCCCTATCTTTGGTTAACATTGATAGATTGGTACATTCCATTTCATCTAATGCACTTTATTTTCTTCATTTCCATTATCTTCTTCTTCTTCTTCTTCTTCTTCTTCTTCTTTTCTTTTGATCAATGAGTTAAAGGTTGTTAAGTTAGCATTGATTAGAGAGAAACTAGGCATTGAGCCTTTAGAGTGCTATAAAAGTCAAAGAGCACATGTTTATGTTAATGCAATTTTCCTTTTACTCACTTGAGCACATAATTGTGTATATATCATTCTGTTTGTGTTTTGTTTTGATTGTTGTGGACCAAATGCAAAGAAATGAACAATTGGACTTAGATTTTAGGGCTTTCCCTATGCAAATTTGGAGTCAAAGAGCAACTAGGCATTGAGCCTTTAGAGTGCTATAAAAGTCAAAGAGCAACTAGGCATTGGGCCTTTAGAGTGCTATAAATGTTGAAGAGAACTTTGAAAGGACCAATTTCTAAACTCCTTCTTGTTCATTCTTTATTTGTTGATAAAACTTTTTGATGTGTGTGTTCTTGTGCTAGGAATCCCAACATTGAGCCAAATTGAGAAACCATTGCCATAAGCTTCTAAGAGAGAGAGATCTAAAAGCCATTGGAAGATTCCTAGGAGCTTATTGTGATTGTGTGCTTGATTGCTCGAGTATTTGCTTATCTTACTTGCATATTCCAAAGGATGGGAGCTACTTGGATCATCAATATGATCTCAAGAGAGGAACTCCATTTGTGGTCTTACTTCTTATCCCTTACCTCTTGTATGATTAGGACTTTAGCCATTCTTCTTCTTCCCTCCACTCTAACCAAAGCCAAAACTTTTGTGCAAACATTTAACACTTGTTTTCAAACATTAGAAACCTAAGCCTTATGCTTTTGATTTTCAAACTTTTCATAACACTTATTTTGAATTGAACCTTTAAGTCAACTTTGACCATACTTTGTACATACCCTTTCATTGGTAAATATAACCCATTCAAATGTCTTATTGTGGTTTCAATGGCCACTTTCTTATCAAAACGTTTCATAACCTTTAGCTATTAGGTTTGAGTTATCCTTGAGGTAGATGTAATACTCACCTATATCCTTAGTGATGGACAATGAGTCTTCCATGCTTATTATAGGGTTAACCCCTCACTAGCATGTTGAAGCTATCCTCACATGGTGGATTTGTGGTTTTGGGTTGAGTTTTCTCCCTTGGATAACAAAAGACCTTAAGGCTTTTGGACCAATCAATTCACCAACTCATTTTCGAGATTTTTACCCCGAACTACAAGGTTTTGATCCTAATCTTTTTAAGATGGTACGTAGGAAATGGGTTCATCCATCCAAACACAAAATGTAAATAAACTTGTACATTCTTTCCTCATCTCTTCAATCATGTTTGCACAAATAAATTTTCACAAAAATACCAACCTTACAACGAATATGAGAAGGGCTCCCTAGGAGTACCTAGGATGTTTGGGATGCTTAAAACCTTCCCATTGCATAACCAACCCCCTTACCCAGATCTCTGACATTTTTACTAGTTTTTGATTCGATAAAACTTTTAGGTTTTTGTTCGCTTTCTAACCATTCCTTTGGATAAATAGAAGTGCGGTGGCGACTCGACTTGTATGGTTTGCCTTGGATTTAGTCAATATCTCTAATGGTAACGAATACCCCGCTACAAAAAAGTGGCGACTCTGTTGGGGATTATTTGTCTAATGGGTTTTGCCTACTTTTCATATTTGTTGTATTGTTGCGTATATTGTTTTGTGACATATTTTTGTGCAATTTGGGATTACTGTATTGTATGTAATGATTGAATTGCTTGAATATTAATTCCTTTTATGGTTGGTGATCTTGGTGAGATGAGTTCTATACCCGAACTCGAGTGCACTTAGGATAGGAGAGTGGCATAGTCTTGTTGACTTGTGTGGAGTTATTTCTTAGCAAGTTGACTTGCAAGCCCATTCACTTGGTGGAGGTCATGTTGGGATCAATAATGTCACACAAGTAGTTGTGGTTAGACATTACTCTTTCCAATATAGACCTTAGAAGCCAAGGACCTTAGTTTACCAAGCCCATCTTGGCCTATTCTTAGGATGTAGTGCGAAAGTATTTCAAGTGTAAGATTTATTACGATTGTTATGCGATACTACACTCATAAGAGTCTCTCTTGAGAATATTTTTGGATTACGAGTAGTCGTTTCTCCGATAATATCCAAAAGATGGGATGATGATTATGCGAACCTCTTGTAGAACATGTTTGGCAGGTTTAAACCCTAGTACACTCCCTTTGGGTGGTTCCTAACCGAGACTCCATGCTCGTGACTTGCAACAAACCCTTGATTCATGGTTGATCCGTTCATGTATCCTTAATATCAATGGAACTTGGGTGTTGATAAGGTGTAAACCATAATCCACCAAAATGGATGATTGATATTAAGGATAACACGAGCCATCCCATGACCTTTGTTTGGTGTGCTTTGCTTGATCCTTGAGTGTGATTGTTGCATCCATGCATCCATGCACCCATTTGCATCCATATCATCAAGACAATAAGAAAATTTTCAAGGAACTTAAGAGGTCTATTTGCAAATTTTCAGACATGGAAAGACAAAGAAGGAATACGAAGAAGTACAGTTTCAGACAACCAAACTTGAAAGAGCTAAGGAATTTAACATCCTATGTATTAGATCCCTTGGGTTTCAAGGCTCGTTTTGGGAAGCTTCTTTCTCTTCTGCCTACTCAAGTGGACGAAGGATTGATGAGTGTATTGGTGCAGTTTTATGATCCCTTGTACCGTTGCTTCACTTTTCCGGATTTCCAACTTTTTCCTACACTTGAGGAGTATGCCTACCTTGTGGGTATACCTATTCTAGACCAGTTGCCATTTAGTGGCTTAGAGAGTATTCCTACTTCTCAGGAGATAGCTGATATGTTGCATATAGATGAAGCTCTGGTTGGTGCTCATATGACTACCAAAGGTGGAATTCAAGGTCTCCCTTCTGAGTTTCTCGTTACTCAAGCTATTATGTATGGGAAGGCCATGAGTGAGGACGCCTTTGAGGCCATATTTGTACTTCTCATCTATGAGCTAGTGTTATTCCCCAACATCGACAAGTTGGTGGATGTGAACGCCATTAGGATTTTCTCTACTCTTAATCCCGTTCCGACTCTGTTGAGTGACACTTATTTTTCTTTGCATATGAGGAATGCAAAGGGTGGTGGTACCATTGTGTGTTGTTTGCCCTATTGTACAAGTGGTTTATTTCGCACTTGCCACAGACGGTCGCCTTCAAGGAGAACAAAGGATGTCTACGTTGGTCCACGAGACTTATGTCTCTCACCAATGATGATATCTTTTGGTACAACCGTGTGTATGATGGTGTGTAGATTATCGACTCTTGTGGTGAATTCTCCAATGTGCCTCTTCTTAGTACATGTGGTGGGATTAACTACAACCCTGTTTTGGCACGTCGTCATCTTGGGTTCCCCCTAAAGGACAAACCCAATAACATTCTGTTAGAGGGTGTGTTCTTTCAGGAGGGTAAAGATCCCCAAGGCTTGAAGGGCAGGATGGTCCGCGCTTGGCGCAAGATCCATAAGAAAGAAAGGAAGGAGCTAGGTCCGAAGAACTGTATCGCCTTGGAGCCTTATACTTCTTGGGTTAGGAGGAGAGCTTCCGAATACCTCATGCCTTACGAGTATCCGAGACCTACACCTTTGGTTGTGGCTGGGCCTTTAACCCTCCCTGACCAAGGAGTAGAGGAGTTGAGAGATGAAGACCGTTCACGTGCTTGGATCCGTGAACGAGAGGAGTTGCTTCAGCAGATCAAGGAGAAGGATGCTTTGATAGAGTTCCTCGAGCATCAGGTTATTGATGATCCTAATGATGCATGGACTTCTATGCTTCCTCAGTCTTCCAAGTTTTGGAAGAGGAAGTACGATCGTCTCGCCAAGGAGAAGGCATATATGGAGGCAGCCTATGAGGAAGAGGTGAAGAGACTTCGTGCATCTTTTCTTCCAGTCTCTCGAGCTTTAGATGATTGTTTCTAGGAATCCATAGGATGATCATTTTCCTTCTCTCTTGAATTATATTTGGTTACCAAAACTGTACTTCTTTGGTGTAAAAATATTTCCAAATATTATTGATGAGATATTTCCATATGTGATAAATGTTTAATATTTCCAACATTCGCAAATAAAACTCTAAAAGTTCCTCTAATAAATAAAAAAAAATCATACGCACAAGCATTGCATGCATCATGTGCATAAGCAGGTTTTGCTCCAGGCTTCTTGTTCTATGGTCTAACTCTGTGTTCTTCATTTATTTTGAAGTCAAGCTGACTCACCGGTACTACACCAGAGCCAACTCATCCAAACTGATGGATCATTTGGAACAAGAGAACCGCAAGCTGAAAGAGGAAGTAGCCAGATTGACTGCCCTGATGGAGTCATTCATTGCTGCCCAGAGCCAGTCTTCTCCGACACCCTCAACTCCTCCCCAGAGGACGGTCATTTCTGAGATCGTGACTTCTACTGTGCCTGCTACAACAGCCCACTTTGCGCTGTCTATGCCAGCCGGATTCTCGTGGGGAATGCCTGCCAATTTTGTGCCAGAGGGTTTTGCTCCTACTCTTGCTGCTTTGCCGGCATCTAGCCCGGTCCTTTCAGTACCACCTCCCGTCATGCACACATTACCAAAAGTTGAAGATACCATCTACCATTCTGAACCATCTGAAGGTCCAGATGTTTATGAGAAGATGGATGACATGAAAGACCAATTCCTTGAGCTTCGCAAGGAACTAAAGACTCTGAGGGGGAAGGACCTTTTTGGTAAAAGTGTTGCTGAGTTGTGCCTTGTGCCCAACATGAAGATCCCTATTAAATTCAAAGTACCTGACTTTGAGAAGTATAAGGGAAACACATGCCCTCTCAGCCATCTTGTGATGTATGCTCGCAAGATGTCGACGCAAACTGATAATGACCAATTGCTCATCCACTATTTCCAGGACAGTCTGTCCGGTGCCGCTCTCCGGTGGTACATGGGTCTGGAAAGTTCGAACATCCGCTCTTTCAACGATCTTGGCGAGGCCTTCGTCAAGCAATATAAATATAATGTGGATATGGCTCCTGATAGGGACCAACTAAGGGCAATGTCCCAAAAAGAGAAAGAGACCTTCAAAGAATACGCCCAGAGGTGGCGCGAGTTGGTAGCTCAGATAGTGCCACCCCTTGAGGAAAAAGAGATGACCAAGATCTTTTTGAAGACCTTGAGTTCATTCTACTATGAGAAAATGATAGCCAGTTCTCCCTCAGACTTCACCGAGATGGTGAATATGGGAATGAGACTGGAAAAGGGGGTCCGTGGAAGAGATATGGAAGCTTTGTAAAGAAGAAGGAGGGAGAGGCACATGATGTGTCTTCCCATGATAAGAGAAGACATTCTGTGAAGAGGAAGATTGCCCGCCCCATTAGCAACCAGCATCAGGTAGCTCATATAGTACCTGCTTTCAGAGAAGCCCAACATTATCAACAACAACAGTCTCAGCAATATCAGCAGCAACAACATCGTCCACCACAACAGGCCTACCAGCCTCGAAACAACAACACCAGCACCAACTACGAGAGGAAGAGGGTCACCTTTGATCCAATTCCGATGACTTACGTTGAACTCTATCCGTCTCTGATTGATAGAAAGTTAATTACTCCATGAGATCCTCCCGCTGTACCTACTAATCCCCAGTGGTGGTACAAGCCTGAGCTTCACTGCGTATATCATTCCGGTGCTCCCGGACATGACGTGGAAAATTGTTATCCCTTGAAGACCAAGGTGCAAGACCTTGTGAGAAGTGGGATTTTGTTTTTCGAGGACGTAGGTCCAAATGTGAAGAAGAACCCATTTCCCGAGCATGGGAAATCTGTCAATATGGTCTAGGGTTGCCCTAGCAAGTACAAGGTCAAATATGTCATTCATATTCGACAATCGCTGGTCGAGATGCATCGTTTGCTGTGTGATTATAGCCATTATGAACATGACCACGATAGATGTCGAGTTTGTTCTGTTAATCAGAGAGGTTGTCGCCAGGTGCGTAAGGATGTTCAGGAAATGCTAGATGAGGGAGTCATTGAGATCCTTCAAAACAGAAATGTTGACGAAGATGCTGTTGAAGTCAACGTAATTTCTCCGGTATTCCGGATACCTGAGCCTGTTGTCATCAAGTATAATGGTAGCAAGCAGAAGGTTTCTCCTGCTCTGACTATTAAGCCAGCCGGCCCTATACCGTACTCTTCTGAGAAGGAGGTCCCCTATCGCTACAATGCTGTAGCAGTGGAAAATGGGAAAGAGGTGCCCCTGCCCTCTTCATCTGTCGTTAATATTGCCAACGTCAGCGGCCTAACACGCAGCGGTCGTGTTTTCTCAGCTCCGCCGAAGCCGCAAGCTGACATTCGAAGGAACGACAATGCTGATTATGCTGAAAGCCCGATTGGGAATGCTGTGAACGCTCCGAATCCGGCACTTGTTGCTAAACCTGCCTCTACATTGAGAACTCCTGCTGGCCCGAGTGGCAATGCGAAAGAAGATTGTGATGAGATGCTGAGGCTCATCAAGAGAAGTGAGTACAACGTTGTAGATCAGCTTCTACAAACGCCATCCAAAATCTCTGTATTATCATTGCTGATGAATTCAGAACCACACCGAGAAGCTCTGCAGAAGGTGTTGGATGTGGCGTATGTGGATCACGATGTCACAATTGAACAATTTGACAATATTGTTGCAAACATCACCGCTTGTAACAATTTAAGTTTTTGTGATACTGATCTCCCCGAGGAGGGAAGAGACCACAACTTGGCATTACACATATCTATAAGCTGCAAAGATGACGCCATGTCCAATGTGCTGGTCGACACTGGGTCATCATTGAATGTATTGCCAAAATCCACTCTTGCGAAGTTATCATATCAGGGGCATCCCATGAGGCAGAGTGGGGTAGTTGTGAAGGCTTTTGATGGGTCTCGCAAAACTGTGATTGGAGAGGTTGATCTCCCAGTCAAAATCGGACCAAGTGATTTCCAGATTACCTTCCAGGTTATGGACATTCACCCATCGTATAGCTGTCTCTTAGGCAGACCATGGATTCACGAGGTAGGCGCCGTGACATCCACCCTACACCAGAAACTGATGTTTGTAAAGAATAAGAAGCTGGTGGTGGTAGGGGGAGAGAAGGCTCTCCTGGTTAGCCATTTGTCTTCTTTCTCATATATAGATGCTGAGGATGAAGTTGGAACTCTGTTCCAAGCTTTATCTATTTCTGAACCTATTAAGAAGGGAACTCCTTCATTTGCTTCCTATAAAGATGCAAAGTTGGCCATTGAGCATGGTGCAACTGCTGGTTTGGGGCAAATGATCGAGCTGGAAGACAACAAATCCCGGGCTGGCATAGGCTATTCTTCTGGTGTCTTCAACAAGCAAGGGTTGTTCAAGAGTGGAGGCTTCATCCACACCGGTCAAGATGAGGAAGTTGCTGCTATTCTGGAAGAAGATGAGGAAGATTCTGGCAACTTTGTCATCCCTGGAGGGGTCTTCAATAATTGGGTCGTTGTTGATGTTCCAACAGTTATCCATAAGTCAAAGTAATGTTCATTGTGTTTAAAAACCCTTCTCTCATGCCAAAAGGAGGAGTGATGACATTGTTGGCTCATAAATACAATGATATTTTCATTCAGTAAATTCATGTTAAATGTTTGTTTTTCCAATTATTTTCACTTTTTGCTTTTTGCATGAAAGTGGTGATCACATAAAACCCATAAAAATAAGAATAAAATCAATCTTTTCATCTGCATAATGATTTGCCTTGTTTGAATTCTAAAACCTCTTTTATATCCAAAATCATTATGCAGGTTAATCAAACCCATTGAACATAATGATCCAACACCATCTCCCAACTTTGAATTCCCTGTATTTGAGGCGGAGGAAGATGATGTTGAAGAGATTCCTGACGAGATTACCCGTCTACTTGAGCATGAAGAGAAGATCATTCAGCCGCATCTTGAGAATTTGGAAACAATCAACTTGGGGTCTGAAGATTGTGTGCGAGAAGTGAAGATTGGGGCACTCCTGGAAGAATCTGTTAAGAAGGGGTTGATTGAGTTGCTACGAGATTATGTCGACGTCTTTGGCTGGTCATATGAAGACATGCCTGGTCTGGATACAGATATCGTGCAATATTTCCTGCCTTTGAAGCCTGAGTGCGTGCCTGTGAAACAAAAGCTCATAAGAACGCATCCCGATATGGCAGTAAAGATCAAAGAGGAAGTTCATAAGCAAATTGATGCGGGGTTTCTGGTGACTTCTACATATCCTCAATGGGTGGCCAATATTGTGCCCATGCCTAAGAAAGATGGAAAAGTCCGAATGTGTGTGGACTAAAGAGACTTGAATCAAGCCAGTCCGAAAGATGATTTCCCTCTACCACATCTTGATATGTTGGTAGATAATACAGCTAAATTCAATGTCTTCTCATTTATGGACAGATTTTCCGGATATAATCAGATCAAGATGGCACCTGAGGATATGGAGAAGACAACATTCATCACACCTTAGGGAACATTCTGTTATCGAGTGATGCCCTTCGGTTTGAAGAACGTCGGAGCCACGTATCAACGAGCTATGACTACCTTGTTTCACAATATGATGCACAAGGAGATCGAAGTGTATGTTGATGATATGATCGCAAAGTCAAGAATGGAGGTTGAACATGTAGAACACTTGTTGAAGCTTTTTCAGCGTCTAAGGAAGTATAAGCTTCGTCTGAATCCTAACAAGTGTACATTTGGAGTCCGTTCCGGCAAGTTATTGGGCTTTATTGTCAGCGAAAGAGGTATTAGGTTGATCCTGTGAAAGTCAAAGCAATACAAGAGATGCCTGTGCCCAAAACTGAGAAGCAAGTCTGAGGTTTTCTTGGCCGCTTGAATTATATTTCCAAATTCATATCCCACATGACTGCCACATGTGCACCAATATTCAAGCTCCTCCGGAAAGATCAGTCTCATGATTGGACCGAGGATTGCCAAAAAGCTTTTGATAGCATTAAAGAGTATTTGTCTGAGCCTCCGATTCTGTCTCCGCCGGTGGAAGGGAGACCATTGATTATGTATCTGACAGTTCTTGAAGACTCAATGGGTTGTGTCCTTGGTCAGCAAAACGAATCAGGGGAGAAAGAATATGTTATCTACTATCTGAGTAAGAAATTCACTGATTGTGAGTCTCGATACTCAATGCTTGAGAAAACATACTGTGCTTTGGCTTGGGCTGCTAAGCGCTTACGCCAGTATATGTTGAATCATACGACTTGGTTGATATCCAAAATGGATCCGATCAAGTACATCTTTGAGAAGCCTGCTTTAACTGGGAGGATTTCCCGTTGGCAGATGTTGTTATCTGAGTATGATATTGAGTATCGAGCTCAAAAGGCTATTAAAGGTAGTATCTTGGCTGACCACTTGACACATCAACCAATTGAGGATTATCAGTCAGTTTAGTATAACTTCCCATACGAGGAAATTCTGTATTTGAAAATGAAAGATTGCGATGAGCCTACGCTCGATGAAGGGCCAGAGCCTGGTTCCAGATGGAGTATGGTGTTTGATGGCGCTGTAAATCAATATGGAAATGGTATTGGGGCAGTGATTATTACTCCTCAGGGCACACATTTTCCTTTTACAGCAAGGTTAACTTTCAAATGCATGAATAATATGGCGGAGTACGAGGCCTGTATTATGGGATTGGAAGAGTGCATTGATCTAAGGATCAAGCATCTTGATGTTTATGGAGATTCGGCCCTTGTTGTTAATCAGATTATGGGTGAGTGGGAAACGAATAAGCTTGGCCTCATCCCATACAGAGATTATGCGAGGAGGATTTCAACGTTCTTTACTGAGGTTGACTTCCATCATATTCCTCGAGATGAGAGTCGGATGGCAAATGCTCTTGCTACAGTTGCTTCGATGATTGTGGTAAGACTTTGGAATGAAGTTCCCAATATCACTGTGATGAGCTTGGACAGACCAGCTCATGTATTTGCAGTAGAGGAGGTGCAAGATGATAAGCCGTGGTACTATGATATTAAGTGCTTCCTTCAGAGTTAGATTTACCCTCCTGGGGCATCTGTGAAAGATAGGAAGACTTTGAGGAGATTATCTGGCAGTTTCTACCTCAATGGCGATGTGCTTTATAAGAGAAATTTTGATATGGTGCTGCTCAGATGCGTGGATAGACACGAAGCAGACCTGTTAATGACTGAGGTCCATGAGGGTTCATTTGGTACTCATTCCAATGGACATGCCATGGCTAGAAAGATGTTGAGAGCAGGCTACTATTGGCTGACAATGGAGTCTGGCTGCTGCAAATATGTGAAGAAATGCCATAAATGTCAGATTTATGCGGATAAGATTCATATTCCTCCGACACTTCTGAATGTGATTTCATCACCATGGCCTTTCTCTATGTGGGGAATCGACATGATTGGCATGATAGAGCCGAAAGCGTCCAACGGTCACAGATTTATTCTCGTAGCAATTGATTACTTCACCGAGTGGGTTGAAGCGGCATCGTATGCAAATGTGACCAGGCAGGTGGTTGTAAAGTTCATCAAGAATCAACTCATATGCCGCTATGGGGTGCCAGATAAGATCATAACTGATAATGGATCTAACTTTAACAACAAGATGATGAAAGAGCTGTGTAGTGAGTTCAAGATAGCACATCATAATTCTTCTCCTTATAGAGCCAAGATGAATGGGGATGTTGAAGCGGCTAATACGAATATTAAGAAGATTATCCAGAAGATGGTTGTTACGTACAAAGATTGGCATGAGATGCTGCCATTCGCTTTGCATGGATATCGTACGTCTGTCCGCACTTCAACAGGGGCAACCCCTTTTTCTCTTTTTTACGGCATGGAGGTTGTGCTTCCAGTAGAGGTGGAGATCCCATCAATGAGAGTCTTGATGGAAGCCAAGTTGACTGATGCTGAATGGGTCCAGAGTCGTTATGACCAATTGAATTTGATAGAAGAAAAGAGATTGACCGCCATGTGCCATGGTCAGTTATATCAGCAAAGGATGAAGAAAGCCTTTGATAAGAAGGTCAAACCTCGTGTGTTCCGAGAGGGTGACCTGGTGCTCAAGAAAGTCTTGTCTTTCGCGCCCGATTCCAGGGGCAAGTGGACTCCAAACTATGAAGGTCCATATGTTGTCAAGAGAGCCTTTTCAGGCGGTGCTTTGATACTTACAACTATGGATGGGAAGGATTTCACTCCTCCTGTGAATTCAGATGCAGTCAAGAAATACTTCGCCTAAAAATAAAAAAACAGAATAGCTCGCTAAGTCGAAAACTCGAAAGGGCGGCTTAGGCAAAAATGAGCGTCTCGGTGGATTGAAAACCCGAAAGGGCGATCCAAGCAAAAGTTAGAGACATAAAAAATGAATATGTATCCCGCTAGATTGAGTACCTCACCCTGGGGCAATCTAGGCAAAAGTTAGGGATTTGGTAAGTAACTGCATCCTGACAAGACTGTGTTCTACAAACGGTCATCCGTCAGAGATCCCCGCTCAGTCATCATCAACCGAAGCTTCAAATACATCGGATTCAGAATTGGTGGAGAAATGATCATTATGTTCAATGTAGCCCTTTTCCAATATATATCACCAATTTCAAATTTGTAAAGATCTATGGAGTCTTGCCATTTGCAGACTACCATTCCATCAAATAAATTTGAGCCTTTATCCAATTATTTACACTCTTATTTGTTCCTATTCCACAAATGTTTTGCATGTTTTAATTGAGAAATATCATTATTTTTAAAAATTAAACTTTTCATAACTTGTTTTTAAACAAAACGAACATTCACAATGATAAAAGGATACTGGGGATATCTTCAGTGCTCTCCTAAAGACGGTAGGATTCTCGACAGGGTAAGACAGTTGTTCATATTCCTGGCATGTTTGTATCCTCTTCCTCCGGAGCCTTTTGTGGTTTTCTCTCTCGAGCAGAGTGTGTGGTAGAGGTATTCAGCCTCCTTCCTCCTCAGTAGATGTGAGCTCTTGATTTGAGTGACCTTGGAAGCTTCTGATTGGTGGTTGTTCCCCACGGAGATCCATCCTCCCCTTTGACAATTTCCCCGATGGAGTGGCTTCCCCAGCGGAGCTTATCTGTGCCGTAATCCTGTTCCCAGTTGGAATGGTTGTTGTTCATTCCCCTGCGGAAATATTTGATTCCTGATACCCCTGATCCCCAGCAGATGGGATGTTCTCCACTGGGCCTGGCTTTCTCTCTTGAGATGTAGTACCGGATGTTTATTCAATCGATCAGTGGACTTGTTTGTGTTAGATATGTCTGTTCTGTCAGCATTCATCATACATAAACCACGCATATATGCATAGTTTTAACATTCAGATATTCATGTTGCATCCTTTGCCATATATCTTTGTTTGTTATTCCCTGCTAGTCGGTAATATATTCCCCAAGCAGATTGTTTGTGTCTGATCTCTCCATGTAGAGTCAGCCCCATAAGCAGAAAATGTTTATCCTTTCTTTCATTTTCCCCATCGAGTTATGTCCTCGTGGATGATGGTTGTTTCTGCTTCCTCCCAACACATATATTGGGATGGAACCTCCCATTGAGTTATATCCTCATAGGGATGAGTCTTTTTTCTTTGTGCATCTCTAGTTTGTTCCTAGACTTGGCTTCTGGGGATTATCCTTGCGATTCCCTATGGTTCAGATGAATGATTGCTCAGTAACCAGTAATTATCCATCTTTTTCCACGACGGAGTCTGTGGTTTTCTACCTTTATACCGGTAGTCGTAAACACTATTTTTATCCCCTTTGTAGAGTTAACCTTTTTTGTTCTTCCTAACCGATGACGGTTACTCTTCCGTGGTTTTCTACCCAGTTTCTGGTAGATGTAATCCACTCCTTGACAGTTATCTTTATCCAATATTCGATATTGATAGTCCTTCACCCTTTTTGAAGTATATCTCCCGGATCATTGCCTTTGTCAATGTATCCCCAGCGAGTCATCTTTCATTTGCCTTACGTTGGAAATGATCGTTTATCCCTTTGATTTGGTCATCATTTTATACCTAGTAGTTGGTATCCCGATGCCCTTTCCTTTCGGTCGATTCATCCTTTATTAACCTAGTAACCGATTGTGGATAATCTTCCATGCGAATATGTTATCTACGTTCTGACGGTAATAGATAATATATCTCATGCGCTCTTCAGTCGAAGTCTTTGTTCTTCCCCAGTCGAGTAAGATTTGTCTTCCCTTGTGGAAACGAATGTCCATCCTGTAATTGAGTTTGCTTTTCGGCCCTCTTTTGGATGATGAGTGTCTTGGGAATATTCCCCAATTCACGCCTTGGTTGGTCACCTATTATATGCCCAGTAACCGGTATCCTTGGTGTTCCTTCCCTTTTGCTCCCTATTATGACCTTTGTCCCCTGTGCAGTCAGATTTTCCTGAGTTGAGATATACCTTTTTAGGTCTTTCTCAGATAATTTTTGGATGTTTGATATCTCTCACCTGTATACTGGTCTTAGATATTCATTCTCCCCGAGTGTGTTGTTCTTTCGCCCTTATACTGGTGTTCGGATTACATGTCTCGTTGAGCTTATTACCTAGTAGCCGGTAATACCTCGCCCTGGTGTTTCCCCGGAGGAGTCCTGTTGGGATGTTCCCTGTAAGACCCCAATTTTGACCCTAAGATCCCTCATGGCATCATAATATTGCATTTGCATTGCCTCAAGGATCTTTAGCATCTTGGTTCCCTTTGCCTTTGGGTGGGACTCCTTGTGATTGGTTTGAGATCACCAAGCATGCTTGAATTATACATCATTGTTTCTCTTACTTTTGTTTACTAACCAAAAGCACAAAAATGTGTCACTAACATCTTTTGTTTGAAGCTTGAGTATCATCCAAGATACTTTGTGGGTTCTATTTAGATGATCAGTCAACACAAGGGAATAACTTGAGATACTTCCAACAGGTTCAAATGGGGTCTATTCGTCAGTCAAAATGTTAACCTTGAAAGAGCAAAAGTTTGTTCATGAGCTGTCATGCTCGCTAGGCGAGCAGAATGGGTCGCCTAGCGAGTCCCAAGAAAAGCCACCAGAATCACCTACGCTCAGAGGAATTTCTTGAACTGTCATGCTCGCTAGGCGAAGCCCACGTGTTTAAAAAAAAAGAACGAAAAACGAAATAAATAAATAAATAAATAAATAAATAAATAAATAAAAAACGAAAAATGAAAAAATAAAATAAAATAAAATAAAATAAAATAACATAAAAAACAAAAAAAATGAAAAATGAAAAATAAAAACGAAAAAAAAAATAATACTAAAAAAATAAAAAAAATATATATATATATAACCGAAAATTTTTGGACTTGGGTCTCTCTCATTTGAGCCCACAGGTCCACAAAAATCAAGTTATAAATTCAGAGTTTCAGTGAAACAAAAGGCGATTTTATTCCTATTACCCTGACAGGGAAAAAGATAGTGAGAGAAGAGCTAACAGAGTTCAGAGCAACCTCTAGAGACTGAAGGGAACTCATCGGCAAAGAACTAATTCCCTCTCATATAAACCCCAGATCTCTTGTCCGGTTGGTCAGTGGAGAGGGTTCCACCTTTCTGAACCCCCACTTTTGTCATGAGCTCACCTTGTCTAGGGTTAAGAGCTATGAGGTCTTATCCTCATTACCCCTTTTTGCATGAGCATCCCTAAACACCCCAAACTCATTGATTTTTCTTCTCCAAAGAACACGTTATCTCCTTCTACTACAGGCGAGTAAGTCTCCAAAGGTTGAGCATCCGGTAGATTGCGTAGTAACAGCGTTCACCCCAAAACACAACCCTTACCCCATAGGTGGTCAAACTACGTTTTGCTCTGATTTTCATCCCAGATGAGATACGTAGGCATAAGACGCGATGTCTTAGCGAGCAAACTCCTCTTTAACCCATAGGTAGTCGAGCTACGAAGACTCTAATTCTCAGATTCAGATGAGATACGTATGCAGTGGATGCGACGTCTGTAACACCCCGATGAAATAAGGATAATTAATTAATTTAAATTAATATAATATTTATTAATTTAATTGATTAATTGGATTTTATTATTGGAATTATTATTATTATTATTATGGGGTTATTATTTTATTGGAAAATATAAAAGTTGGAATTTAGAAAAGGTCCCATTTGGTAAAAGGTTATTTTTCACGTGAAAAGGGAAAAGAGACAGAAAGTGGAAAAGGGCAAGGAGAACCAGAGAACAAGGGTTGAAGGAAGGAAAAGCTTGAAGCTCAGAGATTTTGCCGGATTAACTCAGGTAAGGGGGGTTTATCGTCGTTTGATGGGTCTTATGGGATAACATGTAATGGGTAGTGATGAACCATGGATTTTGACTCTGATTTGAATGATGCATGCTGAAATTGGGAAATATTTGATGAACGAATTTGGATGATAATTGACGAAAATTCGTAGGAATTAGAGGTAGTAAGGTTAGCGATTTGGGAAGCCGAATGTGTATGGTCTGTAATTGATAAAACGAACGAACATGTATGAAAATTGAACGGTAGAAGGTTGGGATTGTAGAGACCTCGTAGCAGAGGAAACCCATAGCAGATCTGGAAAACTGAATTCTGGTCATACGCGTATGGCACTAGGCAATACGCGTATGGGATGGCTTAGAAAAGGGAGTTTTGGCGCTGGTACGCGCCATACGCGTGTGATGCGCGTATCCCATGAGTGGTACGCGTATGGGGTATACCATACCCGTATGAGTGAAAAAGATGATGTTTTGAACGTGAAATTGTCTCTGTTGGTACGCGTATGAGGATGTGGTACGCGTAGCATACGCGTATGGGCGTGGGCAATACGCGTATGGACTTGGTCAGGAATGGGCAATACGCGTATGGGCATAGGCAATACGCGTATGGGCAGACTTGTGGTTTTCTGAACTGTTGTTGTGCAGTTTTTGGTTGTTTAGGCTGAGTGATGTAACTTAGCTGATGTATGACGTAGTAGGGATTATTTCCCGTTGTTTTGAGTAGTATAGGTATTGGTAGAGTGTGCTAATACTGTGTTTGATTATGTGGCATGATATGATATGCTTTTGTGATAAAATGTGTTGATGATGTGTGATGGTATGCATGATGCTGTGAATGTATCAGTTATGTATGCATTTGTGAATAGACTGTTTTATGGCTTAGAGTGTGAGCATATGTCTGTTCTTGAATGGTTGTTGTTGTTGCATTGCTAGGTGATTAGCATGCATATTGTGGCCTTTATGGTGGTAGCTAATTCCCATGGTGAGGAATTAGTAAGTAAATCATTTTGATTGTTGTTGATGTTTGCATGCTAGGTGATTAGCGTGCATAGCATAGCCCTTGGGGTGGTAGCTAATTCCCATGGTGAGGAATTAGTGAGTGAGTCGCTATGTCTCAAATGAGTGGGACTAGTGAGCTCGGTAGCCGTGCCTGGATTTGGACGGTGAGGTTGAACTATATGTTCACAAATAGTCGGTACCGCATGCATGGAGTCTCATTGCATAATATATGTATGGCGTATAATATGAATGGATGTATTCCAATATTATACGTGTGTTTTTGTTGGTGTTGAGTATTATGTTGAGTTGATGTGCTGTTACTGAATATATGTTTGGATTAGGGTGATGAAGTGTGTTAAATTACTTAACATGACATGATATTTTATAATACTTATTATATCGATTGAGGAACTCACCCTTACAACTATTTTTCAGGTAACGAGCAGTGATTGAGTAGGAGCTAGTACTTGGAGTCTAGAGTAGTTCCGTAGTGAGTCATGCTCTGATAGATGTAACATCGGGAAGGGATGTTTTTAAATGTTTTACTGCTGGTTGTGAACCATTTTACATGTAATGTGTTACATGTGTTGATTGATTTGATTTATATCCGCTGCGATTTATGCAAATGTTTAATTGATTAAATAAAGAGCATGACTGTTATTTTGGAACATGGTGTGAAGTGATTACGTGACACCCTTAACTGCATAATTACTCTGATGTTGTATTTTGATATTTAATTAAATTATTGGGGTATTTTAGAAGGGTGTTACATTAGTGGTATCAGAGCATAGTCGGTCGAGTCGAGTCGTAATTATTCTGTTTCCCCTGTACGGGATGGGTGTTGTGTAACCCTATCAGTACTTATTGTTTTAGCTTGTTGGGTTTTCAGAATAGAGATGGCTGGAAGAGGTAGAGATGATGCTGCGATTGCTGAGGCTCTGGGTATGCTAGCTGGAGTACTTGGAGGGAATCCGAATGTTGTGGGAATGGGAGCTGCTCGTCAACTGAGTGAGTTCCAAAAGAACAATCCTCCAATGTTCAAGGGAGCATACGATCCAGATGGTGCTCAGAAGTGGTTGAAGGAGATCGAGAGAATCTTCCGAGTGACTGAGTGTGCCGATAACCAGAAGGTCAGGTTCGGTACGCATATGCTGTCAGAGGAAGCAGATGATTGGTGGGTTGCTACCCGCACTGAGTTGGAATCTGCTGGGAATGCTGAGATCACTTGGGCTGTGTTCAGAGAGAGATTCCTGAGGAAGTAATTTCCAGAGGATGTCAGAGGAAAGAAAGAGATAGAGTTCTTAGAGTTGAAACAGGGTAACAAGTCTGTTACGGAGTATGCTGCTAAGTTCACAGAGCTGTCAAAGTATTACACTCCCTATAATGAGGCTGCTGGAGAATTTTCGAAATGTGTGAAGTTTGAGAACGGGTTGCGTCCCGAGATCAAACAGGCTATTGGATACCAACGGATCAGAGTGTTTTCTGACTTGGTTGACTGTTGCAGGATTTTTGAACAGGATTCCAAAGCCAGAGCAGAGAGCTATCAGCAAAGGGTTGATAGGAAAGGCAAGAATCAGAATGATCGTGGAAAACCGTATGCAGCTGGCAAAGGTTTTCAGAGACAGAGTGGGATGAAGAGGCCTAGTGGGGGAGACTCTAGTGCCCCTGCTAAGTGTTTCAGATGTGGTCAGGCTGGACATCGTATCCATGAGTGTACCAGTAATGAGAAGAAGTGTTTTAAGTGTGGAAAAGGTGGTCATTTGGCTGCAGATTGCCGGTTGAAGACTGTGACTTGTTTCAACTGTGGAGAGGTGGGTCATATCAGTCCACAGTGTCCTAAGCCGAAGAAAGAGAATCAGTCGGGAGGAAGGGTCTTTGCTTTATCGGGTTCTGAGACTTCTGCAGATGATCGTTTGATCAGAGGTACGTGTTATATTAATGGCTTTCCTCTTGTAGCTATTATTGACACCGGTGCTACTCATTCCTTTATATCTTTGGATTGTGCTGTGAAACTTAAGTTAGAGATATCTGAGATGCATGGAAGTATGGTGATTGATACTCCTGCGAAGGGTTCAGTGACTACTACTTCAGTTTGTTTAAATTGTCCTTTGAGTATTTTTGGTAGAGACTTTGGAATGGACCTTGTGTGTCTTCCACTAGTGCAGATTGACGTTATTCTGGGTATGAACTGGTTGGTGTTTAACCGAGTTTCTATCAACTGTTTTGATAAGACTGTGATCTTTCCTGAGATTGAGGAAGGAAAGGATTTGTTTCTATCAGCAAGGCAGGTGAATGAGGAAGTGGCAGATGGGGCAGAGTTGTTTATGCTGTTAGCGACTTTGGAGGCTAAAGATAAACTGGTGATTGGCGATCTAGCCGTAGTGTGTGATTTTCCTGATGTGTTTCCGGAAGAAGTGAATGAATTACCGCCAGAGCGTGAAGTTGAGTTCTCGATTGATTTAGTACCTGGTACTAGGCCGATATCGATGGCTCCGTACCGTATGTCTGCTGTTGAGTTAACTGAATTGAAGAGTCAGCTGGAAGATCTGTTGGATAAGAAATTCATTCGTCCGAGTGTGTCACCGTGGGGTGCACCAGTGTTGTTGGTTAAGAAGAAAGAAGGTACTATGAGGTTGTGTGTGGACTACAGGCAACTGAATAAAGTGACGATCAAGAATCGGTATCCTTTGCCGAGGATTGATGATTTGATGGATCAATTGGTTGGTGCGAGTGTGTTCAGCAAAATAGATTTGAGATCGGGATATCATCAGATACGTGTGAAAACTGAGGATATTCAGAAGACTGCTTTCAGAACGAGGTATGGACATTATGAGTATTCTGTAATGCCTTTTGGTGTGACTAATGCGCCTGGAGTATTTATGGAGTACATGAATAGGATTTTCCATCCGTTCCTAGATAAGTTTGTTGTAGTGTTTATTGATGACATTTTGGTGTATTCGAATTCCGAAGAAGAGCATGCTGAGCATTTGAGGGTGGTTTTAGGAGTTCTACGAGAAAAGAAGTTATTTGCTAAACTGTCTAAGTGTGAATTTTGGTTAGAGGAGGTTAGTTTTCTTGGTCATGTGATTTCAAGAGGTGGTGTTGCTGTTGATCCTTCTAAGATAGAAGCGGTATCTAAGTGGGAAGCTCCGAAGTCGGTTTCTGAGATAAGAAGTTTTCTTGGACTTGCAGGTTATTATAGGAAGTTCATTGAGGGATTTTCTAAGTTGGCGTTACCGTTGACGATGTTGACTAGAAAGGGGCAAGCGTTTGTTTGGGACTCAAAATGTGAAGAAGGTTTCCAAGAGTTAAAGAGAAGGCTAACTACTGCTCCTATTCTGATATTACCGAGTTCGTCGAAACTATTTGAAGTTTACTGTGATGCTTCATTGTTGGGTTTGGGTGGTGTGTTGATGCAGAATAAGCAGGTTATAGCTTATGCTTCGAGACAGCTGAGGGTTCATGAGAGGAACTATCCGACGCATGATTTAGAGTTGGCAGCTGTGGTATTTGTTCTGAAATTGTGGAGGCATTACTTGTATGGGTCAAGATTTGAGGTTTTCAGTGACCATAAAAGTTTAAAGTATTTGTTTGATCAGAAAGAGCTGAATATGAGACAGAGAAGATGGTTAGAGTTTCTGAAGGATTATGACTTTGGTTTGAATTACCATCCGGGTAAAGCAAACGTGGTGGCTGATGCATTGAGTCGGAAATCATTGCATATGTCTATGTTAATGGTTAAGGAATTGGATTTGATTGAGCAGTTTAGAGACTTGAGTTTGGTGTGTGAGGGTACTCACAATAGTGTTAAGTTGGGAATGTTGAAATTAACGAGTAATATTTTGGATGAGATTAGGGAGGGTCAGAAATCCGATGTACTTTTGGTTGATAAGTTGACTCTAGTGAATCAAGGTCAAGGTGGTGAATTCCGAGTTGATGAGAATGGTATTTTGAAATTTGGTAGTCGGGTGTGTATTCCGGATGTTACCGAACTTAAGAAGAGTATTCTGGAGGAAGGACATCGTAGTGGTCTGAGTATCCATCCTGGAGCTACGAAGATGTATCACGATTTGAAGAAGTTATTTTGGTGGCCGGGAATGAAAAGAGAAATTGCGAGTTTTGTTTATTCTTGTTTGACTTGTCAGAAGTCGAAGATTGAGCATCAGAAGCCGTCTGGGCTAATGCAACCGTTGGCTATTCCAGAGTGGAAGTGGGATAGTATCAGTATGGATTTTGTTTCTGGTTTACCGAGGACAAATAAGAATTTTGAAGCTATTTGGGTGATTGTTGATAGATTGACGAAATCGGCTCATTTCATTCCGATCAGAATGAATTATTCGTTAGAGAGATTAGCTGAGTTGTATATTGAGAAGATTGTAAGTTTGCATGGTATTCCGTCGAGTATTGTTTCGGACAGAGATCCTAGATTTACATCGAAGTTCTGGGAAGGTTTACAGAGGGCTTTGGGAACTAAGTTGAGATTGAGTTCTGCATATCATCCGCAGACTGATGGTCAGACTGAGAGGACGATTCAGTCATTAGAGGATCTTTTGAGAGCTTGTGTTTTGGAAAAGGGAGGTGCTTGGGATTGTTATTTACCTTTGATTGAGTTTACCTACAACAATAGTTTTCATTCGAGCATTGGTATGGCACCGTTTGAAGCTCTGTATGGTAGGAGATGTCGGACACCTTTATGTTGGTATGAGTCCGGTGAGAGTGCTGTGGTTGGACCGGAGATTGTTCAACAAACTACGGATAAGATTAAGATGATTCAGGAGAAGATGAGAATTGCTCAGAGTCGTCAGAAGAGTTATCATGATAAGAGGAGGAAGTCACTTGAGTTTCAAGAGGGAGATCATGTGTTTCTTCGTGTTACTCCGATAACTGGGGTTGGTCGAGCTTTGAAGTCGAAGAAGTTGACACCTCGATTTATTGGTCCTTATCAGATTTTGGAAAGGATAGGGGAAGTAGCCTATCGTATCGCTTTACCGCCGTCACTTGCGAATTTGCATGAGGTTTTTCATGTGTCTCAGTTGAGGAGGTACATTCATGATCCGTCGCATGTGGTCCAAATGGATGATGTACAGGTGAGAGATAACCTGACTGTTGAAACATCACCTATGAGGATCGAGGATAGAGAGTTGAAGCAGTTGCGGGGTAAAGAGATTGCTTTGGTAAAGGTAGCTTGGGGAGGACCAGCAGGTGGCAATGTGACTTGGGAACTTGAGAGTCAGATGAAGGAGTCTTATCCTGAGTTGTTCGCTTGAGGTATGTTTTCGAGGACGAAAACTCTTTTAGTGGGGGAGAGTTGTAACACCCCGATGAAATAAGGATAATTAATTAATTTAAATTAATATAATATTTATTAATTTAATTGATTAATTGGATTTTATTATTGGAATTATTATTATTATTATTATGGGGTTATTATTTTATTGGAAAATATAAAAGTTGGAATTTAGAAAAGGTCCCATTTGGTAAAAGGTTATTTTTCACGTGAAAAGGGAAAAGAGACAGAAAGTGGAAAAGGGCAAGGAGAACCAGAGAACAAGGGTTGAAGGAAGGAAAAGCTTGAAGCTCAGAGATTTTGCCGGATTAACTCAGGTAAGGGGGGTTTATCGTCGTTTGATGGGTCTTATGGGATAACATGTAATGGGTAGTGATGAACCATGGATTTTGACTCTGATTTGAATGATGCATGCTGAAATTGGGAAATATTTGATGAACGAATTTGGATGATAATTGACGAAAATTCGTAGGAATTAGAGGTAGTAAGGTTAGCGATTTGGGAAGCCGAATGTGTATGGTCTGTAATTGATAAAACGAACGAACATGTATGAAAATTGAACGGTAGAAGGTTGGGATTGTAGAGACCTCGTAGCAGAGGAAACCCATAGCAGATCTGGAAAACTGAATTCTGGTCATACGCGTATGGCACTAGGCAATACGCGTATGGGATGGCTTAGAAAAGGGAGTTTTGGCGCTGGTACGCGCCATACACGTGTGATGCGCGTATCCCATGAGTGGTACGCGTATGGGGTATACCATACGCGTATGAGTGAAAAAGATGATGTTTTGAACGTGAAATTGTCTCTGTTGGTACGCGTATGAGGATGTGGTACGCGTAGCATACGCGTATGGGCGTGGGCAATACGCGTATGGACTTGGTCAGGAATGGGCAATACGCGTATGGGCATAGGCAATACGCGTATGGGCAGACTTGTGGTTTTCTGAACTGTTGTTGTGCAGTTTTTGGTTGTTTAGGCTGAGTGATGTAACTTAGCTGATGTATGACGTAGTAGGGATTATTTCCCGTTGTTTTGAGTAGTATAGGTATTGGTAGAGTGTGCTAATACTGTGTTTGATTATGCGGCATGATATGATATGCTTTTGTGATAAAATGTGTTGATGATGTGTGATGGTATGCATGATGCTGTGAATGTATCAGTTATGTATGCATTTGTGAATAGACTGTTTTATGGCTTAGAGTGTGAGCATATGTCTGTTCTTGAATGGTTGTTGTTGTTGCATTGCTAGGTGATTAGCATGCATATTGTGGCCTTTATGGTGGTAGCTAATTCCCATGGTGAGGAATTAGTAAGTAAATCATTTTGATTGTTGTTGATGTTTGCATGCTAGGTGATTAGCGTGCATAGCATAGCCCTTGGGGTGGTAGCTAATTCCCATGGTGAGGAATTAGTGAGTGAGTCGCTATGTCTCAAATGAGTGGGACTAGTGAGCTCGGTAACCGTGCCTGGATTTGGACGGTGAGGTTGAACTATATGTTCACAAATAGTCGGTACCGCATGCATGGAGTCTCATTGCATAATATATGTATGGCGTATAATATGAATGGATGTATTCCAATATTATACGTGTGTTTTTGTTGGTGTTGAGTATTATGTTGAGTTGATGTGCTGTTACTGAATATATGTTTGGATTAGGGTGATGAAGTGTGTTAAATTACTTAACATGACATGATATTTTATAATACTTATTATATCGATTGAGGAACTCACCCTTACAACTATTTTTCAGGTAACGAGCAGTGATTGAGTAGGAGCTAGTACTTGGAGTCTAGAGTAGTTCCGTAGTGAGTCATGCTCTGATAGATGTAACATCGGGAAGGGATGTTTTTAAATGTTTTACTGCTGGTTGTGAACCATTTTACATGTAATGTGTTACATGTGTTGATTGATTTGATTTATATCCGCTGCGATTTATGCAAATGTTTAATTGATTAAATAAAGAGCATGACTGTTATTTTGGAACATGGTGTGAAGTGATTACGTGACACCCTTAACTGCATAATTACTCTGATGTTGTATTTTGATATTTAATTAAATTATTGGGGTATTTTAGAAGGGTGTTACAACGTCCGTGTGAGTCATTTTCTTTTGACCCTTCTTTTAGTAAGTAGTACATTAGATAAACATACACGCTTTTCTCATCCCTTCAATCATGTTTGCACAAATAAATTTTCAAAAAAAAAACAACAACCTTTGCAACAAATGTGAAAAGGGCTCCCTAGGAGTACCTAGGATGCTTTGGGTGCCTAATACCTTCCCATTGCATAACCAACCCCCTTACCCAGATCTTTGACATTTTTACAAGTTTTTGATTCGATAAAACTTTTAGGTTTTTGTTCGCTTTCTAACCATTCCTTTGGATAAATAGAAGTGCGGTGGCGACTCGACTTGTATGATTTACCTTGGATTTAGTCAATATCTCTAATGGTAACGAATACCCCGCTACAGAAAAGTGGCGACTCTGCTGGGGAGGTGAAATCCTAGTGGGTTTTGCCTACTTTTCATATTTCTTGTATTGTATATTTTTCTTTGTGTGACATATTTTTGTGCAATTTGGGATTACTGTATTGTATGTAATAATTGAATTGCTTGATATTAATTCCTTGTATGCTTGGTGATATTTGAGAGATGAGTTCTATACCCGGACTCGAGTGCACTTAGGTTAGGAGAATGGCGTAGTCTTGTTGACTTGTGTGGAGTTATTCCTTAGCAAGTTGACTTGCAAGTCCATTCACTTGGTGGAGGTTATGTTGGGATCAATAATGTCACACAAGTAAGTTGTGGTTAGACATTACTCTTTCCAATATAGACCTTAGAAGCCAAGGACCTTAGTTTACCAAGCCCATCTTGGCCTATTCTTAGGATGTAGTGCGAAAGTCGTTCAAGTGTAAGATTTGATACGATTGTTACACGATGCTACACTCATAAGAGTCTCTCTTGAGAATATTTTTGGAATACGAGTAGTCGTTTCTTCGATAATATCCAAAGGATGGGATGATGACTATGGGAACCTTTTGTAGAACATGTTTGGCAGGTTTAAACTTTAGTACACTCCCTTTGGGTGGTTCTTAACCTAAACTCCATGCTCGTGACTTGCAACAAACCCTTGATTCATGGTTGATCCGTTCATGAATCCTTAATATCAATGGAACTTGGGTGTTGATAAGGTGTAAACCATAATCCACCAAAATGGATGGTTGATATTAAGGATAACATGATCCATCCCATGACCTTTGTTTGGTGTGCTTTGCTTGATCCTTGAGTGTGATTGTTGCACTCATGCATTCATGCACCCATTTGCATTCATATCATCAAAATAATAAGAAATTTTCAAAGGAACTTAAGAGGTCTATTTGCAAAATTTTCAGACATGGAAAGACAAAGAAGGAATACAAAGAAGTACAGCTTCAGGCAACCAGATCTGAAAGAGTTAAGGAATCTAACATCCTATGTACTAGATCCTTTGGGTTTCAAAGCTCGTTTTGGGAAGCTTCTTCCTCTTCTGACTACTTAGGTGGATGAAGGATTGATGAGTGTATTGGTGCAGTTTTACGATCCTTTGTACCGTTGCTTCATGTTTCCGGATATTCAGCTTTTGCATACACTGGAGGAGTATGCTTATCTTGTGGGTATACCTGTTCTAGACCAGTTGTCGTTCATTGGCTTGGAGAGTATTCCTACTTCTCAAGAGATAGCTGACATGTTACACATAGATGAATCTCTGGTTGGTGCTCATATGACTACCAAAGGTGGAATTCAAGGTCTCCCTTTTGAGTTCCTCATTGCTTAAGCTACTATGTATGGGAAGGCCATGAGTGAGGACGCCTTTGAGGCCATATTTGTACTTCTCATCTATGGGCTAGTGTTATTCCCCAACATCGACAAGTTTGTGGATGTGAACGCTATTAGGATTTTCTCTACTCTTAATCCCGTTCCGACTCTGTTGGGCGATACCTACTTCTCTTTGCATATGAGGAATGCAAAGGGTGGTGGCGCCATTGTGTGTTGTTTGCCTCTGTTGTATAAGTGGTTTATTTCTCACTTACCTCAGACAGTCGCTTTCAAGGAGAACAAGGAATGTCTACGGTGGTCCACGAGACTTATGTCTCTCACTAATGATGATATCTCTTGGTATAACCGTGTGTATGATGGTGTGTAGACTATTGACTCTTGTGGCGAATTCTCCAATGTACCTCTTCTTGGCACATGTGGTGGGATTAACTATAATCCTGTTTTGGCACGTCGGTAGCTTGGGTTCCCCTTAAAGGATAAACCCAATAACATTCTGTTAGAGGGTGTATTCTTTCAGGATGGTAAATATCCCCAAGGCTTGAAAGCTAGGATGGTCCGCGCTTGGCGCAAGATTCATAGGAAAGGAAGGAAAGAGTTGGGTCCTAAGAATTGCATCGCTTTTGAGCCTTACACTGTTTGGGTTAGGAAGAGGGCGTCTGAGTATCTCATGCCTTACGAGTATCCGAGACCTACACCTATGATTATGGTTGGGCCTTCAACCCTCCCTAATCAAGGAGTAGAGGAGTTGAGAGACGAAGACCATTCGCGTGCCTGGATCCGTGAACGTGAAGAGTTGCTTCAGCATATTAAGGAGAAGGATGCGTTGATTGAGTTTCTTGAGCATCAGGTTATTAATGACCTTGATGATGTATGGACTTCTCTACTTCCTCAGTCTTCTAAGTTCTGGAAGAGGAAGTACGATCGACTCGCCAAAGAGAAGGTCGATATGGAGGCAGCCTACGAGAGGGAGGTGAAGAGGCTTCGCGCATCTTATCTTCCTGTGTCCCGAGCTTTAGATGATTGTTTCTAGGGATCCATAGGATGATTATTTTCCTTTTCTCTTGTATATGATTGACGATGCTGCACTCCTTTTCCCTGATATTATTTGATGAGATATTTCCGTATGTGATAAAATGCTTAATATTTCCAAAATTTGCAAATAAAACTCTAAAGTTCCTTTGAAATAAAAAACAAATCATATGCACAAGCATTGCATGCATCATATGCATAAGCAGGTTTTTTTACCGGTCCCTTGCCCTGTGGTCTAACTCTGTGTCCTTCATTTATTTTGAAGACAAGCTGACTCACCGGTACTACACTAGAGTCAATATTTCAAGACCATGGATTCACGAGGCAGGCGCCGTGACATCCACCCTACACCAGAAATTGAAATTCGTGAAAAACAAGAAGCTGGTGGTGGTATGGGGAGAAAAGGCTCTCCTGGTTAGCCATTTGTCTTCCTTCTCTTATATAGATGCTGAGGTTGAAGTTGGAACTCCTTTCCAAGCGTTATCTATTGCTGAGCCTATTGAGAAAAGAGCTCCTTCATTTGCTTCCTACAAAGATGCAAAGCTGGCCATTGAGTGTGGTGCAACCACTGGTTTAGGAAAAATGATTGAGTTAGAAGACAACGAGTCCCGGGCTGGCATAGGTTTTTCTTATGGTACTTTCAACAAGCAAGGGTTATTCAAGAGTGGAGGTTTCATCCACACTGGTCTAGATGAGGAGGCTGTTGCCGTTTTAGAAGAAGATACAAAGGATTCTGGCAACTTCGTCATCCCTGGTGGGGTCTGCAACAATTGGGTCGCTGTGGATATTCCTACAGTTATCCATAAGTCAACGTAATAATCACTTTGTTTAAAAACCCTTCTCCCATGCCCAAAGGAAGAGTGATGACATTGATGACACATAAATACAATGATATTTTCATTCAATAAATTCATGTTAAATGTTTGTTTTTCCATTTATTTTCCTTTTTCGCTTTTGCATGAAATTGGTGATCACATAAAACCTCAAAATGGAATAAAATCAATCTTTTCATCTGCATAATGATTTGCCTTGTTTGAATTCTAAATCTTTTCATATCCAAAATCATTATGCAGGTTGATTTCTAAACCCATTGAACATAATGACCCAACACCATCTCCCAATTTTGAATTCCCTGTATTTGAGGCAGAGGAAGATGATGTTGAAGACATTCCTGATGAGATCACCCGGCTACTTGAGCATGAAGAGAAGATCATTCAGCCGCATCTTGAGAATCTGGAAACAGTCAACTTGGGGTCTGAAGATTGTGTGCGAGAGGTAAAGATTGGGGCACTTCTGGAAGAATCTGTTAAGAAGGGGTTGATTAAGTTGCTACGAGAATATGTTGACGTCTTCGCCTGGTCATATGAAGACATGCCTGGTCTAGATACTGATATTGTGCAACATTTCCTACCTCTAAAGCCTGAGTGCATGCCTGTAAAGCAGAAGCTCAGAAGAACTCATCCTGATATGGCAGTGAAGATCAAAGAGGAAGTTCAGAAGCAAATTGATGCGGGGTTCCTGGTGACTTCTACATATTCACAGTGGGTGGCCAATATTGTGCCCATGCCTAAGAAAGATGGAAAAGTCCGGATGTGTGTGGACTATAGAGACTTGAACAAAGCTAGTCCGAAAGATGATTTCCCCCTACCACATATTGATATGTTGGTAGATAATACAACTAAATTCAAAGTCTTCTCGTTTATGGATGGAATCTACGGATATAATCAGATTAAAATGGCACCCGAGGATATGGAGAAGACAACATTCATCACACCTTGGGGAACATTCTATTATCGAGTGATGCCCTTCGGTTTGAAGAACGCCGGAGCCACGTATCAACGAGCTATGACTACCTTGTTCCATGACATGATGCATAAGGAGATTGAGGTGTACGATGACGATATGATCGCTAAGTCAAGATCGAAGGCGGTACTCCCAGTAGAGGTGGAGATCCTGTCAATGAGAGTCTTGATGGAAGCCAAGTTGACTTATGCTGAATGGGTTCAGAGTCGTTATGACCAGCTAAATTTGATTGAAGAGAAGAGATTGAGGACTATGTGCCATGGTCGGTTATATCAGCAAAGGATGAAGAAGGCTTTTGATAAGAAGGTTAAGCCTCGTGTGTTCCGAGAAGGTGACCTTGTGCTCAAGAAAGTTTTGTCTTTCGCGCCCGATTCCAGGGGCAAGTGGACTCCAAACTATGAGGGTCTGTATGTTGTTAAGAGAGCCTTTTCAGGCGGTGCTTTGATACTTACAACTATGGATGGGGAGGATTTCACTCGTCCTGTGAATTCAGATGCAATCAAGAAATACTTCGCCTAAAAATAAAAACAGAATAGCTCGCTAAGTTGAAAACCCGAAAGGGCGGCTTAGGCAAAAATGAGCGTCTCGGTGGATTGAAAACCCGAAAGGGCGGTCCAGGCAAAAGTTAGAGACATGAAAAATGAATATAGGTATCCCGCTAGATTGAGTACCTCATCCTGGGGCAATGTAGGCAAAAATTAGGGATTTGGCAAGTAACTGCATCCTGACAAGACTTTGTTCTACAACTGTCGTCCGTCAGAGATCCTTGCTCATTATCAGCCAAAACTTCAAATACATCGGATTCAGAATTGGTGGAGAAATGGTCATTATGTTCAATGTAGCCCTTTTCCAATATATATCACCAATTTCAAATTTGTAAAGATCTATGGAGTCTTGCCATTCGTAGTCTACCATTCTATCAAATAAATTTGAGCCTTTTATCCAATTATTGGCACTCTTATCTGTTTCTATTCAACAAATGTTTTGCATGTTTTGATTAAGAAAATATCATTGTTTCAAACAATCAAATTTTTTATAATTTGTTTTTAAACAAAGTGAACATTCACAATGACGAAAGGATACTTAGGAGATCCTCAGTGCTCTCCCAAGCGTGGTACGATCCCCAACAGGGTAAGATTTTTGTCCATATTCCTGGCATGACTGTATCTCCTCCCTCCGGAACCCCTTGTGGTTTATCCTACCAAGTGGATTGCTTGTTGAGAGTCACCTCTCTTCCCTTCAGCAGAGTAGCAATCTTTCTTCCTCAGCAGCTTGGATCTCTTTGGGCAAGAGCGGTATTTGGTGGTTGATCCCGATAAATCCTTTATCTCCTCAGATAGATTCCCCAGTAGAGTTGTTGGTGTGGTAGACCTTGTCTGTGATAACTCTCGTCCCCAGCTGGAATGATTGATGATTCATCCCTTGCAGAGTTCTTTGCTTCCTGGTATCTCTGATCCCCAGCAGATTGGATACTCCCCGGTGAACTTGGCTTTCTCTCTTGAGATGTAGTACCGGGTGGTTGATTCCTGCACCTAGTTGTGTTAGATATGTCTGTCTGTCAGCATACATCATACATAAACCACGCATATTCATGCATAATTATAACATTCATATATTCATGTTGCATTCTTTGCCATATATCGTTGTTTGTTGTCTCCTGCTATTTGGTGATATACTTCCCCGAGCAGATGTGTGTGTCTGATCTCTCCATATAGAGTCAGCTCCATAAGCAGAAAGCGTCTATCCTTTCTTCCATATTCCCCACCGGGTTATATCCTCGTGGATGTCGATTGTTTTTGTTCCTTCCCAACACATATATTGGGATGGTTTTCCCCATTGAGTTATATCCTCACCGGGACAAGTCTTGATTTGGTGTGCCTATCTAGTTTGATCCTAGATAGGTCTCTTAAGACTCTTTTCCTGTTTCCCCGTGGTAAATGAATAATTGCTCAATAATTAGTGATTATTATCCCCGACAGAGTCTGTGTTTCTCTACCCTCATACCGGTAGTTGTAAACCCTAATTCTTCCCTTTTTGCAGAGTAACTATTTTTGCTCATCCTTAATTGGTGACAGTTATCTTCAGCCAATATTCGGTGTTGATATCCCCTCATCTGCTTGGATAATTGCCCTGATTACGCAATTTATCCCCAACGGGTCATCTCTCGTCTACCTTGTTGTTGTTGGTAACGATTGTTTCTCCCCTGAATTGGTCATCATTATATACCTAGTTTCGGTATCCCGATGCCTTTTCTTTTCGATCAATTTATCCTTTATTAACCCAGTAACCGGTTGTGGATAATCGTCCATGCGAGTATATTATCTACGTTCTGACGGTAATAGATAGTATATCTCATGCATTATCGTGTCTGAAGCCTTTTGTTCTTCCCCAGTTAAGTAAGATTCGTATCCCCTTTGTGGAGTCGAATATCCATCCTGTAATCGAGTTTGCTTTTAGCCCTCTTTTGGATGATGAGTGTTTTGGGAATATTCCCCAATTCACGCCTTGGTTGGTCACCTATTATATGCCCAGTAACCGGTATCCCTGGTGTTCCTTCCTCTCTGCTCCCTATTATGACTTTTTGTCCCATGTGGAGTCAGAATCCTTGAGTTGAAGTATACCTTTTAGGTTTTCCTCAGACGTTTTGAAGTTTTGATATCTCTCACCCTTATGCCGGTCTTGGATATTCATCTCTTCCTGAGCATGTTGTATCTCTCACCCTCATACCTGGCGTTCAGATCACATGTCTCCTTGAGCTTATTACCTAGTAATCGGTAATACCTCGTCCCGCTGCTTCCCCAGGAGTGTCCTTGTGGACATCCCCGGCGAAGTCCCTTAGTGGATTGTTTTCATCCGGATTTTATCCGAAGTATCCGTTGTGGATAGTTTTTTGCTGTATTGGCATATTCCCCAATACATGCATCTTCGAGTCAGCTTGAGTCTTTCCATTGGATCTTTTCCCTTTGGAATTATGTTCCCCACGCTTTGAGTCGTGACCTGCTTGCGCATTTTTATCCCTTTTCTATCCCCAGGGTCTTGGTCCCATGGAGTGAATTGCTCATATGGATTATTAGTGGCTTCTGATTTCTTTGCTTTTGTGGACACATATCTCCACAGAGTGCTACCATTTTTCATACCTACATTTGCATCATGAGGTCTCTTAGGGACCAAAATTTATCTCTTTGTTATTATTTAAGCCCATTCTACCCCGTCGAGACGAAGATTTTAACCTTCACTTCTCCGGCTAGAATGACCTTAAATATGGGCATCTGTAAGACCCCAATTTTGACCCTAAGATCCCTCATGGCATCATAACATTGCATTTGCATTGCCTCAAGGATCTTTAGCATCTTGGTTCCCTTTGCCTTTGGGTGGGACTCCTTGTGATTGGTTTGAGATCACCAAGCATGCTTGAATTATACATCATTGTTTCTCTTACTTTTGTTTACTAACCAAAAGCACAAAAATGTGTCACTAACATCTTTTGTTTGAAGCTTGAGTATCATCCAAGACACTTTGTGGGTTCTATTTAGATGATCAGTCAACACAAGGGAATGGCTTGAGATACTTCCAACAGGTCCAAATGGGGTCTATTCGTCAGTCAAAACATTAATCTTGAAGGAGCAAAAGTTTGTTCATGAGCTGTCATGCTCGCTAGGCGAGCAGAATGGGTCGCCTAGCGAGTCCCAAGAAAAGCCACCAGAATCACCTACGCTCAGAGGAATTTCTTGAACTGTCATGCTCGCTAGGCGAAGCCCACGTGTTTAAAAAAAAAGAACGACAAACGAAAAGAAAAAAAAAAACGAAAAACGAAGAAAAAAAAAACAAATAATCAAAAAAAAAAATACGAAAAATGAAAAAAAAACGAAAAAATAAAATCAAATAAATAAATAAAATATAACAGAAAATTTTTGGACTTGGGCCTCTCTCATTTGAGCCCACAGGTCCACAAAAATCAGGTTATAAATTCAGAGTTTCAGTGAAACAAAAGGCAATTCTATTCCTATTACCCTGGCAGGGAAAAAGATAGTGAGAGAAGAGCTAACAGAGTTCAGAGCAACCTCCAGAGACTGAAGGGAACTCATCGGCAAAGAACCAATTCCCTCTCATATAAACCCCAGATCTCTTGTCCTGTCGGTCAGTGGAGAGGGTTCCACCTTTCTGAACCCCCACTTTTGTCATGAGCTCACCTTGTCCAGGGTTAAGAGCTATGAGGTCTTATCCTCATTACCCCTTTTTGCATGAGCATCCCTAAACACCCCAAACTCATTGATTTTTCTTCTCCTAAGAACACGTTATCTCCTTCTACTACAGGCGAGTAAGTCTCCAAACGTCGAGCATCCGATAGATTGCACAGTAACGTCGTTCACCCCAAAACACAACCCTTACCCCATAGTTGGTCGAACTACGTTTTGCTCTGATTTTCATCCCTGATGAGATACGTAGGCATAAGACGCGATGTCTTAGCGAGCACACTCCTCTTTAACCCATAGGTAGCCGAGCTACGAAGTCTCTGATTCTCAGATTCAGATGAGATACGTATGTAGTGGATGCGACGTCCGTGCGAGTCATTTTCTTTTGACCCTTCTTTTAGTAAGTAGTACATTAGATAAACATACACGCTTTTCTCATCCCTTCAATAATGTTTGCACAAATAAATTTTCAAAAAAAAAACAACAACCTTTGCAACAAATGTGAAAAGGGCTCCCTAGGAGTACCTAGGATGCTTTGGGTGCCTAATACCTTCCCATTGCATAACCAACCCCCTTACCCAGATCTCTGACATTTTTACTAGTTTTTGATTCGATAAAACTTTTAGGTTTTTGTTCGCTTTCTAACCATTCCTTTGGATAAATAAAAGTGCGGTGGCGACTCGACTTGTATGATTTACCTTGGATTTAGTCAATATCTCTAATGGTAACGAATACCCCGCTACATTCCCCAGCAAGGTTCTTTAGTGGATTCTCCCCATCTGAATCCGGATTTCCATCCGAAGTATCCTTGGTGGATAATTTTGTTGTATTGGCATATTCCCCAATACATGCGCCTTTGAGTCAGCTCGGGTCTTTCCATTGATTTATTCTTTTGGAATTCTGCTCCCCAAGCTTTGAGTTGTGCCCTGCTCACGCAATTTATCCCCTCTTCTATCCCCATAAGAGTCCTAGAGTCTCTGTCCCATTGAGTGTGTTACTCATATGGATTGTCATTTTCTCCGGATTTTCTTTTCTCTTTGTGGACACATATCCCCACGAAGTATTACCCTTTTTTGCATACATACATCTGTATCATGAGGTCTCTTAGGGACCAAAATTCATCTCTTTGTTATTATTTAAGCCCATTCTACCTCGTCGAGACGAAGATTTTAACCTTCACTTCTCCGGCTAGAATGACCTTAAATAGGGGCATCTGTAAGACCCCAATTTTGGCCCTAAGATCCCTCATGGGATCATAACATTGCATTTGCAAAGCCTCAAGGATCATGAGCATCTTGGTTCCCTTTGCCTTTGGGTGGGACCTCTTGTGAGTGGTTTGAGATCACCAAGCATGCTTGAATTGTATATCATTGCTTTTCTCATTTTATTTACTAACCAAAAGCACAAAGATATGTCACTAACATTTCTTGTTTGTAGCTTGAGCAATCACAAGGTCTAAAAGCTTCTAGGAGATCCTTTGTGCAATGAAAAGGTCAAGAGGAGATGAAAGCAAGCATGGTAATGGTTCCCAAATCTCTCATCCATCAAATATGCCTCCCAAGTATCTCAATTCGTCATTTTGATCAAAGCAAGTCAAGGGGTTTGAGGCTTGTTTCCCAAGGAAACCCTAATTCATCTGTTCATTAACTGTGCCTTGCTCTTGAAGCAACCTCAACCCAATATCAAATACAATCAAGGGAAGTTCTTTAGTTCATCATTTCATGCATATTTGAACTTGTTTGAGTGCCCTCAATCATCAATTTATCAAGGTATGAGTTTTGGACTTGAGAAGTTGATCAGTCAATTCATCTGACTATCTTGAAATACACTGAGACCTAACTTTTTATGTGTTGGTCAAAAGGAGATGATCCCAAGATCAAAAATGTTCTTAAGGACAGTATGAACGACTTTCATGTTCATCAAAATTTTATTTGAAGCTTGTAAGGTCATCATCCATTCCAAGACATTATAGGTCATTTTGACTGAAACCCTAATTTTGGGTCAACTTCCCAAGCACATAACTCATTCATTTTTCATGATTTTGAGGTGGGACCAAATGCACTGGAAATATTATTGTGTCCACCTCAAATGATATGTTTAGCAAAATTTCAAAATCTCAAAAGAAATACATGTGATAATGCAAAACATTATAGGTCACTTTGGGCCAAATGCATTGAAATGTGTAAAAGTCGAACTTTAAGTGCCTATAACTTCTTCATTAAAAATCCAAATGATGCAAAATTTAAGTCAAAATTTATTGTCTTGAAAAGATCTACAACTTTCATGTTGAATATTTTATCATTTGGAGCTTGCATCACTAAGACAGAAGGGCTTGAACATTGGCCAAATTTGGAAACTTCACATATGCATGTTTTGCACCCTACACTTCAAGCTAAAATTTCACTAATTTCCAAGGCCCAAATGGAATTTTGATCAACATAGCGTTTGTTCCTTATGCAACAAGCTTTCTAACCATTACTCATAAGGTAGCATTTGGAGTTTGGAAGCACCATTTTCGAAGACATGAAGAATTAAGTGCATTTTGTGAAATTCAATTCAATTGCCATGCATGAGCTGATTACACTTGATGTACACGTCCATTTGCATTTCACATGAACTCAGCAGGTTGTTTCAGCCTTCATTGGGCCTTCCACATGATCACACAAGCCCATGCAATGCAAAATCCATTTGTTATGCACACGAGTTAGCTCATGCATTCAGCTCTCTCCATCTATAAATACCTTGCCATAGCTCTTCAATTCTCCAACCTGAAGGCGCCTGAAATGCTGCAAGATTGAATCCCTAGCCATACCTAAAGGAACAAGTTCATTTTTCTCCAAAGATTTAGATCTGAAATTCAATTGCATTTGGTTGAATTTTCAGATCTAAAGTTCCTAGACCTTCATCATTTGATCTATTGAAGTTTCTGTTTGCAAAAGGAACCAAAGAGAGTGACTCAATTCTTCACAATCCAAAGGTTTTGCTCCACTGAATTTTGCTTCGAATCTCATCATACTTTGCTCCATTTGCCTTGATATTGTGTTGTCTGAAGTCCTCTCTATAGAGGCATCATTATTGTGTGCTTAATTGTTGAAATCAAGCAAGTTCAGTTGAACACCACCAACCTTCCATCTCTGATTTCTCTCTTAATAGGAATCTAGAGTGGAAGTGAGTGGCATAGGAGTGATGTACATCACTTCATCTTTCGAATGGTGCATGGATCGTTCATTTTAGTTAGCATTTGAACCTCTGTGTTTTTTTATCTTCGTCGGAGCTCACCAGAGAAGACGGTGGCGCTGGCCACCGTCTTTTTTCCAGATCAAACATGAGTCGTTGGATGCATTTCCCAGTTTATATCACACCCATCAGATCTTATGACTTTTGATAATGCGCCATGTGATTCATTTGACTAAGGACTTTGGTAGGCGCGCGCTGATAGCCCTAGGACGTGCCAACTCAATTAATGAGCCATCATCCAACGCCTCTCCTTTTTTCATATTTTCTTATTTCTGATTTTATTTTCTTTTATTTCTTTTAATTCCATTTTATTTCTAAAATCCATATCTCTTTTATTATTGGTCCAAAAAATATGGGACCAATTGCATTATTTCTCTTTTAATTTCTAGTTTCAAAAAATGATTTTTAATATTTTTTATTTTATCATTTGCTATTTTTTAATAATTTTCTCTTTTCTGGTTATTTTTAATTCATTTTAAATAGTTTTTGATATTCAAAAAATACAAAAAATATTTTCTCAACCTCTTTGAATGATGATGGATCTATGAAAAATATTCTCATCAATTTATTAATTGATTTGAGATTTATTTGAGATTTTAGTTCAATTATGTTATTTTTCCTCATTTTTAATTGATTAAAAATAGTTTCTGACCTTTAAATATGTTGAAATTTTTTGTCAAACTTTGTTTAACCTTGTTGAACTTAGGATAATTCACTTGGACTTTTCAAAGTTGATTTGAAGTGAATTTGAAGTTTGACCTTTCTTTAATATTTTAATTCAAGTTTATTTTCAAATATTAAAAATGCCAAAAATATTTTGTTTATTTCTTGACTTCCAATCTTCATCCCACTTCTGTTTTTTATGGTTTGACCTTGATCTTCCCTATCTTTGGTCAACATTGATAGATTGGTACATTCCATTTCATTTAATGCACTTTATTTTCTTCATTTCCATTATCTTCTTCTTCTTCTTCTTTTCTTTTGATCAATGAGTTAAAGGTTGATAAGTTAACATTGATTAGGGAGGTTTAATCTTCCTTGATTCAAATCTAATTCATCTTGATCAATTGATCAAGTGAATGGCTTTGCATTAAGGATAGATTGCTTCTTAAATCATGCAAAGTTAAACCAATACAAGATCATTTCTAATCTTCTTTTCGCATGACAAGTTGTTGGAACTTGGTTCACTAATCAAGACTTCTAACTTGTGTTGTTGCCTATATTATTATTGACCGGCCCCAGATAGTTGTAACTTCTACATAAGTCCAATTACGATTGCTTAACATAGCGCTAAATTTGCCTTTTGGCACACTAACTACTAATACTAATCATTAACTATTAATATTTACTTTTTGCTCTTTACATTTATGCAATTTATTATTCTTGTACATATTATTCATTTGATTTTTCCTTTTCTCACTTGAGCATGTTTATGTTAATGCAATTTTCCTTTTGCTCACTTGAGCACATAATTGTGTATATATCATTGTGTTTGTGTTTTGTTTTGATTGTTGTGGACCAAATGCAAAGAAATGAACAATTGGACTTAGACTTTAGGGCTTTCCCTATGCAAATTTGGAGTCAAAGAGCAACTAGGCATTGAGCCTTTAGACTGCTATAAACGTCAAAGAGCAACTAGGCATTGGGCCTTTAGAGTGCTATAAATGTTGAAGAGAACTTTGAAAGGACCAATTTCTAAACTCCTTCTTGTTTATTCTTTGTTTGTTGATAGAACTTTTTGATGTGTGTGTTCTTGTGCTAGGAATCCCAACATTGAGCCCAATTGAGGAACCATTGCCATAAGCTTCTAAGAGAGAGAGATCTAAAAGCCATTGGAAGATTCCTAGGAGCTTGTTGTGATTGTGTGCTTGATTGCTTGAGTATTTGCTTATCTTACTTGCATATTCCAAAGGATGGGAGCTACTTGGATCATCAATATGATCTCAAGAGAGTAACTCCATTTGTGATCTTACTTCTTATCCATTACCTCTTGTATGATTAGGACTTTAGCCATTCTTCTTCTTCCCTCCACTCTAACCCAAGCCAAAACTTTTGTGCAAATATTTAACACTTGTTTTCAAACATTAGAAACCTAAGCCTTATGCTTTTGATTTTCAAACTTTTCATAACACTTATTTTGAATTGAACCTTTAAGTCAACTTTGACCATACTTTGTACATACCCTTTCATTGGTAAATACAACCCATTCAAATGTCTTTTTGTGGTTTCAATGGCCACTTTCTTATCAAAACCTTTCATAACCTTTAGCTATTAGGTTTGAGTTATCCTTGAGGTAGATGTAATACTCACCTATATCCTTAGTGATGGACAATGAGTCTTCCATGCTTATTATAGGGTTAACCCCTCACTAGCATGTTGAAGCTATCCTCACATGGTGGATTTGTGGTTTTGGGTTGAGTTTTCTCCCTTGGATAACAAAAGACCTTAAGGCTTTTGGACCAATCAATTCACCAACTCATTTTTGAGATTTTTACCCAGAACTACGAGGTTTTTATCCTAATCTTTTTAAGATGGTACGTAGGCAATGGGTTCATCCATCCAAACACAAATTGTAAATAAACTTGTACATTCTTTCCTCATCTCTTCAATCATGTTTGCACAAATAAATTTTCACAAAAATACCAACCTTACAACAAATATGAGAAGGGCTCCCTAGGAGTACCTAGGATGTTTTGGGTGCTTAAAACCTTCCCATTGCATAACCAACCCCCTTACCCAGATCTCTAACATTTTTACTAGTTTTTGATTCGATAAAACTTTTAGGTTTTTGTTCGCTTTCTAACCATTCCTTTGGATAAATAGAAGTGCGGTGGCGACTCGACTTGTATGGTTTGCCTTGGATTTAGTCAATATCTCTAATGGTAACGAATACCCCGCTACAGTCTCTAATTGGAATATGGACAATATGAGCAAAATCCTCTAGAGTAGGAGCTAGGAGAAATCCTGGAATGTGAAACAATGCAGCGTCGGATCATAGAACTCGGCAAAAGTAAGGATTAACCCTGGATATACCTTGGTCATCAGAACACCCAACATATTACCATATGAAGGTTGAAAAAACAAGAAAGGGGGGTTTGAATTATTTTGAAAATAAAAGCTTTTTCAGAATTCAAAACACACAGAATTTTATACTAGTTCGCTTGAAAATCAAAGCTACTCTGGTCCACCCGGCCAAGGTGATTTTGCCTTCAAAAAGGACTTAGTCCACTAATCTTGAAAGATTACACAACCAATTGTCTAAGAGAATAATCTCTTAGCCCTCTCAAGTATACAGACTGCGCAGAGTCACTTGAGGAAATAGTTTAAGCGAAAAGTAAGTTGTAATGTAAAGTGCTTCTAACAACAAGCAAGTATTACAGAAAAAAATATGAGAGCAAACGTTTTTCACGTAAGAGCAGCAGCTCGTGAAAAATAAGAGAGGGTGTGAATGATATTTCTGTGTGTCTCAGGTGTCTCTCTAGAGAAGTAATCTGTCCTTTATATAGTAGTTGTTGAAGGACCGTTGGAGTGATGACAAAATCTTGGTCATTGAAGAATAATTAATGTCATTACTTCTGTTGTTTCTTTCTAAAACCATTTTGTCCGCCTCTTTAATCCTTTCTTTAAATACTTTCTTTAAATACTTTCTTTCCATAATGAGATTCTTTTCGGTTACGCGTTTTGGACTTGTGAATCTGCATCAGAATCTTGATGTATCAGAGTTAGTCTTCAGAGGATGATTAAGTCTGACTTCATCAGAGCTTCTCAGTGCTCTAGACTTCTTAAGTATCAGAGTCTAAATCCAGTAGTCTTGTTGGAGCTTCTGACTTCTTGTTGTCTCTCTTTGATCAGAATCAGAACCTTTTGGACGTATTCCTTTCTGAGTGGCGTCTGATCATCTGATACTTTATGTCTGACATAAGTTTGTATCTGATGTATGGTCAGAATCCTGCGTAAATGTTCAGAGTCCTGCACACTAAGAAAAAATCTCGTTAGGGTGCCATTTTGGGTTTCATCCTTTGTTATCATCAAAATATTAGAAATATATTGTAGAACCAACTTTGTTCTTACACCATAAGCCCTCTTGAAGTCATCCTTCTTCTCACCAATCAACAGGGAACCAGGCCTCTTAAGCTCATCAAACTTGAACTCTATGAGTTTGTACTGATATGTATTCCTTCAGTCATATTTCTCCATAACTGAATGAACCACCTCAAGTGACAAAAATGATGGTCTCTCAAAATGCACATGATAAAAATTAATATTATATGATATAATGATAATCCAAGTATCATGGATTCACAAGTGCGACATGTTCTAGATAAATGGTAAATACTACTCTACATAAGTTCAAAAGTATGACGTTACACGAGAACAAAGGTATGTAGGGTCTTCGTTTCCTGAAAATGAACCCAATATCCCACTCATAGGTGTGAATTATTATTCAAAGGTAACCTAAAAGTTCCCTAGAGTCATGGATCCCCATTGAGAAACCATTGCCTAAAACGAATGACTCGTTGGACAATGATGCTCTCAAAAGGATCTACTCTTGGTGTGACTTCTCATGTCAACCATAAACGAGTACTAACTCTAAGTAGGTATCCATAACTATAATCATGATACTATCCTGTGTTTATGCTCGAGCTCGGGTATAGAGCTTCTCTCTTGTAACATCATCCTCAACCCACAGAGAGTATCACAATAATATTTAGAACATGGTTAGCAAAAAAAATGAAAATTTAAAGCAATAAAAATAAATGAAATAAACAAACATGAAAACTAAAAGCAAGAAATCAAGAAAGTAAACACCCAAGAAAACAAGAAAGCAAACAAAACTAGGCTCAACTCTCTCTAGCAACTAGGTTAATCCCCAACAGAGTCGCCAGCTAAAGCTAGCTGAAATATGCCCACCAAGTGCATCGCATGATATAAGGTATAACAGAGTGCCACCGAACTTTATTTATCCCAAAATATAGGGAAGGGAAAATATCGATAAAACCCAAGGGAAAAGAAAACAGAGAAATGGGTACGAGAGTCAGTTATCCAAGGGGGAGGTATTAGCACCCCTCACATCCATGGTATTCCATGTGTCCCTAAAAAGGAAAAGAAATTGCAATGGTGTTTAAACCAAACAAAAGGAGACAACTTGTCAAAGTCGGAGTCTCACATGACAAGGGTTTTACCAAAGCACAGGGACTGACATGGTAAATAAGGAAATCTGGAACCTGTCAAAGCCTGAGACTCACATGACAGGGATCTTATCAAAGCATGAGGACTGATATGGTAAGGAGAAAAGCATAAACTTGTTAAAGCCTGAGACTCGCATGACAAGGGTCTTACCAAAGCAATGGGACTGATGTGGTAAGGAGAAAAGCACGAACTTGTCAAAGCCTGAGACTCATATGACAAGGATCTTACCAAGGCACAAGGACTGATATGGTAATGAGAGTGGTTTATACCAAGAAAGGAAACTTGTCAAAGTTGGAGACTCATATGACAAGGGTTTTACTAAAGAACGGGGACTGTCATGGTAATGAATGATGTTTAAACCAAGAAATGGAACTTATCAAAGCCGGAGACTCACGTGACAAGGGTCTTACCAAATCACAGGGACTGATATTGTAATAGAAGAAACTGGAATTTGTCAAAGCCTAAGACTCACATGACAAGGGTATTACCAAAGCATTGTGACTGATATGGTAATTAGGAGGGAATAACCATGAATGTGTCAACCCAGGGAATAACCATAAAGGTGTGTCCCCAAAAGGAAGTGATTGCAATTGTGTTAAAACAAGGAAGATAAAGAGCCACAGGGGCAAGTTGCAGACTTGATAATGAATTAACATGGAATTTCATTAAAGTCTATGAATATAAATGAATACTATGAGCAACTAGGATCTATATCCTATGCACAGAGGTACTCTAGACAATGGTAGGGAAGATCCCCTCTCATAATTTTCTATTTCTTAAGTCTCGTGACATGCAAGTTGTAGCTGTAAAAAAATTGAGATTAAGCTATTGATTAACTTAAGTCGCAAAGCAAGATTCGTCACTGAGCTTTTATTGTTTCTAAAGAAAAAAGGAAAAAGTACGAACAAAATCCAAAGAAGTTTTAAAACAACTAATAAAAGAGAACATGGTCTGGGGGTTAGTTAAGAAAAGGGAAGGTATTAACACCCTAAACATCCATGGTAATCCATGGGAACCTCTTTGAAAATATGTATATTTTGGTTTGAAAAGGGGTGTTGTTTGTTAAAAGATTGGAGGATGGGAAAAAAAGTATATTTTCTTTACTTTTATGTTTGCCAAGACTTTTGAAGTCTCATGCATGCGTACCAAAAAAGTGTAATGGAGGTTCAAAACCTCGTAGTTCATGGTAAAAATAACAAAAGGAGTTTGTTTTGATTCATTTTTTATGGAAAACACATTTTGTCATTTTAAGGAGAATACTCAACTAGTCACCCACAAGTATGAGAAATTTGCATCATCATGAGAAGGTCTCCAACTTGGATAAGGATCAACAAGTATGCCACTATCTCCCACAGACGGAAACGAATTGTCATCAATAATATGGAGATAGGAGAATTATATCACAACTATGGAAATGACTTATGTCTAATACCTTGAGAAAACTTTTAAAAGGAAAAGTGCACAAGTGCACAAAATGGTTTGAATGAGTTATGCATTTTTTAGTCTTTTGAGATTGGTCTAAATATACTTAAGATGAATTAACATTCATTGGGAAAAAGGTTTTTAAAATCACTTGACAAAAGTCAAGGTTTATTGAGAAATATGTTCAAGTTAGAAAACAAGAAGGTTTTGAAAAAAAAGAGAGAAGATTTTGAAAATTATAGAGAGGGAGGAGAAGAAAAGTTTGTCCTAAAGCATAAAGTAAAAGTTATGGAGGAAAGATCTAACCAAGAGATAACAAGCTTTATGACATAAGTCGATCAAGAATTTCCTCATTTGGGTTAAGCCTCAAGCGAGACAAAATAAGAAAATGATAATCCATGTATCAGATGAAACCAAAGTAACCAAACCAAGTCTTCACTAAGAAGTCCACAGTCACACGTATCAGATGAATTTCAAGGTCTCAAATCACAAGTCCAAAAGCAAAGGTCAAGATCCTAATTCTAAGTCCATAACTCCACAATGATGCCAAGGATAGTAACCACAAGTCCATGAGTTAGGAGAAACAAGTTTCTTTTTAGGTTTCTTATTAGTGTTTTCTTTTCAATGATATAAAGGAAAGGTCCAAATGGATAAAGAACAAAATGGCATAATCACAAATAATATGATATGAAATGCTAAACATAAAGCATAAAGTAAATGACATAAAATAAATGCATAAAGTAAATGACATTAAAATAGAAGTTAATACAAGTGAAGAGTTAGTAAGGGACGTTAGTAGAGATGAAAAAATATTTTTGGTCATTTTTTGGAGAACACTCAACTATCCACTCACAAGCATGAAAATATGAACATATACATCATTTATGAGAAGAGCTCCAACTTGGATAAAATCAACAAGTATGTCACTAGCTCTCACAAATGGAAAAGAAGTAATATTTTCACACAATACCATGAGGAATAGGAGACTTACAATCTCACTTATAAAAATGCATTTTCTTTTGGGATAAATTTAGCGTTGTGTTAAGCAATTGTAATTGGACTTATGTAGAAGTCACAACTATCTGAGGTTGGTCAATAATAATGCTTGCGTTAATACATTCTAGAGAAATGATATGTAAGTCATTCTCCTAAAGCCATGCCACATAAGAAAAGAAAAGAAGGAGATGATTTAGCACAAAGGCTAGGAGGATGGTCCATTACTTCAATCCACACTTCATGATATCTAGGATGAACTTATGCATCAATCCAAAGTACCTTAAATGATCCATGATCAATTAGGAGGTAAATTTGAAATGATGAAAGTTCATCAAACACCAATCCATACATCATGAACAAGATGGACACAAACCATCTAATTGATCAAAGGGAAAAGAAAGAGATGAAGAAGAGAGACGCATGAGAAGTCACACCCAAATTGGATCAAAAAATTTGATCAAGTCATCATCAAAATCAATCATCCATTTTGGTGGATTAGGGTTTTTAACCCATCAAAACCCAAGATCCATTGAGTTTGATGAGACTTGAATTCCAAACCATCATGATCCATCGCCAACAGAAGTTCACAAGGTCACATAAATATAAAATGCAATTAAATGAAATAAAAATGCACCAAAAGTATTTTTTAAATGATTTTTCAAATAGAAATAAAATGGAAAATCCATAAAGTCTTTCAAAACACTAAATAAATGGGCAAGAAAATTATGGAGGATTGGAAATAAATTAAGAAACATATAATAAAAATTTTGGAATTTTAAAATGCAGAAAAATATTTTTAAACTAATTAAAACAAAGGAGAAAAGAGAAAATTCATAAAAAAAAATAGAAAATCAGTGAAATAAAATATGGAAAAATAAAAATCAGATAGAGAAAAATAAAAGAGAATTTCGAAAATTATTTTGGGATTTTTTGGATAAAAAATGAAATTACTATGAATTTTTAAAGAAAAAGCAATTAAAAATAATAAAAGAAAAAGAATTAAAATCAGAAAAAACACGGAGCGTTGGATCACGCCTCATTCATTTACGTGGCCGATCCCACATTCCAAAGGCTAGGATGCATGGTGAAACACGTTGCAGGCCAAACACGGGATCCAGTTTAAATCCAGCCAATAAAAACATTTTAAATTGCCAATGTGTCTGATTCAAACTCAGACAACCTGAGAAAACTCTGGGCGTCTTCTCCTGTAAGCTCTCACCAAAGTTTCATCATTTGGTAAATTCAAGACAAGAGACCACCACCAGTCTGATCCTTTTCTCATCCTGAATTCAACCTCATACTCCAAATTCATTTATGTGAACTGAGCAAAGGGAATTTCAAAAAAGTTTCAGAAATAAGCAAACCACGAAAAATAAAATTATATGATGACCATGATCAATTAACACCAGATAAGTTAGGGGAAAGCATCAGAGAGTGAAGGACTACATTATGGAAACTTGTTTGAGTTCAAATGATGCTCAGAACTACCTTGTTTAGATGATGATCAGAAGTTGATGAAGCTCGATCTGGTTAGAGCACATCAAAAGGTCTAGAGCTTGGGAATTTTTGCAAAAGTTTCAGAGGATGCCGATGGATCTAATAGAATCAAGAAATTGGATTGAAACAAGTTGAAACTCAAAACAGGATAGTTGAATTTTCTGGAAATATTTCAAGCTGCAACATGGGTTTCTTCGCTCTCCAAAGCTTGCAAATGAAGGTAAAAACTTCCTCTATTTAGAGGGAATGTGTTTGGATCCAAATACATGTGGAATGATGTTGAATTCGTGCAAAACGAATTTGATCCAAGTGTGTGAAAGTGTGACTTGAAACTCATCAAAACTCAGCCAAATGATATGTTTTAAGTGTCAATTAACTTCTGTAGACTTGTTAAAACATGTTTAAGACCAAAACACTTGCTATATTTGGCTTGGAATTGAGATTAGTCAATATCAAATTTTGGGCAATGGTGATTTCTTTAGTTTCAAGTCACCATGTTCAACTCAATGGGGAATCCTACTCAATAGGCTTTTTGATCCCTTTTTTTTTTGCAATGTGTTAACATCATGGCCAAGATTACAATGTGCCAAGAAAGGTTGAATTTGCATGGTGAAGTTGGCATGAAAAACTGGTTGTGTAACTTAGAAAAATTTGAGTGTTTCATGGCTGAAAATGACCTATAATGTCCCAATGAATTTCATGGCCTTCTAAGCATAAGTTGACTTTGGTCCTTGAATCAAACTTGTAGAGGGTATCACCAATGGCATTGTGCAACAAGAATAAGTTTCATATGTTGAAAATTTAAGAAGTTATGATACTTGAAAGTTGGGGAAAAATCATTTGAAAATAGGTCAAATTTCACTAAGTCCACAAATGACCTATAATGTCTCCAAACTTTTGATGATCCTCCAAGTATAATTGGCTATTATCATGTAAACTGAAGTTGCAGCGGATGTTAAGAAGAGTCATACGCAAAAATAAGCATTGAAAAATTTTGATAATTGAAGGAGTTGTGATACTTGGGACTTTGACTTCAAATTGTTGACTTTTAGGTCAAACCTCTTGGAGCAAGCTTGTGTACTTGGACCTTTCTTGCATTTCAAAGCACATGGGTGATCATATGAACTCAAGATAAGGTTTCCTTGATTGTCTCTTGATTAAATTTCTCAAAGATTGAAGTTACTTGTTGAAGAAGGCATGGAAATAAACACATGAACCTTTGACTTTCCTTAAGAAGTAAGCCACCAAACTTTGAGATGCTCTTCATTTGAGGAGCCCTGCCTTGCACAATAGACTTAAGAGAAACAATACATATTTTTGGTATTTGATTAGTGGTTAGATAATCAATGAATTAAATAAACACAAAAGTAAAACTTCATCAAAGAAGTGCTTGATGATCCCTACAAAAGCAAACCCAAAGATGGACAAGGGGAAGGACCAAAAGGTGACTTTGCTTGTGTGCAAATGATATGTAGGATCTTAGGGTTAAAAATTAGGGTATGTCACAAGCCTAGTCAAAGACTAACAAGTTATCAAAGCAGTTTCCTAAAGATGCTTGTGGAGAGGAGTCAGATGATTGACTGTTGAGGAGAGATGTGTTCCACTGAGTGTCTTGAACTTGTTGGTAGGTTGAATGCTCCAAGGTGAAAGAGGCTAGTCCTATCAAGTGACCAAGGGACTTATGGTCACTTGACAAAGACAAAGGGAAAGAATAAAAAATGAATGGATTTAGTAGATCCAATATGATTTGGGTCAAGCCAAATCAGAGGAAAGGATTGATGAACAAACCAAGATGCATGATCATACAAAACTAGCCTAGGGTATCATTGTTAGGTAGCCCAAGAGAAAGCCATATGGGTGAAAAGTGTATCGTCATATGTCTCATAGTAAGGTAGCCCAAGAGAAATCCATGTTTGTGTAAGAGTGTACTAAACCTAAGCAAATGCATGCAAAAGGTATAAAGTAGATGAAACAATACACAAGCTCAAAAGCTCAATAGGGACAAGGGCAAGTCAGAGTGTCCACAAGGTCTTAGGGCCAATGTGACTCCAAGTCAAGCAAAGGGTCCTAAATCCTAAATCAAAGTCCAAAGTCCCAAAGGTCTTCAATAATCCAGATCAAGCATAGGATTAGGATTAGGTCTAAGTTGCGTTACCATGTTTTGATTCATTAAGTTTTAACAAGCCAAAAGTCAAACAAGATAAGAGCAACAGATGAATATAGCAAGATGAGTAGAGTATGATCTGATGTTTAATAGGATATAAAATAAAAGTTCATTAAGTAAATGACATAAACTTAAATGACTTGAACTAAAGTCAATAATATAAAGAGCAATGATTAATGTTAGGAGTTAATGGTTAGTCACTTGTGTCGGGATAATTTAGCGCTATGTTAAGCAATCATAAGTAGGCTTATATAGAAGCCATACCTATCTAAGGTAGATCAATAATAATGTATATACCAAACATGTTAGAGAATTAACACAGAGTTAATCTCCTACAACATGCAATATAATGGTTTAAAACAAAAGAGAGAGATGGAAGTAGAGAGAGTGAAAGAGGGAACCAAGGTAATCACAAGGGATCATTTTATCCTCAAATCAAAGAAATCAAATATGACGCATAGAGGGTTAATCTATCATTGGTGTAAAGTATTGAAGATGCTTTACAATCATCTATCAACAGTTTTGGATCAAAGAAGGATGATCAACCTCAAGTCCATCTATCAATGATTTGAGATGAGGAAGAAAATATCAACCAAACAATCAAACTCAATTCAAAATATCAAAAAGATCATCAAAAGAAAACAAAATTAAATTAATAATCATTTAATATTGATCAAATAAAAAAATAAAATGGAAATTGTCAAAGAGGGGTCAAAGTATCAAATCAAAGTCCAACAAAAATGTGGGAGGTTAACAAAACTCAAAGTTAATGGACTTCAAAAGTTGGGGTAAAACATATTTGAAAATGAATAAAATAAAAATTCAAAAAGAAAATTAAATGAAAAATAATAGAAAATATGCATTTATTGCAAAAAAAAATGATTTTTAAAAATTGAAAAAAATGGCATGAGGTAGAAAATATTTTTATGGAAATATGGAAAAGAATTGGATAAAAAAATAATAAGGGAACTATTTTTAATTAATTTTGGAAGAAAAATGAATGAAGTGAAATAAAAAGAAAAAGGAAATAATTCAAATGCAACAGCTAGCAAGGTGGCATGCGCTGATTTGCTAAGGGATTTGAATTGGGGTCAAACACGCGCGAAGCACTTCATCTTTAACCTCGGAACTTGTGATATTGCAACTGAAGGTAGAGAAAAACAAGAAAGGGGGGTTTGAACTTTTTCTACAGATAATGAAAACTTTTGCAAATAAAACACACACGAAAAAATAATGCTATCAACACAGAAGTTTATCCTGGTTCGCTTGAAATTCAAAGTTACTCTAGTCCATCCGGCCAAGGTGATTTTGCATTTATCAAGGACTTAATCCACTAATCTTGAAAGATTACAACACATAATAAATATCTTTTAGCCCTCTCAAGCTTACAGACTTCACAAGTCACTTGAGGAATATTCAGCAAGTAATGAAAAACACAGTTGTGTGCTTAGTGCTTCTAGGTAAGCAGAAGTTGCACAATATGAGAACAAAAATATTTCACACTTAGAGCAACAACTCGTGTGAAAGAGAATGAACAAGAATAACAGATATTTGAGATTTGTTTGTGGTATTCTCGTGTGTTTCGTTATTGTTATGAAGATGATCCATCCTTTATATAGATATTTGATGAAGAGACCGTTGAATGAGGAAATCTTGGCAATGATGGACTTTTAATGTAATTAATCTCTTTGTCCTTTCCATAGCAATTTTGGAGAGCGTTAACTCTCTTCCAAAAATAGATTCTTGCCAAAAACGGAAGACTTCGCAGCTAAGTCTTGGTGATCGTTCTGAGTCAGAGTATGTAGAGCTCGGATGTTTCTCTTCAACGTGTGTATCTTTAGATAGTTGCTGAAAGCTGATTGACTTCAGAGGTTCTTGATGTCTATCTGATAGTGATTTCTTCAGAGTGGGAAACATCAGATCCTGGAGTGCACTCTTCAGATTCAGAGCGTCTGATACATCTTTTTACGTAGAACTTGTGCGCTTTCTTTTGTTCAGGGTTAGAACCTCTGCTAGAATAACTTCAAAGTTGTCATTCTGGACATTCATGTATGTCATATATATGTCTATCTGACCCTTTTTAGATTAGAGTCCTGCACACTTAGATAAATATTGTTAGGGTACCAATTTGTTTCATCCTTTGTTATCATCAAAACCTTATAGATGAATTATAGACACATAATCTTGTTCTTACAATCTCCCTCTTTTTTATGATGACAAAAACCTCAGAGTGATGATGAAACAATGATACTTTAATAAGGATTTAAAAAAATTATCTCATAGTCAGATGAGTGACGACTCCCCTTGAGATAGATCATAATAAATTTTTAGATGTTCTTACCAGATCTTCCTTGCGTAGCAGCTAATTTTTACCTTAGATGTTTCCTGCATAGCTTAGAATTTTCATAAGAGACTTTAAATGTGTGCAGTGCAACAAGAGACTTAGATATTATTTCATCATGGTTGTTTTTATTCTCCCCCTTTTTGTCAGACTTAAAAAGACTTAGCAAAAAAAAATATAGAACTCAAAATATAATTCATATATGAGAAGGAGTGTCGTACCCCTAATTTTGACCACTTTCTCAGCTAACTCAGAGTTTAGATTACTGATATGTCCAAAACTCCTTACAGGCTATCTGGTCAACCCAAAGACTTAAAAAGTTAAAGGGGACCCTTTTGACTTTTTATTCTCCCCTAAGGAGTTTGATCTTACATTAGGGTTTAATTGTTATTTTAAATTTTTTTCAGGGTATAGTTTAATTTGTCAATCTAACATATAATTGTATTAACTACTTAGAAAAACATATAGTTTGCAATCTATTAGAAAATATCGGTTAAAGTCATTTGGTCATTTGTTTAGTTAAGATTGTTTGCCAAAGGTACTTTATTTCAAATAATTGAAATAGCATAATTGGTAGAAGAGCATCTGTAAGGAGTTGTGAGTGTGAGAGGGCATGAGTTTGAATCCTATGTTTTTTATTTTTAGTAGTTTTTCCGTTTTATTTGTTTTACTTTATTTCTAACTTTTCTATTCATTTTCAAAACTACAAAAAATCACAAAAATAACATTTTTTATTATTTAATTATAAATTTTCGTATTTTTATTAAAAGCATATTTTAAAATATTATTTTTCCATTAAAATCATGGTTTTATGAATAAAATCTCAAAAAATAAAAAATAAAAATAAAAATCTTTTATTATTATTAGGGAATTAGCTTATTTTTATTTATTTAAAATATTTTTTTCATCTAAATTCACCAAGCCATGAATCCATCCTGATTCATTGACTTGGAATTTAAGAAATTGAGAAAATCAGGTTAAATTAAAATATTCTTAAACAGTTCAATTTAATTTAATTTGTTTAACCTAATTTTACCTATAAATAGTACTCACTTTTCACACTTTAGACCATCCACAATTTACTAAATCCAGTATTCTAAAGTTGTTACTCTTCACATTGAGGAACAACAACACCAAAATCCTAAAGTCTCCATCATCATCAGTAATTACGAGAAGACTATGATCAAAAACATAAAGGGCAAGAAAGAGTAACAAAAAAAGGTTAAATCTTACTGTTTAAACGGAGACAATCTCCTCCTCGTAGGTCGGTTTCCCTTAACCAGGGATAATCTACTCCCCGTAGGTCGGTTTTCCTTATTTCCTCACTTATATAACTATTTGATATACTGTTTCTTATTTGATGTCTAATACTTGCTTGGGGTATTGGTTTATTTTTTTTTGTTGTGGATCATGTTAATATTGATTGTGTTTGAATAATTACAATTATTTTAATATAAACCATTTCTACACACTTTCTCTAAAAAAGACTTCTGCCCAAAAACTAATAATATGGGATAAAACCCTAGGATCTTAAGGGATAAAAAAATTATGGTATAACTATGGGATAATTTAGGGATAACTTTGGGATAATAAATAGGGATAAATTTTTAAGGGTTTAGAGATAAAAAATTAGGGATAAGGGATATAACCATTGAATTTATATAATTACTCTTTTAATTTATTTCCTTAAATAAAGTAATAATTATATTTTTGTAAGTAATTAGTTGGGATAATTTTAGGGATAATATGAGATAAGGTTATGGGATAAAACTCTAGGATTTTAAGGGATAAAAATTTATGGAATAACTATGGGATAATTTAGGGATAGTTTGGGATAATTTTTGGCACAATAAATAGGGATAAATTATTAGGGTTTTAGGGATAAAGGATATAACCCTTGGGTTTATACAATTACCCTTTTAATTTATTTTCTTAAATAAAGTGATAATTATATTTTTGCAAATAATTAATTAGGATAATTTTAGAGATAATATGAGATAATGTTATGGAATAAAACTCTAGGATTTTAAGGGATAAAAATTTATGGGATAACTATGGGATAATTTAGGGATAACTTTGGGATAAATGTTGGGATAAATTTTGGGACAATAAATAAGGATAAATTTGTAGGGTTTTATGGATAAAAAATTAGGGATAAGGATTATAACACTTGAGTTTTTATAATTATCCTTTTAATTTTTTTTCATAAATAAACTAATGATTATATTTTTTTGCAAATAATTAATTTGAATAATTTTAGGGATAATATGGGATAATTTTATGGGATAAAACCTCATGCTTTTAAGGGATAAAATTTATGGGATAACTATGGGATGATTAAGGGATAACTTAAGGATAAATTTTAGGATAATAAGTAGGGATAAATTTGTAGGGTTTTAGGGATAAAAAAATTTATAACAATTTCAAGGGACAAACATCAGGATAAGGGATATGGTCTTTGAGATTATATAATTAAATTTTTAATATGTTTGTTAAAATAACTATATATATATATATATATATATATATATATTATATATATATATATATATATATATTATATATAGATATATATATATTATATATATATATATATATATATATATATATATAATATATAATATATATATATATATATAATATTATATATATATATATATATATCTATATATATATATATCTATATATATATATATATATATATATATATATATATATATAATATATATATATATTATATATATAATTCACTATGGAGTTACATTCTTAAATCAAAATATTAGATGTTTTTAATCGGGATAACAAATATATCAAATAAATATATAATATTTATTTTCATAAATAAATCAAGTATTATATATATTTTTGTAATCAATAATGAGGATAATTTTGGGATAAATAATTAGGATAAAAAATTAGGGATAAAGTTGGGATAGGGTATATATCTTATTACATTTTATTTAATTTTCTTAATTAAATTAAATTATATTTTCAAATCAAATGGGACAAGGACATGGGATAAAATATGGGATAAAACTCTGAGATTTTCAAGGGTTAAATGAGGGATAAAATCGGGATAAAAGATTATGTCTAATACATAATTATAATCACTAATTTATTTTCTTAAATAAATTAAATATCTTTTTTTACAAGTAATAAAGGGATACAATCAAATTCAACACACTTTAAAGTGTAAGACCTCTACCCTATTACATTGAGGCATTTTCTCCAAATCAATTACTTCTCCTCCCCCGATGGGTGAGAATTTTCAAGGGATAAAAGCAACCAACTAACCAAATTTTTTTAAGACGAACTACGGAGCTCTGATCCTTCAATAAATATGAGGGTACGTAGGCATAGAGTTGTAAGACTCTAGCGAGTATTGTAGCGGGAAATTCATAATCATTAAGCTATTGACAAGCTAAAGATCAATTAGCAAGAGTCGCCACCGCGATTTTATTGTTTCCAATGGAAAAGGGAAAAAATACGAACAAAACCCGAATAGTAAGAAGTTTTCAAATAAAAAACTAATAAAAGTCAGAGATCACAGGTAAGGTGGTTGGTTACACAGAAGGAAGGTATTAGCACCCAAAGTATCATCGGTACTCCTAGGGAGCCCTTTTTGTGTGCATATGTACTTGGTATAAAGTGATGTTTACAAACAAATAGAATGAGGGGATGAGAGAAGAATTGATTAATTATATTTTTGTGTTTGACAAGACCTTCGGTCTCGTGCCTACGTACCAACATATACATGAGGGATCAAAACCTCGTAGTTCGTGCTAGCAATTTCAAAGTGAGTATGTTGGTTTTAAAAAAAATTGAGTTTGAAAAGACACAAAGGCCTAAAAATGGTTTGAATGAGTTAGTTCTTTTTGGCTTTTTGAAAGTTTAATTCAAGTATAGTTAAGTTCATTTACAATTTTGATTTAAGAAAGTAAGTTTGAAAATGCAATGGCATAAGGCCAAAGTTTCTATCCTTTTGTAAAAGTGGTCTAAGTTTAGAACAAAACAGTTCACACAAAGAAATTTTGAAAATGGAGGGAGAGATTTTGAAATTAAAGAAGTGGGGAGAAGATGAAGAGACTATCCTAGATACAAGAAATTTAAAAGTTTAAAGTTGAAAAGATCTGACCAAATGGGAGCAATCCAATAGACAAGTATGTCAATAGAAACCCTGAATTTCCTTGGACTTTTTAGAATCAAGCAACACACAAATGCACAATTATATCAATCTTGAAGAGAAAGGGCATCAAATAAAGATGGCCTCATCCTAGCTTATCCACTTCAATGATCTCCTTCAAAATAGCTCATGTAGCAGATGAAGTCCACAAGTCATAGGTTCAACATAACAGCTTAACAAGGATCAATGTTGCAGATGAATCTTGAGAGATCTAGAATTATGTATAAGATGAATTCAAACTTGCAAGACTTGATTCTTCAACAAATTGTCAATGGCCAAGTCCATTAGCAAATGAATGTTTCCTAAGTTCTAAGTCCATTTGGGGAGATCAAAACAACAGTCCACTAGAATTGTCTTTTAGGGTTTTTGTTATTATTATGTTCATTAGTGGTCAAAGACCAAACAAATAAGCAAGACAACAAAGTATATCACACAATATGGTCCAAGTGGACAAAGTGAAAATTGCATAAAATATAAACACTTTGAATGATATGTACAATGACAAATGATAATAAAAATAAATTGCATTAAAAGTAAAAGCTTGAAAGTAAAAGTTAATGGTTAGTAAGTTAATGGTTAGTTTTGTTTTGCTTTTGATTTCAAGACATTCTTTGGAGAATACTCAACCCACTTGCCACAAGCATGGATCCTTGAACCAAAATATCTTCCAAAGGAAGGAAAGAAGGTCAGGTTTCCACACAATACCATGGAAGAGGGGAGCCTTACAATCTCACTAACTAGAATGCTTATGCCTTTTGTGTCATAAATTTAGCACTATGTTAAGCAATCGTAATTGGACTTATGTAGAAGTCACAACTATTTGAGACCGGGCAATAAACTTTTGGTGTTAATGCATGTTGGAGACATAGTATTAAGAACTATGCTCATTAAACATACCACACACAAAAAATATGCAAAGGTGTGGCCTAGTCTCATCCATACTCATGTTAATCTTTCAATTAACTAGCATTAGGACCTTGAGGTATCATTAGCCAATTGAAAATGAATGGATGAAGAAGGGGAATTAGATGAAGAGGGAAAGGGATGAATGGAATCACAAATTGGTCAAAGGAGGACTTTTACCAAATTAATATTATTCATTCATTTTGGGAGATGGAATGTACATTCCATCAATCCCCTAAATCCAATAATATTAACTTGACAAAGTCAAATCAACCTTGACCAAGGCCCAACAACAAATGAGAAGCTCAAATAAATCAATACAAATGGTCAACACAATTAAAATGACATTTATTCAATAAAAAATACTAAAATAATGCATTAAATTCAAATATGTTTTGTCCAAATCCTAAAATCACATCAAAACACCAAATAAATGGCCATGTGATTTATCATAGGTCAAACAAGGTCAAAGGACATTGGATAAAAAATTTCATAATTTTTGGACACTTAAAAATATTTTTAAACAATTAAAAACAAATTAAAAATCAATTAATTCATGAAAAATGTTAATAATGATCCAAAAAATAATTTTAATTCAGAATATGAAAGAGAAAAATATTTGAAATTTTTTGGTGAAAGTCCCATATTTTTTGGATCAATATTAAATTTATTATGAATTATTGAAAATAATGGAATTAAATGAAAAATCAGAAATTACAAAAATACGTGGACCATCAGATCTCCCTCATTAATTGAGGTGGCAGATCTGATGATCCATAGCGCGCGTTTCACCAAGGCGCTAGTCAACTGTGTGGTAAACTTGTTAATCACAATGCACGGTCAAGATTAGAACGCAGGGGTTGGATCACACGGTCTAGACCTCAACCACATCATCACCAGAGCCAGAGCTCCGGTTGTCTTCTCCGGCGAGCCTCGCCGAACTGGTCATCATCAACCATCACCAAAATTTCAAAACAGGGACATGATTTTAAAAAGAAAACATCACTGAGCAAGAATATCACCTCCATTTCTTCCAATTCCAACTATATTGAGAGATATGTGGAATTGAAAAATGGGGTTCATGATCTGAGTTGCTTCGATTCATCATCAAAACAACTCAAACACCTTGCCTACATTGGTAGGACTTCAGCCAATACAATAATCAAGAGAATTGACCAAGAAACAAGGAGAATCGAAGAGATCAAATTTTCTGCAAAATACCTTCAATGGAGGTCTGAGCTTGCTAGATCTTGATCTGAATCGTGCTTTGCTTCACTCCAATTGCTTGTAGAAGTGGAATGGAAAGGCTTAGAATCAAAGGACTCCTAGAGAATTAAATTCCAAAACAGTGGAGATTCAAGCTCAAATTCAACAGAATTTTTCAGGTTTACCCTCTCAATTTGAAGGGTTTTCTGTGGGGAGTCAAAGCTTGCGCAGTGTGCGTGTTGATTATGAGCAATTGAGCTTCAACTTATAGAGGATTCAAGTGTTAATTGCACACTCCATTCAAGTTTCTAAAATTGGCAAAGTAAGGTAAGCAGCTGCATGGGCGCGCATAGGCCCATCAAATGATTGCTATAAGTCCAAATTTGAAGTCCAGATATGTTGAAGCAAGCTTGGAATGCAAGGCAATTGAGAATTTGAATTTGAAGTTTGATCCATGACACATGATACCAGCCTGTTTAAGCCATGCGCAACCTATGCATTTCTCATCCAAAATGCATGAATTTTAGCTCTTTGGAAAGGTGAGATCAAGAGGAACAAGTTTGATGTTGAACACTTTTTCATTTGGAGTTTAGAACTTGGAGATATTTGAGGTGGAAGTTTGGAAAATTTTGACATATTGAAAATTTTCTAAGTGTCAAGCCATATGTCTCAATATTCCATCTTGCTTAACTTTTTATGGGAGCTTCAAATGAGAAAAGTGTATTCATCAAAGTTGTATCTCTCTCAAAGACCTTTAAAACGGTCCCCTATTTCATGTAATTTTGATTTTAAATGATAGAGTTATGCATTTTTGAAGTTTGGCAAAATCACTTGATCAATGGTATAGGTCAAAAGTGACCTATAATGTAGCCTCATATCACATGTTCAAAAAGGTTGAATTTTCTCCCACTCCAAACATAAAAGTTGAATTAGACACATTGAATTTGATTGTGAAACTTGTAAATATTTCATATCATAAGAATTGAACAAGTTATGGCCTTGGGAAGTTGACTTTCAAATTAGGGATAGACAAAATGACCTATAATGTTTCAACTTAGAAAATGATTTTCCAAGCACACCTAGCTCTAGGTCTCAACTTAAAAGTTGTTTATAATGTCATTTAGAGTAACTTTACTCTTGGAATCATTTTCATATTGTGAAAATTGTAGGAGATACGGTCTAGGGAGACCCAGTTTTGATCAGATGAATTCATCTGGCCAACCACCATCAACCAACTTGCTAATTTCCAATTCTCTTGACTTTCTTGGCTCATGGTAGATCATATATGCATAATATGATGAAATTTGAAGTGTCCCTTGAGAAATTTGATCAATTGGTGAGATAGCTTGTTGGAGAAGTTACTCAAGATACCCAGTCAAACTAGGGCTTCCAAGGCAAATCACCCTCAAACTCTTGAAGAAAATTTGATCAATATAACATGTAGAAACAATTAGGACTCACACATGATACTCATAAACATTCTTGAATCAATTCTTGATGGTTCTCTTTGTTCATGAGGGTCTTAAACCCTAGATGTGATCAATGAATCAAGAAAATCATGTCCCCTACCTACAAAAGAGTTAGATAGATACAAAGACATATTTTTGGTATTTTGGTTAGTGAAATGATAAAATACAATTATTATATAATCATAAAGTGCTTAGTGATCTCTCTTAAAATAAACCCAATGAAAATGGGTGAGGAGGATATCAAGGTATGATCCCAATGCTAATGCTTATGATGGAATGCATGAGGAATCTTAGGGTCAAAATTGGGGTCTTACAAGTATAATAATCAAAAACATTTCTTAGGGATTCTCTTTTAATAAAATATTTTTATATATAAATATAACAAATAATTAAACAATTAATATATATCAAGCAAACACCCTAGAAGCGCACATTAACCCTAAAATTAGAGGAGGATCCCATTTAGTACAATGGAAGTAAGGGGTGCCTAACACCTTCCCCTTACTTAACCGACTCCCAAACCTAGCATCTCACCCTTAGTTTATAGGTTTTATCCTTATTTCCTTGTTCCTTAGGAACGAATAAAGGATGGTGGTGACTCTGCCATTTTTCCAGCCGCAACAAGGAGAATCACAGATAAGTAGCTATTCAAAGCATATAGAAAAACACAGAGAATGCATAACAGATAAGCAAGTACAGAAAATAACAAAGAACTCCAAAGTGCCTAAGGGTTCGGAGGCGGAGGCATCCTCTAGAGCAGCTGAGTCAGCAAGTTCTGAATGTTGTTGTTGACAGAGTCCTGTTGGTCCAGTCTTGCTCTCACTATCTGTTGCTCCTTCTGTAGCTCTTCCAGAGTCTTCAGGACGAGAGGAGAAAAATCAGAATGAGATTTCTCCCCCTGAGTCAGATCATCATTTCTTGCCTTTGCAGCTTCTTCTGCAGCTATACGTGCTACTTCTTCAGCATCAGGTTTAGCTTTTGCTTCAGCTTCAGCAGCAGTAGTAGCCTTCTCTGCAGCTTCTCTTGCTTTTTTCTCTTCTTCCTGACGAGCCTTCTCTTCTGCTTCCCTTCTGGCCTTCCCTTCTTCCTCTCTGGCCATACGTGCCTGCAGCCTTTCTCCAGCTTCTCTGATGAAGTCATTTCGGACTTGTTCAGGGAGGCCTTTCAGCTTTAAAGCCTCAGAAGTCATCCATTTGATTACTCTGTTCTAGTGAATCCTCACTGCATAAGGATCATCATTGATACCAGAGTTCTCAGATAATGATCTAATCTTCTCCACTAAAGACTCAGCAAATAAGGTTATTGCTTCTTCCAGGGTGGGGAAGGTAGGTTCTGGTTCAGAGATAGGATATGTAGGTGCTGGTGGTGAAGGGGTTGTTTCAATGGGAGGTTCAGAGTTATGGATGATGGGGTTTTCAGAGGGAGTTTCGATGGGTGGTTTAGATGAATGTGTTGTTGGTTGTTCATAGGGTGATGGAATGTTAGTTTCTAGTTCAAGTTGGTTGTTTGTGGAAAGGACACGAGCCTGAAGTTGAGCCAGAGTAGGAGATTGGGGGATCAGATGGCTCGGAGTCAGAGGAGAATGTGTAGTAAGATAGGGATGAAGGTGTTGAAGAAGGTGGTGATATGGGTTCATTGAACATTTTAGAATCTTCTCAAGGAGGATCAATCTTTGAGAAGAGGTAGAGGCCATTGGGTATTTTCCTCTGATCTTTCAAGGCTTGACCATAATCTTCTCAATTACCCCCATGCTCTTCAAATTTCTTGAGTTTAGGGGCCTTCAAATGTCAACAGTTACATCCTCTATCAGATTATGGCGAATTAGATGATCCATCAAGCCGCTCTCTATCAGAACATCAGATATCATCCTTCCCAGAGGGATGTAAGTTTTAGGCTTCATGTTCTTCCTAGTGTCCCTTACAGAATCCCCCGGGTACTTGAAAAGCAGTGCTGGCAGATTCAGCTTGAGCCCTTTATGGAGGTAGTAGAGGATACACTTCTGGTCAGTGTTGATATAGTCTGAAGAGTTAGACGTTGGGCGATGATGAATAGTCCCCAAAATGATCTTTAGCCAGACTCTGAGGTTCTGGTGATGTTCCTTGTTCTTGGACGAATTACCCTCAGTGTTCTGTTTGAAAATTGTTGGGGCAATTTCTTGGGACATATATTTTGCCCTAGGGTTAATATTGTAAATTCGTCTTTCTCTGTCTTCTCCATGTTCATAAGGGTAGCTATTGACTTCTCGGTGATGACGATCTTCACCCTCAGAACATAGGACACAATATAGTGGTCATTTGAATCTGCAAAATGCCAGAATTTCTTGACCAGATATGTGTATATGGGACCATAGAGCCTTTGAAAGTAGTTTTCCCACCCTTGCTTTCTGAGTTATTCAGTGAGGTCTATCCCATTTCTTTTCATATTCTCAAAATCAACCAGGGATTCACACAGTACTTCAAGCTTTTCAAACGGAGTGGCAAGGTTGATATGGGGTTCACGATCCAAAATATGGGGTTCTTTGTAGATGGGAATGTAGATAACACTAGTTGTTGTAGTGGTTTGTTGGGAAGAATTTGGAGGTTGTTCCATTGATTCCATTTGTTATGAGTAGTTGTACATTGATTGTTGCTGGGAATCCATGAAGAAGATGAAGTTTTTGAAGAACGTTGAAAAATGTTGACGATGCTGAGGATGCTAAAGAAAGAGAGAGGTTTGTGTAGGATGTGAGTGAAAAGTGTGAAAGTGTGAAGTGTGGTAACTATAAATACATAAGAAGGGCATGCAAAACGATAGCGTTAGATGAAAAGGAACAGTTAAATTTAATGATGGCACAGAAAAAGAGTTGACACGCTAGGGAAGAAATTGATTACAGCTAATGATGAATGTCTAATCCACAAATCAACATACTGCTCGAGGAGATCTCAAGGGTCTGTCTCTTGATTTCTGCTAGACAGGTGTCTAGAAGATCCAAAGTCAGACGCAAGAGAAACCACATGTTGATCTATCTGATCTTCAAGAATACCAAAAGATTGGATCATGAGGATTTCTAATTCAGATGATTTCTAACTGGTAGAAGTATCAGAGTCAGATCCAGACACCAGATGTTATGTTCAGAGCCTTATTTTGCCATTTCATATGAGCACATGTTTGATTCATTCTGGGCAATTTTCAATTTTTAAATGTTTCAGAATGAATGAGAATATATCTTCAGCAAGGGGTTTTGTGAAGATATCAGCCCATTGGTGGTATGTATCTATAAATTTTAAAGAAATTACCCCTTTCTAAACATAGTCTCTGATAAAATGATGTTTTATTTCTATGTGTTTTTCTCTGGAATGTAGAATAGGGTTCTTACTTAAACAAATGGCAACAGTATTATCACAAAAGATAGGAACGTTACTCTCATATATCTGAAGATCTTCTAGTTGATTCTTCATCCGGAGCATCTGAGTAATACATAATGAAGTTGATATATATTCTGCTTCTGCAGTAGAAAGTGCAATGATTGACTGTCTTTTGCTGGCCCAGGATATAAGATTGTTTTCGCAGAACTGACAGTTTCCAGATGTGCTTTTACGTTCCATTCTGTCTCCTGCATAATCTGCATCACAATATCCAAAGAGTCTATACTCTCATGTTTTCTCATACATCAGGACAAGGTTAGGTGTTCCCTTAAGATACCTTAGGATTCTCTTAACTGATGTTAAATGAGATTCACTTGGGTTCGATTGGAATCTGGCACAGAGACTTACACTAAAAAGAATATATGGCCATGTAGTCGTCAGATAGAGAAGACAGCCTATCATACCACGATAGAGCTTCTGACAAACCTTTTGACTTACTTCTTCTTTCTCTAGAATGCAGGTTGGATGCATGGGTGTCTTTGCTGGTTTGCATTCTGACATTTCAAATTTCTTCATAATGTCTTTTATGTATTTACTTTAGTATACATATGTGGCTTCTGAAGCTTGATTAATTTGAATTCCCAGAAAGAATTTTAGTTCTTGCATCAAACTCATTTCAAATTATGCCTGTTTTAACACAGAGAATTCTTGACAAATAGAGGGGTTAGCTGAACCAAAAATTATATCATCAACGTATATCTGACAATTCATGAGATCATTTCTAATGTTTTTATAGGAAAGTGTAGAATCAACCTTTCCTCTAATAAAGTCATGTTCCAGAAGAAAGGTGCTTAGTATTTCATACAAAGCTCTAGGAGCTTGCTTTAGACCATACAAATATTTTTTCAGTTTAAAAACATGTTCTGGACATTTAGGGTTTTCAAAGCCTGGAGGTTGGTGAACATACACTTCTTCTGAGATATAACCATTTAGAAATGCGCTCTTGACATCCATCTGATATAATTTGATGGAATGATTTACAGTGAATGATACAAGTAAGCGAATAGATTCTAACCTGGAGACTGGAGCAAAGGTTTCGTTGTAGTCAATGCCTTCTTGTTAACTGTAACCTTGTGCTACCAGTCGTGCTTTGTTTCTGACTACTTCTCCCTTTTCATTTAGTTTGTTTCTGAATACCCATCTTGTTCCATTAATGTGGGTTCCTTTGGGCTTTGGAACCAAATCCCAGACGTCATTCTTTGTGAATTGATCAAGTTCTTCCTTCATTGCCAAAATCGAGTAATTGTCTTGAAGTGCCTCATCACAGGAAGTAGGCTCAAGCAGAGAGACTAATCCCATAGGGGTTTCTTCAGATACTTTGAATGTAGACCTTGTTCTGACAGGTTCATCCTTGTTTCCCATAATCAAATCTTCAGGGATGTTTGGACGATTTCTTGATCTTTTCTGAATAGTTGAGATTTCAGTTGTTTCTGGATTTTGCTTTTCAGTTTCCTCAGATTCTATAGTCTTTTCGTCAAAACCTGCAAGAGTTATCTCCAGATCTGCAAGTTTTTTAACTAGCTTTGACTTTTCAAAGTCAAGCTTATCATCAAATCTGAGATGGATTGATTCTTCCATAATTTTGGTTTCTGTGTTGTATACTCTGTAGCCCTTAGAGCGCTCTGAGTATCCTAACATAATACCTTTTTGTGCTTTTGAATCAAACTTGTTTAGATGTTCTTTAGTATTAAGAATAAAACAGGAGCATCCAAAAGGATGGAAGTTCTTAGCCATATTTGTTTCGTTAATCATGGTCCTGGCCATTTCTTGGAGTGTCCTATTCTTCCTTTCCATAACCCCATTTTGTTGTGGAGTTCTAGGACATGAGAAATCATGGGATATTCCATTTGTATCAAAGAGTTCCTCAAAGAAATTATTTTCAAATTCGCCACCATGATCACTTCTGACTTTGATGATTTTAGAGTCAAATTCGTTTTGCACTTTAGAACAGAAGCTAGTGAATACATAGTGTGACTCATTCTTGTGCTTTAGAAATTTTACCCATATCCAGCGACTAAAATCATCAATAATGACCAGTCCATACTTCTTTCCATTGACTGAAGCTGGCTTAACAGGTCCAAAAAGGTAAATGTGAAGAAGTTCTAGAGGCTCAGAGGTAGAAACAACATTTTTCTTTTTAAAAGAAGTTTTTGAAAATTTTCCTTTCTGGCATGCCTCACACAGAGCATCTGAAGAGAACTTCAGTTTAGGTAGATCTCTGACTAACTCGAGTTTATTTAGCTGAGAAATCCTTCTCATGCTAATGTGTCCCAAGCGTCTATGCCATACCCATTGGTCTTCGTTTACAGACATTAAACATTTTACATTTTGAAATTTTTAGATCTGAAAGATTAATTTTGTAGATGTTGTTTTTCCTCTTGTCGGTGAATATAACTGTTCCATTGTTCTGATTAATTGCTTTACATGTTTTTTGATTGAAGATTATATCATAACCGTTATACTTAATTGACTTATTGATAACAGGTTATACATTAATCCTTCTACATAGAGAACATCGGATATAAAGGGAATAGATCCATTACCAATAGTTATGGAGCCTTTGATTCTTCCTTTCTGATTTCCTCTGAAACCTACAAAGTCAACATCTTTAAGTTCCAGGATTTGGAACATATGCTTTCTTCCTGTCATGTGTCGCGGGCAACCACAGTACAGGTACCATGATTGGTGTCTTAACTCTGCTGCATAGGATATCTGCAACATAAACTATTTTATCCTTTGGTACCCAAAATCTTTTGGGTCATTTGTGATTAGTTCTCCCAAAGTTTCTTGAAACTTTGGGTTTTCTAGCATTAGTAAAATTTTGATTTTGTGTATGTGTGTAGTGATAAGAAAATGGGGATTTAGGTTTATCATCTGCAGAAGATATGTGTTTGTCTTCATTAGAATCATATCATATTCGTCTTTTCTTATTTTTACTGACTCCATAAACATAGAGGTCATTCTGCTTCTTTCTATACCATTTTTTAGAAACTTTTGAAAAGCCTTTTCATATTCATATATAATTGTGTTAGAAGTCTATGGGGCTTGAGATAAGGCTTCTTCAAGTTTTATACATTGTTTATTTGTAGATTCTTTTTCTCTTTCCAAAATCAGAATGTCATCTTTTAATTCAGAAACTTTTATCTCAAGCTTATCACATTCTTTAATAGTTCCTTCAAGAACCCTTTTTAAAGCTTTAAATTTTTATCGAAGTTTCTGATATGAGTTTAGAGATTCAGATAGGCAAGATTCAAGGTTAGAGCGAGATAAATCAGAAAATACCTCTTCAGGATTGGATTCTCATTCAGATGAGCTTCCAGATGTGGTAGCCATGAATGCAACATTTGCATGTTCTTCTTCAGAGTCTGATTCTTAGGTATCAGATTCAGAGTCATCCCAGGTGGCCATGAGTCCCTTCTTAGTTTTGAAGGATTTTTTCTTGAATCCTTCTTTCTGGAGCTTTCTTTCTTAAGCTTTGGGCATTTGTTTCTATAGTGACCTGGTTCTTTAAATTCATAGCATGTTACCTCTTCGTTTGATTTTCCTCTAGAAGTTGATTCTGAGCGATCTCCCTTGGGTCTTGGTCTTCTGAAGTTGTTATTCCTTTTTCTCCAGAGTTGTTTTGCTCTTCTGGTTAGAAGGGATAGCTCTTCCTCATCATCAGAATTGTCTTTTTCAGAGTCCTCATTATCTTCTTCAACTTTGAGGGCTTTGTTCCTTTCTGGTTTGCGTATCTCAGATATGGACTTCAGAGCTACAAATTTGATTTTCTTTTGGGGCTCATCTTCCTCAAGTTCTATCTCGTGACTCCTGAGGGAGCTGACGATTTCTTCCTGGCTTATGTTGTTCAGATCCTTTGATAGTTTCAATGCAGTGACCATAGGTCTCCACTTCTTTGGCAAGCTTCTGACAATCTTTTTGACATGATCTGTAGTTGTGTAGCCTTTGTCCAGAACCTTGAGTCCTGCAATTAAAGTTTGAAATCTAGAAAACATTACCTCTATAGCTTCATCATCCTCCATCTTGAAGGCTTCATATTTCTGAATTAGAACTAGAGCCTTTGTCTTTTTAACTTGTGAATTGCCTTCGTGGGTCATCCTTAGGGAGTCAAGTATTTATTTAGCAGTTTCCCTGTTGGTGATCTTTTCATATTCATTGTAGGAAATGGCATTCAACAATAATGTTCTGGCTTTGTGGTGATTTTTGAAATCACGCTTCTGGTCATCTCTCATCTTGTTTATGGCAATAGCAATACCGGTATTAGATACATGAGGTACATAGCCAATAGTAACTATTTCCCATAGGTCAGCGTCATAACCCAGAAAGAAACTTTCGATTATGTCTTTCCAATAATAAAACCTTTCTCCATCAAAAACTGGAGGTTTGGCATTATAACTATCTCTTTCATTGGTGTTGGCCATAATGTTTTTCTCACGCTGGATCTCTCTACACTGTTAAGTATTTGATTAGAAAATCAATAATAGAGTCAAAGCTTTGATACCAATTGAAGGTAGATAAAAACAAGAAATGGGGGTTTGAATTGTTTCTACAGATAATGAAAACTTTTGCAAATAAAACACACGCGAACAAATAATGCTATCAACACAGAAGTTTATCCTGGTTCGCTTGAAATTCAAAGTTACTCCAGTCCACCTGGCCAAGGTGATTTCTCCTTTATCAAGGAATTAATCCACTAATCTTGAAAGATTACAACACAGAGCATCTAAGTAGATAAAGATCTCTTAGCCCTCTCAAGCTTACAAACTTCACAAGTCACTTGAGGAATATTCAACAAGTAATGAAAAATACAACTATGTGCTTAGTGCTTCTAGGTAAGCATAAGTTACACAATATGAGAACAAAAAAATTTCACACTTAGAGAAATAACTCATGTTAAAGAGAATGAACAAGAATAATAGAGATTTGAGATTTGTTTGTGGTATTCTCATGTGCTTCGTTATTGTTATGAAGATGATCTATCCTTTATATAGAGATTTGATGAAGAGACCGTTGGATGAGGAAATCTTGGCAATGATGGACTTTTAATGTAATTAATCTCTTTGTCCTTTCCATATCAATTTTGGAGAATGTTAACTCTCTTCCAAAAATAGATACTTTCCAAAAACGAAAGACTTCGCAGCTAAGTCTTGGTGATTGTTCTGAGTCAGAGTACGCAGAGCTCGTATGTTTCTGTTCAGCATGTGCATCTTCAGATAGTTGCTGAAAGCTGATTGACTTCAGAGGTTCTTGATGTCTATCTGATAGTGATTTCTTCAGAGTGGGAAACATCAGATCCTGGAGTGCACTGTTCAGATTCAGAGTGTCTGGTACTTCTTTTTACGTAGAACTTGTGCGCTTTCTTTTGTTCAGCGTTAGAACCTCTGCTAGAATAATTTCTAATGGTCATTCTGGACATTCATGTATATCAGATATATGTCTATCTGACCCTTTTTAGATTAGAGTCTTGCACACTTAGATAAATATTGTTAGGGTACTAATTTGTTTCATCCTTTGTTATTATCAAAACCATAGAGATGAATTGTAGACACAGAATCTTGTTCTTACAGCAACATCATGAACTCTTGTTTTTAACATGAATCTAACATGGATTCAACTGCGAAAGACTTCATCATCCATGTCTCCCTGCATCGGAGCAATTGATTTTCTCTGAGCAGGGAGAATTTTCTCAAAAACACGAAGAACCCTAGTTTTTCAAAGTAAAATTAAATGGTTAATACTGAAAATAAATGACCAATAGGTTAAGGATTTTGATCAGTGGAACAAGGCGAAAAGTGTGGTAACTTGTTTGTTCAAGGTTGTAACTCATATCTACTTGTTCGAATGAAGCTTCAGAAGTCAACAATGGTGGATCGGAGAGCTAGGTTGCAAAAGGATTCATACCAAAGCAAAGCTTCAAACACCTCCAGAGGATGGCGGTGAAGTATTTTGGGCACATAAATGGAAGGAAAAGAGCTTGATTGGTTTTTAAAGGTATCAGGCTTCAATGGTGGCAGGGTTTCTTTGGCTTTCAAAGCTTGGAAATGAAGGCAATAACTTCCACTATTTATAGGGAATGAATTAGGATCCAAAAAGTGGGAAATTGGCTCAAATTTATGTGAATTGAGTGGAAAATATTCAGATCCCGAGCGTGTGCACCATGTTTGGTCATTTTGGGGTCCTATGTTCATGATTTAGTAACTTTGGATTCCCTTGTGAATTTTGAGCCAAAATTAGGCTAAATGATTTTTAACATAAGCTTAACACAATGCAAAAGGAATGAGGTTAAAAGGATAATTGAGCTGAAAATGGAAAGGGTGGAAAGTAGGGGTCATGGCAAGGTTTTGGCCCATTCTGGCAACTTGGCCATTGGCACAAATGAGATCTTAAATGGATTAATTAATGTTTGAACCTTGAATAAAAGTTGTAAAGGATCCCAAAAGGCACATTTGTCTCAAAGAAGCTTAGAATTTGAAAAAAATAATTAAAAGAGTTATGGAGTTTGGACCAAAGGCATGTTATAGGTCAAACCACCTTGCACACTTTTTGCCAATTTGAAGTTTTCTTGCACTTTAAACCATGATGATGATGAAATGAGAATCCCTTGGTGAAATCTTGATCAGGGATTGAGTGATATGTGATTTGGATTGAATATTGAGGGTTGTGGCATGAAGATCACCACATGAAACACCTTTTGAATCAACTTGAACAAACTTGCATTTCCCTTGATCAAAGACCTTAATTTTGCCTTGCTTTGAAGCATGATCACCTACTTAAGTAACAAGAGAAAACAAGTACCAACTCTTCATGAAGTTAGGGTTAATTGATAATTAAAACAAAGTAAAACCCTAAGGTTAAGATATAATACACAAAGTTGCCATGCTTGTAATTCCATGACTAAATGCAATGGTCATGCATGATATGACTTGATGTATACACATGAGGTATGTGAAAAGAAGAAAAAAAGAGGCTAAATTTTTGGCTATGACACATAGGTCAAAACTATCACCATTAGACGGTGGAGGTGTGTTTAGGAAAAACTCTTGTTAAAACAATTGTTGGAAGTCCTCCTTCTCCTAAGACAATTAGTATTTAAACATGAGGTAGACTCTAATACCACTTGTTGAACAAGTGACTCTACACATAAGAGGGGGGTAAATTATGGGGGTTTGAAAAACTATGGTTTAAAATGAAACTCTCTTCTAAATCAGAATTTAAATACATTTTTTAAGAAAAATTTGCAATAGGCGGAAGTAGGAAAATACGGAAAGCAAAAGTTAAGGGAATATGAAACGACACCAGGAAATTATAGAGGTTCGTTCTAAAGAAGGAACATGCTCATTTCCCTAAGAACTGGTCTTGAGAGTTTCCACTAATGCTTGGGATCTCGTATAAGGTAGAGTCCATGAACCCTCTTATACAAGGAAAATGAATTTTTAAGTTGACTTATAATCAAACAACGACCATGGAGTGAAGCGATTAGTCTTCACACCAAACATAAAATAGAGCTTTGAGCGGTTACTCTCTAAGCTAAACCGATATTTTGCACTTACTTATCTCGAACCAAGCTAGAGTTTTGAAATGGTTAACCTCTTAACCAAACAAAAGTTTTATATCGGGATAACTACGAACCAAACCAAGATTTTATATCGGGATGTTCTTGAACCAAATGTGCTTTTATACCAAGCTTACCTCAAGAACCAATGTGAAAACCTTTCACTAGTTATTCTTCACGAATCCATAAGGAAACCCTTTTTTTAACTTTGCAGAGCTCACGCACCAAACAGAGACTTATCACTAATCCTCCAAAATGAGCTTTTAAGAAGTTTAGCTCAAACCTAAAGAAAAATTTTCTAAGGAAGAATGATTCACTCAAGAGGAAAAATAAATCTTGATGAATTTACAATAATACCCCTTCCAAAATAACTTCCCCACTTGACACGAGAACTTTTCTCAAAGTGCTATGGCTAAAGATGTATGAGAAAATGAAAAATATTTTAGAGAGAGAATGAGAGAGAGTGAGATGACATATGTTGTATTTTTTAGATGTTTAAAAATGAAGGGGGAGACCTCTATTTACAGGCCAAAGGATAGTTCAGAAAGGAAACAGTTCATGCGCAAAAATAATTCACCTAATCGATTAGATCTTAAGACTAATTGATTAGGTACCTCAAATAATCAATTATTTAAGCTCAATTTGAAAGGTTTTGATTGAGAGTCATTTTCATTCATTAAGAAACTTTCATAATCAATTATAGATTTGTTTTATCCTTATCTAATAAATTAGGCACTTAGTCTAATCGATTAGGCATTTCAAAAACTTGCCTTAATCAATCTCACAGTTCTGAATTCATTTGGCTAGGCTCCAAAAATAATTTTGGTGATTTTGTTTTAAAATAGAGGCTTCAAAATAATTTTAGTGCACGTGTGATTTAACCATGCTACTTAACGAAAATTTCATTGTATTTTACAATAGACTAAGCACTCAGACACGAACAAACGAGTTTTCACATTTCATCTCTTTCACACTTTAAAACGTAAAGTTCTTTTGCCTGATATATCAATCATACGAGAGATTCTCTTGAATCTTCTTGAGGATGAGGCTTGAGATATCTTAAAGTCAGATGCCATTATCAGAGGATATTACTAGTGATTGTCAAACCCTAACTCTTCAGCTTTATTCGAATGAATAACTTTATTATCTTTCTTGTGCATCTTGGACCGCTTGAATTAGATTTAACACTTGCTTGATGTTATCGTAAAAGGATTTACATATTCAATATTTGTCATATCAAAACCATAATATTAACAGGGCTATGCATATTTTCTTTATCTATAAGTTTTGATCACTTCCTGATTAAACCTGCAAGCATATAGTTCCACAATCAGTTTGATTGTACCTTTGTTATGACTTTAAACATGCGCACTACCAGGGAGATCAGTCTAATATAATTTAAAAAATGAGAATTTTTACTCTTTAGAATTAAATCTATGAAGGTATTGTTTGACCCCTTCATAATTCACTTGGAATTCTTGCAAAAATTTCATGAAATCACTTTTCACTACATCCTAGAACTCTTTTAAAAATCCAAAGTTAACACAGTCTAAATTTGGACTCTTAATACTATCACATTCCCACACAACATTCTTAATATAAATTTCTTCAAAATTTATGATCAAATTATTATAATTTTAAAGGTCAATTTTCCTAAAGTCCAGATGGGTCAATCTCAGTCTTCCCATATTCGAATATTTAAAATTCGCTTCAAAATACTTAAAAACGTCAACCTTAACATTATCAAACCCTTGCACATTCCACTCTAAGATCATCCTCTTTTATGCTCAATATAGAACTATTTCTTCTCACTACAACAAGTTTCCTCTTCGACAACAATTGAAAAGTGTTGCCAGAATTGTGACAAACATTGCCTAAAGGAATAAGGTACGCTTTTCAGTTGTCCTCAGTGCGAGTGTCGACTATTATTTAAGGCAACGTTTTTTTATCAATCTATGGACACACTTTTCATTTATTTCTTATTGTTTAAGGCCAATTCTTTTTTTCACTCTTTAGGCATACTTTCCACGCAAAAATTATAAAATTATTAAGATAAAATAAAATATAAAATAATAAAATTAGGATAAAATAGTTAAAATGGAAGAAAAAAAATATGAATTACGAGACATATTATAAATTGGACTAAGTTTTGAAAAGTGACGCTTAATTAAAATGTTATATGTTTGGAGGCAAAATTGTCACCTAATTTTTTTTAGGAAATTTTTATACAAAATTTGTAAAATGTAGTATTTTGTTAGGAAGAATGTGACAATCTAAAATTGCTCCCATAAGCATTTAAGGGAATATTTATCCGTTGTTGCCAAAGATAAATTATAGAAATGCTTGAAAATTGTTCTCAAGTGTATTTTAGAGAACATTCGTGAGGTGTTGCGAGAATTGTCTCGGAAACAGACAAAAATCGTTACCTGGACTTTTTTTAGGTAACAATTTACACATGTTGCATAAAAAAGTGTTGCCAAACATAATAAATATTGTAGTGATCTCTTACTTAAAATCACACCGTAAAATCATTTTAAACTAAAATCATTCTCCCTAAGCCATAAGATTTTAGATTTTTGCCATAGAATGTTGTATTTGATTTTATATAAAGAAAAAGTTTAAGCAGATAAAGAACATGTGTCCTCTATTTTTCTCTCATCTAACTTAGTTTTTTTATGTTAAAATATTACTTGTTGAGATCATCTTTAACCTTTTGAATTTTCTTCACAATGACGTCGCTATTATGTTGATGCCAAAGCTTCAATGAAGCCTTAATACCCTTCAATTTTTCTTTAACAGTGTACTAACATCATTCCCTTTTGAAAAACTCGTAATACCTTTCAAACTCGGATCAATATTTCAACATTCTAAAAGGTTTTGGCCTCAAATTACCAGACTTATTTGTAGGAAACATGGCATTGTTGAAACAATTAGAGTTTGGAGAATAATGAAGAAGAAGAAGAGAGAATAAGAGAGAGAAATTATATTGTGAAAAAGGAAATTTTATTAAAGTGAAAATTGTAGTACTTAGATTTACATCGTCACCTATATATATAGGAAACCAAAACATAATTCACTAACTACAATATTTGAGTTTGTCGAATACATGCTTACAAACTTCGACACTTACATGTTATATTCGAATCTGTCGAATAAAACTAGTTGAACACATCTTTCCTACTAAATAATGAATTATTAGCTTCTAACACACCATCTAATTCATGTTTACAAGGCTTCTCATCCTAATGTTTCTCTTCAACTCATTTAACCTGACTTTCTTCAGGGGCTTGGCTAGTATATCAGCTAGTTTCCATTATGACTTGGAATGTTCAAGATCAAGATTTCCTTTATTTACTTGATCCCTAAGAAAACGATACCTCTTTCCTATGTTCTTACTTATACCACGACACACAAGATTACTTTCCAGGTCAATAACTAACTGGTTATCTAGAAACAACTTCATTTTCTTTAGTACCTTGATCTTGAGCTCTTTGAGTAACATCTCTATCCATAACGCTTGACACGCTGCATAAGATGCAGTTACTTAATCAACTTCACAAGAGGATAATGCCACAATGCTTTGTACCTATGTACTCGACTTCATGAATATGTAGCATGTAATACTCTTTTTCTCATCTTGGTCTCCATTGAAATCTAAATCAGTATAGCCATGTATCTCTGCATCTGTGTTTGTATTCTCATGCCTTAACATTAACACACCATGGTTGATTGTTCCCTTTATGTATCTCAACACTTTATTTACTGCAGTGAGATAACATTCTTGTGACTTCTCCATAAATATGCTCAACAACCCAACATTTTGATAAATGTCGGGTCTAATATTGCATAGATACCTTAATTATCCAATGATTTTCTTGTACAATCTTGCACTTACAAACTTATCATTTATATCCTTTATCAATTTTGCTCCAGTCTCCAATGGTGTGACAACTGCATTACAATTACTCATGGTAAACCTTTTTAAGATATCTTGGGCATACTTTTCATGATGCAAAAACACTCCTTTACTTGTGTCTTTAAACTCTATACTTAAGAAATACAACAAGTTCCCTAGGGAGGACATTTCAAATTCATGCATCAGTTTTGACTTGACGCTTTTTATTTATGATTCATCTACACCTGTAATAAGCAAGTCATCCACATATAAGCACATAATGACTCAACTGAGACAACTTGCATTAATGACATACACTTCATGCTCTAAAACACATTTTGTGAGACCTACCTTGGTCAGAAAGCTATATATTCTCTTATTCCAAGCCACTGGGGCTTGCTTCAAACCATAGAGAGCCTTCCTCAATTTGCACACCTTCAGCTCTTGCCCTTTGATTTCGAATCATGGTGGTTGACTAACATAGAATTCATCTTCCAATGGTCTGTTTAGAAATGTTGATTTTACATATAGTTGATGTATCTTCCATACTTTGTATGATGCATTCGACACAACAATCTTGATGGTTTCCATCCTTGTAACAGGTGCATAGACTGTTGGTGTAAGCCCTAGAGACCAATACTTTTGGTACTTGTATCGAATTATTTATTAATAATAAAAGGCTTTTTCTTTATTATAATTGTTTAATAAAGTCCCTAGGATAGCTAGTCAGTTTAATGTATCAAGTGTGACTTGATCATGAGATCACATTAAACATAAGAACACTATTCTTAAAGTATTCGTAGTCGAGCTTTATTGTGAATATTATGTATATAGACTAATGATCACATCTCATGGATCATGGATAAGGAGTTATCAAGTCTTAAACATAGGTATGAATATTAAGAGTAATATTTATACTGGATTAACCCGCTATGAGAATACTATATAGAATGTTATGCAAAGTGTCATAAGTTATTCTCATGGTGATAATGGTGTATACCACCCTTTGACCTGAAACCACTATGGACCCTAGATGTAGAGTCGAGTGCCTTATTGCTGATCAAACGTTATCCGTAACTGGATGACCATAAAGACAGTTGATGGGTACTCCACGAAGCATGCTAAGGGACATGAGTGACCTAGATGGAATTTTCCCATCCTGCGTAACAGGATAAATTTCTATGGGCCCAATATTAAACTGGACAAGGATGACATGCCTTGTGTTCGATATAGACATAAGGGCAAAAGGGTAATTGTACACATAAGCATTATCACAAAAGGATTTGTCAAATCACATGACATTTTCTTGTCTTGGGTAGCAGTGATGTGTTGCTAGATATCGCTCACTGTTTATTATGTTAAATACGTGATTTAATATAATTACCAATGCCGCGAAAACCTACAGGGTCACACACAAAGGACGGATTGATGAGAGATAGAGTAACTAAGGAACACCATAAGGTACGGTGCACTTAAGTGAATTGTAGAATATCGTAATTAATGGTGTACTTAAGTAGAATACGAAATATGGTAAGGTACCACGCGCTTAAGTGATTTTGGCATATTATAAGATATGGGCCACATACACTTAAGTGGGATTTTTAGCTTGAAGCCCACACAAGTGGTTCTATAAATAGAACCCTTGTGCAGAAGCATTAGTGCGGTTGCATTTTCGTTTTCTCTCTCTCTCTCTCTTACTCAAAGCCTTCATTAATAGCAGCTAGCACTGAGATTGAAGGAATCCGCCCGTGTGGAGTGAGTAGAGGCGTTGTCATCGTTCAACGTTCGTGATCGCTCCGTAGATCTGCATCAAAGGTTTCAATCGTCACAAGAGGTAACGATTCTATCACTGACCATGTCCATTCGTAAGGATCACTAAAGGAGAAAAATTTTAATTTCCGCTGCGTTTTGGATCGCCCTTCTCCTTCAGTGATATCAGAGCCACTTACGAAACCATGCATCGGATAGTTGTTTATTTTCTGTATTAATATGATTAAAAGACAGAATGAATCAAAGAATAAACGAGTAATTAAATTTGGCATCATGTGTGTATGATTTGGATGATTGATGTTGACTATGCTTCGGAACCGACATTAGTATGGTGAAGCAGCGATACATCGACCGTCCATAGGTTACGCAATTTAGATCGATCAAGTTATATATATGATATAAGTAATCCTAATGCAAAATACGGTATATATGATATATTGTTTCTGTTTCGTTCATTCAAACGCATAATGGTTGTTTTCCTTTGAGTGATCAATGGTCATTTGCTTCGGAATTCGACTTTAGTATGGTGAAGCAATGACCTGTTGATCAATCATACTGAATCAACAATCGAGGTGTGTTTAACGGTCTGAAATTGGTGCATTAGGGTTAGTGACGGCACAAGGGTTGTGTCGTCAAAGAGTTGTGAATTGAGGGCTTGTTGGATCACGTCTGTTGACTATTTCAAAAGCGCTGATTTTGGCCGCGTGACGTTCGTCATGGGCCTGTGATGATCGTCACAAGCTGGACGTGACGGTCGTAACATGCTTTGTGATGGTCGTCACATTCACAGATTCAGAATTCTAAGTGTTTCTGTTATTTTGGCCGCGTGATGTTCATCATGGGCCTGTGACGGTCGTAACAAGCTAGACGTGACAGTCGTAACATGCTTGTAACGATCATCACATTTACAGAATTAGAAACCCCGTTCCCGCTGACCAGGCAGCAGACCCCCAGCTAACTCTGTGTAGTGTGATCGATCGCGGAAATTTAATTTGATTTTAATTAATTAAAGAAATTAAAATTAATAATAATAATGTGTTTATTATTATTGTCTTGTGATGATCGGTTATGGCCTTAGTTTTCCTTTATTTTGTTTTGGGATTTTAAAATACGACCTGCGTGTCGTGCCTCTCTTTTAATCTCTTAATGTAACTTCTTTTCTCATCTCACTCCCTCGTATGTAAAATGAGTTTCTTTTATGTAATGGAATGTTATGAAGAGAGAGAAGAATTCAATATCAAAGGAGGACAACCTTGAAGATCTTGCTTGGAGAAGCTTAGATCGTTATTAGGTTAGCTTAGGTTCTCTCATTGGCTTGAGAGAACAATTGCGCTAGGGGCCATAACTGTTTCATTATGTATGTTGATGCATGTAAATGTATGTTGATGCATGTGAGAGACGATTTATATGATAAATAAGCCGGTGAGATCAGAATAATTGCAATTCCCTCAAATTAAATATTAAGTTTATGCTTTCCAAGTTTTAGCACTCAGCAAGACTAGTATCGGATAATGTAGGTTTCGCCTACGCGAGGTGCATGTTCTATATTAGTAAGGTGGGATGGGATAATTGTAATATCCAATTGCTAAAACAATGGGCCAAACTTAACTAAAAAAATTATAATAAGATTATATGTGTTTAAAAGCAAGAGTTGGACATGATCCATGTGATGGATTGGAATAAGGAGTTATTCACCCAACTAAAAATATTCGAGAGTTGTATTAGATACAATTGGAAGGAGTTCCTACCTAAATAACCTAGTTTTGTGTAATTCGCCTACGCGGACTTAGAACAAAGTAAAATATGGATCTCGACCCACTAGAAAATCTTCCAACGAGATTTTCCGAATCAAATGATGAGGGTCATTTGTTTTAAGTAAAATAGTGGGAGCATATTTAATTAAAGGCCTAATTAAATATGTTATTGATACTTATATTTTCATCAATTTCATGTAGATTACCATGACAACAAACACCTCTAACAAATTTTGCGATCAATCCTTGACAAGGAAAAATTGTCTGGGACAAATTTTCTAGATTGGCACCAAAATCTGAGGATTATCCTCAAACATGATAGAAAGTTGTATGTCTTGGAGAAACCTATTCCTGAAGAGGAACCTCCTAGTTCTGCACCTAAGGTAGAAAGAGGTGCTTATAAGAAGCATGTCGATGATGCCAATGAAACTGTTTGTCTCATGCTGGCTACCATGAACTCAGAGTTACAAAAGCAACATGAGAACATGGCAGCGTTCGATATGATTGAACACATGAAGATGCTCTATCAAGAGCAAGCAAGGCATGAAAGGTTTGAAGTTTCAAAAGCCCTTTTTCAAGGCAAGTTAGCTGAGGGAGCCCCTGTAGGTCCCCATTTGCTCAAGATGATTGGGTATGTGGAAAACCTTGAAAGGTTGGGTTTTCCCCTCGGAAAGGAACTTGCGACTGATTTGATCCTGCAATCACTTCCAGATAGATTCAGTCAATTTGTCCTAAATTTCAATATGAATGATATGGATAAATCTCTTCCTGAACTGCTAGCCATGTTAAAGCTTGCTGAGCAGAACCTGAAGTCAAAAGGGAAGTCCATTCTGATGATCGGAAATGGAAAGAGACAAAACAAAAGACCCGCCAAGCACGATGATAAAGGGAAAGGCAAGGAAGTTGCCAAACCCAGACCCACTGTTGCTTCTTTGAAGCCTAGTGGAGGCATAGCAAAGGCAGGCACCTGCTTCCATTGCGGTAAGACCAGACACTAGAAGAGAAACTGCCCAAAGTACTTAGAAGATACGAAGAATGGAGTAGAGACTTCAACTTCAGGTATTTTTGTTAGTGAAATAAATTTATCTACTTCTGCATCATGGGTATTAGATACTGGATGCGGTTCTCACATTTGTACAAACGTGCAGGGGCTAAAAAGAAGTAGAGATTTGGCAAAAGGTGAAGTTGACCTACGAGTTGGCAATGGAGCAAAGGTTGCTGCTTTAGCCGTAGGAACTTATGTATTGACTTTACCTAGTGGTTTAATAATTCAGTTAGAGAATTGTTATTATGTACCTGCAATTAGCAGGAATATTATTTCCATTTCTTGTTTGGACAAGTTTGGTTTTTCATTTATAATAAAGAACAATTGTTGCTCAATTTATTTGAATGATATATTCTATGCTACTACACAAATGAGCAATGGACTATATGTCCTTGATCTCGAAATGCCTATTTATAACATTAATACTAAAAGGATGAAACCTAACGAGTTAAATCCAACTTACCTTTGGCATTGTCGATTAGGCCACATAAATGAGACATGCATTTCCAAACTCCATAAAGATTGACTCTTGGACTCTTTTGATTATGAATTATATGAGACATGCAGATCTTGTTTAATTGGAAAGATGACAAAGTCTCCATTCACAGGAAAAGGTGAAAGAGCGAATGATCTTTTGGGCCTCATACATACTGATGTATGTGGACCACTGAACATACCAGCCAGAGGAGGTTTTCAGTACTTCATCACATTCACTGATGATTTCAGTAGATATGGTTATGTGTATTTAATGAAACACAAATCAGAGACCTTTGAAAAGTTCAAGGAATTCAAGAATGAAGTACAAAACCAACTAGGTAAGAATATTAAAACTCTTCGATCAGATCAAGGTGGTGAGTATTTAAGCCTAGAGTTTGATGACCATCTGAGAAAGTGTGGGATCATATCCCAGCTTACTCCTCCTGGAACACCCCAATGGAATGGTGTATCTGAGAGAAGAAATCGAACCCTGTTAGACATGGTCCAATCCATGATGAGTCATGCCAATCTTCCAAACTCCTTTTGGGGACATGCACTATTGACAGCAGCTTACACACTTAACCGTGTTCCATCCAAAAAGGTTGAGAAGACACCATATGAAATATGGAGTGGTAAGAAACCACATATGTCTTACATGAAGATTTGGGGTTGCGAAGTTTATGTGAAACGACAAATTTCAACTAAGCTTGAGCCCAAATCTAACAAATGCTTATTTGTGGGGTATCCTAAAGAAACAAGAGGGTATTACTTCTACAATCCTTCTGAGGGCAAAGTATTTGTCGCTCGAACTGGTATTTTTCTAGAAAAGGATTTTATTTCCAAAGGAATCAGTGGGAGGAAAGTAAAGCTTGAAGAAATTCAAGAATCACAAAGCATTGATACACCTATGGAGGAATTAGAGCAGGAAACACAAGTAGTTGTGGAAGAGCAACCTGCTCAAGTAGAACAAGACTGGCGTAGGTCAGGTAGGATACGTCACCTACCTGAGAGATATGGATATCTCATAACTGATCAAGGTGATGTATTACTCATGGATCAAGATGAGCCTGTGACCTACCAAGAGGCCATAACTGGTCCCGAGTCTGAGAAGTGGCTAGAAGCCATGAAATCTGAAATGGATTCCATGTACACAAACCAAGTTTGGACCTTGGTAGAGCCTCCTGTAGGAGTTAACCCTATAGGATGCAAGTGGGTCTTCAAGAAGAAGATTGACATGGATGGTAAGGTACATACCTATAAGGCAAGACTAGTTGCAAAAGGATATAAACAAATTCATGGGGTTGACTATGATGAAACCTTTTCACCAGTTGCAATGCTTAAATCTGTTTGGATTTTACTTGCTATCGCTGCATATCATGATTATGAAATATGGCAGATGGATGTCAAAACTGCTTTCCTTAATGGGAATCTTCTTGAGGACGTGTACATGACACAACCTGAAGGATTTGACGTACCAGAAGAAGCCCAAAAGATATGTAAGTTACAAAGATCAATCTATGAATTGAAGCAAGATTCCAGAAGCTGGAATCTTCGTTTTGATGAAATAGTAAAACAATATGGATTCATAAAGATTGAAGATGAGCCTTGTGTCTACAAGAAGGTTAGTGGGAGCATGATCGTTTTCCTGGTATTATATGTAGATGACATATTACTCATTGGAAACAATGTCCCTACCCTACAACAAGTAAAGTCTTAGTTGGGGAAATGCTTTTCTATGAAGGATCTAGGTGAAGCAGCCTATATATTAGGAATCAGAATCTATAGAGATAGATCATAAAAACTGCTTGGCCTAAGTCAGAGTACATACATAGACAAAGTGCTGAGACGTTTTAATATGCATGATTCCAAGAAAGGATTCATACCTATGCAACATGGCTTGTGTCTATCAAAAACACAATCCCCTCCAAATAAGGAAGAAAGGGATCGCATGAATAAGATTCCATATGCATCTGCAATAGGATCTATCATGTATGCCATGTTATGTACTCGACCAGATGTCTCGTATGCTTTAAGTGCAACGAGTAGGTACCAATCTGATCCTGGTGATGCTCATTGGGTAGCTGTCAAGAATGTCCTTAAGTATTTGAGAAGGACTAAAGACTCATTCTTGATAAATGAAGGTCAGGAAGAGTTGGATGTAATTGGATACACCGATGCTAGCTTCCAGATAGATAAGGATGACTTTAGATCGCAATCTGGTTATGTGTTTTGCTTAAACGGTGGCGCTGTGAGCTGGAAAAGTTCAAAGCAAGATACAGTTGCTGATTCTACAACCGAGGCCGAGTATATTGCTGCCTCAAGTGCAGCAAAGCAAGTTGTTTGGATCAAAAATTTCATTAGTGAACTTGGCGTGGTTCCTAGCATTGTGGATCCCATTGGTCTCTATTGTGATAACAATGGTGCTATCGCACAAGCTAAGGAGCCTAGATCTTACTAACGATCAAAACACATACTTAGACGTTATCACCTCATTCGAGAGATAATAGATAGAGGAGATGTAAAAATATGCAGAGTACCTACACTTGACAATATTGCTGACCCACTGACAAAGCCTCTTGCGCAGCAGAAGCATGATGGCCATACTAGATCTATGAGCATTAGGGGTATGCCTGATTGGCTCTAGTGCTAGTGGGAGATTATTGGTGTAAGCCCTAGAGGCCAATACTTTTGGTACTTATATCAAATTATTTATTAATAATAAAAGGATTTTTCTTTATTATGATTGTTTAATAAAGTCCATGGGATAGCTAGTCTGTTTAAAGTATCAAGTGTGACTTGATCATGAGATCACATTAAACATAAGGACATTATTCTTAAAGTATCTGTAGTCGAGCTTTATTGTGAAATGGGATAACATTAAAGCATTAAGACTATTATGTATATAGACTGATGATCACATCTCATGGATCATGGATAAGGAGTTATCAAGTCTTAAACATAGGTATGAATATTAAGAGTAATATTTATACTGGATTGACCCGCTATGAGAATATTATATAGAATGTTATGCAAAGTGTCATAAGTTATTCTCATGGTGATAATGGTGTATAGCACCCTTCGACCTGAAACCACTATGGACCCTAGATGTAGAGTCGAGTGCCTTATTGCTGATCAAACGTTGTCCGTAACTGGATGACCATAAAGACAGTTGATGGGTACTCCACGAAGCATGCTAAGGGACATGAGTAACCTAGATGGAATTTGCCCATAATGTGTAACAGAATAAATATCTATGGGCCCAATATTGAACTGGACAAGGATGACACGGTCTATGCCTTGTGTTCAATATAGACATAAGGGCAAAAGAGTAATTGTACACATAAGTATTATCACAAAAGGATTTGTCAGATCACATGACATTTTCGTGTCTTGTGTAGCAGTGATGTGTTGCTAGATACCGCTCATTGTTTATTATGTTAAATACGTGATTTAATATAATTGCCAATGTCGTGAAAACCTACAGGGTCACACACAAAGGACGGATTGATGAGAGATAGAGTAACTAAGGAACACCGTAAGGTACGGTGCATTTAAGTGAATTGTAGAACATCGTAATGTGTGGTGTACTTAAGTAGAATACGAAATATGGTAAGGTACCACGCGCTTAAGTGATTTTGGCATATTATAAGATATGGGCCACATACACTTAAGTGGGCTTTTTAGCTTGAAGCCCACACAAGTGGTTTTATAAATAGAACCCTTGTGCAGAAGCATTAGTGCGGTTGCATTTTCTTTTTCTCTCTCTCTCTCTTACTCAAATCCTTCATTCATAGCAGCTATCACTGAGATTGAAGGAATGTGTTCGTGTGGACTGAGTAGAGGCGTTGTCATCGTTCAACGTTCGTGATCGCTCCGTAGATCTGCATCAAAGGTTTCAATCATCACAAGAGGTAACGATTCTATCACTGATCATGCCCATTCGTAAGGATCACTAAAGGAGAAATTTTTTAATTTTCGTTGCGTTTTGGATCGCCCTTCTCCTTCATAGACTTCGTCGAAGTCGATACCGGGTTTTTGTAGAAAACATCTTGCCACCAGTTTCTCCTTATTCTTGGAAATTTCACCATTTGGCCTTAGCTTCCACTTGTAAACCCAATTCACGTCAATTGGTTTCTTGATTGAATTTTCTACAAGCTCCTAAGTCTTGTTCTTCTCGACTTCCCTAAGTTTTTCTTGCATGGATGCCAATCAATTTGCATCATTCATGGCTTGATCCAAATTAATTGGTCCTGATTTAGCCATCATCATCACTTCTTCTATGAATTCACCATCTGCATCGATTGATTGATATGGAAATCTCTCATATCCAGCCAGCTAGCCTTGCCGACTCAGTTATCATTCTAATATATCTTCTAACATTTTGGTCAAGTGGTTCTTCATTTCGAGTGGTTGTGGATTCAGTTGTTGGTCTTCTTCAAGCACAATTGTGATTGTATCTTGCTCATGTCGAATTGACCCCTAAGTCTAATTTCACCATTTTCTTTCATCCACTAGAACATCCCTACTGATCACTAGCTTACCATTATTTGACGAATAAATGTGTATACAGCAGTTGAATGATAACCTATGAGCATCATGGGCTGACTTCGATCATCTAACTTCTTCCTCAATTGCTCAGGTACATGCCTAGAACACATTGATCTAAATACTCTAAGATGACTAACATTTGGCTTCAGTCTTGTCTAAGCCTCATAAGGCGTCTTCTCGACTATCTTCTTGGTTGGATATCTGTTTAAAATGTATACTGATGTCGAAGCTTCTTCACACCAAAATCTCTTTAGCATTTATTTAGCTTTCAACATACTTCTGGTCATGTTCAATATATTTCTATTTCTCCTCTCAGCTATACCATTGTGTTGAGGTTTATAGTGTTCAATGACCTCATGCTTTATACCTTCCTCATTGCAAAATCTTGCAAATTCTCTAGAGGTGTATTCACCTCCACCCTCAGTTCTAAGTTTCTTTAAATTACATCCACTTTATTTCTCGACATGTTACTTAAACTTCTTGAACTATGTGAATAACACATTGTTTCTTTAAATAAGATAAATCCACATATATCTAGTGAATTCATCTAAGAAGGTTAGGAAATAACAATTACCTCCATTCGACCTTACTTCAAAAGGCACACACACATCAGAATGAACAAGCTCCAGCTTTTCTCTCGACTTCATCGACAAGTCATGTTTGAGTGCTTTCCTAGCCTGTTTTACTTTGCAACATTCCTCTCACACTTGGCTTGGTTTCTTCACTTGAGGTAAGCCATACACCATTTTCTTTTGGTTGAGCATACCTAGACCTCTAAAGTTTAGGTGTCCGTACTTGTGATGTCATAACCAGTTCTTGTCTTCAACAACAGTCGAAGCAAGACGTTGATAATCAATCATGTCGATCTCAATCTTGAAGGTTTTATTATCTCCAATGATGCTTTTAGGATCATCCTTCCTTCACCATTATACACCTTCATTTGTATCTCTTCCACCTTCATGTTATACTCTTTCGCAAGTAATTGACATATGTTAATCAAATTACTTGTCATATAAGGAACATACAATACATCAGTAATACTGGCCTTCTGACCATCTCTTCTAATCAAAACTATGTTTCCTCTTCCAATTTGTAGGTGTTTAATTGGCTGCATTATATGGTAAAACACTAGCTGGATTCTAATGTCTTGACTGATGTCATGACATGGTGTGTATGTGTGACTGCATTGTAGGTTAGAATATCTAACTGTACTCTGATGTCTTGACTGATGTCATGACACACTTGAGTAGTTACTGCAGGATTAGCTAATACAGGATTTATTGAATGTCAAACTGGATGTTGTGACATTCATCCCTGTCAGCAGATACTAAGGAATAGAACAGCTTGTGTTCTGCTAGAACTTAGTATTTATTTCCAGTCTGGTTATCAAGGAAATACCAGACCTGGCATAAGGCCTACTGACTGAATGTCAAACTGGATGTTATGACATTCATCATTGACAGCATATACTGAACAATAGACAGAGTGGTGTTCTGGTACACTTCAGTATGTTTCTTAGTTTGTTCTTCAAGAGGATAACAGAACTAACTTTAGGCCAAATGTGTAAATGTCAAATTGGACACTTTGACATTTATTAATGTAAGTTGTTACTGTAGAATGGTCATTTTGGTCATGTACAGGTCAGCAAAATTGTACAGTCTGTTTTCTGGAAAAACAGACTTAGCATATGATCCTTGATGTCAAGCTGAATGTCGTGACATTCATTCCTGACAGCATATGCTATATTGTAGGTTGTTCAGTTTTCTGTTTCTCAGGCTATTCTTCATGGATTCAACAGCTGAGAGAAAATCCAGGAAATCAACAACCAAGCTACATTTAATGAACCTAACAAATAGCCTATTTGTTAGTAACCTAGATGTGGAATTTAGGGGAACTCGCGTGACCTTAAATTCAGGAGAATACAAGTGCAAAGGCCCAAGTACTGCAATATAAAAGGAAGTCGTTCCTTCATTCAGAACTGGGGATTTTGAGGCGTGAAGATTTAGTGTGTCCATCATACTTCACTGCTGTATTTTTGTGAGTCTTGTATTAGACATATCTTGTAAGCCAAGCCATTATCACGTAGATGATTGCTTTGGCATAGGGTGTTCATTGAGTTGTAAGTGTTGTGTCGCTCAAAGCTTTTAAGCGTGAGTGTTGTGTATCTTGATTAAAGCTGTAAAGCACAATCAAGAGTTGTTTGAAGTGTGACTTCAAAGTTGTCTTTAATATTGATTAAAGGTAGTAATCACTGAGGTGATTGAGGGGGAGTGAGTACGAACTCTGATCTTAGTGTAAGATTGAAATTGCATTGGGTAGGGATTAAGTGACAAGTTGTAAACGGGTGAGTTTAGCTTTGAATTAATACTACTGATAGTGGATTTCCTCCCTGGCTTGGTAGCCCCCAGATGTAGGTCATGTTGGACTGAACTGGGTAAACAATTACTTGTGCTATTTACTACACTTATTTTAAGTTCTGCATAATTCTTGTCTGTGCAGAATTGGATGTCATAACAACCCGTGTGACATCTAAAGTCTGATAACTAGAATTTCAATTGGCATCAGAGCAGGCACCCTGCCTGTGAATTTCTGGGTGAGATCTAGGGAAGTTACTTTCTAGTACCATGGACAAGGATATAGGACACTCAAATAGACCACCCATGTTGGATGGCTCTAATTATGATGACTGGAAGCCTCGTATGATAGCCTTCTTAAGGTCTCTAGATAGCAAAGTCTGGAGAGCTATCAACAAAGGATGGGAACATCCAACGAAGACAGGTGAAGATGGAGTCAGTGTGCAGATTCCTGAAGAAGAGTGGGACAAGGAGCAAGAGGCATTAGCTCTTGGAAATTCCAAGGCCTTGAATGCATTGCTCAATGGAATCAGTAAGAACATCTTCAGGCTGGTGCACCACTGTGAACTAGCTAAGGAAGTTTGGGATACCCTCAAGGTAACTCATGAAGGTACTTCCAAGGTAAAGATGTCCAAACTTCAGATGTTGACCACCAAGTTTGAAAATCTGAGGATGAAAGAGGATGAGACTATTCATGACTTTCACATGAATATTCTTGAAATTGCAAACACCTCTGGTGGACTAGGTGAGAAAATGGCTGAAGAGAAACTTGTAAGAAAGATTCTCAGGTCCTTGCCTAAGAGATTTGCTATGAAGGTCACAGCCATAGAGGAGGCGCAGGACATCTGCAATATGAAGGTGGATGAGCTCATTGGTTCTCTCCAAACCTTTGAAATGGGCTTGTGTGAGAATGCTGAAAAGAAGAACAAAAGCGTAGCTTTTGTATCTAATGCTGAAGAAGAGTCAGAAGCAGGATATACTGAAGGTGATGAAAGTATATCAGAAGCCTTAGCCATGCTTGGGAGACAGTTCAACAAGTTCGTGAAGAAGATTGATCAAAGAGGGAGACCTAATGTCAAGAACATCCCGTCTGACATCAGGAAAAGATCAACTTCTGAAGAAAAGTTCAACCAAGGCAAGGGAATCCAGTGTCATGGTTGTGAAGGGTATGGACACGTCAGAGCTGAATGTCCTACTTATCTCAAGATGCAAAAGAAGGGGCTAACTATCACATGGTCTGAAGGAGATTCTGAAAGTGAATCTGAAGGAGAATCTGCCAAACATGTCACTGCACTAACCAGTGTTTGTGCCTCTGATGATGACTCAAGTGCAGATGAACTGACCTTTGATGAACTTGCTGCAGCCTATAAGAAGCTGTGTACCACCAGTGCAGAAGTCCGTGCACAAGGAGAAAAGCAGAAGAAACTCATCAAGGAACTGGAAGATGAGAGACAGAAGCATCTGACAGCCATAGAGGGTCTAAATGGTGAGATAGCCTTGCTGACCTCCAAGCTGAATCAGATGACTAAATCCATCAGAATGATGAACAAGGGAACTGACACCTTGGAAGAGATTCTAAAGGTGGGACAGCAGTCTGGAACCAAATCTGGCCTAGGATTTGGGAAAAGATCCTCAGCTGAACACAAACGCCCAAAGGCTAAAGTTCAGAAGTTCAAGCGGAAGTCAAAGCCAATGTCTCAACATCGGGGAACTAGGATGAATAATCATCAGAAGACGAAATACCAGGAGTGGAGGTGTCACCACTTTGGTAGGCTTGGACATATAAAAGCCTTCTGTTACTGGCTTCATGGTTTCCCTAACCAAGCCTCGCATGTCAGGCCTAAGCATAAGACATATAAGCGTTATGTCCCCATCAAGAAGCAACAATGGTATGCTAGGTTAGCACACACAGCTCTAAGGGCTTCTACCAGAGAAGACTGGTACTTTGACAGTGGATGCTCAAGACATATGACTGGTATGGAAAATCTACTTGTGGATATTCAACCTCACACTACCAGCTATGTGACCTTTGGTGATGGTGCCAAAGGAATAATAAAAGGTGTGGGTAAGCTGGACTGCTCTGGAGTTCCAAAACTGAATAATGTGCTGTTAGTAAGAGGACTAACTGCAAACCTCATCAGCATAAGCCAGCTGTGTGATCAAGGGTTCCATGTTCAGTTTACTAAGGAGCTATGCATTGTGACAAATGGTGACAATCAGGAAGTTATGAGAGGAACCAGGTCCAAAGATAACTGTTATCTGTGGGAACCTAAAGTCTCTAACTTTTCCACAATATGCTCCTCAGCCAAGGAAGAATAGGAGGTGAAGCTGTGGCATAGACGCCTTGGACATCTCCACTTACGAGGAATGAAGAAGATTATATCCAAGGAAGCAGTCAGAGGAATTCCAAAGCTGCTTATTGATGAAGGAAGAGTCTGTGGAGAATGCCAGGTGGGCAAGCAAACCAAGATGTCACATCCGAAGCTGGGACATCCTACAACCTCCAGAGTTCTGGAACTGTTGCACATGGACTTAATGGGACCTATGCAGGTTGAAAGTCTTGGTGGGAAGAGATATGCTTACGTGGTGGTTGATGACCATTCCAGATACACGTGGATAAGCTTCATCAGAGAAAAGTCTGATACATTTGATGTCTTCAAAGACCTGTGCGTAAGACTTCAAAGGGAAAAGGACAGCTGTGTGGTCCGGATTAGGAGTGATCATGGTACGGAGTTCAAGAATTCCAAGTTTGATGAGTTTTGCTCGTCTGAAGGAATAAGTCATGAGTTCTCCTCCCCTATAACTCCCCAGCAAAATGGGATAGTTGAAAGAAAAAATAGAATTATTCAAGAATCTGCCAGAGCAATGATTCATGCAAAGAAGCTCCCCATGCACTTTTGGGCTGAAGCAATGAATACCGCGTGCTATGTTCACAACAGAGTTACCTTGAGAAAAGGAACCTCCTCCACTCTATATGAAATATGGAAAGGCAGAAAACCCACAGTGAAGTACTTTCATATCTTTGGAAGTAAATGCTACATTCTCACAGATCGTGAACAAAGAAGGAAGCTGGATCCCAAAAGTGATGAGGGTATATTTCTAGGATACTCCACTAACAATAGAGCCTACAGAGTGTTCAACTACAGGACCAATGTCCTGATGGAATCCATAAATGTTATTGTGGATGATAAAGAGGAAGGAATCAATGTCATAGAGGATGTTGAAACATTCCTTGACAGTTTAACTGACATTCCAGTCAAGACTGAAGAAGTACAGAAACCTCCTCCTGAAAGTGAAGTAGATGCAACCACCAAAATGCCATCTATCAGAATTCAGAAAGACCACCCTAAGGATCTTATCATAGGGGATCCTAATAGTGGTGTGACTACCAGGTCACGGGGAATAAGCTCAAATTCCTGCTTTGTATCCAAGGTTGAACCAAAGAATGTGAAAGAAGCCCTGACTGACGAATACTGGATCAATGCCATGCAAGAGGAACTTGAGCAGTTCAAAAGGAATGAAGTATGAGAGCTAGTTCCAAGACCTGAAGGGACCAACATCATTGGTACCAAGTGGATCTACAAAAACAAATCTGATGAGAAAGGAGTAATTACTAGGAATAAAGCAAGACTAGTAGCTCAAGGATACACTCAAGTTAAAGGGGTTGATTTTGATGAGACATTTGCTCATGTGGCTAGGCTTGAGTCCATCAGATTGCTGTTAGGGGTAGCATGCATTCTGAAGTTTAAACTATTCCAAATGGATGTAAAGAGTGCATTCTTAAATGGCTACTTGAATGAAGAAGTCTATGTGGAACAACCTAAAGGGTTCTGTGATCCTAACCAACCTAAGCATGTATACAAGTTGAGGAAAGCCTTGTATGGGTTGAAACAAGCACCTAGAGCATGGTATGATAGGTTGACCGAATTTCTGACCTCAAATGGATACAGAAAAGGTGGAATAGATAAAACCTTGTTTGTGAAGGATGAAGACAGCAAAATCATGATTGCTCAAATCTATGTGGATGATATAGTCTTTGGTGGTATGTCAGAATAAATGGTAACACATTTTGTTCAACAGATGCAATCTGAGTTTGAAATGAGTCTGGTTGGGGAACTAACCTACTTTCTTGGAATGCAAGTCAACCAAATGGAGGACTCTATGTTTCTCTCCCAAAGCAAGTATGCCAAAAACATCGTTAAGAAGTTTGGTATGGATAATGCTAGGCACAAAAGGACTCCTGCTCCTACTCATCTGAAGTTAACCAAAGATGATGGAGGGCCTAGTGTTGATCAATGCTTGTATAGAAGCATGATAGGCAGTCTACTATATCTAACTGCAAGTAGACCTGACATTTCTTATGCAGTTGGAGTGTGTGCGAGATACCAAGCAGAGCCTAAGGTGAGCCACTTGAATCAAGTCAAAAGGATTCTCAAGTACATCAATGGGACTTGTGACTATGGGAAGCTGTACTCACATGGGTCTGAGCCCATCCTATTTGGGTACTGTGATGTTGACTGGGCTGGAAGTGCTGATGAAAGAAAAAGCACATCAGGAGGATGTTTCTTCTTGGGAGACAATCTCATATCTTGGTTCAGCAAGAAGCAGAACTGTGTATCCCTGTCCACTACAGAGGCTGAATACATAGCTGCTGGAAGTAGTTGTTCCCAACTGGTGTGGATGAAACAGATGCTCACTGAGTACAATGTCACTCAAAATGTTATGACATTATTCTGTGATAATCTCAGTGCCATCAATATTTCCAAGAATCCCATCCAACACAGCAGGACCAAACATATTGATATTAGACATCACTTCATCAGAGATCTGGTGGAAGACAAGGTGATCACTTTGGAACATGTAGCCACTGAACTGCAACTGGCTGACATATTTACAAAGGCTCTGGATGCTACTCAGTTTGAAAATTTAAGGGGCAAACTGGGAATATGTCTCTCTGAGACCTTATAGCAACCAATGATGTTTGGAATATATTTATTGGAACTATGTTCTGATTGGTCAACAGATCATAGATATACCACTTGCAACAAGTGTGGCAACAAGAGGGTAAGGAGACACCCTAACGTGAGAAGGCCTATGCACCTGCAGGAATTCAAGGACGTTGTTCATGCAGGAGTGGTTCTGGATGTCAGAAACAAAGTCATGACATCTGATATGGTTGTACCAACAGTAAAGCAAAAGTGGGTGATTACTTGATCAAAGCTGTGAAGCAAGATCAAGTGGGTGCCAACTTGGTTGAAACTGTGAAGTAAAACCATGTCTGTAAGTCTGTCATTTGTTTCTGTTGTTGGCTTTGGCAACATTTCTGACAAAAAGGGGGAGTAACAGTGGTGATACCCCAGACAACAGATTGGTCTGTTAAAAACAGACCTTCATGACAGATTCGAAGATTCCCTCCCCTGCAGCTGATGTGTGCTACAATTAGAAGTTTTTATTTAACTTCTGTATGTGTGCTGTTATGTGAAGTTTTACTTAACTTCCATGTGTGTGAGTGTGCTGCCGCTCTGAGTGTATTAGCTAGGTTTATTTCCTGCTAGATGTGTGATTCCGCTGCTATGAACTCTGTTATGGGGATCAAAGTGTTTTAGCCAAAAATTTGCCAAAGGGGGAGTTTGTAGTTGTTTAATTGGCTGCATTATATGGTAACACACTAGTTGGATTCTAATGTCTTGACTGATGTCATGACATGGTGTGTATGTGTGACTGCATTGTAGGTTAGAATATCTAACTGTACTCTGATGTCTTGACTGATGTCATGACACACTTGAGTAGTTACTGCAGGATTAGCTAATACAGGATTTATTGAATGTCAAACTGGATGTTGTGACATTCATCCCTGTCAGCAGATACTAAGGAATAGAACAGCTTGTGTTCTGTTAGAACTTAGTATTTATTTCCAGTCTGGTTATCAAGGAAATACCAGACCTGGCATAAGGCCTACTGACGGAACGTCAAACTGGATGTTATGACATTCATCATTGACAGCATATACTGAACAATAGACAGAGTGGTGTTCTGGTACACTTCAGTATGTTTCTTAGTTTGTTCTTCAAGAGGATAACAGAACTAACTTTAGGCCAAATGTGTAAATGTCAAATTGGACACTTTGACATTTATTAATGTAAGTTGTTACTGTAGAATGGTCATTTTGGTCATGTACAGGTCAGCAAAATTGTATAGTCTGTTTTCTGGAAAAACAGACTTAGCATATGATCCTTGATGTCAAGCTGAATGTCGTGACATTCATTCCTGACAGCATATGCTATATTGTAGGTTGTTCAGTTTTCTGTTTCTCAGGCTATTCTTCAGGGATTCAACAGCTGAGAGAAAATCCAGGAAATAAACAACCAAGCTACATTTAATGAACCTAACAAATAGCCTATTTGTTAGTAACCTAGATGTGGAATTTAGGGGAACTCGCGTGACCTTAAATTCAGGAGAATACAAGTGCAAAGGCCCAAGTACTGCAATATAAAAGGAAGTCGTTCCTTCATTCAGAACTGGGGATTTTGAGGCGTGAAGATTTAGTGTGTCCATCATACTTCACTGCTGTATTTTTGTGAGTCTTGTATTAGACATATCTTGTAAGCCAAGCCATTATCACGTAGATGATTGCTTTGGCATAGGGTGTTCATTGAGTTGTAAGTGTTGTGTCGCTCAAAGCTTTTAAGCGTGAGTACTGTGTATCTTGATTAAAGCTGTAAAGCACAATCAAGAGTTGTTTGAAGTGTGACTTCAAAGTTGTCTTTAATATTGATTAAAGGTAGTAATCACTGAGGTGATTGAGGGGGAGTGAGTACGAACTCTGATCTTAGTGTAAGATTGAAATTGCATTGGGTAGGGATTAAGTGACAAGTTGTAAACGGGTGAGTTTAGCTTTGAATTAATACTACTGATAGTGGATTTCCTCTCTGGCTTGGTAGCCCCCAGATGTAGGTCATGTTAGACTGAACTGGGTAAACAATTACTTGTGTTATTTACTGCACTTACTTTTAAGTTCTGCATAATTCTTGTCTGTGCAGAATTGGATGTCATAACAACCCGTGTGACATCTAAAGTCTGATAACTAGAATTTCACAATTGATGTGACATGTCGGCCATATACAAACCTGATCATTTTCTTAACTGATTCATCTAACTTAGTGAACTGGTTTTTATTCCCAGTCATGTGGTTGTTGCATCCAGAATCCAAATTCCACATATTAGTTTGTTCATTATTCGACTGAGTATTGCCATGAGTAACATATCATCAGAGTCGCTTTCTCCAACATGTGCATATTTCACTTCTTCATTATCTTTTGCTCTTGATTTCTTCTTTCTCCAACAATCTCGAGCATAACGACCAAATCCTTGACAGTTGTAACAATGCACCTCCTTCATGTTAACTTTCTTCCGTGAATACTTGTTGCCCATGCCTTTCTTGGTTGAATTAGAGTGAATATTTGAAGTCTTGCTTGACTTCTCATCATTTGCAAGATTATTTCATTGCTTCGCCTTTTCTTTTCCAAAAATCTTGATGAATCTTACTTGCAATGTTTGTTCAGCCACCTTCTCCCTTTCTGAGTTCCTCTGCTTCAACCTCATCTCATGAGCCTTTAATGAAGCTTGAAGTTCTTCTAACTTCATCTCAGCTTGGTTCTTAGACTCTTCAATAGACACTATAATATAATCAAAATTTGCAGTCAGAGATCTCGACACTTTATCAATCTTCTGCAAATCATTGATCGATTCACCACACGCCTTCATCTTGTTCGTGAGTAACATTAATCTTGAGAATAAATCAACAACTAATTCATCTTCTTTCATATGTGTTATCTCAAACTGCTTTCTCAGTGTTTGCAACTTCACCCTCTTCAGTTTTTCATCTTTGTCGTACAAGTTTCTCAACTTGTCTCGCGCTCCTTTGGACGTTTGTTCTTCAATAATCTTCTCGAATATGTTAGGATCCACACATTGATGAATCAAGAAAATAAATTTTTCATCTTTCTTTTTCTTTCTTTGTTCCTTGTGTTGCAACCTTCTAAACATCATTTGCATTCTCTTCCAACGCAAGTACTACATCACTCACGATTTCAGCCGCATCATGAAAACTTAAGATGACCTTCATTTACGCAACCCACTTCCCGTAGTTCTCACCTTTGAAAATCGATAGATTTGTAGGAAATCGCGTTGATGTTGTGTTGACATTTGCCATTATCGATTGACTCTGAATCGCAATCGGGCTCGTTGACACCAACTTATTAGAAGGTTTTCAAGAAGAATGAAGAAGAGAGAATAAGAGAGAGAAACTATATTGTAAAAAAGGAATTTTGTTAAAATGGAAATTACAGTAATTAGATTTACATCGTCACCTGTATATATAAGTAAACAAAACACAATTTGTACCCTTTTTCTGATAAGAGAAAACAATCTAGGGCCCGTTTGTTTTGCCTTTTTTTAAAAATGATTTTTATAGTGTTACATATTTTAGTATAAACAAAATTTACAAAGAAACTTTTCATAAAAGCTTCAAATGAAAATTTGGTTTGAATAGTTATTCTTAAAATGTTATTTTAAGTATTTCATCATTTTATCGAAAAAAAAAAATTGGATATCAAATTTTCAAAAAATCACTTAATTTTGAAGCTATTTCAAATAGCTTTTCATAAAAATCATTTTTAAGATACAACTTTTTGAAAAAATTGTGATTTTGATTATGTTTTGATCTTCAATAATGTATATTTATGTTATAGAATGAATAATTCAATCTTTTAATTTATAAAAAACAAATTTAGAAAAACTTGTAATATTTTAAAAAACATTTTTGTATAATCCATTTTCAAAAATATAAAAAAAAAAATCATTTTTTTAAAGTTAAAACAAATTGACCCCTAATATGACCCTATGTCCTACATTCAACCATGACCAAATGAACCTCCTTTCTAGAAAATTTAAATTGACCAAAGTTGTAATGACATATCAAATAACATTAAATTTTACAAGATGTAATTCATATAATACAAATAAGTGAATAATTATTGAGTGGTAGTATAATATTATACTGGTATAATTTATCTGTACTCGTAATAAATATTTAAGCTCTTAAAAATAAACAAACAAATGGTAAAAGAAAATATAAGTTAAAGTCAAGCTCATAACTATTCACTCAAATTATTCAATTGGCCCAATAACTTTTCCTTTGGTCCCCCCTCCCTTCTTTTCCTTTCACTTTTTTTTATGTCTTCTACGTTTTTCTTCTTCCCATTTTCACCTTGAATCAGTGAGCTTTTACTTTTTAACCTAACTTTCTACGTAATTATTACTCAGCAATAATCCCTATATACTTGGTTAGGGTTAACTTTTATAACTCATAGTGTCACTTTTCTACTTGGATGATTCTAAGCACTCTTTTATGTTTTCTCATTGCTTTATAAATGTTTTGGCTTTGATCAAGATCAAAGCTAGCACTAGCACACCATATCTTTCTTATTACATCTTCACTTTTTCAGAATAATGTACTCATGATTCTTTAGACTTGTTTGCATCTTCTCTTTTTATATAAAACCAAAACTTTAGTTGTTGTGGTTGCCGTTGGTTGTCATGTCAATCAAGAGCTTGCTCTAAGTACTTCAAGTACAAGATCAAAAAATTAATAATTTAACAATTATTTAATTTTTCGATTTAGATAGTAGATATCCTTTCCAAAAAGCTTTCAATAATCAGGGGACAAATCATTATGATTCCAAAATTAATAATATTTATGGTGGGTGTTAAGCATCATGGATGAGAGACCAAGAGTCATACACATCAAAAAAGATAGAGAGCATTTTTTTAAACCATCATTTTTTATAGGATAATAGTATCATATTACAATCTAGAGTTTGGTTGGAAGGTAACTAAAGTCTAACTAAGAATTGTTCTTGTTAAGATCCAAACTCAAATTCTTAATAGTGATTCTTTCTTAAGTGAATACGGTTAATTTTAATAAATTTCAATTTTATATATATATATATATATATATATATATATATATATATATATATATATATATATATATATATATATATTATTTTTTATTTGTATTGGTCAAAAAATACATGTGTACATGTTATCCATATAATAGCAAGGGTACTCAGAGACTCCAGTAGATTTATAACAGTTTGTTTAGGATATGGCTTACTCACGGCGGAGATAAGCGTTGTATGGCAGTTTTAGAGGTTTTTCTCAAATGACGTGAGAGGTTCTATATGAGATCGTGTAGCTTTGGGTGTTGTGTGTAAGTTATGAATTGTCTTTCTCTTAGTATATATAGGGGCTTTGAGGACCTAGGGTTTAGGAAACCCTTAGAAGTAGTATCTCATCTTCCATGACTATGAGACACTGTTGACTACCTATTTTTCCTGGGAGCCAAGGTATGACTCATTCTCATATGACCGGTGGAAGATAACGATATTATACACATCATTTGTCCCAAGGGCAAGCTCCTATGCTCTGTGAGGATGTCACACGAGCGACATCGCTCTAGGAGGGGACCCCGAAGTCACCCCTGTTTCGGATTCTTACAAATATAACATTAAACAGTCTCATAAGCACGAGGACATGTAAATGGCGGAGTATTTTGAAGGCTTCTTTCGATCGAGAGATGAGTCCCTCAACTGAAGGCGACCTTATTAGTAAGAGATGAGTCCCTCAGGTTATTTGCATAAGCCCCCTTAATTGAGGGATGAGTCATCTCCCCTTTCCAAATGTCTTCTGATTAGCTAAAACGCCAGTTGGTATTGTCAATCAATCTTTCAATTGGTCACACTTACGTCTATTTAATGTAACTAATGGACGGTTTTTTGTAACCTTAAGTGCTAGTGTCACGTGTTATAAGCGTGTTGAGCTTTTCAAAATTAGAGGGGAGCCTAAAAGGTCCCTTGTAGTTTTACCTTCCTTATAAAGTTTTCTCTTCCATTTCCTTGCCTTATTTTGCTCTTACGACATCTCCAAGCTAACCTGAACTGCACAATCCTTCTACGCCATTGATTCTTCGTTCACAGTTTTTTTTGTTGGTATGAATTTTCTTTTTTCCCCTAATCTACAATGGGTAGGTTTTATGCAAAAATGTTCTAAATGAGGTTTAGGTTAGCGTATGGTTGTAGTTTTTAAGGGTTGTAGTCACCCCTTTAATAATTGCGACGGTGGTGGTGATTTCTTTTTGTTATATTCTTTTCCCAAAAACAAAAAGACAATGGCTACCCCTTCCTTCGTGTTCAAGGACACAAAGGACATTGGACCTTATTACACATCCAATGAGTAGATCTTCCAATTCTGAATAGGAGTGGAGGTTTTCTCCTCAAAAGTTGAAGAGACAGTTATTCTTGAGGTATGTTCTCCGTCAGAGAGGGTGACCACACTTGTTTCATCCAACCCTCCATCTCCTTACATTTATTTCTACCTCATCTTTACCAAGGATATGGGAGTTTTTTTTTCCTTTTTCCCATTTTTCTATTGAGGTCACGAGGGTTCTCAACATCACGCCCACCCAGTTATTCCCTAACAGCTAGGGCTTTATAAGAGCTTTTGAGATGGCATGTGAAGACTTGGAGGTTACTCCAATCGCGTGAGTCTTTTTCTCCTTTTACACCATCACACATGTGAAATGTAGTTGGTTGTCTTTAGATGGTTTTCCAGAGAATTCTCTTTTTATGTCTCACTCTAATGAGAACAAAAATTGGAAGGACAAGTTTGCTTGTGTGAGGGGGTGTAACACCCCAAAATTTGCCCTCCTCATTCATGCATTCACTTTTTAGGTCATTTAGCATTTCATATTGCATCTCAGCATGTCAATCAGAAACAGGTTCAAATGAGGGCTATTCACCGTGCAAATTGCCAAGCTTGAAGAAGCAAGAATCTGCCGCTGAGCTGTCATGCTCGCTAGGCGAGCAGATGCTTCGCCTAGCGAAGAACACTGTCGTGCTCGCTAGGCGAGCAGATCCTTCGCTAGGCGAAGGGCGCGCATTTCAGAAAATATCAGAAAGCTTTGGGCCTCAGCTGACCTCATTCCAAGCCCATTACCCACGAAATCAGTCTATAAATACTGAAGTTTCAGTAGAGGAAAACACACTTGGAGTTACACTTGGAGTTACACTTGGAGTTACACTGGGAGATTCACTGGAGAAAGATCTTGAGAGAAGGAGACCTAGGAATTACTCTGCAGCAACCTTCAGGCAGCTCTGAGGAGTTCACTCCGATTCACACGCTCTTTTGCCTCCGCCTCACGCAAACCTAACAGAGCTTTACAAATCCAGCCGCGCCGTTCGATCGATCTCTCTCATCAGGTATGCATTTGTTCCTACTACTTTACGCCTTGAATTTGAATATTATGAATGTATGAGGTAACATCAGGCGTTGCCCACGGGTTTATGTTTGTGTATAAATATATGAATAATACATCGAATGTTTTAATAATTTCGTTTCTGAGATGAATTCCATAGGGTTTGGAGTCTTTAACATCGTGCAGGCATCAACGAGAAATCCAAAACCCGCAGGCCCTCGCTAGCCGCTTCGCTAGGCGAGCCTGTAGCGAAGCTTCGCTAAGCCTTCGCTAGGCGAAGCAGTCGCGAACATGACAATATTCGTTCTTTTGTTCTCTCTATTCTAACATGTCTTGTGTTTCCATGGCATTGTTTTCTCTTGATTTCATCTTGTTGCTCTAACCCCTTTGTCGAGTTTTATGAGGGCTCACATGGCTTTTGCGGAGACACTCGCGTGGTTTCCCACTTTATTTGCGGGATACCCCCTGGAGTTTTATTCTGATTATTCGTGTTGACTGATTTCCTTTGACGGTCCAGCTGGAGAGATTTCAGGGTTTCTTGCTCCTTTAACTGCTATAGCTTCGGATCTTTATCCGTGTGGTAATTTTTTCCCTTTCTCGTACTTTATCGCTTTCTTAGCTGGAAGACCTCGATAGGAGGCAATGTTTGAGCCCCTTGGTGGCATTTTACTTTGAGATACATGTTTTGTGTTTTGTATTCGTATCCCCACATGTAGCGCGGTTCCTTCGTCAAGTACTGCCCGTTTGCCCTCGCGCATCCCAAACCCTAAAACCCATAGCACACGTTTACTCCTTCTACTACAGGCGAGTAAGTCTCCAAAGGTCGAGCATCCGGTAGATTGCGTAGTAACGTCGTTCATCCAAAACCCATTCCATAACCCCGTAGTTAGCCGAACTACGACTTGCTCTGATTCTCATTCCAGATGAGATACGTAGGCATAAGACGCGATGTCTTAGCGAGCACACTAACCCCCAACCCATAGGTCAGCCGAGCTACGAAGACTCTGATTCTCATATTCAGATGAGATACGTATGCAGTGGATGAGTCATCCGCGCGAGTCATTTCTCTTAACCTTTTTAGTAAATAAACACATTATATAAACTCACACCCTTTAGGCAAAAACTACAAAAGTGGATCCCGTAGAGTACTACGGATGCGTAGGGGTGCTAATACCTTCCCTTCGCATAACCGACTCCCGAACCCAAGATTTGGTTGCGAGACCCCGTCTTGTCCTTTCCTTTTTTTCAGGTTTACTTCGAGCGTTTCCTTTCCCTCCTTTGGGATAAATAACGCACGGTGGCGACTCTTCTGTCATTTTCTTTCGCCGGTTGTTTTTTCGCACACTCTATTTTTCAGGTTGCGACAGGGGGCGAAGGGATTCTCTTGGAGTGTTTGGGGATGAATGTCCCCCCCTCCCTTCCCCTTATCCTAGACGAATGATCTTGTCATGATCACGGGATATAACAAGAAGTACCTTAACCTTGAGGAGACTAGAATTGTTCACCTCTTAGGGAAGTTCAAAGTTGTGGAAACAAGTGTCGTAATTAAATTTTGGTTAGAGGGTTATAATAATCTCACCATCTTCTTAGGTAAGTTTTTTAATATCCTATTTTCTCTTGTAGTTATTTTTCACACAATATTTGTGACCTTTGTGCATTACTTTGTAGATCAGATGGTGAGGATCACTACTGAGAAGAAGTGAAAAAGATGGGAGAAGATCGAGGTTGCTCGTGGGGAGACTAATATCCCTTAGAGTTACCCATAGGGCTTCATCATCAAGGGAAAAAAAAGGAAAGTTGAGGATCCATCCCCAAATTTGCTCATATGAAGGCTCAAAGGATAGAAGTGGGTTCTTCCCCTGCTGTTGGTATTGTCTTGCCTACTTCTGGGAATGCAAACACTTAAGCGCCATCTGAAGGCAAGGCTCCCCCACTTCCTATCATTATAAGCATGAAGAATAACCTTTTGCTAAGGGTGTGAATGCTTCAAGATGTTGACCAGGAGAGGCGAGATAAGGCTCAGAGAGAGAGTTAGAAACGAAGCTCTAAAAGTATGTGAGTGCTTATAATGAGAGTCATAGGCGGCTAAAGACTCTTCAGAAAGATAAGGAAACCTAGGAGGAAAAAATGGTGGATGTGAATGCCATGATTGAAGATATCTCCAAAACAAAGAAGTCCTTGCATGAATACTTGGACGTCGTCCTCCTTCGCCAAAAAGAGTTGGAGGCGGAGCTGGAGGTGGAGCTGGAGGCAGAGCCGTCAAAGCTTACTGGTGAGGTGGTGTCTAATTCTGGCTTCTACTTTGAGCGTGCCAAAAAGCAGGTTTTCTTCCTCTATTCCCAGTTGGACCTGAGCATGATGGACTTTTTTAAAGTTGTATGTGATGGCCAACTAGTCGATAAAGAGATGGCAGCCTCTCTAGAACCTAAAGATTCTGCTTCCACCAAGGACACACAAGACGATGGTGGGGCGAATGTAGGGGATGAATCTGGAGTTCCTCAATTGGAGGATGTCATGAGGGAGGAGGAAACTTAGGTGGAGAATTGATGTATTTGGTTTTATTTGTAATGTTTCTTGGCCCTTGAAGGCCTTTTGTGATATTTCTTTCCCCATTCGAAGGCATTTTGTAATTGTAAAGACAATGGCACCTCTTACAGCGCCTTTTATATTAATTTTATATTATTTCCCTATATCTCCATTCCTATATGTTTGTTTTCTAACCCTTGATTTTGGGGTATTTAATACCATCACATTTTTATGAGGTTGGGCTTATGCATGACCCCCTGTAAAGGGGATCACTAAGGAACGCTTGCAAGAGTTTGATGATTTTATTTTTTCTAAATATTTCAAGGGTTTCTGCCTTGTGATTGCCTCATAGGAAGGAAAGGATTCTACTTAGGGAATCCAGAGTTTTATTTGACTCTTAGAACAATAAGGATTCAATTTAGGGAATCCAACATTTTCATCACATCATAAGGCGACAAGGATCCCTCTTAGGTAATACATCATTTTTATTTCCTCGTATGGCGGCAGAGATGCCCCTTAGAGAATCCAACATTTTGATCTCCTCGTAGGGCAGTAATCTTAGGGAATCCAACATTTTGACTGCCTCGTAGGGCGGCAAGGATTCCATTTAGGGAGTCCAGTATTTTGATCGCCTCATAAGGTGGCAAGGACCCCCCTTAGGGAATCCAGTATTTTAATCGCCTCGTAGGGTGGAAAGGACCCCCCTTAGGGAATCCAACATTTTGATTGCCTCGTAGGGAGATAAGGATCTCCCTTAGGGAATCCAGCATTCTGGTTGCCTCGTATGGAGACAAGGATCCCACTTAGGGAGTCCATCATTTTGATTGCCTCATAGGGCGCAAGGACCCCCTCTTAGGAAGTCTAGTGTTCTGATCGTCTCTGAGGGTGATCTTCTCGTTAGCTTATAAAGCTCATGCAAAAAGGGAATAACCAACAAACACAAATTCTCTGAAATAATAAAAATGAGGGGCCTCATTAAAACCCTCACCTTATGTAAAGAGTAGAGGTAAAAGAGTACACCCGGTAAAATAAAACGTCCTTATAAACAACAGAGATACAACACTTGCCTATACAAATTACCAATGACATAACTAAATAGTAATACAGAGATAAATAAATGAAAATAATGCAAGCGGCGCCAGAGGGAATTCCTTCTGAGCCTTCAATCCTCAGTGTCCTCACTGGTCGGAAGATAAGCCTCCTTGCATTGGAAAGCTTCTCTTGGAGGCTTTATTCCTGACCCGGCTTTCCTAGCTTTCATTCCTAGAGTGTGGACCCTTTTTAGCTTGAGGCTCTCAACATGAAATTTTCTAGTAATCTCCTAATCTCCTTGGATAACTCCCACTCACCCATTGGAGAACAAGTACTTCATGCACAAATACAAAGTGGACAAAATGGCGCCCAGTTGATTAAAAGTCGGTCTACCTATAATCATTATAATATGCTTTTGGTGATGATAACTATTAAAGATGAACATGTATCTGATAATGACAACAAGTCATTGATGATAACCAAAGAGCAATTAAAGAAGAAACCATGTCATTAGGGTTTGATGGACTTATATCTCTAATGATGGAAACCAAATGGAATATAATTAAAGCCTCATTTGTAACTCAAGAAAGTGTATACAAGGATAAAGCATCTAAAAAGTATTAAAGTATATCAAAGTATGAAAGTCTTGCCTCAATACAACTGAGTGAATACAATGTAAAACATTAAGACATTCTCGTAAAAATGCATGACTAAACCACTCATTCTCACACACACATGTCGCGGAGGGATTTTTCACGAGATTAAGTATTGATTGAACTTAACCCGTTTGAAAAATATTTTAAATGCAAGAGTCGCCACCGTCTTTTATTTCATCCAAAAAGAGGAAGGGAAAAATGACGATAAATCCCTTTAGAGTTACGGGTTCGGGGGTTGGTTATGCAAAGGGAAGGTATTAGCACCCTTTACATCTGTGGTACTCCACAGGAACCTTTTTGCTTATGTTTATGTGAATGCTTTGCTTTTTTCGCTTTGATCGTTTGATTGGGGAGATGAAAAAAGAACTTGATTTTATTGTTTTTGGACTCGATAAAGTCGTAGACTTCATGCCTACGTATCTCCAAGGCGCAATGGAGAAATCAGAATCCACGTAGTTCTCCCAAAAGAAAAGGGGAAAGTCTGTTTTGTTGATTTTAGATTTGAACGAGCCTAAACCCTAAAGAAATAAATAAATGGGCTCATTACAGGAAAGCCCAAGAGTAAGCTTATGAGTGTGTGAAAAGGGTTTCTTAAACGGCGACCGTTGGAATCGCATCGGGTTTCTTTTTTTTGGATTTTTCGATTTTTTAACATAAAACGTGAACAATACGATTAAACACACAATACAGAAAATAAAAAATGCGAGAAAGTAAATTATTACAACACAGTTAGCTATGAATAGTTAGTATTACGAATAGTTAGTGGAGTTAATCGAGCTGAAACTGAAACGAAACGGTTAGTAACAACATAAACAAATATAAAAAAAAACAATATAAACCTTTACTTTAGACAAAATAAACATTTGATATAAATAAACATTTAATTAAAATAAACATTTAAACAAATAATTAATTTAACTAACATTTAAATAAAACATATGTGCAAAATAATAATAAAAGATAAACAATATTTAGTAAACAAAAGTAATATATATATATATATATATATATATATATATATATATATATATATATATATATATATATATATATATATATATATATATATATATATAATATATATATATATATATATATATATATATATATATATATATATATATATATATATATTTTAGACAATAAATATATAGTAGACAAAAATAATATATATGTACATTTAGACAAATAATATATAATAGACAAAAATAATATATATATATATATATATATATATATATATATATATATATATATATATATATATATATATATATATATAGACAAATAATATATAATAGACAAAGATAATATATATATATATATATATATATATATATATATATATATATATATATATATATATATATATATATATATATATATATATATATATATTTAGATAAATAATATATTAAAACACATGTCGGCAAGCCGGAACTTTGCCGATTTCAGAGATAAATGAAGAATATTACCTTGTGTGAAGAGGATGAACTTCTGATCGTCCAAATGATCGACCGAAAGCTGGAAACCGTCACCGACGCAGTGCTGGCTGCCTTCGTGAGTACCTGACTTCAACGTCGCTTTTGATCGGTGAAACGACGCCGGAATGAAATGAACCTTGGATATTTGTGACTTGGACTCAACGAACTTCAAAGATATGAAATCGGTTTTGTGTTTCGGTGAATAATCGGGACGATTTTGGGTTACCGAAAATGAAGGACAAGTGAAATACGGTAATGCTTTTGGAAAAATAATTCTTTTCAATTCTCTGGTTCTCTCAACACACGTTTTTTCCTTACTGATCCACCTCCTTTCTCTTTTCTTACTAACCACATCTATATATATATATATATATATATATATATATATTTAGATTACTTAAACAATAAGAAACCTAAAAAATATCTAACATAAATTAATAATATATATTTAGATTACTTAAACAATAAGAAACCTAAAAAATATCTAACATAAATTAATAATATATATTTAGATTACTTAAACAATAAGAAACCTAAAAAATATCTAACATAAATTAATAATATATATTTAGATTACTTAAACAATAAGAAACCTAAAAAATATCTAACATAAATTAATAATATATATTTAGATTACTTAAACAATAAGAAACCTAAAAAATATCTAACATAAATTAATAATATATATTTATATATTATATAATAATAATAATAATAAACTAATATAATATTAATCCTAATTAAATAAACTAATTAACAACTAAACACAATTAATATTAAGCACAAATAATATTAAACGGCACACGATTAAAATACGATAAAATCGAGCGACACGAACGCGATAAAAACGATGACAATTTGCACAGCAAAACAGACAAATTGATAAAACCAATAAACCAGTAAACCGGTAAACTAGTAAAATCAACAACACGACTCAAACAGACTCGATTAAATCACACGGCACAACACGTAATTAAATAAACAACCCTAGGCAATAATAAAATCAACACGACATCACGAAAACGCTGACAAACACAATCACAAATAATCGGACAATACGAAAACTCTAATATATTCGAAATACAGTCAAAATACCGACAAACAAACAATTAAAAAAAACGCACAAAACCTAATCGAAGCGATGCCACGCACAAAAGAGATAAGCGAGATAAATACGAGGCAACGATATCGGCCAGGTTTTGCTAAAACAACGAAATACAACGCGGTAAGCAACGAAAACACACAAAACCTAATCAAACCAGTTGTCATGCGAAGTTTAAGAAATTGAGATGAATACGAGACAACGAGATTAATCAGGATATGGTCAACAAAGCCAAAGTCAAATTTTGGGGTGCGACAACACACACACATAAACTTGTTTTCAAACTTATTTTCTCAAGGAAACACTTTCAAAAATACCTTTAAGTTGTTCTAGATGAGATAGGAGCTGTCAGAAAAGCTTTGGGCAAATTGTTGTCTTTGCCAATCGTTTGGCACTTTAACCCAATTGATTGGGTCAGTTCAAAAACCTGCCCTAAGAAATTAGAACAACATCTTAATGATGTGTAACGGCTAAATATATTCTTTTTTTTACATTTTTGAGCTTATTAATCGATTAAATCATGCCTACCAATCGATTGAAGCATAATGGCAATCGATTGACACATCATTATTGGCCTTAAGTTTTTTATTATTTTGCGCCAACCTAGCCTATAAATAGAGGTCCCTTCCCACTCTTTTACATGTTTGGAAAACGTGATTTCATTTCTCACTTCTCACTCTCTCTATATAAAAATTCTTTTTGTTTACTTTATCTCACTAAAAGTTTAGTCGTGGTGCTTTTCGAGAAAGTCATTTTGTGAGTGAGGAAGTTGTACATCTGAAAGGGTAATTCTGTAAGTTCACCAAGGAAGTTTTTTTTTCACTTTGGTAAAACATTTTATCCACTTAGAGATTGTTTGTTTTGGTTCGAAGCTAAACCCCTAAAAAGATTTGGTTTGGGGATTGTATGATCAAGCCTTTGTTTAGGTTCTTGGTTAGCCCGTGATAAAACCAAGTTTAGGTTCAAGCTTAGGCCGGGATAAAAGCTTGTTTTGGTTTGAGATCAATCCAGTGGTAAGATCTCACAAGTTCTTAGTTAGCCCGGTATAAAAATAAGTTTTGATTCGCATGCTTAGCCAAGTGTTAAAAGATCTTAAGGTTCAATATCAGCCTGTGATAAAATCTATGTTTAAAGCTTGAAGAATAACTGTTCCAATTTTCTTGTGAAAAGGAGACTAACCGCTTTGATCCATCACTTAGAAGGAAGACTCACCACTTCTCTCCAATGTTTGTTTTTTGGTTGGAAGTTAGCCAAAAACTTTATTTTTCTTGTATAAGGGGGTTCAAGAGTTCAACTTACTAAAAGCTCTTAAGTTTCTTGGAGGCTCTCAAGAACAGTTATTGGGGAGAGGATTAGGTCTTTTTCTCTTTGACCAAAATTTTACAACTTCCTGTGCATTCTCTTTTCTCTTAAACTCTTTATATTTCCTTATTTTATATTCGGAAAGTTTACTCTCTACTTCATAATTCTAGAACTTTTCTAAAAATGTTTTCAAACTATTATTATAATTCTAAAAGTTTTTTTAAGCAATTTTTCTAAAAAAAATACAATTCACCCCCCATCTTTCTTGTGTGTGAAGTCACATGTTCAACTAGTGGGATCAGAGCTTAATTCATGTTTAAGGACTAACCGTCTCAAGAGGAAGATGACTTCTAACAAGAGATCTTTTCTAAACACACCACCAACTTTTAATAATAGTATATTTAATATATGGAAAGCTAGTTTTTTTTCAACTTATAAATCATGAATTATGGTAAGCTCTAATCAATGGTCTGTTTATCCCTACTTACGACTTAAATAAAAAAAATAGTAGATAAACCTGATTTCCTTTGGACCAAAGAGGAAAATAGAAATTTTGAGATAGATTTCAAAACCAATAGTTTTACAATAAATTCTCTAGATGATAGTAAATTTGTCTATGTTCATCATTGCAAAACCGCCAAGGAAATATGGGATACTCATGAAATGAAATATGTAGCTTCTCTAAGTCTTGAGCAAGAGCAGATGAACAGACGAGGCAAAGAAGATGAAGATGCCACCTTTAATTGCTTTTCAATGTTTAGAAATATTAGAAATTATATTGGAACGTTTGTTACTAACTAGTTTCTAAGAGTTAAGAATTGGAAGGTTAACATAATCCTTAAATCAAAATACGGGAACCTTCATGAATTTAGGAAAAATTAAAAAAGAAGGAAATCAAAGAGAAATTGAACTAACTAGTTCAATTTCTAAATTAAGAAGAAACAAAAAATGGAGATTCGTAAATTTCATCATACTCCTGTCAAACAACTTTGACGGTATCCTTCGAAACAACATACTCAGTAGTTGAACGATCTTCAGAAGGTTCAACATCAAATGAAGAAACCTCATGTTTGAGAGAAACTGTGAAGAAGAAGCATATTCAAGTCAAATCTTTGAAAGAATAAAAGGGATGGAGACATTTGAAGGTGTGAAAAACACAAGAAATAGGGGTTTGAATTGGGTTTTACAAAACAAAAGCTTTTTACCAACTCAAGAACAACACTAAAAAGTTAATAACAAAGAGATAAAAACACAAGTATTTTTATCCTGGTTCGCTTGAAACTCAAAGTTACTCCAGTCCATCCGCCAAGGTGATTTTTTCTTATACGCAAAGACTTAATCCATTATAATCAATATATTACAATAATCACAAAGAATAGCCTTCTTTGTCTTCTCAAGGATCAGACTATACCCTAGTCTCCTTAAGGACTCACAAATAATAACCTCTTTTGTCTTCTCAAGGATCCGACTATACCCTAATCTCCTTAAGGAATCAAGAAACAGTTTGAATAATATTTTGTGTGTTACAAGTTGCTTCTATACAAGCAGATTTTGCAAAAAATGATGAACAAACACTTAAAGAAAAATTGTGTACAGAAGAATGATAGCTTTTCAGAAAGAAACAGGCTTTTCAAAATGTTGTATCATCGGCTTTTTCTTCAAGTCTCCAAGTCTCACTTATATAGCATAATAAAAAGACCGTTGGAGGTCAAAATGGGGAAAGCTCAAGGATGGTTGTCCACTGTTGGATGGTGAAAGGAGTGATACTGCGTACTGTTCTTCACCCACAAAATCAATGATGGGTGTGGTGTATAGTATTGTCCTTTGCCCATGAAAACATGTAGTGGAAAGGATATTTGATTTGTACTAAGTACTATTTGATCACGTTCCCATTTGATCTTATCTTCAAGTTCATTGGCTTCTAATGAAAGTTGATGAAGCATGAAATGAAGAAACACAAAGCTAGATTCATAAACTTCAGAATCTATAGTCAGAACCTTGATAACCTCAATCGTCTGACTTGAGATCTTCAAAATCTTCAGCTACCTAACACAACTTCAGAAGCTTGCCATTCTTTAGAAGTTTGGTGATCAGAGTCACCTCCAGAAGCACGAACTGAGAGAACGTTGCAGCAGCAATATAACGTTTCCTCAAAATCTTATCAGGAGTGAATCAGTACAGAAGCAGATCATTGCAGCATCAACATTGAACATCTTTCAGAACTTCTAATAACTGGCGCAGAAGCGGATTTGGAACTCATTATTCAGAAATTGATGATGTTGCACGTCATATACTCAGAATCAGAACTGGTTGTTAAAGCTACACAATAAAAAACCATTAGGGTACCAAAATTATTCTCACACAAATACAATATTGTTATCATCAAAACTCAAAGTGTAGATGCAAAACCAAAACTTGTCCTAACAATCTCCCTCTTTTTGATGATGAAAAAACATGTATTTTGATGAACTGTTTTGTACAGGGTAATCACAGAAGAATACATCTTACAAAAGCACAAATCTTCCCCTGAGATGTATAATCTTAAAAAGATAAAATCATAATGAAAAAACACTTTCCTGATTAACCTTTTTGAAGTACCAGAGTAATTTTAAATCAGAATCTTGTTTATCTTCAGAAGTTGATTGATGTTGTCCAGAGCACTAGTTTGTTAACATCAACATTTTGATGAGCTTCACTTCAGAAGCTTGGTTGAGTTCTTTTGAAGAAGCTTTTAGAGCTGGTTTTCTTCATTCAAAACTTGAATTCTGGTTCTCTTTGAAATTATCTTTCAGAGCTAGATTGCCTTTAAAAAGCAGAACTCTTTAAAAAGAAATTTCATAACCTAGTTAAGAATTCTTCTTAAAAAGTTGATTGCCACGTCTGATCACTATGGAGAATATACTTCCTCATAGCTAGATGTTAAAATTTTCTAATTCTTCAGAACATGGTTATTAATTCCTTGAAGATTCATACACTTGAACCTGATTCTCAATCATCAACATGGAGTTTCTAGAGACTCGAATAGAAGACCATTTCATCAAAAATTGGTAACTTGTATTCTGATCTTTGAAACTTCATAAAAACTTATGATGTTTGAACCAAACCATTATGGCTTATGAACTTAACCCTGCAAAACAGTTAACAAACTATTCTTCGAAGTAGTTGTTAGCATAAAGCATTAAACAATGTTTGGGTTCTTTGGTTAGGAGTTTAGGTATATCAAAAATAATTACGAATCTTCCCCTTAGATATGTTTCTCCCTCTTTGTCATCAATCAAAAAGACATAGACAAATAAAAATAATAAAGAAAATAATGGAAATATACAAAACACTATTTTTAATTCATTAATGCCAACAGGCCGAAAAGATAGAGTCAGGACCATTAAAAATATTTAAAAGAAATTTTAAAGAAAAGCAGTGTTAAGGGTTCTGAGGAGGAGGCGGAGGAAGTATGGATAGTATCAACTGAAACATCATATCCTTTTTGTCCAGACGCTCTTTGACCAATGCATTACCAGATTTTATTTCCTCAATGGTCTTCCGAAGAACATCAGGAATGTCTTCAGACAAAGTTCCAACAGATTGTTAAGGAACAGAAGCTTCAACTTGTTGGATCTCAGAAACAACTATTTGAGCAACAGCTTATTCCATGACACATCTTGATGTCCAGAATCAACCTCAGCATCCTGAACAACTTCCTCATTCACTTCTTGAATAACTTCTTTAACCTCTGGAGCAGGAAGACACAACTGGGAACTTTGTAACTTCCATATTTCCATTAAGGGAACAAACCCATAATGTAAGTTTCTTTCAGATACTTTATACCCGAAGTTCTTCAGCTTATACATCTTAGAATTAATCCATCTTTTGTAGGCTTCCCAAGCATAATCACTTTCAGTCGGATTTGTTAAAGAACAATTGATAGTCATTGCTTCATGCAGATGGTTTATTGACTCTGATTCAAACTTCCTCATAATATTACAAATGTCAGTAGTAGGTTTGGGAGGTTTGGGGAAGCTATCAGTTAGGTCTAGTTTGGTTTCATTAAGATCAGGACCAGAGAGAGTTGGAAGTGAGGGGAAAGTGATTGGAGGTGTTTCTAGATAAGATACTACTAGTTCATGTTCAAAATTGAACATGCCCTCAAGAGTACCCTCAGACATATGGTCTCCATAATCTCTCGAAGGAGATGTTCTAGGGGTTGTTCTATTTTGATTTTCTATGTCGGGAGAAGAAATAGATGGTGGTGGAATGGGTGAAGTTTGTAACTGTGAAGGAGATGGTGTTGATGGTATATGTTTACGTTGTGACTGAGTTTCAGAAACTTGAGGAGTTTCTGTAACAGGTTCTGTAACAGTTAGGTCTATTTTGATTTCATCAAGATCAGGACCAAAGAGAGTTAAAAGTGAGGGGAAAGTGATTGGAGGTGTTTCTGGATCAGATACTACTAGTTCATGTTCAAAATTGAACATGCACTCAAGAGTACCTTCATACATATGGTCTCCATAATCTCTCAAAGAATATGTTCTGGGGGTTGTTCTATTTGGATTTTCTATGTGAGGAGCAGAAATAGATGGTGGTGGAGTGGGTGAAGTTTGTAACTATGAAGGAGATGGTGTTGATAGTATTTGTTGATGTTGTGACTGAGTTTTAGAAACTTGAGGAGGTTCTGTAACAGGTTCTATAATAGGTGTTCTTGAAGGAGGTGGAAGTAAAATGGGTTCATATATTTGTTGGGAAAATATTGAAATGGGTTGAGAGGTGGGAGGTGGTTGGATTGGTAAGATCCTTTCGGAAACTATAGAATCAGAAACAATAGGAGTCCTAACTTCAGGAAGCTTACCAGAAGTAGTGTCAGAAGCTCTTGAAGACTGTTGGACAACTTCAGACGTGTCCTTTAGAAGAATAGCTTTCTGGCGCACATTGAGAGGCACCTCATGTTCATCCAGAAAGACAACAACTTTCTTCTTCTTCTGAGGCCTTAAAGATCTTTCTCTTCTTAATTCCTTCTTCTTTTTCCCATGAACATTTGGATACGTTTCTGGTAGATTTAAAGGATCAACCATTGGGTAAATACCATCCTTCAGACAACTTTTTAGATAGGCCATAAGAATTTCCGAAGGATCAATCTTAGTGAAGATTGGAAACTTTTCAACTGGAGTCCTCATTCCACATATATCATCCTTTAAGGGAATGAATTATGGACTTACAACCTTAGAAATGAGACCCATGCTCTTGAGATTCTTCCCCTAGAAGATCTTTCCAACATCCTTTACAAGTTCATCAGTTAAACCACTGACCAGAAGGTCATCCACCAGACCATTCTCAACAAGAATTTCAGAAATAAGCTTTCCATTGGGGATGAACTTACTTTTGTTCTTCTTTGAAGATCCACCAGTTTTGGATTCTCTGATTGAATCCCTTATGATTTTGAACAAGATAGAAGGGAGTTTAGGCTTGAGACCCTTCTCCAAAAAGAACACATAAACTTATGACGAGTGTTGACATAGTCAAAACTATTGGTGTTAGGCCTATAGTGAATGCAATCCAGAATGATCTTGAACCACACTCTTAGGTTGTTTGTCAAGTCCTTAGAACTTGGACCTTTATCATCCTCAAGATTGGTTCCATCTTTAAAGATGACAAGAGAAATATTTGCTTCTCTCTTAGCATTGATCTTGGCACTGTGAATCCTTTTACCCTTTCCATTGTGATATTAAATAAGCAATGGATTTCTCAGTAATGATAATCTTCCAGTTCATAACATAGGAAGTTATTGTTTCTTTTTCTGCAGTAGCATGCACCAAAAACTGCTTTACCAATACTAGATAAACAGGATCGACCGGTCTTTCAAAGAAATTCTTCTATCCTTGGAGTTCCAAGGTTTCAGAGAAGTCAAAACCATTGTCCTTCATATTCTTGGAGTACACAATCGTTTAACAAAGCACCATTAAGTCACTAGCATGAGTATTTATAGTTAACTCAGGAATCCCTTCCATGACGGGATGGTTTTCATCAACCATGGAGCGACTGGGAGAAAGTTGTTGTTGTTAAGGAGCAGCCATTGTTGAAATTGAAGGAGAGGTTGAACCGTTGCAGAGAGGTGTTTTAGGTTTGAAAGATGAAAGTGTGGGAATATTATGCACGTAGTGTGAAAATGTGAGTGAAGTGGGTTTATATAGAAATATTTGTAATGACGACGAGGAAAAAAATGCAGTCATAGGGGGAAGCATAAGAGTTTTTAACCTAATTCCAAGAATTGTGAAACCTAATATGTGATGCTTTCATCATGCATGCTCAGAAAGTGGGACACCTGTCATCACTTAGAACCACATGAAATCAAACGATATAACAACCATTTAATGCAACAATTATTCATAATCAAGAAGACAAATCGATAAGATTGCTTCTAATCATAACCTTTCTGATTCATGAAACTTCCTTACTTTAGAAAGCTCATGTTTCAGAGTCAACAATAAATATTCTAAAAAATCTAATATAGAATTCTGAAGACTTAAACATTCTGAAATACATCTTTTCATTTTGGACATAAATCCATAAATAAGTTTTTAATAATGAAAATAAATCTATCTTCAGCAAGGGGTTTTGTAAAGATATCAGCCCATTGATGGTTTGTATCAACAAATTTTAAATGGAAAATACCTTTCTGAACATAGTCATGATGTTTAATTTCAATATGTTTAGCCCTAGAATGCAAGATAGGATTCTTAGATAAATAGATAGCAAAAGTATTATCACAGAATATAAATGTTACTCTCAGATATCTGATAATCTTCCAGCTGACTCTTCATCCAAAGTATTTGAGCGTTGCATCCAGAAGCAACAATATATTCAGCTTCGGTTGTTGAAAGCGCAATTGTTGACTGTCTCTTGCTGGACCATGAGATCAGATTGTCTCCCAGAAATTGACAACTTCCATAAGTACTTTTACTTTCTATTCTGTCTCCAGTATAGTCAGCATCACAATAGCCTACTAATTTGTATTCACTTGATTTTCTATAAAACAAACCAAGGTTAGTAGTACCTTTCAGATACCTAAACATTCTCTTAATAGTAGTTAAGTGAGTTTCCCTAGTATTTGATTGGAAGCGAGTACATAACCAGACACTGAATAAAATATCAGGTCTTGAAGCGATTAGATAAAGGAGGGGTCCTAACATACCTCTGAATAGCTTCTGATTTACCTTACTACTTACCTCTTCTTTCTCCAGAATACATGTAGGATGCATTAGAGTCTTTGCTTGCTTGTATTCTGATAAGTTAAACTTCTTCAGAATTTCTTTTGTATATTTTCTCTGATGAATGTATGTTCCTTTTGAACGTTGACCAATCTGGATTCCCAGAAAGAACTTGAGTTCTCCCATCAGACTCATTTGAAATTCTACATGCATTGACTTAGCAAAATCCTTGCACAATGAAGCATTAGCAGAACCAAAAATAATATCATAAACATAAATTTGCACAACCAGAATATCATTCTTAAAGGTTTTGCAAAAGAGAGTTTTGTACACTTTCCCTCTGGTAAAATTATTTTCCAAAAGGAAGTTACTTAGTCTATCTTATCAAGCTTTGGGAGCTTGTTTCATACCATATAACGGCTTTTTCAATTTAAAAACAAAGTCAGGATTTTGAGAGCTTTCAAAACCATGAGGTTGGTTCACATATACTTTTTCAGAAATATATCCATTTAAGAATGCACTCTTAACATCCATCTGATAAAGGATGATGTTATGATTGACTGCAAACGAAATTAAAAGACGAATAGACTCTAACCTCGCAACCAGAGCAAAGGTTTTTCTATAGTTTATACCTTTTTCCTGACTATAACCTTGTGCTACCAGTCGAGCCTTATTTCTGACAACCTCTCCCTTCTCATTGAGCTTATTTCTAAAGACCCATCTGGTTCGAATGACATGGAAACCCTTTGGTTTTTAAACAAGATCCCAAACATCATTTCTGGTGAATTGATTCAGTTCTTCTTGCATAGCCAAAATCCATTCATTATCTAGAAGAGCTTCATCGATAGATGTGGGTTTTACCAGAGATACCAAACCTAGAAGTGTCTCTTCGGAAGGTTTGAATGAAGATCTAGTTCTGACTGGAGCTTTTTTATCTCTCAGAATCAATTCTTCAGAATGAGGGGTTCTTGATCTACTCTTCTTCTGATGAGTTGGACCAACGACAACTTATGGTTGAGTCGTGTCTGATTCGTTTGCTTCAGATTCTTTAGCTTTTCCTTCTGAGTCTTTTTCTCCTGAATCAGTATCCTTGGATTCTGAAATATTGGTCTTCAAATCTGCAAATTTCTCAACTAGCTTTGACTTTTTAAGGTCAAGCTTATCATTGAATCTAACATGAATTGATTCTTCAACAATTTGTGTTTCATTGTTAAAGATTTTGTATCATATAGAACGTTCAAAATATCTTAACAATAAACACTTTTGTGCTTTAGAATCAAAATTGCCAAGATTCTCTTTAGTGTTCAACATAAAACATTCACATCCGAAAGGGTGAAAGTAAGAAATGTTGGGATTTCTGTTCTTCAACAATTCATAAGGAGTCTCACCCGGAATAGGTTTGATAGAAATCTTGTTCTGAATATAACATGTTGTGTTAACTGCTTCTGCCCAAAAATGCTTAGCCATGTCAATTTCTTGGATCATGGTGTGAGCCATTTCTTGCAAAGTCTTATTCTTCCTTTATACAATCCCATTTTTTTGTGGAGTTCTAGGACAGGAGAAATCATGGGAAATTCCATTTGCATCAAAAATATTTTCAAAATGTTTATTTTCAAATTCGCCACCATGATCACTTCTAACTCTGACTATTTTGCAGTTCATTTCTGTTTACACTAGTGAGCAAAAAGTAGAGAACACAGAATATGACTCATCCTTGTGCTTCAAGAACTTTACCCATGTCCAACGACTATAGTCATCAATGATGACCAATCCCCATTTCTTTCCATTGATAGAGGCAGTTTTCATTGGTCCAAACAAATCAATGTGCAGAAGTTCTAACGGTCTTGAGGTAGAAACAATAGTTTTTGCTTTGAAAGATGTTTTAGAAAACTTGCCTTTCTGACATGCTTCACAAAGAGCATCTGAAGCGAACTTCGGGTTGGGTAAGCCTCTGACAATCCAAGCTTATTTAGATGAGAAATATTTCTCATGCTAACATGGCCCAAACGCCTATGTCATACCCATTGTTCCTCATTAACATACATTATCTATTTTACATTTTGGTCCTCAAGATCAAAAATTCTAATTTTATAAATGTTGTTTTTTATCTTTCCATTAAAAAGGATTGTACCATCTTTTTGACTAACAACCTTATAGAAATTTTGATTAAAAATGATATCATAACCATTGTCACTAAGTTGACTAACAGACAAAAGGTTATGCATCAGACAATCAACTAAAAGAAAATTAGTAATCGAAGGAAGTTTACTATTATCAATAGTTCCAGAGCTAATGATCTTTCCTTTCTGGTTTCCCCCAAAACCAACGAAGCCTCTAAGCTTGAGTTCCAAATCTTGGAACATAGACCTTTTACCCATCATATGTCGGGAGCATCCACTATCCAGGTACCATAACTGGTGTTTCAACTGAGTTGCTAAGGATGTCTGCAACAAAAATTATTTTATCCTTAGGTACCCACTTTCTGGGTCCTCTCTTGTTAGTTTTCCCAGAGTTTCTTACAACTTTGAGTCTTTTAGCTGAAGGATAATCATGGGGAATTTGTGCATGTTACTTAGATTTCAGAACTGAGTTCTTACCCTTTGTATGTTTCTGTGTTTGTGCAGAAATATCAATCTTAGTGTAAGCATGCACGAAATACACATAGAGAGGTTTTGGTTTTACCTTCTGACTTTCATCAGGTTTTATAGTATCTGTACAACCTAAAACTTTCTTGCCATTTCTGTTAAATCCATAGATCAGAGAAGCCATTTTTATTTTATCTATACTTTTAGCTAGAAAGTACTGGAATACACTATCATATTTAATGACGCACTCAGTACCAGAAGCTTCTAAGACTATTTCCTCCTCTAGTTTTAAAATTTTGCTTTTCAAAGCAGAGTTGTTACTTTCTCATGAAAATACTTTTTCATTTAGATAGGAAATATCTTTCTCAAGCTCACAGCAAGTTTCAGAAGCAACTACTTAGACTTATTTGAGGTCCTTGTATTTACTCTGAAGACTCTGGTACTTTTTCAGCATTTCAGAGATACATGATTCAACATCAGAATGAGATAGGTTAGGAAATACCTCTTCAAAATCGGAGTTGGATTCTGATTCTGATAACACATTGTCTTCTGGTTCTTCAGAACCTTCAGGATCATCTGTAGTTGCCATCAATGCAACGTTGGCTTTTTCTTCGTCAGAATCTTCTTCTTCGGATTCTGAGTCATCCCATGTAGTAGTCAGTCCCTTCTTGCCTTTATAAAAATTCTTCTTAGGCCTTCTGTCCTTTTTCAACTTAGGACAATCATTTTTGTAGTGGTCTGCCTCCTTGCACTCAAAGCAGATAACTTATTTTCTAGAACCTTGCTTCTTCTGTCCAGACGAAGAATAAAAACGACCAGCAATCCTTCTGGCTCCTCTAAACTTCCCTTTATCATTGTGCATGTGATTCCAGTGTCTGTTGAGTCTCTTTGAAATTAGAGATAACTCATCACCATCTTCCGAGTCTTCATTAGATCCTTCTGATTCTTCCTCATCTTAATGAGCTTTTGTCTTCACAGGCTTAGACTTTAAGGCAACAGATTTACCTCGCTTTTGAGGTTTATCTTCCTCGAGCTCAATCTCGTAGCTTCCTAAAGAACTAATAAGTTCTTCAAGACTGATATTGCTGAGATCCTTTTCCAACTTCAAAGCAGTTACCATAGGTATCCATTTTTTAGGAAGACTTCTGATAATCTTCTTGACATGTTGAGTTTTAGAGTATCCTTTGTCCAGAACTTCAGAAGCCAGACAATTAAGGTTATCAAGGCTCTGAATGTAGATTCTGAAGACTCTGAAGATTCTGAAGATACTGAAGATCTCAAGCCACAATAGCCTACTCTTCAGAATCTTCAGCTATGTAACACAACTTTAGAAGCTTGTCATTCTTCAGACGTTTGGTGATCAGAGTCACATCCAAAAGCACGAACTGAGAGAATGTTGCAGCAGCAACGTAGCATTTCCTCAAAAGCTTCTCAGGAGTGAATCGGCACAGAAGCATAAAGATCATTGCAATAGCAACATGGCAACATTGAACATCTTTTAGAACTTCTAATAACTGGCGCATAAGCAGATTTGGGACTCATTGTTCAGAAACTGATTACTTGCACGTCATATACTCAGAATCAGAAATGGTTGTTAAAGCTACACAATAACAAATCATTAGGGTACCAAAATTGTTCTCAAACAAATACAACTTTGTTATCATTAAAACTCAAGGTATAGATGCAGAACCAAATCTTGTTCTAATAATATCAACCTCAGGGAGAAACATAAAAGAACCTTCTTCCAACAAAGAAGATGGAGTTTTCTTAAAGGCATCCTACGAGGTAGATATTGTTCAAGTAACAAAACTACCTTACGAACAACTATTTAGAATGAGTGCTCAGTTAGTTAAAGAAAATGATAAAATAAGAAAACCCAACTTAGTTCTTAAAGAGTCTTTAAGATCTCTTGAATAAATTAATAAATTATTCAAGATAGAAATAAATAAAATTATAAACTTAAGAGAAACATGTGAGACTTATGTCTCCCTAAAAAAGGAAGTCAATGATTTGCAAGAAACCCTAGGCAAGTTTACCCAAGGGAAGAAAAGCATGACTTGCTCTTATCAATTCAAAGGACTTCCTTAAACAAAAATTGACTAGGATTTAAAAAAAGATAGAAAACCTAATAAAGTTATAGATCACAATAAAAGTTGTCTAGTTTATAAATGCACGCATTATAAAAGAGTTAGCCATTTAAATCCTTTCTGTTTTGACAAATTGAAAAGATCTAAAGGTAATAATCTTATATCTTCTAGAACTAATGAACATAGGCCCAAGAAGATGTGGTTACCAAATGTGAAACCTTAGTGTTTTGCATGTATACTTTACAGCTCGAAGCTTTAACGATTATCAACGGGGTTGTGAAAATAAAGAGTATACTTATAAGTATACAATTTTTATGAAGTCTCTGATCTAAGAATGTGAGATGATGGCGAATATCAGTCACAATGGTCAAAGCAAATGTTTTTGACAATATCTCAAGAATTATGATCCTCAGTGATCAATTGAGTGGATATGTATGTAATGGACTTGTTCATCTTTTTGTTTATACCAACTGTTACATCCAACAATGTGTAGAGAAGGACACACCATAATATTCTTTGTGTTTCCCTTTAAGGGAAATTTTTATCAAAGTCTTTTTATATGAAAGGTAGTAAACTATTTTAAGGTTGAAATGCTTGGAAAATAATGATTAATCCTTTAAAATAGTGGTTTTAATTTTGCTCATTTCAATAAAATATTTTCACTAACCAAAAATATGAGTTTCTAAGTGTTTTATATAAATGAGGTGCAATAAGGATGAATAGGGGTGCATAAAATAAATAAAATCCAGATCAAGGCCTAAAAAGCACCAAGGAAGCTGAACAACAAAAGACCAATCAATTGGAACCTCATGGAAATCGATTGGAGAGGCTTGGCGCGCTTATTTTCATATCAAATCCAAGCCAAATATGCATTCTAAATCAATCAAATCGCAGAACTAATGAAGATCTCTACAAATCCTAGATGATTTGATTAACTAATCGATTGAGGGTATTAGCCAATCGGTTAAGAATCCCAATTTGGAATGATCTCGCCTTGATTTTCAATCAACATAATCTTCATTGATGGTTTGCCATAAATACATGATCAAATCATCATATGGCACGCTATAAATAGGTATTAATCTTTCATTCTTTTGCATTGCATATTTTCCTTCAAACTTTGTGAGTGTGAGATTATTCTTGCAAAAATCATCATGGCTCCCAAAAGATTGAGCTTTTCCACCAGCCCCTTTCCAAATGCCTTCAGCACCAAACAACAAGAAGTGAGATTTTTCTAAGAGTTTGTCGACTGAACCCTACTAATTATCCACACCCTTGATTCAGAAGATTTTAAATAATGTGAATTATTTAAAACCTTTGAAGAACTCAACCTTCCACACCTTCCTCTGCAGCCCCTCAAGAAAGGTTTATCCATCCTTAGTCAAGATGTTCTTCTTAAATCTCTACCTCACTAATCGAATAGTTCAATCTGAAGTAAAAAGACATAGAATAACTTTGTATGTCGAAGATTTTAGAAATATTCTGAATCTTCCTCGTGAAGATGTCATACTTGAGCCCAAAGATAAAGGATACAAGTACAATTACGAGCTCCCTGCATCCTCTCTCATGAAATATCCAACACCCTCCATGCCAAATCCATTCACTTCTTGATATATCCACCATGAGAGTCGTATGACTCATTATTGATCAATCACATACTTTTCCTAAGGAATAGTAACTTTAGCCTCATAACCCAATTTAATGTTGAATGTCTGTGGTATATAGAAAATAAAATTAAGGTGAACTGGGCAAGGCAAGTAATTGAGTACATGATAAAAAGCAAGAGAGAAGAAATATGTATACCATATCGTAATTTGGTCATAAAAATTCTAGAAGAGACATGATAGTATTTTGGAGATGAAGAGAACAAAGAAGAATTAATCATAACAGGAAGATCAATTCTACCATCAATGAGATTTGAGATCCTAAATGGAAAAGTGACTGAAAAACCTCCATCAAGTGATAAGAAAAGAAAAGAAAACAGTCAACAAGCAGCCATAGAGATAGACGATTTCGACTATTCTATTCCTCAACCGCCTTAACTACCCATAACTCACGACCTACTCAAAGTCATAATTGGAAAGATAAATGTAATTAATGAAAACTCCAACTTCATAACTCGTAAGTTCATTCCAGACCAAACTCAACTACCATGAGACCTGTTCTTTGATGATGATTTTGATAACAGATAGTCTCACCTAGATGTCTAACTATTTTCAATTCTATGTTGTTTCCTGCTTTTCGTATCTTTAAATTCTATAATTTCCAATTTTGTAATTTGAATTCCCAATAATTTCTATTGATAAAATATTATTTTTCCTTTTTCCTAAGTGTTTACTTTCTCATGTTTTGCATATTTAAATTTATTGCAATCCATCTTTATCTGCCTTTTTGATTTCGACAAAGGGGGAGAAGTATATTCCCACGGAGAGTAGAGTATACTCTCTACTTAATTAAGGGGGGTTTAATTACTCAAAACTATTATTTTTTATGTCTTTTACCACCTCCCTGAGAGATGCATTGTCATCATCAAAAATGGGGAGAATGTGGAACCTTGTTTTGTAGGTTATAGAATATACTTTTGATGATGAAAACTATTAAAGATGAACATGTATCTGAGAATAACAGCAAGTCTTTGATGATAACCAAATAGAAGTTAAAGATGAAGGTAAATCATTATAGTTTGACAGACTTGACTCTCTAATGATGGCAACCAAATGGAATATAACTCAAGCATCGTCTCTAACTCCAGCTAGTGTCTAAAAGGATAAAGCATCTGAAAAGTCTTGAAGTATATGAAAGTATGAAAGCCTTGCCTCCATACGCCTAAGTGAATACATAAGTATAAGGGAATTCTCGTAAAAGTTAATGGATAAATCACATAAACATAAACTTGTTTTCAAAATTATTTTTTCTAAGGGAAACACTTTCAAAAATACCTTGAAGTTTTTCCAGATGAGTTAGGAGCTTTCAGAAAAGCTTTGGGAAATTTTTTATATTTTCCAATTGATTTGAACCTTAACCCAATCGATTGTCACCTTAACCCAATTGATTAGGTCATTTTAAAAATGTGTCCTAAAAGATTAGAACAACGTCTTAATTAGGTGTAACGACTAAATATATTTTCTTATCATTTTAAGCTTGTTAATTGATTAACTCAGACCTACCAATCGATTGGCACATCAATTTTTTCCTTAATTTATTTTCCTTCCCATTCTTTTACACATCCAGAAAACATGATTTCATATCTCACTTCTATCTCTCTCTATAAAAAATCTTTTTGTTTACTTTCTCTCACTAAAATTTTAATCATGGTGTTTTTCGAGAAAGTCATTTTGCGAGTGAGGAAGTTGTAATTCTAGAAGGGTAATTTTGTAATTTCACTAAGGAAGTTTTATTTTCACCTTGGTTGAATATTTTATCTATTTAGGGATTGTTTGTTTGGGTTTGAAGCTAAACCTATGAAAAGCTTTAGTTTGGGGATTGTGTGATCAAGTCTCCGTTTAGGTTCTCGGTTAACCCATGATAAACCATGTGATAAAATCGTTGTTTGAATCTAGAATACAAAATGCTTCAAGTTTCTTGTGGAAAGGAGAGTAACTGCTTTGATCCATCATTTAGAAGGAAGACTCATTGCTTGCCTCCCATGTTTGCTATTTCGCTGGAAGTTAGCCACAAACTTCATTGTCCTTGAATCTAGGTTGTTTTCTCTTTAACCGACCTCTATAACTTCTAGTGTCTTATTTCTTCCCTTATAATCTTTATATTTCTACATTTTATATTTTTCCAGTTTATTCTTCACTGCATAACTCTAGAGCTTTTCTAAAAATATTTTCAAACTGTGATTCTAATTCTAAAAGCTTTTCAAATCCAAGTTTTTATGAAACAAACAATTCACCCCCTCCTCTTATGTCTGAAGTCACATGTTCAACAGAGGGGGCATTAATAACCAAATACCTAACCTTTATTTCCTTGGACTGGTCTTGCTCTCCAAATTTGGTATTTATAGTGATATATCCTTTACTTGCACTTGCTCTTCAGAGAATCCAACCAGCGAGCCCTTAAAGGGTTTTAAGTATTCTGGGTCGATGCAGAGTCTTTTAAACGCCTCTGCCCATAAGGACTATTTTCATCTCCCATTCATCACATTTCATAGTGATGACCATGGGGTTATCATTGTGAGGGTGGATGTCGATTGCATATTTTTCAGAGAAGGTGATCATGGCTTCTGGATATTTTGTCTCGCCTTCTCCTTTAACATTAGGGAGGTCTTCTATATTCAGAATTTGGCGAATGTACCTTCTATGGGAAGAGCTAGTCTCCTCGCCCCGACGAATTTTCTTGCTATAGTATTAAGCATGTGGCACATAATTTTATTTCTCTTGCCCTGGGATATCTCATTTTCTTCTTTGGACCTAGGGCTTCCTCCGTCTTCTAGCCCTCGTGAGTTGGACGTGTCTGACCCACGGGAGGAGTCACCCTTCACATATTTCTTGAAGTGTCCCTCCTAGATCAACCTCTCGATTTCTTTCTTCAGTTGGTAACAATACTCAGTATGGTGTCCCTTGACTCCTTGGAACTTGCATCATCTACTTGGATGATGGTCTAATATGTTCGCCTTTGAAGAGGGCAGTGTAAGGATGTTGTGCAGCTAAAGAACCTCATGCCAAATCGGTTCACGACGAGTGTTCAGGGGCGCGATGTTCTTCGTCGTCTTGCCTACTATCTTGAACACAATATTGTCTTTGATAGGAGAGGTATAATTACTCTTCCTCTAATGGTGTGAACCATCGACTTTGGGAACGTGCTTTGTTACGTTTCTCATCTCCTCCTTGACATTGCTCTTCTCACCCTTTATATAACATCCTGCTTTGTGACTACTTTCCCAAACGAAAGCGTTGGCTTTTGGGTGAGAGGCTCTTTGAAGTGTCCACCTTAAGTCCATTTTGGAATGCCCCTACAAACATTTTTTAATTTGGTGGGATGACCATGATGGCAGCTTTGTTAAATCGGGCAAGATAATCCCTCAGCGAGTCTAATGGACCCCGTCATTGAACAAGCTGGTGATGGACATCTTCATGTGACAGTTGAAGGCTAAGTGGTGCATAAGTTTCTTTACCAGCTCATAATAGTTGGTGATGGAGGCACGAAGTAGACCATATACCATCATAGGCTGGCATCCTTGAAAGGGCCAGATATTAACTTGCACTTCAGAGAGTCTGGTTCTCCGATGATGGTCATTTGTGTGCTGATGGAGGTGACATGTTCATAAGGATCATTGCGCCCATCAAACTCGGCCAAAGAGGGAGGTTTGAATCCCTTAGAGACAGACATTCCCCATATCTCGTATGAGAGTTGCTAGGGATCCATCACTTCCATCTCCTCGGGCGATTCAAACCTTGTTGGTGTTATCTCATGAAATGGACATTGTCCTTTGGTGTCTGATTCTGACGGTGTAGTTCACCCATTGCGATGTGCATCTCCGCTAGGGAGTCGTAATCACTGCTACCGGTGTTGCCTTCCGGTGTAGGAGAATGAGCTCTTCTGGTAACCATGGTCGAGAATGGCTAAGTGTAGGAATGAAGGATAACAATGAGTAGGGTGACTATGATGAGGATGGTGCGACCCAAGTTAATTTTATCGAGACTCTAGAGAATATTTTTAGGCCATTAGGATTTGTTTGGTCTCACTATTTTTTATAATTTGACATCATCCTAATAATATAGAGCCATGTGGTACAACTCTCCAACATCCCCCACTCTATTATGCTTATCCAACACTCCGAGCTTGATCTTCGCCTCACGAAGAAGCTCCAAAAACTTGTGACATTGAGTCTTAAAAACTAAATTTAGATAAAGAAATATTATTCTACTTTTAAGATCCTCAGTTCATCCCATTTGTGTATAATCAATGTGTTAATCTTGAGTGATGGTGCGACATCTTAAAAAATTATGAGAGTAAAAATATTTCAAAAGCTATTTTATAAAATAAGGAAGCAAAACATGGTTTTAGAAGTAAAGAAATTAAATGTTGATTAAAGCTAAAATATGTACAACAAAAATACATTAAAGCCTTTATAATATTTTAAAATTAAATTAACTTTTTTTCAAGAAAAGAGTTTTAAAAAAATTAATTAATCAATAGACAATAATTTTAAAATTAATTAATTAAAAGACAACAAATAAAAAATAAACAATTTTAAAAAACAAATAATTATAAAAAAAATAACCGTCGATAAATAAATAAATAAAAGTTAGGCCCACCAGAATATTTGATATTTTGAGCTTATTAGAATGGAGTTTTGGACAATTTACCCCCACCAAAACTTATCCTTACTTTTTAACATTTCACTTATCACCATCACTTTTAATATTTCTGGACTCTCCATCAATTCGCTCCACAATTGATTTTCAGCATATAAATGTTTTACAAATCCCCATATTTAACCTAAGAATTTTGGAAGCATCTCACCATTGAAATAAAATAAAAAGAACAAAAGTGTAAATGTTGCAATATAGCTCAAATTTTTACAAAAAGTCTGTATAATTTCTAAAAAAATAAATGTTTGAATTACATAATACATTTTCCTAACATAATAAGCCTTTGATTTTATGATCGTCCTAAAAAAGACCCAAAAAAGTATCACTTGACAACACTAAGATGTTTTGGAAGTGAATGTATTGTTGTATTCATGTTATCGTCCGAAAATTAATTTTTAATTAATTTTTTCTTTTTTTAAAGAAAATAGTTTTTGCTTTCCAAATATAAGAGTCAAGAAATCTGGGCATAATAACGAAAATGAAACAGTTTATCTAAATATAATTAACGAAACTCAAAATGTCCAAAAAAGTTATTTGCTATACAAATTGTTTAAGGCCCAATAGTTTTCTGTGAGGCCTCCATCAACAAGACAAAAAATCTACTTGACAACCCATGTCAGATTCTGTCACTCTTAAATTTTACAGTTTTAAAGAAATAATTAAATTGCCACTAAAAGAAGATAAATCATGTAGAAGAAATTTACTTTTTCCTGAATTTTTTTTAAATGTGGTATGGAATAAAAAGTTAAGTACCAATTAAAATTGAGTAAAAATGCATAACATGTATAATTCCAAAATCAATAGAAAAATTTGCAGGAATTATTTTTTCTATGGAAATTTTACTACAATCTGCAATAAATTTTGCAAGTAATAAAAATCAAACAATAAAAAAATTTATGAGAAAATACCTAATACCGAATTTTAAGAAATATATATGAGGTCACCCCTATATATTTTAATGGATATTTTGAAAAAGCGATAAGAATACATAAAATAAAGTACTATTTTTTAAAAATTGTATAAAAATGCATAAGATTAGGTTTAGATCTTTTAAAAATCCAATAGAAATGCATAAAGTGCAACTATTTCAAAATCGCTGAAAACTCTGCTGGTAACATTCTTCTTATGCAAATTTTTCTATAATCCGCAACAAGTTTGTAGGAAAAAACAATTAAAAAATTATAAAAATGCTTAATATCAAATATTTTTTAAAATCTTATTTCGGACCGACCATATTGATCATCGACCAACGCTCTAAAGAAGTTGCGATCCTTCTAAAACCTTCTCAACACACAAGAGCTACCTTACAGATAAGTACAGGAGATCCAAACTCTATATACATCCAACGGTTCTCCATGATTCACAGCAAACAAATAACAGATTGTTATTCCCTATCCACTATATATATATAGAAAGCATGCCAGTCAGGTATTCAATTTCCCATCTAATTTAAATTCACTTTTCTCCCTCAGATAATGATTTAAGCGTTAGAGTGTTAACCATCCAGGTCAGCTCTCTCTATGCCATACCAGAAGCTCATATCCGCAGTTACCACCAATCCTCACTCTATTTTTGCTTCTAGTACATATCAGTGTCACCATCTGTGGGAATTGACTTATAATTCCCGTGTTTTCCATTATCTCATGTTCATTCCTGAATTCGTTCTCTATGTGTTCTCTAAGCGTTTACATTTTGGATAATAGAATACCGAAATCCATGGAGAAGCCTTTTAAGCTGAGTGAATACAAAGGAAAGGGGGATTTGGATGAACACGTATACCTCGTCAATGATTTGTTGAATTACTTCAGTGTTTTGACGAATCCTCCATGTGAAAACTTTTCGCGATAACTCTAGTTAGGTCGGTCATGAAAAAGTTCAACGGTCTACTACGGGAGTATTGAATCCTGGATGGATTTCTACAAAAGATTTACTTCTCACTTTACCATTCAAAAAAGGCAGTCAGTGACAGTAGCTGCCTTGAGTGAGATCATTCAAAGGAAGATGGAGAGTTTATAGTCTTACGTCGACTGATTTTCACAAGTAGTCGTGGAGGTAGAGGGAGTCGAACTTAAGTGATAGGTATTCGAGAATGGCCTTTTGCGGGATCATCCCTTCATATTGAAGCTAAGGAGGAAAGAAGCATGAACCACGTAGGAAATGTTGATCATGGCTCAATATTACATGATCATGGAGAAAAAACTGAATACCAGGTGATCTCACCTGATCAGGAGGGCCTTCCAAGGTCTTGGTGAATGGGCCGGAGAATGAAGTGAGAGGGGGGTGTACCTGCAAGGTGCTCCAACGCTTAAGTCAGAAAAGGTACAGAATGAGGTTATCAGAGTGTGAGTTAGAATACCTGCCCCTTTGCCATGAAAGGGGTATTTATATTGAGCCCCCAGCGTTGGGCCAAGGCTCCTAATGGGCTGGATTAGCTAGGCCCAAGGAGGAGCTGCCAGGGGACGCGTAAGAAGCGTTAAGACCTAGACCAAGGTCTGCCCCCTGGTCCAACTGCCCCTATCCCTAAGGAGACAATATAGGGGAGTTGGGTGACGTGGTGAGTGAGATGCCGTTATGGCTCTGCCCGACACAACTTAGGTGTCCGCGACGTGGGTTGACGATGAGTGGATGGAGATCATATGAGGAGGACCCGCTCGTTGTCCGACACGTATTTAAGGGGCCGGGGAGACATTCTTCGGGCGGACGGTCGTTCGCCTGACGTGTCCTCGTGGTCGCTTGGACACGGTCGTTTGGACGTGGGCTTGGCGAGCATTGGGCCGTGCCGTGCCTAGTGTCATGGCCCAGTCCAGAACAGGAGCCCCCCAAGTCGAGTCTCTGAGCCAGAGAGATGACTTATGTTTCAACTAAGGGTTCCCCGAGACGATGGGGAAGCTTGATCGTTAGACAGGTGAGGTTGTAACAGACCTATTCATGACTGACATTTTCTCCGGGAATGTCGGGGATGGAGGTGATCGGTTGGTCTGCACCTTCCTTGTAGTAAACGTGGGTACGACGCGGGGAGGTGGCGTCTTGGTGAGTCGAGGAGACGGATAGGTGCTCGGGTCGTTTCAGTTTCTTATCTTTGATAGACGTGTCTCAGGATTAGTGGCGTCGCTTCGTTTCGCGCGCAAAGACGGCGTAGGCAGGCTAGGCAATGATGACCTAGCGTGTTGGTCTACGTGCCAAGTCCTATAAAAAGGGGTTGAGTAACTTCATTTCCACCTTTTTTTCTCGCTCATACGTTCACCGGAGTTCTCCACCTTCTCTCTCGTTTGCTTGTTCAACCGTCTGGACCGCCGTCTCCGCCCGTCCTCCTATCTGAACCACCGTCTTCTGCTCGGACACCACCGTACCCCTTTCAACTTAACTATGTCAGGTATGATTTTCCACTGTGACCCATTCTTTTTCCTTGTTGTTTTCTGTCAAACGCATGCTATTTTTGTAGAAATGTGGTTAGGTTTAACTTGGGAACAGTGTAGTGGACTGTAGGTGTATATTAGATGGTAGAAAATAGGGTTGGGATCCTACTGTACCGGGCATAAACTTCATATGCTGGGCAATACTTGCATAGGCTGTATGAAGTTTGTGCCCGGTCTCCATAGAATGCGCGCGCCACCGAGTTGAGCGCGGTTAGTGTCCGTCGCCGCTACGCCCTTTCACTTGACCTGCGGTGGAAGGGTGGATTTGATATGACGTCGAATTCACTCTTTCTGTCTGCGTTTCAGGTGCTACCGGGCGCTTACGACCGAGGAAGGAAGATTCTGGGTCCTCCACCGAAGACGCGACAATCGCTCGTCTCCCTGTCGGGGATGGGAGTGTCCGAGATGGTACCGAACACGCCTCCTCTTCCGGGCAGGTCGACTTCTCCTGGGTTGCGGATGAGCCCTTGGAGGAGGAATCAGACTTCTGTGACGAGGCCATCACTGCTCACGCTATGGTCGAGACCATAAGCCGGGAGGATCCACCAAACTGGTATTGCTGCGCCCCCAAGGAAGAAGACCGCATTTGTCATCATTTCCCGGGGAAGCAGTTCACCATGTATGAATTTGCTTTTCGTGAGGCGGGGATTAGACTGCCCTTCAACTCCTTCCAGATGTCGGTCTTCAAGTGGCTCCGGCTGGCGCCGTCCCAACTACATCCTAATGCTCTCGCATTTATGCGGGCATTCGAGTTAGTTTGCCAGTTCCTCGGCATTGGTTGCACCCGGGCCCTCTTCTTCCACGTTTTCCATCTCCAGAGGTCCGGTTCCCGTGGTCGCCACAGTTGGGTTTCTTTCAAGCAGCCCGTGCGTCTGTTCAAGACGTACGAGGATTCTGTTCGCCATTTCAAAAGCCGGTGGTACGTGGTGATGCCGATTACCCGGGCTGCCCTTCACTCTCTATACTACTATCAACGGGAACCCAACGGGGAGGAGACGCTGATGTCGAAGATACCGCTGAGGTGGCAGCGTGATCATTTCGATCTCTCCACGGCGCATTACCGGGTCAAGTACGCGATGCTCGGCGAGGAGGATAGGCTCGCGTACAAGAAGCTGGTCGATTACGTGCAGAGCTTCAGCTTGGCGTTCTGGGCGAATCGACAGGGCGTGCCCTACCTGGATGAGGCCGGGGAGCTAATCACCGAGACGCGTTATATCAATACGAAGGCTCTGCTCGAGTGTGATACCGAGGAGGAAGCTCTGGCGTTATTGAGTAGGCAGACTTTGTTTAGCTTTTTATTTCTGTTTATGACTTCGGTCGCTAATGTTTGTGTGTAATTTATTTGCAGGTGCCATGCCCAATGCTCGCGATCGGGTGCTGAAGCTAGCGAATCAGGTCGGCGCTCCTGACCGGGTGCCCAAGAAGAAGAAGAAAACTGTGGCCCGTGTCTCGGAGACTGCTGGCGATGCCGGGGTCGGTCCCTCGCAGGCGGCGAGCGTGATTCCTTCCTCTCCTCCTCGGTCTAACCCGATCAACATTCCTGATAGCAGTCCGTCGCCAGCGGCTTCCCCCCTCCATAAACGGAAGCGTCCGGCTGGGCCTCTCGCCAGGTCGTCTCCAGGAAGTCCGAATGGACCGGGCAGCTATCTTCTACCTCCCTGCTATGTGGAACGGTCGTTCTTCAAGGCCGAGGAGTCGATTGTTGTGCCTGCGCCTGAGGCCAAGGCTATTCTGGACCAGGACGCTGCTGCCCGGAGAAAAGATCTGGCCAGGGATATTGCTGCTGTCATCCGGGTGATGGAGACGGCCATGGTTATGACCGACGCTTCGGTCTCCACCGCCTCGCTGGAGGATGCCCTTTTGCAGGTTCGGACGGAGAAGGAAAGACTATCTAAAGATCTGTCGGACTACAAAGAAGAGCATCAGCTGCAGGAAGGGCTGAGCCAGAAGTTGGAGGAGGCGGAAAGGGAGAGGGACCAGTTGAAGGCCGCTAAGGCGAGGTTGGAAGAGCAGGTGGTCGACCATCAGAAGCTGAGCGAGGACAACGCTGGCCTACGGGCTCAGGTTGAGTCTCTCGAGGGAAAGGTCCGTCCTCTGGCAGATGAGACCGAGGAGGAACGCGCCCTCGGTTCGCGCGGTGAGCTGCTAGGGCATATTCGGACTCTCAACCAAGATCTCGTGGCCTGCTTCAAAGAGGGTTTCGACAATGCTGTCGAGCAGCTCGGGCTTCTGAACCCTGAGTTGGTGACAGAAGGGTCGGCCTATAACTGCTGCGTCCGGGATGGTGAGATTATCTGCCCGTTTGAAGCGGAGGAGGAGCTGGGGGGAGAAGAAGAAGAAGAGGATGAAGAGGTGCTCCGAGCGGAGTCTTAGTTTATATGTTTTAGTTATCATGGCCTGCGTGCCTTATGTATTTTGGCCTTCGGGCGTTGTAATATGGCCTTCGGGCGTACTTGGCTTCGGCCGCTTTTATCGTTTCTAATGTATGAATATTTTCGTTATCATTCATTGTGCTCGTTTGTGTTTGATACTTGTTTGTATGAATTCGTACTCTGCTCGACTTTGTAAATCTCCTCGGTTTAGGGAACCGACGAAGTGTCGGGCTTTGTGCCCGTGGGTATCGAAGCTCGGGTCCGTTGTTCGAACCCTGGTCCCGAGGCTTGGGTCCTCCCATCGCGAGCTGGGTGCCCTGCCAGTCTTGGTACTTCGACGTTGAGTCTTGGTCAAGATCCCAACCGTCGGGGAGGGTTGTGTTTGTTATGTGACCCCGGATCGTTCCCGGGTCTCGTGGTTCCTCCCTGGGGTTTTGGGGACGAAGAGCGTGGCCGTACCTGCCACGTCTCCCCGTGGTGTACTTAGTTGTAATATTGTCTAAGTTTTTCTGCGTTCCATGGTCGAGCGAGTTGTTCTCCTTGTAGGTTTTCTAGGTAATAGGCCCCGTTGCTCGTTTTGTCGCGGACGCGGTAAGGGCCTTCCCAGTTGGCCGCCAGTTTGCCCTCTCTCGGGTTTTTCTGGTTTCTTCTGAGGACCAGGGTGCCGACCTGGAACTCTCTTTTTATGACTTTCGCGTCATGGCGTAGTGCTATTTTTTGTTTGAGGGTTGTTTCCCTGAGAGCTGCTTCGGAACGTATCTCCTCGACTAGGTCGAGCTCGGCTCTAAGGGTCTCATCGTTCATTTCCTCGTCTAGGGGCTCCTCTGTCCTCCTCGTTGGCGTCCGTATCTCCACCGGGATGACTGCCTTGGTGCCGTAAGTTAGTCGGAACGGGGTTTCCCCGGTGGTAGAATGTGGTGTCGTGCGGTAGGCCCATAGGACGCTATGTAGCTCCTCGACCCATGCCCTCTTTGCCTCGCCGAGTCTGCGTTTGAGGCCGCGTAAGATTACCCTGTTGGCCGCCTCTGCTTGCCCGTTCGTCTGCGGATGCTCGACAGACGTGAAATGCTGCGTGGTGCCCAGGCTGGCGACGAAGTCCTGGAATCCTCCGTCCGTGAATTGTGTCCCGTTGTCTGTGACAAGTGCCTGGGGTATACCGAACCGAGCGAGGATATTGCGTTTGAAGAACCGGAGAATGTTCTGCGCGGTTATTTTAGCCAGTGCCTCCGCCTCGATCCATTTGGTGAAGTAATCCACCCCGACGATGAGGTATTTATTCTGATATGATCCGGTGACGAAGGGCCCGAGGATGTCCATGCCCCACCACGCGAAGGGCCATGGGGAAGACAGCGATTTGAGGTCGTTCGGGGGTGCGAGGTGCATGTCGGCATGTCGTTGGCATTTGTCACATCTTTTGACGTGCTCTTTCGAATCGTTTTGCATGGTCGGCCAGTAGTAGCCTGCTCGAAGGGCTTTTCGTGCGAGCGATCGTCCGCCGAGGTGTTGAGCGTTAATTCCCCGGTGTATCTCTCCAAGTATGTCGGGGACTTTCTCTTCTTCGACGCATTTGAGTAGTGGGATGGAGAATCCTCTCCGGTAGAGTTTGCCTTCGAGGAGTACGTACGAGCATGCGCGTCGTTTGACAGTGGTCGCCTCTTTCGGGTCAGCCGGGAGTTCGTCTCGTGTGAGGTAATTGTAGATGGGTGTCATCCAACAGTGGGCATCTCCAATAGCGTTGACCTCGAGTGGAGGCGGTAGTTTGTTGATGCTGGGCCGAGGGAGGATTTCTTGGATTACTGATTTATTCCCACCCTTTTTCCTCGTGCTGGCTAGTTTGGAGAGAACGTCTGCCCGTGTGTTGTGCTCGCGGGGTATGTGTTGAACTTCCCATTTTTCAAATCTATCAAGTTTTTCTTTGACGAGGGACAAGTACTCGAGGAGGTTGTCGTTCTTGGTTTGGTATTCTCCTCGCACTTGTGAGGCCACGAGCTGGGAGTCGGTGGATATTTTTACCTCTTTTGCTCCCAGGTCCTCGGCTAACCTCAGGCCTGCGAGGAAGGCTTCGTATTCGGCCTGGTTGTTTGATGTTGGGAACGCTAGCGCTAATGATACCTCTATCAGGATCCCTTCTTCATTTTCGAGGATGATCCCGGCCCCGCTGCCTGATGTGCTAGAGGCGCGATCGACGAAGATCGTCCATTTGTGGGCGCTTTCTGCTGGAGTCGGGCAGTGGGTCATCTCCGCGACGAAGTCGGCCAGTGCCTGAGCTTTCAAGGCTTTTCTACTTTCGTATTGTATGTCGAATTCGGAGAGTTCTAGTGACCACTTGAGCATCCTCCCGGCCATATCCGGGCGCCCGAGCAGCTGTTTGATTGGCTGGTCGGTCCTCACCTTTATCGTGTGTGCGAGGAAGTAATATCGTAGTCTCCTCGCTGTGTTGATGAGGGCCAGGGCCACCTTTTCGATTTGCTGATATCGGAGCTCGGGACCTTGGAGTGCTTTACTCGTAAAATAGACGGGTTTTTGTCCTTCGTCGGTTTCTCTTATTAGAACGGCGCTGACGGCCTCGGTTGCCACGGATAGGTATAAGTATAGGGTTTCCTTTTCTGATGGTCGTGATAAGACCGGGGGTTGGGACAGAATCTTCTTTAGATGGAGTAGCGCTTGCTCGCATTCATCGGTCCAGTCGAAGGTAGCCTCTTTGCGAAGGAGTCTGAAGAATGGCAACGCGTGCTGGGCGGACTTGGCGATGAAACGGGAGAGTGAGGCGAGCACTCCATTGAGTGACTGGATCGATTTTTTGGTTTTCGGGGTCGGAAACTCCGAGAATGCCCGGCATTTGTCGGGGTTGGCCTCGATCCCTCTTTCGGTGAGATAGAAACCGAGGAACTTGCCTGCCCGGACTCCGAACGTGCATTTCTCGGGGTTGAACCTCATTTTACACTGTCTCGCCTGCTCGAATACCTTCGTAAGGTGTCGAGCATGGGTTATCTCCTCGTGTGATTTGACGATCATGTCGTCCATGTACACTTCGAGCATGTCCCCTATTTCGTCCTTGAAGACTTTGTTCATCATGCGTTGGTATGTAGCGCCAGCGTTCTTGAGCCCGAACGGCATCACGTTGTAATAGTAATTGCCCGTTGGGGTCATGAACGCTGTGTGTTTCTTGTCTGCGGGCGACATAGGGATCTGGTTGTATCCACTATATGCGTCCATGAAGGACAAGAGTTTAAAACCTGCAGAGTTGTCAACGAGCGAGTCTATATTAGGGAGGGGGAAAGCATCTTTCGGGCAAGCCCTATTAAGATCAGTATAATCAACACACATACGCCATTTTCCATTATTTTTCTTAACGAGGACTACATTAGAGAGCCAGGTTGTGTACTGGGCTTCAGAAATAAAATTTGCCTCTAAGAGGTCTTTTACAGCTCGCTCGGCAGCCTCTGCCTTTTCGGGCGATTGCTTGCGTCTACGCTGTGCTATGGGCTTGGCCGCCCGGTCTACAGCTAGCTTATGACACGCGATCTCGGGGTCCAGCCCGGGCATTTCTGCGGCATTCCACGCGAAGAGGTCGGAGTTCTCTTTGAGGCATGCTACCAGCTCTTCTCTTGTTTCCTCGGGTAGTCCCTTACCTATCTTCACCGTCCTTTCCGCAGTCTTCGGTCACGTGCCCGTGACTTCTGTGGAACCGGCAGTACTTTGATTTGTCGGTGTGGGGCTTTGGTGCAGACGGTTTTGGGAACCTGACCCTGCCCTGCTTAAATTCAGAGTTGATACATTCTGCGAGGATGCGCTCTCGAGGAGCCGTCAGTAAGGTGTACTCGCTATATCTGCCCGCGGGGCCTCTTCCTTCCCGGAGCTCGCGAGGTCTTTCTTCTCTTCGTTTGTCTCCGTTGCGACGGGAAATGCTCGTGTCCTCGCGTTTTGAGTGCTCGGTCTCCCCAGCGTTACGTCCGCTGCGGGCATTGTGTGCCACCTGCTTTTCCTCGTATCTGATGTAGGCTTGGGCTTTATGCAGGAGCTCGTTTAAGGTGCGGGGAGGCTCGATCCCTACGGCTCTGCTAAGTTCACTGCCGGGCAAGAGACCTCTCTCGAGGAGATACTTCTTCATGTGCTCGGTGGTATCTACCTCGACAGCTTCCTGGTTGAATCGCTCGATGTATGAGCGCAGTGTTTCATTCTTCTTCTGCACTATGGCTTCAAGGGTCGCCTCCGTCTTGGGGTGACGACGGGAAGCTGTAAAGTGCCTGGTGAACATGGACCTCATGACTCTCCATGACGTGATGGACTCAGGGGCCAAGCTTTTGTACCAAGCCATGGCCCCTTTCCTGAGGGTCGTTGAGAACAGTCGGCATTTGAGGTGCCCGGTTATATCATTGCGGTAGTCGAGCATCGCGTTGACGTTGTCGACGTGATCGTCGGGGTCTGTAGTCCCGTCGTACACAGCTAGATTTGGTGGTTTCTCCATGCCTTTGGGGAGCGGGGCTTCCATTATTGCCCGAGATAGGGGGCAATGCGAATCTTCCTCGTCGCTCCTTAAGGGAGACAGTTCGTTGTTGTCGGGGCTGTGCCCGCGCCTTGGTGATGTTCTCGCTCGACCACCGTCACGACGGGCGCGAGCCCTGCTGGCGTGGGGTTCGGGAGAGCGACGTCCTCGCTTCTTCGTTGGCTCCGAACGTTGTTGTATCCTACTCACCGGCTGGGGCCGGGCCTCTTGTCGTTCGGCTTCGAGGGCCATGATTCGTTCGTGCTGCTGGTGGAGCATAGAACCGGCCTGATTGAGGGCATTCACCATGGCAATCATTACGGCGTCTCCTTCAACGGGAACGGGAATGGGATGAAATGTCTCTGCCCCTAAATTGTGGGCGTGAGAGGCATCTCCGTTGTTTTGGGGCTCTGGAGACGGGGTGGATGGATGACCGTCCCGAACGTCCGCTTCATGGGATGGCGGGCCGTCGTCCATATTGTAGTTGACGAGGGGACGGCTGTGATCGCTATGTTGTTCTCCGGCCATGTTGGAAGGACAGAAACAAATGAGCTTTTGATCCTCGTTTGATGAAGATGGGGATAGCTAGTTCCCACAGACGGCGCCACTGATCTCACCTGATCAGGAGGGCCTTCCAAGGTCTTGGTGAATGGGCCGGAGAATGAAGTGAGAGGGGGGTGTACCTGCAAGGTGCTCCAACGCTTAAGTCAGAAAAGGTACAGAATGAGGTTATCAGAGTGTGAGTTAGAATACCTGCCCCTTTGCCATGAAAGGGGTATTTATATTGAGCCCCCAGCGCTGGGCCAAGGCTCCTAATGGGCTGGATTAGCTAGGCCCAAGGAGGAGCTGCCAGGGGACGCGTAAGAAGCGTTAAGACCTAGACCAAGGTCTGCCCCCTGGTCCAACTGCCCCTATCCCTAAGGAGACAATATAGGGGAGTTGGGTGACGTGGTGAGTGAGATGCCGTTATGGCTCTGCCCGACACAACTTAGGTGTCCGCGACGTGGGTTGACGATGAGTGGATGGAGATCATATGAGGAGGACCCGCTCGTTGTCCGACACGTATTTAAGGGGCCGGGGAGACATTCTTCGGGCGGACGGTCGTTCGCCTGACGTGTCCTCGTGGTCGCTTGGACACGGTCGTTTGGACGTGGGCTTGGCGAGCATTGGGCCGTGCCGTGCCTAGTGTCATGGCCCAGTCCAGAACACCAGGTTTGACAATCCCGCCTCTGCCAACGCCAACTCTAGTCGCCTGGCAGGAAAGTTGTCCTACCAAGGAATGGATGAGTTCTACTAGGGAATGCAAGACTGGTATGACAAGTATACGATGTTGAATGTGTAAAGGGAAAAATCTATCAAGATTGTGCTAACACGTAGTTCCGAAAGGGAGGAATCAGAGTTTCGTTTCCCATCTAAGAGTCATGTAAAACAGATAAGCCTAAGTATTATTGCTTCCATAAGGGTCATGGCCACAACACCGACAAATACATTCAGATGAAAGATGTTATTAAGGGGTTGATCAAGAGAGGATGATTGTATGAGTACGTGAAAGGAGTAAAAATAGAAAGGGAATAGTCGCCCAAGGGTATGTCTTCCTAAAATCTGCATACGCTGAGACTAGTAGTGAAAATAAAGAGGTCGACAAGGGGATAAGCCAGTACATTTTCGCCATCACTATAGGAGTGCCCCGAACAAACCTCCCCTTCAAGGGGACCATGAAGAGAAAGATCATTGAGATGTTGTCTATCCATAAAAAGGATGGAAATGTGTCTATGAAATCCCTTGATTGGTCAATTCTAGGGTTTCGGGACTCAGAAAAGGTAGGAGGAACTCTAAAAGAAATCTTTCAGTGGGTAATTTCATCTACGATCAGACAATTCGATGTTTCCCTAATTCTGATCAACGATGGTAAGTCGTGTGATATCATGTATTTTGAACTATTTGAAAAGATGGTCCTGGAAAGAGGAAGCTTTTGTCCATATGAAGGTTCAGACCTGCATACATTTAACGACACAACAACTCGTCTATGGAGATACGTCGAGTTGATGATATTAGTAGGAGAATGATAAGATGTTTGGTCCGTCAGTTTGCAGTTCCTCGTGGTCTCTTGCGGATGCGTCTACAATTTCATTCTGGGAAAATCCTTTGCAGCCACCTTGGACATCATAGCCTCATTGATCCATCTTAAGCTCAAATACCATAATCTTATAGGGGAGCTGGTAACCATCAATGTTGATCTCAATTGAGCAAAGATAATTTATCAAACAATCTAGCGGGACTAAGGAGAAGGCAAATTTATGGAAATCAACATGGCATTCCTAACTAGCCATCTCATAAGTATGAACGTTCAGCCACCCAAAATTTGTTGATCCAATAAAAATAAAACAAGGAGAATAAAGGACAGCAAGTCCTCCTGGTTATGTTTTCTTTATTATCCGCATTATAAGATATGTTTGTATAATCACATTTATCGATATAGGATTTATTTCCAAGTATTGATGAAATATTACAAGCGATGAAATATTTATTTCTTGGTGATTGTGTAAGGTAACAAAAATTCGAGGTACGACCAAAGGGATCGAGGCCCCGACACAAATACTCAGGTGTGTTGTCACAAATACCACGTGCGTGTGACTACAACAATCAATTTCCTATAGCGTAAAGCACATGCACAAAGAAAGTCATAGGTTTTGTTGCAAATTTCGTGCGTGTGAGACTAAAATAATCAATTCTCCATAACGTAAAGCACTGGAAATAACGGTCCACCCCCTTTGGCAGCTAGCCACTCTAGAGGTCGCGGTGGGTTGGCCACACGTTGACCTCAGACTTAGTTTTAACCTGATCGGGGGAAGGGGGACCGACCTTATGACGGGAATGGTCGCAAGACACGTCTAATAAGTTTGAGGTAAGACCTCGTAAATTTACATGGAATCCAGAACTTAGCTTTCAGAATCACACAAACATACCTCGAACATGTATAAGCAAAAACTTATATATTTCTCCATTACAAATATATTTTCCACATAATATGTGGAAAAGAACAGTAAGGTTATCCCAGTAGGGAGACAATCTTCCCATCTTTTAGCATGTGATACAATCGAACCTTCTCCCTCGAAACACGCAGAGGATGGTGAAAATGCTCCACTTGCTGCAAGGCATTTTTGATAAACCTCCCCATGGATGGCGGTCATACAGTCAATTAAACATCGAGTCAACGAACCATTCTCGAGGCGTAGAGCTTCCAATTCTCTTTGGGCCTCCTAAAGAGACATCTAAGTATATGTCAAAGTATCCCGGATAGAAGCTAGAGACTTGTCCATCCTTGCTACACCCCTCACCAGAAGAGTCACATGATGGGTAAGAGAACCTGGGAGACTCATGGGGCGTAAAGTATCACCTAACTCAGTAAGAGAAGTGGAAATTATCTGTATTTCTTACAGGTACGTATCCCATTGAAGCGTCAAGCTACAAACTCTTTCTTATAGTCGATGCTTCTCCATGTTGTTGGTCAGGCCAAAGAGCATCCCAATGACCGATTCCATCGAGGGCCAAATTGGAAGAGGCTCATCGAGTATATCGCGCTAGAGTCGTTAATTCTTCCTCCAAGGCACGTCCAGACAGATTAGCTAAGTATGAATAGACATCATCAGTGGGAGGAACCCGAAATTCCCTAGAGGAGCATGGGCCCAACCCCGTCAATAGTGTAAGGATTGGAGGACTCAAAGCATGCATCGGCCTCTAAAGATCATTTGAAGCATCGACACCCCTGAAGGGTTCCAAGTAGTGGAAGGGCATGTTATAGTTCTTCTCGACCAGATTATCTGCCATAAAAGTGGAAGCGCTTCCTCATCCTTCGTTGAATTTGCACTCAGTCACAAAAGTAAATATGTCATGAGTAAGAAAGTTGAAGGCGAAGAAGCCAAAAGCTTTCAAGACTTTCGAGAAATGATCTTCCTTTCTTCCCTAGTACGGACATCTATCACCAAGTGGGCATCAATGAAGCGTTTAAAGTGTTTCTGGTCTAATTCATCCTGAGAAGTAATTCCCCTAGGATGACCCACACCTTTGACAAAACTCTTCAGCGACTTCTTCATATACAACTCTTCTTGATAAAGGTTTTATCCTTTGTAGACGTAAACCCCATTTCCCATCAAGAAGTGACCTTTTTTCAAATACTTGGGTAAATCAGTGCGTTAACCCTCTGCTCCATCTCAAATAGTGAAAATTGTTGCATGAGGCTCTAGGTGGATAAGGGTAACTAGAAACAATCGATATTCAAAATGCTTCAAGCTCTCAAATAAAGTCTTGAAGCCCTACACGACGACACTAAAGAAACTAAGCCTTTACCCCACATATGGGTCACAGGGCCACAATCACCTTTGAAGAGATGAAAGAAAAGGTTCAGAGAAGGCTTCCCTTTTAAGTATTTCCACCAATAGTGAAATACTTTCACATATGCCCACTTGCAGGATGAATTTGCGATAGATCAAATATAAGATTGTTCTGGACTGGGCCATGACACTAGGCACGGCACGGCCCAATGCTCGCCAAGCCCACGTCCAAACGACCGTGTCCAAGCGACCACGAGGACACGTCAGGCGAACGACCGTCCGCCCGAAGAATGTCTCCCCGGCCCCTTAAATACGTGTCGGACAACGAGCGGGTCCTCCTCATATGATCTCCATCCACTCATCGTCAACCCACGTCGCGGACACCTAAGTTGTGTCGGGCAGAGCCATAACGGCATCTCACTCACCACGTCACCCAACTCCCCTATATTGTCTCCTTAGGGATAGGGGCAGTTGGACCAGGGGGCAGACCTTGGTCTAGGTCTTAACGCTTCTTACGCGTCCCCTGGCAGCTCCTCCTTGGGCCTAGCTAATCCAGCCCATTAGGAGCCTTGGCCCAGCGCTGGGGGCTCAATATAAATACCCCTTTCATGGCAAAGGGGCAGGTATTCTAACTCACACTCTGATAACCTCATTCTGTACCTTTTCTGACTTAAGCGTTGGAGCACCTTGCAGGTACACCCCCCTCTCACTTCATTCTCCGGCCCATTCACCAAGACCTTGGAAGGCCCTCCTGATCAGGTGAGATCAGTGGCGCCGTCTGTGGGAACTAGCTATCCCCATCTTCATCAAACGAGGATCAAAAGCTCATTTGTTTCTGTCCTTCCAACATGGCCGGAGAACAACATAGCGATCACAGCCGTCCCCTCGTCAACTACAATATGGACGACGGCCCGCCATCCCATGAAGCGGACGTTCGGGACGGTCATCCATCCACCCCGTCTCCAGAGCCCCAAAACAACGGAGATGCCTCTCACGCCCACAATTTAGGGGCAGAGACATTTCATCCCATTCCCGTTCCCGTTGAAGGAGACGCCGTAATGATTGCCATGGTGAATGCCCTCAATCAGGCCGGTTCTATGCTCCACCAGCAGCACGAACGAATCATGGCCCTCGAAGCCGAACGACAAGAGGCCCGGCCCCAGCCGGTGAGTAGGATACAACAACGTTCGGAGCCAACGAAGAAGCGAGGACGTCGCTCTCCCGAACCCCACGCCAGCAGGGCTCGCGCCCGTCGTGACGGTGGTCGAGCGAGAACATCACCAAGGCGCGGGCACAGCCCCGACAACAACGAACTGTCTCCCTTAAGGAGCGACGAGGAAGATTCGCATTGCCCCCTATCTCGGGCAATAATGGAAGCCCCGCTCCCCAAAGGCATGGAGAAACCACCAAATCTAGCTGTGTACGACGGGACTACAGACCCCGACGATCACGTCGACAACGTCAACGCGATGCTCGACTACCGCAATGATATAACCGGGCACCTCAAATGCCGACTGTTCTCAACGACCCTCAGGAAAGGGGCCATGGCTTGGTACAAAAGCTTGGCCCCTGAGTCCATCACGTCATGGAGAGTCATGAGGTCCATGTTCACCAGGCACTTTACAGCTTCCCGTCGTCACCCCAAGACGGAGGCGACCCTTGAAGCCATAGTGCAGAAGAAGAATGAAACACTGCGCTCATACATCGAGCGATTCAACCAGGAAGCTGTCGAGGTAGATACCACCGAGCACATGAAGAAGTATCTCCTCGAGAGAGGTCTCTTGCCCGGCAGTGAACTTAGCAGAGCCGTAGGGATCGAGCCTCCCCGCACCTTAAACGAGCTCCTGCATAAAGCCCAAGCCTACATCAGATACGAGGAAAAGCAGGTGGCACACAATGCCCGCAGCGGACGTAACGCTGGGGAGACCGAGCACTCAAAACGCGAGGACACGAGCATTTCCCGTCGCAACGGAGACAAACGAAGAGAAGAAAGACCTCGCGAGCTCCGGGAAGGAAGAGGCCCCGCGGGCAGATATAGCGAGTACACCTTACTGACGGCTCCTCGAGAGCGCATCCTCGCAGAATGTATCAACTCTGAATTTAAGCAGGGCAGGGTCAGGTTCCCAAAACCGTCTGCACCAAAGCCCCACACCGACAAATCAAAGTACTGCCGGTTCCACAGAAGTCACGGGCACGTGACCGAAGACTGCGTCCACCTGAAGGATGCGATAGAAATTTTAATCCAAGAGGGGCACCTGAAGCAGTATACGAGGAAGAACGAAGCTCCCAGACACGACGAGCCAGAGAAGAAGAGACCCCGGGAAGACACACCCCCTGGCAACTCTCCCCATCAAGTGGCCCTCTGCGTGTCACGACCGGAAGATTTCTTCCTCCCCGAACCATTGCCCGAGGGCAAGATCACTGCACTCAGCCCCTGGGAAGACTTCCCTACCACACTGGTGATATCAGGAGGAGGAACTAACGGGGAATCCGCGGCCCTCTCCGTCAAACGTAAGTTCGACGAACTCCTACTGACTGCCCCCGAGCAGAAAGCGACATTGACAAAATACCGGGGAAAATCCAACCCGATATCCTTCTTCCTGGAGGAGCTCCCGGGCGGATCCCCGAACTCGGGCATCCCACTATTGATAAGGGCAAATATGGCCCAATTCGACGTACGACGCATCCTGGTCGACCAAGGCAGCTCAGTGGATATCATGTACGTCCACCTCTTCAAGACTCTGAAGCTAGACAAGACCAACTTAGCCCCCTACGTCGGATCAGATCTCCAAGGATTCAACGGAGCAACAACCAGACCGTGGGGATATGTTGAACTCCTCGTCACCTTCGGCGAACAAGAAACGGCCAGGGAAGTCAAAACCCAATTCCTGGTCGTAGACTGTCCGTCTCTCTACAATTGCATCTTTGGACGCCCGACACTGGCCGAACTCACCGCGGTCCCATCCACCGCCCACCTGAAGATGAAATACTACACCAAATTGGGACGTGTGGTCACCATCCATGGTGACATCGAAGCAGCCCGACGATGCTACGACGCCGCAGTAAAAGGACAGGCCGTAGTCAGCACGAAGAGCAACTGCAACAACAAAAAACTCAAGACCGAGGATCCTGCCCGAGGAGTCAACGCCATCGACCTCGACTGTCGCATCGGGCTGGACGAGACCGAAGAGGGGAGGTTCCCCAAGGAACGCTCTCTCGAACACCCGGTCCGACCAATCCCCGACGGGGAGTTCGAACTCATTCCTCTTGGGGACGATCCGGAAAGGACGGTGAAGATAGGTAAGGGACTACCCGAGGAAACAAGAGAAGAGCTGGTAGCATGCCTCAAAGAGAACTCCGACCTCTTCGCGTGGAATGCCGCAGAAATGCCCGGGCTGGACCCCGAGATCGCGTGTCATAAGCTAGCTGTAGACCGGGCGGCCAAGCCCATAGCACAGCGTAGACGCAAGCAATCGCCCGAAAAGGCAGAGGCTGCCGAGCGAGCTGTAAAAGACCTCTTAGAGGCAAATTTTATTTCTGAAGCCCAGTACACAACCTGGCTCTCTAATGTAGTCCTCGTTAAGAAAAATAATGGAAAATGGCGTATGTGTGTTGATTATACTGATCTTAATAGGGCTTGCCCGAAAGATGCTTTCCCCCTCCCTAATATAGACTCGCTCGTTGACAACTCTGCAGGTTTTAAACTCTTGTCCTTCATGGACGCATATAGTGGATACAACCAGATCCCTATGTCGCCCGCAGACAAGAAACACACAGCGTTCATGACCCCAACGGGCAATTACTATTACAACGTGATGCCGTTCGGGCTCAAGAACGCTGGCGCTACATACCAACGCATGATGAACAAAGTCTTCAAGGACGAAATAGGGGACATGCTCGAAGTGTACATGGACGACATGATCGTCAAATCACACGAGGAGATAACCCATGCTCGACACCTTACGAAGGTATTCGAGCAGGCGAGACAGTGTAAAATGAGGTTCAACCCCGAGAAATGCACGTTCGGAGTCCGGGCAGGCAAGTTCCTCGGTTTCTATCTCACCGAAAGAGGGATCGAGGCCAACCCCGACAAATGCCGGGCATTCTCGGAGTTTCCGACCCCGAAAACCAAAAAATCGATCCAGTCACTCAATGGAGTGCTCGCCTCACTCTCCCGTTTCATCGCCAAGTCCGCCCAGCACGCGTTGCCATTCTTCAGACTCCTTCGCAAAGAGGCTACCTTCGACTGGACCGATGAATGCGAGCAAGCGCTACTCCATCTAAAGAAGATTCTGTCCCAACCCCCGGTCTTATCACGGCCATCAGAAAAGGAAACCCTATACTTATACCTATCCGTGGCAACCGAGGCCGTCAGCGCCGTTCTAATAAGAGAAACCGACGAAGGACAAAAACCCGTCTATTTTACGAGTAAAGCACTCCAAGGTCCCGAGCTCCGATATCAGCAAATCGAAAAGGTGGCCCTGGCCCTCATCAACACAGCGAGGAGACTACGATATTACTTCCTCGCACACACGATAAAGGTGAGGACCGACCAGCCAATCAAACAGCTGCTCGGGCGCCCGGATATGGCCGGGAGGATGCTCAAGTGGTCACTAGAACTCTCCGAATTCGACATACAATACGAAAGTAGAAAAGCCTTGAAAGCTCAGGCACTGGCCGACTTCGTCGCGGAGATGACCCACTGCCCGACTCCAGCAGAAAGCGCCCACAAATGGACGATCTTCGTCGATGGCGCCTCTAGCACATCAGGCAGCGGGGCCGGGATCATCCTCGAAAATGAAGAAGGGATCCTGATAGAGGTATCATTAGCGCTAGCGTTCCCAACATCAAACAACCAGGCCGAATACGAAGCCTTCCTCGCAGGCCTGAGGTTAGCCGAGGACCTGGGAGCAAAAGAGGTAAAAATATCCACCGACTCCCAGCTCGTGGCCTCACAAGTGCGAGGAGAATACCAAACCAAGAACGACAACCTCCTCGAGTACTTGTCCCTCGTCAAAGAAAAACTTGATAGATTTGAAAAATGGGAAGTTCAACACATACCCCGCGAGCACAACACACGGGCAGACGTTCTCTCCAAACTAGCCAGCACGAGGAAAAAGGGTGGGAATAAATCAGTAATCCAAGAAATCCTCCCTCGGCCCAGCATCAACAAACTACCGCCTCCACTCGAGGTCAACGCTATTGGAGATGCCCACTGTTGGATGACACCCATCTACAATTACCTCACACGAGACGAACTCCCGGCTGACCCGAAAGAGGCGACCACTGTCAAACGACGCGCATGCTCGTACGTACTCCTCGAAGGCAAACTCTACCGGAGAGGATTCTCCATCCCACTACTCAAATGCGTCGAAGAAGAGAAAGTCCCCGACATACTTGGAGAGATACACCGGGGAATTAACGCTCAACACCTCGGCGGACGATCGCTCGCACGAAAAGCCCTTCGAGCAGGCTACTACTGGCCGACCATGCAAAACGATTCGAAAGAGCACGTCAAAAGATGTGACAAATGCCAACGACATGCCGACATGCACCTCGCACCCCCGAACGACCTCAAATCGCTGTCTTCCCCATGGCCCTTCGCGTGGTGGGGCATGGACATCCTCGGGCCCTTCGTCACCGGATCATATCAGAATAAATACCTCATCGTCGGGGTGGATTACTTCACCAAATGGATCGAGGCGGAGGCACTGGCTAAAATAACCGCGCAGAACATTCTCCGGTTCTTCAAACGCAATATCCTCGCTCGGTTCGGTATACCCCAGGCACTTGTCACAGACAACGGGACACAATTCACGGACGGAGGATTCCAGGACTTCGTCGCCAGCCTGGGCACCACGCAGCATTTCACGTCTGTCGAGCATCCGCAGACGAACGGGCAAGCAGAGGCGGCCAACAGGGTAATCTTACGCGGCCTCAAACGCAGACTCGGCGAGGCAAAGAGGGCATGGGTCGAGGAGCTACATAGCGTCCTATGGGCCTACCGCACGACACCACATTCTACCACCGGGGAAACCCCGTTCCGACTAACTTACGGCACCGAGGCAGTCATCCCGGTGGAGATACGGACGCCAACGAGGAGGACAGAGGAGCCCCTAGACGAGGAAATGAACGATGAGACCCTTAGAGCCGAGCTCGACCTAGTCGAGGAGATACGTTCCGAAGCAGCTCTCAGGGAAACAACCCTCAAACAAAAAATAGCACTACGCCATGACGCGAAAGTCATAAAAAGAGAGTTCCAGGTCGGCACCCTGGTCCTCAGAAGAAACCAGAAAAACCCGAGAGAGGGCAAACTGGCGGCCAACTGGGAAGGCCCTTACCGCGTCCGCGACAAAACGAGCAACGGGGCCTATTACCTAGAAAACCTACAAGGAGAACAACTCGCTCGACCATGGAACGCAGAAAAACTTAGACAATATTACAGCTAAGTACACCACGGGGAGACGTGGCAGGTACGGCCACGCTCTTCGTCCCCAAAACCCCAGGGAGGAACCACGAGACCCGGGAACGATCCGGGGTCACATAACAAACACAACCCTCCCCGACGGTTGGGATCTTGACCAAGACTCAACGTCGAAGTACCAAGACTGGCAGGGCACCCAGCTCGCGATGGGAGGACCCAAGCCTCGGGACCAGGGTTCGAACAACGGACCCGGGCTTCGATACCCACGGGCACAAAGCCCGACACTTCGTCGGTTCCCTAAACCGAGGAGATTAACAAAGTCGAGCAGAGTACGAATTCATACAAACAAGTATCAAACACAAACGAGCACAATGAATGATAACGAAAATATTCATACATTAGAAACGATAAAAGCGGCCGAAGCCAAGTACGCCCGAAGGCCATATTACAACGCCCGAAGGCCAAAATACATAAGGCACGCAGGCCATGATAACTAAAACATATAAACTAAGACTCCGCTCGGAGCACCTCTTCATCCTCTTCTTCTTCTTCTCCCCCCAGCTCCTCCTCCGCTTCAAACGGGCAGATAATCTCACCATCCCGGACGCAGCAGTTATAGGCCGACCCTTCTGTCACCAACTCAGGGTTCAGAAGCCCGAGCTGCTCGACAGCATTGTCGAAACCCTCTTTGAAGCAGGCCACGAGATCTTGGTTGAGAGTCCGAATATGCCCTAGCAGCTCACCGCGCGAACCGAGGGCGCGTTCCTCCTCGGTCTCATCTGCCAGAGGACGGACCTTTCCCTCGAGAGACTCAACCTGAGCCCGTAGGCCAGCGTTGTCCTCGCTCAGCTTCTGATGGTCGACCACCTGCTCTTCCAACCTCGCCTTAGCGGCCTTCAACTGGTCCCTCTCCCTTTCCGCCTCCTCCAACTTCTGGCTCAGCCCTTCCTGCAGCTGATGCTCTTCTTTGTAGTCCGACAGATCTTTAGATAGTCTTTCCTTCTCCGTCCGAACCTGCAAAAGGGCATCCTCCAGCGAGGCGGTGGAGACCGAAGCGTCGGTCATAACCATGGCCGTCTCCATCACCCGGATGACAGCAGCAATATCCCTGGCCAGATCTTTTCTCCGGGCAGCAGCGTCCTGGTCCAGAATAGCCTTGGCCTCAGGCGCAGGCACAACAATCGACTCCTCGGCCTTGAAGAACGACCGTTCCACATAGCAGGGAGGTAGAAGATAGCTGCCCGGTCCATTCGGACTTCCTGGAGACGACCTGGCGAGAGGCCCAGCCGGACGCTTCCGTTTATGGAGGGGGGAAGCCGCTGGCGACGGACTGCTATCAGGAATGTTGATCGGGTTAGACCGAGGAGGAGAGGAAGGAATCACGCTCGCCGCCTGCGAGGGACCGACCCCGGCATCGCCAGCAGTCTCCGAGACACGGGCCACAGTTTTCTTCTTCTTCTTGGGCACCCGGTCAGGAGCGCCGACCTGATTCGCTAGCTTCAGCACCCGATCACGAGCATTGGGCATGGCACCTGCAAATAAATTACACACAAACATTAGCGACCGAAGTCATAAACAGAAATAAAAAGCTAAACAAAGTCTGCCTACTCAATAACGCCAGAGCTTCCTCCTCGGTATCACACTCGAGCAGAGCCTTCGTATTGATATAACGCGTCTCGGTGATTAGCTCCCCGGCCTCATCCAGGTAGGGCACGCCCTGTCGATTCGCCCAGAACGCCAAGCTGAAGCTCTGCACGTAATCGACCAGCTTCTTGTACGCGAGCCTATCCTCCTCGCCGAGCATCGCGTACTTGACCCGGTAATGCGCCGTGGAGAGATCGAAATGATCACGCTGCCACCTCAGCGGTATCTTCGACATCAGCGTCTCCTCCCCGTTGGGTTCCCGTTGATAGTAGTATAGAGAGTGAAGGGCAGCCCGGGTAATCGGCATCACCACGTACCACCGGCTTTTGAAATGGCGAACAGAATCCTCGTACGTCTTGAACAGACGCACGGGCTGCTTGAAAGAAACCCAACTGTGGCGACCACGGGAACCGGACCTCTGGAGATGGAAAACGTGGAAGAAGAGGGCCCGGGTGCAACCAATGCCGAGGAACTGGCAAACTAACTCGAATGCCCGCATAAATGCGAGAGCATTAGGATGTAGTTGGGACGGCGCCAGCCGGAGCCACTTGAAGACCGACATCTGGAAGGAGTTGAAGGGCAGTCTAATCCCCGCCTCACGAAAAGCAAATTCATACATGGTGAACTGCTTCCCCGGGAAATGATGACAAATGCGGTCTTCTTCCTTGGGGGCGCAGCAATACCAGTTTGGTGGATCCTCCCGGCTTATGGTCTCGACCATAGCGTGAGCAGTGATGGCCTCGTCACAGAAGTCTGATTCCTCCTCCAAGGGCTCATCCGCAACCCAGGAGAAGTCGACCTGCCCGGAAGAGGAGGCGTGTTCGGTACCATCTCGGACACTCCCATCCCCGACAGGGAGACGAGCGATTGTCGCGTCTTCGGTGGAGGACCCAGAATCTTCCTTCCTCGGTCGTAAGCGCCCGGTAGCACCTGAAACGCAGACAGAAAGAGTGAATTCGACGTCATATCAAATCCACCCTTCCACCGCAGGTCAAGTGAAAGGGCGTAGCGGCGACGGACACTAACCGCGCTCAACTCGGTGGCGCGCGCATTCTATGGAGACCGGGCACAAACTTCATACAGCCTATGCAAGTATTGCCCAGCATATGAAGTTTATGCCCGGTACAGTAGGATCCCAACCCTATTTTCTACCATCTAATATACACCTACAGTCCACTACACTGTTCCCAAGTTAAACCTAACCACATTTCTACAAAAATAGCATGCGTTTGACAGAAAACAACAAGGAAAAAGAATGGGTCACAGTGGAAAATCATACCTGACATAGTTAAGTTGAAAGGGGTACGGTGGTGTCCGAGCAGAAGACGGTGGTTCAGATAGGAGGACGGGCGGAGACGGCGGTCCAGACGGTTGAACAAGCAAACGAGAGAGAAGGTGGAGAACTCCGGTGAACGTATGAGCGAGAAAAAAAGGTGGAAATGAAGTTACTCAACCCCTTTTTATAGGACTTGGCACGTAGACCAACACGCTAGGTCATCATTGCCTAGCCTGCCTACGCCGTCTTTGCGCGCGAAACGAAGCGACGCCACTAATCCTGAGACACGTCTATCAAAGATAAGAAACTGAAACGACCCGAGCACCTATCCGTCTCCTCGACTCACCAAGACGCCACCTCCCCGCGTCGTACCCACGTTTACTACAAGGAAGGTGCAGACCAACCGATCACCTCCATCCCCGACATTCCCGGAGAAAATGTCAGTCATGAATAGGTCTGTTACAACCTCACCTGTCTAACGATCAAGCTTCCCCATCGTCTCGGGGAACCCTTAGTTGAAACATAAGTCATCTCTCTGGCTCAGAGACTCGACTTGGGGGGCTCCTGTTCTGGACTGGGCCATGACACTAGGCACGGCACGGCCCAATGCTCGCCAAGCCCACGTCCAAACGACCGTGTCCAAGCGACCACGAGGACACGTCAGGCGAACGACCGTCCGCCCGAAGAATGTCTCCCCGGCCCCTTAAATACGTGTCGGACAACGAGCGGGTCCTCCTCATATGATCTCCATCCACTCATCGTCAACCCACGTCGCGGACACCTAAGTTGTGTCGGGCAGAGCCATAACGGCATCTCACTCACCACGTCACCCAACTCCCCTATATTGTCTCCTTAGGGATAGGGGCAGTTGGACCAGGGGGCAGACCTTGGTCTAGGTCTTAACGCTTCTTACGCGTCCCCTGGCAGCTCCTCCTTGGGCCTAGCTAATCCAGCCCATTAGGAGCCTTGGTCCAGCGCTGGGGGCTCAATATAAATACCCCTTTCATGGCAAAGGGGCAGGTATTCTAACTCACACTCTGATAACCTCATTCTGTACCTTTTCTGACTTAAGCGTTGGAGCACCTTGCAGGTACACCCCCCTCTCACTTCATTCTCCGGCCCATTCACCAAGACCTTGGAAGGCCCTCCTGATCAGGTGAGATCAAAGATGCTTAAGAACTCCCATATAAAAATCATTGAAAGACAGCCGAAGACCCGGGATCGCGAAGATGCATTCATAAAAAGGAATGGCACAATCACCATACTCGTTGCATATTCTTTCATTTTCACTAGGGGTCAAGATACCTCAATCTGAAGATGGGCCAATGTCAAGAAAGGTTTCGTCAAGATTACCCTCTATGGAAAAGAAAGAAACAATTTAAGTGTAAACAAAGTCCACCCACGAAGATCGAGCATTCTTCTGTAATTTTTGACTCGTGATGTATATTATTTTTTCTAGACAAAGAAAAGCAAAATATCAACAGAAAAAAGATAACAACGAACTAGGAAAGATAACTAAGAAAAATTGTAAGTTGAATCTTTAAGAATTGTATGCCAGCATGCAAAGAAGAATATGCTCTATCAACGCATCAAATCACTCACATGCAACTCTTAAGTGTTCCAGTTCTTAAGGGTCATAATGAGGATACCTCCGAGAAGACGTTTCAAGTATGGAGCATTAAAGGCGCGAATTCTCAAGAAGCTGAAATGCTTATCTTGTTCTACCATGATAGATGAAAAAGCGATCGACATCTGAGGCAAATACGACAAATCATTTCCTTGCTACGTGTAAATAAGGGCTTAGGGGCAATTGTTCCTAATTGACCATATTTATTCCCAACCGACCACTCTAATTTTAAAATAAATTTGATGTAAATTGCATAAATTCTTTGGCAGTCTTTCAAAGAATTTTAATTACGATCTACATCAAATTTGGCATTTAAAAAATTTAAACAATTAAAAAAAATCACAATAATTTATTTATTTTTATTAAAAAGATATTTTGATCATATTACTCCATGGATTCAGATTCACCATATAGGTGCCTGATAAATTTTTCTAACAAGAGACACCACTTGAACATGTCTTTTAGAAATATTTTCAATATAAAGTAGGGGTCGAACCATCCGCTATAATACCACAATTTTGTCAAAGAATCATTTCATTATGATAGAGAAAGCATACGAGTGGTTTAGACATGACACCATATTTCAAGATATTAACGTTTGATTTTCTCACTTATATGTTGTTTAACATTTACTTTTTTTAAATTAAATTTTGATATATCAATCTTCACTACTAATTGTTCAATCATTAAAAAATATTTTTTGTCAACAATATTTAATTTACTTAGTTTAAAAATATATTTTTGTAAATTATTATTATTTTCTTAACAAAAACTTTATAAACAATTGTTGACGATGAAGACCTCACATGAAATTGATGGTGAAAACAGAAAAATAGGAGAAAAAAAAATACTTAGTTATACATTACAAAAATACAAAAATACAAAACTACTTGTACCACTACGACATACTTAAGCTAATAACAATAGTTAACTTGTTTGATAAACAATAGTTTGTGATTGTTTTATTGAATGTGATAGAGAGTTTATAATAGTTTGACCTATAAAATCTTACTAGAAATTATTATTTAATATTTAATATATTAATTTATATTAGTTATTATTATATTTAAAAATAAAAATTATGTGTGATTGTGTTATTTGGATGGTTAATATGTGTTTAGAGTTGTATTTAAATATGACATTCCTTTGGATTACAAAAGAATGAAATCAAATAAAAAAATTTAAATTTTACTAGCTAGTTATTTTATCATATTCTTCATAGTTTAAAATATTAGAGTTTTCATTAATATTGATAGTATTCATCTTTTAGAAAAGATAATAAAAAACTAACTAATAAAATTAAACTTTTTTTAATTTATTTTCCTTCATTTTGATCGAAAGAAATACTTCACTTAAATACTCCTTTACAAATCTTAGGGTCACATATACGAACAAATTATATATAATGTCATGCATCAACCGAAATATAATATTTTGAAATGTTGTATATGCTTCCAATTTTGGCACTGCTATATCACATGATGGCAATGATACTACTCAAGAAGAACAAGACTCACCTTCTAATTTGTCATCATTGTCATTATCTATTTTTTCATAGTTTTATTCTTTTGATGTTTTTCATAATTTATTTTACTCTTACCTTCATATATTTTCTTCATTCTTTCATGGTTATACACAAAAAAACTAAAAATCTGCATAGGATTCTAAGTCAAATGTCATCAACAATGATTGAACATGTGTCTCTACTAGTGTAACCAAATTTACATTTTCCTATGTTTCTTGTTTCCTATTTAACAGTATGTATCAATTAATTAGACCCTTAGCCTTTTTCTTAGGTAAATTGTTTATAACTTTTGTTTCCACAATGTCGTTATCTATTAAATTGTTTATAATTTATGGAAGGCATGAATGTGGACTTTGAGACTTTAAAAAAATCAAAAACTTGAATCAATTTTAAAAAAAAAGTTAAATGTTTTGAAAAAAATTTAATACATCATATATTATTAATATATCACGTAAAATTATTAAAATGTCTTTGGATTTCGAAGATGCATCTTTGGACGCACCCGCAAACAGGTATACCGTAGACCAATTCTGATTCACGTCCTAGACGTGTGGCTTTTTTATTTCAGAGATACATCTTCGAAAATTATTTGTAGATGCATCTCCGTAGCATACTAAACCAGAAATAAAAGAAGCAAACAATCAGAAAGTTGTATTTCCACAAAATAAAATTATCATTCATATCATAAAATCAACATTACATAGGTGATGTTAAAATAAAATCAGACATTACATTTCAATACCCAAATGAACGTTTCAACAACTTCACAATATCTACTACCGATCTTGAAATCATCGCGTCCATCTCGATCGGAATTTTTATTTCAAAACAGAAAAATATATTCCACATAACCCTTACATTTGCATCCGTCTTGAGTTAATAGTTGTTGAACCCAATCTTGCATCCGTTAATTGACGGTGAATGGTACTCGAACTTCACAATTTTTTTATTATCTCTGTAAGGTAGGAGATTAAGCATTTCCTATTGCAGATATGTAAAAGAAGTGTACTCATTGAGTTTAAATTTTTTGTCTGAGTGTCGCGTTGGAGAAAGAGACATTTGTGACATACCAGATGATGTTTACTTGTGACATCTGAGACATTTCCTGTTTGTATGAAATAAAAAACAAGAGACCCTAAATTTATAGAAGTTACAGATAAATGTCGACCTCAAAAATTCTATCATGTGTTAGTGTTGGTTTCAGAGATACAATTCTGATACCACCCTGTCATCTTATTCTGGAGATACATCTCTGGAATCTCTTCTGAACCATATAGAAAACAGAACATGTGTGTTTTGTTTGGTAAAGAAATCAATGTTTTGGAAGATATCAAAAAATATATTAAAATATTTTAAATTGTATATATTACACTTCATTAATATTAATACACAATTACATAAAGTTAATTGATGATGAAAAACTAAAACGAATCAAAAGATTTGTCGCCGACTAAATCAATAAGTATGAGTGGTACCCCCTTTGACTTTTTTGAATTTGATTCTCTTTCAATGTTGCTCAATTTCTCAAACTCTTGCATCCTTTTCACAAAATGGTCCGACCAAGTCCCAGTTTTTGTTGTTGAATAAGCTGCCCACTTCGGTGAACAAGAGACTCATAAATTACATCCAAGTTTTCTTTCTTTCCGTAAAGTCCCGTGTATGATTCTTTATGAGTCCTCAACTCATCAATAAATTGATGGCAGCCAAGTGTGTGATTATCTTCTCCTTTACCGAGTAAAGTCGAAACAACTCGATAACCATAATTACCGTCAGCCTCAACATTGATGATTCACTCGATGTATTTATGTATAAAAATTGGCATCTCGTCAATGAATGGAATCATTGGTGGATGCGACGAAGGAGGTGGTTAGCTAATGCGAGCTCCTTTGAAAACACTTTTTTTAAAACACCTTTAAGGCCCAAGTAACATTATCCTCTTTTTCTCTCTCTAGAAATGCAAACCCGATAGAATATGTCTTCTTAATAGAGGTTGTAACACCCCAGGTAAATTATCATTTAGATAAATGTAATGTTGTGGTTGATGCTTTGAGCCTAAAGTCTCTACATATGTCAGATTTGATGATTAGAGAGTTGGATCTCATTGAGTAGTTTAGAGATTTGAGTGTGGTTTGTAAATTGACACCAGGAAGTGTGGTGTTGGGTATGTTGAAGGTGAATAATTAATTCCTTAATGAAATTAGGGAGAATCAGAAGCTATATGTGAAGTTAGTAGATTTATTGTTTTCAGTGAACCTAAACGAAGAAAGTGACTTTAAAGTGGATGAGCATTAAGTGCTAAGGTTTCGAGATAGAGTATGTGTGCTTGACAATGTGGAGCTGAAGAAGCAGATTTTAGAGGAAAGTCATAGAAGCAGTATGAGTATTCATCCTGGAGCTACCAAAATGTATCTGGACCTCAAGAAAATGTTTTGGTAGCCAGGAATGAAGCGAGATGTGGCACAATTTATGTATGCATGTTTGACTTGCCAGAAGTCAAAGATAGAGCACCAAAAACCTTTGGGTATGATGCAGCCATTGGATATTCCCGAGTGGAAATGGGGTAGTATTTCGATGGACTTCGTGACCAAATTACCAAATACTCCAAGAGGGTTTGATACGGTATGGGTGATTGTTGATAGACTGATGAAATCATCCCATTTTATTCTGATTAGTATTAGTTTCCTGTTACAGAAGTTGGTTGAGATTTATATCAGGGTAATCATGAAGTTACATGGTGTCTCAACGAGTATAATTTTCGAGAAAGAACCACAACTTACATCTAGATTTTGGGGAAATTTACAGGAAGCTTTGAGTACTAAGCCGAGGGTGGGTTCTACTTATCATTCGCAGACTGATGGTCAAACAGAAAGAACTATTGAGTCATTGGAGGACTTGTTAAGGGCTTGTGTACTCGAACAAAGAGGTACTTGGGATAGTTATTTGTCATTGCTTGAGTTCACTTATAATAACAATTTTCATTCTAGCATTAGAATGGCGTTGTTTGAAGCATTGTATGGTTGGAGGTGTATGACACCTATGTGTTGGTATGAATCTGGTGAGAGTGTTGTACTTGGACCAGAAATTGTCTAGCAGACTACTGAGAAGGTGAAGTTGATCCGAGATAAAATGAAAGCATCATAAAGTAGGCAAAAAAGATACCATGATAAAAGGAGGAAAGATCTGGAACTTTGGAAAGGTGATCATGTGTTCCTAAGATTCAATCTTGTGACTGGTGTTGGGCATGCACTAAGATCAAATAAGCTTACTCCTAAATTATCGGTCTGTATCGTATTTCTCATAGAATTGGAACCATGTCTTATAGAATGGCATTGTCACACGATCTTTAGAATTTGCATGGCGTGTTCCATGTGTTGCAACTTTGAAAGTATATTCTTGATCCTTCTAATGTGAGATGGATTATGTACAAGTGAGGGACAATCTTATGGTAGAAGCATTTCCTGTGAGGATTGAGGATCGAGAGTTAAAGAAGCTAATGGGTAAGGAGATTGCTCTAGTGAAAGTTGTCTGGGGAGGAGCTGATGGAGGAAATATGATTTTGGAGCTGGAGAGTCGGATGCTAGAAGTATATCCAGAGTTGTTTTTATCAGGTAAGTTTTCGAGGACGGAAATATTCTAAGTGGGGGAGAGGTATAACACCCCATTTGAATTATCTAATTTTATAGAATAATTTAATTGTATTGTATGTGTTTTGAATGGTTGAGGTAGTAGGGGAGTCTAGGGTATGGGGTAGTTTCCATAGAATATTAGAAATTTAAATGAGGGGTGTGGTAGTAGTTAAAGAGAAGTATGGGGTGTTGGACAAAATGAGATTAATAGTATTACTATTAGATTTAATTAAATTAATTTAGTATTAATAATAAATAAGTTAATATTTATTTAAAATAATAATAATAATATAGAGATAGTATTACTTTTATTATTATTTTATTAGGTAGTTAGCTTAATTATATGATTTAGAAAATATTATATATATATATATATATATATATATATATATATATATATATATATATATATATATATATATATATATATATATATATATATATATATATATATATATATATATAGTATTTGATTTTTTAGTTTGATATAATATTATAGTAACAATAATAATAAGATTAAAAAAAATAAAAATAAGAGATTTAGTTGGTCTACTTATAAGAAAGTGATGAGAGAATAGAGAATTGAGAACTTACATGAAAGAATTTAAGATGTGAGAGCTTGGGCAAGAGGTAAGGATAGGAAGAAAAAGAAAATCACTATTGTAGAAGAGCTTGGAGATTAAAATTCTAAGATAAGGGAAGAGAGAACTATTTCTATAAGGGTGTCTAATCATGATGGGTCCTTACCCTCTTAGGTTGGTCTTATGTCGTGTTATGATTGTTGTTGATTTGTGACCATGATTGTGAGGAATGAATAGTAATTGTTGTGGCTATAGCAATTCATATTTGTTGATCATGAACTTTGAATTATTGCTGAATTTTATGTTTGTTGTATGTTAAGAGTTTGGGATGATAATTATCATGATGGTATGGTATGAAATTGTGCATTTATTAGTGTGATTATATGAATATAAGTAGTAATTGATATTGTTATGTTTATGAAAGAGTTTAAAACTATGGATTATTTTTGTGATGATTTCATTGACGTTTTTGGGTTTGGAGAAGATGAAAATTGTGTTGGAAATTCCAAAAAAATAGCAATTTTTTTGTAACACCTTCGTACACGGCTTTAATCATAACTTTCAACTCATAAATCATTTTGAGACGACGGGGTTTGAAGTGTTTGATAGCTGAAACATAAGTCTATAACTTTGTTTCAAGGATAAAATATTTTTGCGATGATTTCATGGACGTTTTGGGGTTGGAGTAGATGAAAACCGTACTGAAAATTTCAAAAAAACAACAACTTTTTTGTAATGCATTTGTGCATGGTTTTGATCATAACTTTTAACTCATAAATCATTTTGGGACGGGGTTTGAAGCGTTGGGTATCTGAAACAAAAAACTTTAACTTTGTCTCATGGATAAAATGATTTTGGTGATGATTTCATGAATGTTTTGGGATTGGAGTAGATGAAAATCATGCTAGAAATTTCAGAAAAACAATAACTTTTTGCTAATTCCTTCGTGCATGATTTTGATAATAACTTTCAACTTGAAAATCATTTTGGGACGAGATTTAAAGAGTTGGGTAACTGAAATAGAGGGCTATACATTTGTTTCAAGGATAAAATATTAACGATTTTATCAGAGTTCGGTAGTAGGTGAGAAAGAAGTGTATGATGTAACAAATATGGATGAGGTTCGTATTGACAAATTATTTGATATGTTGTGAATGATTGGAAGGGTGTGTTTGATTATATTGGTGGTAGTCCAGAAGGGTGGATTATGTTATACATGGTTGCAATTGTGTGATCGATTGTGGATCACTAAATATTTTTATAATTCTTGTGTTAATTGAATTATTACCATACCATGCATTCATTGTTGATATGTTGAAGGAGATAAGTCATAGATCTGAAAGGGGACGAAAGACTTATTTGGAACTCAGATGGGGGAGTTTGGGATTCTGAAGGGGGAATCGGGTTCGTATGATGAACCATTGATGAGAATTGATACCTATGCATCGTATAATGTTGTCGGGTCTCATTGCATTGTCATTATGTTGTGCTTGTGCATTTGTTGTGGCGAGAATGTGATTGTGAATGAATGTGATTTGTGTGTATAAATACTACTCTCTTAATTATTCTACAACATTTATTATATGAATGAATTTATCACCCCTTTTGTGTTTATTGTGTATGTGCTCCCTCGGAGTACAGATAATCAGGTATCTGAGTAGTTTGAGATGTACCTCATGTTGCTATCGGTCGAGTGTACTAGTGGAGTTGCTCTAAAACATAACATCGGGAAACAATTTGTTTTCTTTATGATATTCTCTTACGTATCTTTTAATTTAAAGTAATAATTGAACCACTTTTGGTGTGGATGATTTGTTGAGGCCATGAATGTCATACTTTTGTTTAATTCTGTGGTTTGAACTATATTTTTGATTAAATGAAATAACATTCAGACTTTTTGGATTATGAAGTGACATCCTACTTGGATAGAATTATATTTTATTTATTAATTATTGAGTTGGGAAGTAGGGTGTTACAGAGGTAACACCAACCATCTCCAATCACTACAATAAATAACGCTTTTCATGACGAAGTTTTCACCTCGAACAATAGAAAACTGAGGTATAAAGTCAAGGCGCGCTATTTTTTATTATTTAAAAAAATAAAAAAACCATACATTCCCTCAGTTTTTCATAACACCGAGGTGAAAAAATAAATCAGTATAAACTTTGATTCCCAGCTATCACAGTTTATGATTTTATTTATTTATAAGTGTAAATAAAATATTCTAACCCTTCGGTTTTCTATTTAACAGAGGCATAAAATAATTAGATTTTACTATAAAAGAACTCGTTAAACATATTTTATCATATCCTTACTAATATGAAGCCGCCTCAAACTCGCAACCATCACTCTTTGAGATGGATTGCAAGACAGAAAAAATCTTCAATGTTCTTCTATCTTGAACAAAATATTTTTTCCGCCCTTGCAATCTATCTCACATAATGGTGTTGATGTTATTGTTGTTGTATTTTTGGAATAACTCTTAGTTAAAGAAGGGAGCTCAACCTTTGAAGAGTATTCGATTGATAGATTGCAAGTGCAGAAAATTGTTCTTGCTTCAAGTTACACAAAGAAGGGAGTTTAACCAACAAAGAAGGGAGTTTAACCTTTTAACAAAGAAGGGAATGCAACTAAATATGTATATCAACGAAGATATTCAGTAATAAGAGCAAATATTTGTTGTAAACAATTTATTTTAATATTCTGTGTAAACAATGTAATTTAAAAAAAAAAGAATTATTCACCTCGTTTGTCATCATCACTGAGGTGATAGTTAAAAGGAGAAGATAAAAAACCTTGTTTTTATAATATAATCGAGGTGTTTAATAATCATATTTTACTATAAAAACACTCATTAAATAGATTTTACCCTAAGACTAACTTATATGTAGTAGCCATAAAGAGAGAAAATATCAACTACCATCCATTTGATCATGAGTTGCTACGACAGACCTCTGGGATGTATTGCAAGTGCGGAAAATAAAAAATCTCATTGGGAAAAAAATCTCTATGAAAATTAAAAATTCTCATTGAGAAACAGATTTTACAACGTATTTTTAATATTCTGTGTAAGCAACGTAATTAAAAAAAACGTATTCACCTCGATTTTCTTCATGGCCGAGGGGATAGTTAAGCATTTTTTTTACTTTATTCAACGCTCTTAAACAAATCTTTATCGTCCATTTAATGTTTATCAATGCTCAAGAATATGTCATTAGTGATCTGCGTGAAACCTAAGGGGTATCCATTATAAAAGTATTCTGAATAGTGAATATTTAACCTATATGGAACATGAAGCGCTTGAAACATAAAGACGTATGAAAAAGTTCTCTAAGATGGATTGCAAGAGCATAAAATTAATTGGATTTAAGGTTTATTTTCTTAAATATTTTTTTGAGCACAAAATCATATATTTGAATATTGAATTTATTTATCTAACCCTTATTTTGTTTTGCTTCAGAATCAAATGCATGCAAAGCCTTGGAGAATATATTTGCACCAACATTCGATCTTCACCTACCTAGGGAATTTGATTTTTATCTAGATCTATAGAGAATTTAATTTTTATTTTAATATTTTGTCTAAACAATGTAATATTCTAGGTAAACAATATAATATTCTGGGTAAATCATATAACGATTTTATTTTTGAAAAAAAAGAAATAATCTTACCCCTCAGTTTTATTTTTAAACCGAAAGATAAGATAAGCTAATTTTGAAAATAATAAAAGTGCAGATGTTTGGGCTCGAGTCCATGTCCATATAAATTTTCCTCTCGATATTATTTCCACCGAGGTGATAAGTGGCGAATTTTCATGTCGCCTTTTGTTACATCGCTTTAGCCGAGATATTATGCAATTTGCGTCCGAGGTAAAATGCGCTTTTTGTAGTAGTGAATAATGAAAGTTTATACTTGTTGGTCTTGTACCTTGAATCAATTATGAGCATATTAGAAAACATGTTGAACAACTTGATGAAATCAAGATGAGTCTAAAATATATCTCTAACGTTACTCCATTCTCGCACGTTCAATACCTAGACACATAATTGTTATCATCCAACAGTTTCAAGAGTTGTTGCATTTAAATTTTATCCCCCCTCAGCGTCTTGTTAGTTTGTACTGAATATTGTACACTTGCTTGATATTTGAGATATTTTTGAGTCATTTACATTTCAAAGTTGCAAGTATATTTTTTGGTTGAACCAAATTCAATGTCATATCTGCAACACATTCCTTCTCTTCCGGAATGAGGCGACACACAAGTGGAGTACCGGCTAACTTTTCATGCAATTCATGGTTATGTAAATCACATATGACATTAAATCTTCATTTCTTATTTGCCAACATATAACCACGCAACTGAAAGACACACTTATATTTTCTTGAACCGGTGTCATCTCGTTTAAAATTCCGGAGAGGAGGTCTATATTTTCCGCTTCCGATTACCACACCAAATCTCAGTTTAGATGCCTCCGTACGAATCCATTGAAGCATGTGATCAGAAAATTCAAACTCTTGATCATTTTTAAATTGGTTGCCAACATCTACTGCCTTCACAACAACACCTTTGATATCCAGAGACACATGTTTTGGGAAACATCGAGGTGCACCATATCTAATGAAAACAATTACAATAAAATACTCAGTAAGTGCTAATGTTGTAAACAAAGCTGAAAGAATGATAGCAGACAGATAGCAAAAATGCATTTCTGGATGAGTCCATATAGACTCCGGAAATGCATCTCTGGAATAAACGCATTTTTTCAGACTGAAAACAAGATTAATGTGAGCAGTGAGGCTCGAAATAAATTATCTTTACATAGAATTCCAACTTCTTTTTCACCCTTTGATGTGATGAACACAAGATTGAAGATTTGGAGTAAAAATATGGATTGAGAATGAAAGGTTTTTTGGTAAGGGTTTGGAGTGGAAAACAAGTATGACCGTGTGATCATACAATGCAGTATTTTATCAAGTTATTCCGGAGATACATCTCTGGAAACATAAAAAAAAAAAATCAAAATCCTGTCCCAAACCTCCGAAAATGCATCTCTGAAATATCCACATGGCTTATCAACTATGAATATATTTGTTGAAAATATTCGGAGATACACCTCCAATTTTTTTTAATATTAATCTAAGGTGACACTCGTTTAGTGAGCCATAATATTGGTGTATGGTACATTCGGAGATGCATTTTTAAAATTTAAAAGACAATTTTGATTTTCTATAAAGTGTTTTTCCACACCTAGAATGCCATAAGAAATTCCCAATATTTCTTTGTAATAAGGTAAACACTTGAAATTGTATAGGTTTTTTTAGAGCCTGAATCTTGCTTTTATTTTAATTGGATCCGGGCTTTTATAGTGGGTTTGCTTGGGCTTTATATTTATTCTCTTTTTGGCTGAATTTTTGTTTATCATAGAACTGAATTTACAATTATATTAAAATTCATATAAAAAATGTAATCAATAAGAAAATAATAAATTACATATATATATATATATATATATATATATATATATATATATATATATATATATATATATATATATATATATATATATATATATATATATATATATATATATATATATATGAATAAAAAATTTAATAATTAAAAAATTAAATTCAAAGATGTTTCTAAGAGTCGAATTAATTTATCTATAATTGTGTTAATATTTTAGTTAAGATTTTCAACCATGAATCAATATTTTATATGTATTTAACTCTAGAATATATTAGTTGAGATATGTCATACTCAAGTGTATATTGTAAAGCTCGTAAAACGAGTCTGATCAACCGGGCCGACTCGAAAGGCTGAAAAAAATTTAAAGTTAGAATAAAAATATTAGAATTTGTTTATTATTTGAATTTTTACCATTAAAAATCGGAATCGAGATAGCTCGATCGGATTGCAATTTAATTATTATTTATTTATAATAAAAATGATAACATATGAAACTACTCATATCTATATTATTATTTTAATAAAGATATATTAATTATTTATGTATATATTAAATACATAATATAACTGTTTAAAATTCAAATAAAGTTCAATTAAATTATTAACCTATTTAATATATATATATATATATATATATATATATATATATATATATATATATATATATATATATATATGTTACATATTCAATTTTCTTTTAGTGTTCAATACTATATGTTTTAGTTTTAATTTATTGTCTATTAATTAATTAATTTATTTTAAAAAAAATCATTTTTTAAATTAAAGAATTAATATTAAATATAATTTGGGCCAACTAGAATAATCATAGCTTGGAAAGAGTCGAGTTCGAACAACCAAATTACAATCCGTCTAAATTTTGGGATTTTAGATCGGCCTACTAAGGATCCAAACCCGTCACGAGTCGGTCTGAAGCGGGTCAGAAAGTCCACTTTACCAACTTTAGTATGAAAAATCGATACTAAAAGAATAACTTTATAGAAAACGATATCGTTTAACGAATTTTTTATCCAAATAATCCAGTTTTTCTCAAAATTATCCACATTGCAGATAAATTCTCAAACTACCCATTTTCCAACAAAAAAGCACACGTCAAAGCATTGGTGTCGGACCAATTGGCGTCTGCACTCTAATTTAAAGAGGAGGCGCCAATTGGATTGACTTGTGCACCTAGTACTGCCATTCCAATTGGTGCCTACGGTATGCTTTAAGAGGTGACGCCAATTGGTCTGTCATCTATGTAGGTTGTGTTATTTTTAGTATATAAATAGAATTATCGTGTGATTCATTTTTCCACATCTCTTCTCATTATATTGCAAACATATTTCGTCTTCTTCGCCGCAAATGAAAATTAATTAATTCGAGAGACAAGTCTCAGATGGAGATGTTATTCTAGAACATTTGTAGTTTCGAGCAACTACAGAGAGAATTTATTTGTTGGTTAGACGGAGATATATCTGAAGGCGAAAAAATTAGAAGTATTGAGAAACACGATGTCGTTCATGGGTGGGTGCGAGTTAAAAATGATAAGGATGCGGGGGAAATGATGTTTGGACTAAATGGCATCAGTGTAATTGTTGTAATTAGTTAAAAATATTGTGCTTAAATGTTGTGGTTAAGTATTTTTATTTGTTTTGATATATGTTGTATGTGTTGTTTATTTAGACTTGTCGTTGTTTATTTTGTGATATCTGGTTTCTTGTTGGAAACTGTTGTTGTTTTTAAGTGTGTTTATGTTAGGGTGATATTTGTTGTTAACATTGTTGTAATAAAAAGTTATTAATATAACAAAATCTAAGGTTACAAAAAATTGAAAGGAGAAACTAAATTGTGATGCAGAGGATGCTCCGAGATTGGAACAATTTTTTCGATTGTGTATGGGCCAACGACATATACTACATAATCTTATCATTTTATCAAATGTATCTATATCTGTTCTAATACGTGTGTTATTTGGACATCTTTTTTCTTTCTTCGCATCTCATCGTTGTGTCAAACTATGTCTCGTTCATATGATGGCTAATATTCCTTCATAGCTAGCACTACGAAGCTTTTGGTGTAAACATTTACAATGTTAATGGCCTTGTAAACATCAGATAAATGGTTGTAAGCATCCGGCGAGTATGTGGCTTATTGTTTCCTGTACACTGAAAGTTTGTCTATGACAGTCAAAGATTATAAATGTGTGTGTTCTAGCTTTGATAGTTTCCTCTTTTATCAATTTTGTGCAACATTGACTGAATAATTGACTTGGCATTAACACTGCACTCCATATTTCACCTCTAGTTGCGAAGGTCGATGCCAACCTAAAATAGGTTGTTCTCACCAATGCGGTTATTGGTAGATTTCTAATGCCTTTGAAGACTCCGTTCATGCATTCCACAAGGTTTGTTGTCATGTGGCCCCGTCTACATCCTCCGTCAAATGCCATTATCCATTGCTCCAATGGTATGTTATTCGTCCACCTTTGCATTTGACAATCTAATTTCGTCACGATAGTGTTGAAATGATGGTTGAGTTAGAACATACCCTATATTCACCACTTTTTTTGAAGGTTCTTGTCTTTGATTTCACACATGAAGTTTTGTGTGATATTTCTAATGCAATAGACAAGGGTAGGTAGAAGGAGGATTATGCCATCCGTTATCATGGTTATTGTAAGCACTCTTAATAGCAGTATGTCTGTCTGAAATCAAATAGAGATTGACTTGTGGAGCGACATGTGTTCTGAGATGACTAAGGAAGAAACCGGAACCACTAACGGTTTCACCTTCAACCAGAGAAAAGGCAATGAGAAAGAAATTATTGTTGTCGTCTTGTGCAACAACCATAAGCAAAGTGCCCTTGTATTTTCCGTATAACCATGTTCCATCAATTTGACTAATAGGTTTACAGAATGAGAACATTTGATGCATGGTTGAAACGCCCAAAAGAGTCGGTGAAATATTCTATTTTCACTAACACAAGTTTCGTCTGGCGTAAATGCTGGAAATGTCTCCATAATTGCAACAGTCCCAAGTGCGTATGTCTTAAGTTCCCATAAAAATTATGGCAATTCTTTGTATGAATCCTCCAGTTTTTCGAATACCTGTTCAACAACCTTTGTCCTTGCAATCTACGCTTTCTTGTACGAGGGAGTATAATTATATTGTGTGACGACATGAGATATTATTATACTCACCTTCAGTGATGGGTCCTTGTTAACAAGCGGCAAAATGTCTTGACATATCAATTCAGCGCTTAATTTTCAGTGATCCTATACAATATTAGCGGTAGTGCAACTGTGAGATGACTTTATATAAGCTATCTTCCAAGAATCACCTATCTTCCTATGAGACGCAACCATCTGAAACCTGCAAAGAACGTTATGACATTCAATGATACACCTTCTCGAATCAGTGCGTTTCACATTGAAATCAGTAGAGTTATCCATGTGAAATTTTTTGATAGCTTGCACACATTCTTCTTTAGTGAAGAACCTGTCTCCCACTTTTAACTCACCCTCTGACCTCATATACAGGTTGTAAAAATATCGTTAGATGTGTCATCGTCATGCAAGTACATGTTTGTCATATGTTGATCTGGACAATATACATGACTTGGAGGTAATGGAGCTCGACGACGTCGACTTCCGCTTCAGCTTCGGCTTCATCCGTGTCTTCTACTTCAAATTCATCACATTCGACTTGATTAATTATCTGTTATTGTTGAGATGCTATAGTTTGTTGGAGAGTAATATATAACTCAATAGAGTTGAATCCAAAATGTTCGTGACTAATAAACATATATTCAACATCTTCATCGTCTCACACCTTTAGCGGGTAAATTTTAAATTGATTATTATCGAAATAAATTGGATTCTAGTATGTGATTTGTGACACAGGATAAGATCCTAGATAGGTTTCTATTCGTTTTTTCAAATGCAGGAAATTTGAATTTCTCTTGATTGTAAATCAGACAGTTTCGATGTTTCAAAAACTAAACTCATATACATCAAAGTCATATGTCTCACCATTGTAGTGAGCATTGATAATATATTTGGGTGCAGATGACATAGTATGATTATTTTGGTATGACAATGAAGTTGTGTTGGTTTGAGTAAGAGTATGAACTTGTGTTGGTTTGAGTAAGAGTGATAGCATTAATAGAACGTGACAAGACCATGCATTGAAGAACACTTGCCAAGCCAATGGCCTCTGCTTTGGAAAATTGTACATGGTCTCCAGTCAGTTTGGCACCTTCTGTGCATGCCCTCGAGATTCTGCGTTGCACGCCATAGCCGTGCAGCCTATAGACAAGACCATGCATGGAAGACCTGCCACGCCATACCCATGCATCTAGACACATGCAAATTTACCAATCGAGATGGTGCTAGCATGTAAATTCTAACTATGGTCGCCAATTGAGATAATGTCACCTAAGATCCCTCATGGCATCATAACATTGCATTGCATAGCCTCAAGGATCATTGAGCATCTTGGCTCCCTTTCCCTTTGGGTAGGGATCTCTTGTGAGTGGTTTCAGATCACCAAGCATGCTTGAATTGTATATCATTTCTTTTCTTGTTTTATTTACTAACCTAAAGCACAAAAATATGTCACTAACATTTTTATTTGTAGCTTAAGCAATCGCCAGGTCAAGAGCTTCAAGAAGATCCTTTGTGCAAGAGATGAGGTATAGGGATGAGGATCACATGATTATTATAAGGAGCTTACATGAGCTAGGGTTTCATTTTGAAGCAATTTCACCAAGTGCTAGAGGCTCAAGTTAATCAAGACATTTCAAGGTCATCTAAGGACCAAAAGTCAATTGTGCAGTCAACTGAGGGCTATGAGATGGGGAAATGAGTTAAGACACCTCAATCATGTTTAAATGGGTTTTATTCATCATTCTAAACATCCATCTTGAAGATTCAAAGGTCATGACAGAAGTTACTAAAAATGGAAAATGACCTATAATTCAAAGTTTCCAAATTTGGCAAGTTTTTGGTCCACTTTCAACTTGACTTGTCAATGTCAAAGAAGTTTCAAATGGATTTTTGGTGAACATGAAAGTTGTAGATCTTTGTCTCCCCTTTCCAAAAAGTCCTAATTCATGTCCATATGATGAATGGTTGAGAAGTTATGGTCATTTGATCACAAAGTGTGCATGGAAATTCAAAATGGCATAACTTTTGATACAATGCTCCAAATTGGTTCATTCTTTTTGCAAAATGTTCCTCATGTTCAAGACATATAAAAATTAGCTTTGCCATGCATGGGAGAGGCTTGTATGTTCATTATTTCACACATATGCAAATTGAAGAAAACTATTCAACATTCATTTTTGGCTTGAGATGCAAGCAAATTGATCTTCAAATCTTGACCATTGGCTGCTTTTGAGTGAATTCCAAGCTTAACATGAGGAAGAACACGTGCATTATGGCCATGCTAGCTTAATGTGCATTTTTGCAATTTGCTTCAATACTCACTAATCATGATTAACCAATGGAAAAGAGGATTAGCATGGTCATTAGCAAGGCATATAAATAGTGAAACCCTAATCCTAACTGCATAACAGAAAATTTCAGATCAAAAATTCAAGAACTCTCCAAAAATTCTATCTCTTCGAATCTTAATTTTCTCCACACAATTATCAAATCTCTTTGCATATTCTTGTTCCTGGTGCTTCACTAAGCAAGATTCATCCACTGTTTGGAGTAATTCAGCAAGGAATCGAGCAGTGCAAGAGCATGAACATGGCGATGGATTTTGGAAATTGAAGTGGATTCAAGTGTTTTCAACCATTGATTCTTGCTTAAAGCTTCAAAGGAGGTGCATAGGAGTGGATCTGGAGCATTGGAGCTCTTGAGAACGCGTGAACAAAAACTTCTATTTCCAGGTGATGCAATTTTCATCCTCTCCTTTTGTTAATTTTAGGTTATAGACTTGTAGATCTCATTGAGTAGAGCACGAATATATGTTTAGAATTAAAAATGGTTAAGAATTGAGGTTGTTATGTGGAATAGAAGTTTGGATCTCAAATCTTTTTGTCTTCGATCTGCAAAACCTAGAGAGATTTAGGATGAATCAATAGCATATTTGGAATCAGCATTGGAGGACGGTTCGAATGATGTAGGCCTTTTGAATTTCTGGAAAATCTCACGGCGGCGCCACCGCGCGTCTCTCCGGAGAAGACGACCGGAGCTGTAGCTCCGGCGTCTGTGTATTTGTTAGGGTTTAGCTGACTGTGTTCCATGTGGCCTCGTGCGTGACCATTTGATTGGAGAGGAGTTGCTTTGACTGAGCCACGCGTGCCTTGGAACGCTGACTAAGCGATGACAGGGATTAATGAAACGCAGCGTTTCATTGTTTTGAATGTGAGCCATGGATCTCACAAGCGCGCCATATCCAACGGTTCAGGATTTTTCTGGTTTATTTGAATATTTGTCATTTCCCTCCAATTTTCCATGATATTTCAATTATTTTGTTCATTTTGTAAAAATCATAAAAAATACAAAAATGATCCAAATGAGTCCCGATTTTTTTTCATGGTTTTTTATTGATCTCTACTTTTTTATGGTGCCGATTTCATGAATTATTGATGTCTGTTTTTTCATTTGTGAATTTTTGAATGAATGTGGTGCTAATTTGACCTATTGCATTCAATGCATTGTGAAATTCTCTATGTTGAGCCATTTGATCCAATTTTTGGCATGCTTGACATTCATACATGACATGAATTTTTGAGCACTGGTTTGGAATTTTTCTCACATGCTATCATTATTTTTGACACATGGAGATAAATGTGACAATTTGTGTCACATTTTTGACATTGAATTGGTGCATTTTTGTTCACATAGCATTTGCATCATTCTGGATTTGATTTTTTGCATGATGATTATCCATGACATGAGGAACTTGTATGAAAACTTTCAAAGTCATTGCATGTATTTCTGATTTGATATGGATTTTCTAAGTTGGAAGTTCATTTTGTGCATGTTTTTGGTCCTTGCATTACATAGACCATTTGAGGCACTTGATTATGGATTTTATGCTGGTCCTTTTGAGGATATTTTGTGGAGTGTTTGAATATGTAATGTGTAGAAGATTGGTTTCTGTTTTGGTTATTTGGTTTGGTTTTGAATCTTGTCTTTGCACTAGGGTTTTGTACATAAACTAACTTGGTTTGGTGTTTCAGGTTTGGACACTTATCATTGATGGTTGGATTTGTTCTCACTTTGTGAGATGCAAAATGAATTGAGTTCTGACTTATGTTTGTTTTGTAGGGTTTAATTGATGTGGTGAACCCATGAGCTCATTTGAGTGCTAGGACACTTATGCACTGAATTGTGTAACTGTTGGAGAGTGTCATTGTTTGTCTGTTGGTTGTATAACTGAAGTACTGACTGTTTAGTCTTTGTACAGGTACCTTAGTTGCTTGCTTACTTTAGCTCTTGCTTGAGAATTGGATTGTGGTTGACACACCACTCAGGTAGTTAGCTTCTTACTTCATGTAGTCTGAAGTCCTGTCACCTTTTTGGCAGGCATTTTGCTGGCAAGTCCTCCTTCAGAGGCTCTGTTTGTGTTTTTCTAAAAATTATGCTCAAAGACCTCCAAATAGAGGAATGTGCTATTTGATAAGACCTCCAAGAGTAGAGGCAATTGACGGATAAAAGGGGTTAGTAGCCAATCCCCCGTTATTCAGTGTGTCGTTCTTTATGCTCGCACTACGTGCTGATGCTTCTGAACATGTGCCCCAGATCTTTGTCCAGAGTCTGTCAAGTGGAATAGGATCTCACTTTCTGGATCCCCACACTTTCTTTGTCATGATCTCACCCTGGCCAGGGTTAAGAGCATGAGGTCTCATCCTCATTACCATTTTGATCAGGTTCACCCTAACGTTCAATGTTAGTGGTTAAGAGCTACAGATACCCATTACAGTTTGGTTTATTTGTCGAGGTTGACATGACCCCTCTTGACTAAAGCCCACCCATTGTTTGAGCCTCTTGTATGGATATAGTGTATGATGTTTGTTTGCTTGTGAGTTAAATTCTTGTTAGAGACTTCAACTTAGGAATGTTGATTGCATGACAACTATTAGGCTCGAGTCTTAATCTCCCTATTAGTTAGTTGTTTCCTTGGTCTCTGTTTAGGAGAGTGTTTTACCTCATGGAACTTTCGATGTGTGTGTTCTTGAACTAGGAGTTTCCATTTGAGCTTAATTGTAGGATCATTATCATGTTCATCCCAGTGGAAGATACCAGATACATTAAGGATCTCTTGTGAGACTTGTTTGATTGCTTATACTTTGTGCTTGCTTATTCCAAAGGATGGGAGCTACTTGGATCATCAATATGATCTCAAGAGAGGAACTCCTAGTGTGGTTTCATTTCTTATCCCTCACCTTTTGTTTTCCTTAGGACTCTCCACCCTAACCCAAGCCAAAACCCTTTTGTGCAAACATTTAACCTTTGTTTTAACATTAGAAACCTAAGCCTTATGCTTTTGATTTTCAAACTTTCTTTTTATAATACTCATTTTGAATTGAATCTTTAAGTCAACTTTGACCACTTTTGTATATACTTCTAATTGGTAAATATAACCCATTCAAATGTCTTTTTTGTGGTTCCAATAACCAATTCTTAATCAAATTTTCCATAACCTTTAGCTAGTAGGTTTGAGTTATCCTTGTGGTAGATGTAATACTCACCTATATCCTTAGTGATGGACAATGAGTCTTCCATGCTTATTATAGGGTTAACCCCTCACTAGCATGTTGAAGCTATCCTCACATGGTGGATTTGTGGTTTTAGGTTGAGTTTTCTCCCTTGGATAACAAAAGACCTTAAGGCTTTTGGACCAATCAATTCACCAATTTGTTTTTGAGATTTTTACCCCGAACTACGAGGTTTTGATCCTAATCTTTTTATAAGAGGGTACGTAGGCAATGGGTTTATCCATCCAAACACAAAATATATATAACTTGTACATTCTCTTCTCATCTCTTCAATCGTGTTTGCACAATAAATTTTCACAAAACAGCAACCTTGCACCAAGTATGAAAAGGGCTTCCTAGGAGTACCTAGGATGTTTTGGGTGCCTAACACCTTCCCATTGCATAACCAACCCCCTTACCCAGATCTCTGTTTCTTTTACTAGTTTTTGTTAAAACTTTTAGGTTTTTGTTCGCTTTTTAACCATTCCTTTGGATAAATAGAAGTGCGGTGGCGACTCGACTTTGTATGATTTACCTTGGATTTAGTCAATATCTCCAATGGTAACGAATACCCCGCTACAATTATTTAATTTTTAGGATGTTTCTAGGTTTTGTACTCGTGTCCACGAATTTGTCTCCATCGGCGAGTTGATTTAATCTGATGTCGACCTCGCATATTTTGAACATGTTAGCAAAATCATGTCTTGATCGGTTGATAATAAGTTTATACTAGCTTTATGTGAAAGATGGTGTCTCGAGACACACATATTATGGTTTCCAATTGGTAAATGTACCGTAAAGTTAAAAGATGTGTACATGTTATTGGGGATGTCTATCGAGGATAATTAAGTAAATGAAAAAACCAACCATGCAAATTCAATTTGCATGGAACTCTTGGGTTCCGACTTGTTAGATGATAACTTGAGAGGTCAAGGTATACTTCTTTCGCGTCTTAAGGTATATTAAAACAGTTTACAATTAGATGAAAATTCTACCAAAGAAGCTCGAATAATAAAAACTAGATGTTATATTATGCTTTTAATTGATTTATTTTTATTTCCTAAAGGTAGTGGTTCTAGTATGCATGTTATATATTTACCCTTATTAAGATCTGTAGATAAAATAAGAAGTTATAGTTGGGGGTCCACTTGTTTGGCTTATCTGTATAGCTCTTTGTGTAAAAATACATACAAAGACACATCTATGTTTTCTGGATGTATTGTTTTGCTCCAAGCATGAGGTTGGTCTAGACTACTGTCCCTAGCTCCCGTCAACCACAACCCGTTCACATTACCAAACGCAAAAAAGTAAGTTCTTAACGTTAACTATATTTACTTACTTTACCAATTCTCTAAATAATATATTTACTTTTTTGGTGTAGATGGTCGGCTCGGAGTATGAGTTACAACATATGTCCTAGACACTATATTACCCAATATCGCAATCTCTTGGATCACCTTCAACCAGCAGATGTATTGTCATTAACCGAATTAATCCGTAATAATTTTTTTTAATATCACCCATTTTGTAATCTAATATATTTTCCATATTCAACTCATATAGCGTCTATATCTAAACTTGGATCATGAACATGAAATCAACGAACAAGATACAACCGTTTTGATTGTATGCACACCGATCATCAGGTTCACCACTATGGAGATGCACCATAATGGTCGTGTTAAATTGTTGTTCAGTATGCTCCAACACATCATAGACCCCCCCTATAAACCTCATAGAATGGCATCTACGAAGAGTTAACGATCAATGGAACTTTAACTCTTGGCAAGGCTTCTCTAGATCCGAGTTTCGAAAATGGAAGCACCGACATGACCATGTCTTAAGTGACGTTGTGATGTCAACCGAAGCAAAATCAACTCGTAATTATATAACTTGGTATATATCAGTTAGATTTGAGTTCCTCGCGCGAGGATATGTACCTATACGACCCATGCCAAGTCACTTACGCACAAGAATGTTCAACATCTAACCCCCCATAACATTACCAGATCGATTATTCACAATCCATACCCAACAAAATTATCGGCCCACAAAAAGACAAACCTACGACCTTAACATGTCAAACACCCAACCACAACACCAAGAGCATACCCCGTACTACTGCCAACAAGAATATCATCATCAAGACACTCAACATCGATATGCGCCAAATACATCACCCTACCATAGCCGCCATAGCCAAAACACTCAATGATCATTTAACATCAATCGTCCCTCATACTATACGCAAGAAGCCCAAACATCACAAAACCAAAACATGCAACAACCAGATGGCCACTGAACACCACAACAACGATTTCAACATTTCCTCGATGCATCATTCACACCAATGTCTCCCTTCAATCGCCCCGATCGCCCTCCAATAACCCGAGCACACCCTAACTACTCTGACATGAGTCACGAACTCATCTATGGTGGTAGCACTTCATTGCATACACATGACTTCGTGGATTTGTCTGAATATCTTAGGGAAACTGTTGTAGGTGGTGGTGATGTTCCTGGGTTCTCAAATCCTCAAACATATAAGATGAATCATCAACGTGGACTAGAGTCACACGTTCAGGTAGCTAGGGGATGTGGAACTGGAGGTCGATTGACATTAGTATTTTTGGTTTTCGTATGTAAACGCAACCTAATATTAATATTAATATTTCCGATTTCGACTTTTATATAAAATGTCCATTATTTTCCAAAAAAATAACGCAACACACATATGTGTCAGATCAATTGGCGTCACTCTTAAAACACACACATAGGCGCCAATTGAAATGGCATCACTAAGTGCAGAAGTCAATCCAATTGACACGTCCTCTTTAAATTAGAGTACAGACGTCAATTGGTCTGACACCAGTGTTTCAAAGTGGGGTAATTTAGAAAATTATCTGAAACGTGGGTTATTTTGAATTTTCTTTTAAATGATGAATTATTTGGATAAAAAATTCTCGTTTAACTTATAAATAGATTTTGTGAAAATAAATCTATAAAAATATAAGTTGAAAAGGCTCGAATCTTTGTTAAAATTAAATAGATAAAATCATTAAAAATAATCTATGAAATAAATAAAGTTGATATTTGTAACTATTTAATAATGTCCCTGCAAAATTGAATTCTACTATAATGATAAGGTGAAGTATAGTATGTCGTTAAGTGGGGGCATGACCTAACAAGAAGGCAGTGAGTTACCCCTACACTCAACCTTTCCTTTCTCTCTGATTCATTATAGCTTCTGACTTAGTTTTTAGTTTTTTGTTGCTATACCTAAGACAACAAATGAAAATTTGACTAAACAATGTAAAATAAGGCCTAGTTCATCTTCACTTTAAGTTGTTTCATGAAATAGTTAATAAAATCACTAAAATAAAATAATCTAACACATGAGAATGTGGGTCATGAAATCTTATATTGGATAAGAGTTGATTGAGTGAGAACCGTACAGTAAAGTGATCCATATACTCGAAGACAATCTTGTTTCAAGGGTGGATCCTTTTTTTGTCTTAATCTTTTGTTTTTCAATGGAAGAGATTTCTAATAATTCACGGATAGATGTGGAGTTAAATATGATTTGAATTAGTATATCGTGTGACATTAAATTAAAATATAAATATTGAATGTTATATAGGCTAGGATATTTAAAATTTTAGGATTTTAGCATTTTAGCTTAAAATATGATGTCTAACTTGTTTATATAATGAATTCATACTCCTTCTTAATCCAATAGCGGTATTAGAGATTGAATCGACTTACTTTTTGAATCAAAAGTCTTTATAGTCAAAATTTTCATGTGTTCAGAAGTATCTTTGAACTAATTTTGACGGCGTGTGAGAAGGGTTATCGCACAATATTAAAAATTTGATGATATAACTTCTATTAACAAGGTCTCATAAATTTTTTTGTTATAGTTTAACTATGGCAACATAAAGCTTCTATTTAATTTATCACGCTTAGAAGCATAAGTAACAAACACAGAGTCTTTGAAAACTTAAAACGATTATGCATGCGGCGTGTTTTATTGGTGAAGTGTAATGACAGTTCAAGTGTATGTGAATGAAAAAGACTTTTAATTGTGGGAAATTAGGGTTGATAATAAATTGAATCAGTCCAAAAATAGTTTGAGATTTAATTCGCTAGTTAATTCATTGGACTTGGTTCATAAACCAAATAAGTCGAATTTGAGCTAAAAAATAAATTTGTAAAATAAATGAGTTGAAATTAAGGTATATATAGTTCGACTCATTTGGTTCATGTAATATATATATATATATATATATATATATATATATATATATATATATATATATATATATATATATATATATATATATATATATATATATATATATATATATATATATATATATATATATATATATATCCTTTCTAAGAAAAATTATAGATACGTAGCAATCCTTAGCAACCCTTTATTGGTAAAAATTGTTAGAGGCTTTAGTATTTTTCTGGTGTTAGAGAAAATCTCACGAAGGTGAGAAACTCTGTCTTAGGGATGTTTTATGACAATATCAGATTGATCCCCCAACCCCAAGTTTGGGGTATTTATAGAGGCTTATGGATCTGGATTTAGGGTTCCTCAAACGTAGCAACTGCTAGTAAAAAAGAGGGAGTAGACGGTTGAATCTCTTTTTTCTTGGGAAACATGGGTTATTCCCCAGACTCCTTCTGCACCACTTATGACAAAGACATGTCACCTCCCACGTTCTCTTACTCTAAGTGAGTGATACAGGTTATGGGTGATACCATTATGTCGCCTCTTGTGAGTCTTTACAATTATATCATTACACAATTACTCAAGTATATGGATAGGTAAAGGGATAATATTTAATTAACTTTGCGTCGGAGGAGGTTAGACCTGAAGAAGATGCACTCGGATGAGTCTGTCTGATGAGAATCTTATTCCCTCGTGTGAGGTGCTTAGATGAGCCTATCTGATGAGAATCTCAGTCGAATCCCTTAGGAGAGGTGTTTAGATAAGCATGTCTGATGAGACTCTTAGTCCCCTGGGCGATGTCTGTAGATGAGCTTATCTAATGAGACTTTTGGTCCCTTAGGCGAGGTGCTTAGATGAGTCTGCCTGATGAGACTCTCAGTCCCTTAACAGAAACACTTAGATTAGCTTGCCTGATGGGACTGTTAGTGAAGTCTCTCAAACAAGGAATTTAGATTATCTTGTCTGATGAGACTTATAGTTGAGTTCCTCAGGTGAGGCTCTTAGATGAGCATTTTTTATGAGACTCTTAGTCCCTCATGCGAGGCGCTTAGATGATCCTGTTTGATGAGACTATCATTCCCACATGCAAGGTGCTTATATGCGCCTACATTATGAGGCTCTTAAAATATATGATAAGACTCCTAGTCTCCCAGGCGAGGCATTTAGATAAGGCTATCAAATGATTCTCTTAGTCCCTCAAGCGAGGCATTTAAATGAGTTTGTATGATGATACTCTTAGTCTATTCCTTCATATGAGACGTTTATATGAGCATGTCTGATGAAACTCTCAGTCCCTCGGGTAAGGCGCTTAGATGAGCCTATTTGATAAGACTCTTAGTTGATTCCCTCAAGCAAAGCATTTAGATGAGTTTGTCTGACGAGACTCTCATTAGATAGGCTCATCTAAATTCCTCGCCTGAGGGACTTGAAATCTCATCAGACAGACTCATTTAAGCATCTCGCTTTAGGGATTTGACAAAGAGTCTGATCAGAAAGACTCATATAAATGCCTTGCGTAAGGGAATTCACTAAGAGTCTCATCATACAGGCTCATCTAAGTGCCTCGCCTGAGGGACATAGAGTCTGATCAGACAGGCTTATCTAAATGCCTCATTTGAGGGACTAAGAGTATCATAAAAAAACTCATATAAACACCTTTCCTAAGGGACTAAGAGTATTATCAGACAAACTCATCTAAGCATTTGACCTGATGGACTAGGAGTCTCATCAGACATGCTCATCTAAGTGCCTTTCTTGAAGGACTTACAGAATCACCAGACAAGCTCATCTAAACGCCTCACCTGAGGGAATCAACTAAGAGTCTCATAAGACACGCTTATCTAAAATCCTCGCTTTAGGGACTAAGAGTCTCATCATACAGGCTCTTATAAATATCTTTCCTAAGCAACTTAGAATCTCATAAGACAAAATCGTTTAAGAGCCTCCCCCGAGGGACTAAGAGTCTCATCAGACAGGCTCATATGAACGCATCACATACAGACCTAAGATTTCCTTCCTAAAAGTGAATTAAAAATTTAATATTTTACCAAGCCCTCGTGTTTGGGAGACTGTGTAATGATATATTTATAAAGTCCCATAAGGGGCAAGAAGATGATATCGCCCACGACACATATCACTCGCCCTAGTAAATAGGGATTCAACGGTTCATTCCTCCTTTTTTACTAAGGGTTGCTATGTTCGAGGAATCCTAAATCCAGGACCATAAGCTCCTATAAATACCCCAACCTTAGGGTTGAGGGATAAACATACATTTAAAGAAAACACCCCTAAAACAAACCTTGTCACCCTCATGTGCTTGCTCTAACACCATAGAAATACTAAAGCTTCTGATAATCCTTACGAGTGAAAGGGGTCTACACAATTGTACTTTTTAATAAATGAACATATATATATATATATATATATATATATATATATATATATATATATATTTGAGATGATGTTGAACACAATGTAAAGATTCAACCATATTTTTATTTACAAATATCATTTTCAAATGGAAAAAACGCCATTTAAAACTAACATTCATCATTATAAGTCTCATGAAGACTGTTCCATATTTGAATAAGAATTGATCGGATAATCGGTGATTATAGTGAACCATGGTAGATATGAACTTACGATGCGGTGAGGAGGGACGACCTATAAGGTTAACACTCCAAAACTCAAGTCATATGTGTATGAGAAGAGTGAATGAATTTTAAACTTGAAGTTGTGTACTTGAATTCTTCGCGCATGCCTTTTATTTAGTGGGGCGGTTATAACAACCTATTATTTGTTAGGCGTGTGATGTGGAAAAATGTTAGATGTATATTGGATCTGGATAGCCTGTATTCTTATGTATGGAAAATCTCCTACGTTGCAAGTACACTAGATGAGTTATAACTCCCTTTGGACGGTCGACCCATAATAGTTTCCCCTCAAGTCATGTCTTTATATGACAGTGCAACAATTTGTCCTATCTGACGATCACCTTTCTGCTTTCTTGGAAAACTAAGAGAAGACATTACTATTCCTTGGGAATACTCCCTTTTAATGCACCTCATGCTTCAAACGTCTCTTCTGAGGTATACTCATGATAACTTTCGAGAAAAGAAACACTTGAGTGTACACATAGGTGACATGAAGTGTTAATATGGTTACTTCCTTTAGTAAGTCATCATATGATTATTAAGGAGTCATGTTCAAATTTTTTAGACACTCTTTATGATTAATTTCATTTTCATTTTCTATAATTCCTCCCTTCCTGTACTTGAAGAACACGTTTTCTTATGAGTAAAAAATCAAAATAAGATACTTGTGCTTCCTTGGTTCACCCTATATATTCCTCAATCATTTGTGCCTTCACTCAAGAGGGTGGTCTTGATTGAGCCTTCTTGGACTTTGGTCCCTCTTTAGATTAGGGCGTCGTCTTCTACGATTGTTTTTTCTCTATCACATGTCTTTGATTACCCTTTAACCACTTCAAAGTTGATTGGTGCTTCCTCGTCCCCAAAGTCCGCTAAAACCATGGGTGTTCTGAATGCACCCCAACGACCATTGGGTGCGTCAGGCTCTTTGATTTTTGCACCGTTGAAGGAGCCAAAATTTTGACTTATGAGAGATCACTGGTTGCCTCCTTCGAAAGAGGACTGTTCTTATGGCCAACTTGGCCGACCGTGCCCTTAAGAAGGAATTGTCAACTTTGGCACGTTACACCCGACACATTTCTACTTCTCAGGACATTTGTGGGGTAATCCTTTGGGAAGCCTTCATATCTTACCAACACTGCAAGGAGAAAAAATGACTGAATAAAAGTGTTTGTGACTAGACGCTTTAGTAGGATACATACCTGCAAGAAATACATAAAGCTTCTGCTACTTTCATTGGGGTAGGTGATGCTTTGTGACCTTTTAATCTTTTTGGATCTCTTTTAGACCAGATAACTCATTTGGTGAGGGGCATAGCGAGAAGGAAAAATCTTTAACTTCTACCTGGCCTGCTTTGAAATCTACATGATCGTCCATTTCTACGATTCAAAGAGATCTGCTGCTACCCTCACAGATGTTTCAAATTCCTTTAAGAATGTCTTATTTCTAGTGGATCATTTTCATCATCCTATACACATTTCGAGGGAGTATATTCGGTCAAACTAGAAGCTCAAAGATGGGAAGATCGTCTCCATTCGGGACTAGCATTGCGCCCTCTGGAGTGGCTATCTACCATAAGGGGAGACTACTATAGTCATTTGAGTGGCCTTTCCACATTCTTTGTGTGTGTGTGTGTGTGTGTTTATGTGTGTGTTTGCATTGTGGAGTTTTGATTTTCGTTGTCGCACACGCGAGACATTTACGACCGCATCCTTGTGTCTTTATGTTAGGTTTTATAATTTCTTCATTAATAGTTGGAAGTTCATTATACAATTGTGATAGAATTAATCATCCTAACGATAACATCAATTGTTCATTCGAATTCATAACTATATAGATTCTCTAACATATAAATCAAATGTAAATTCTGGAAACATAATCAGGGGATTTGGTCACCGCTTATTCTTGTAATCATATACCCTTTTGGATCAGCCACTATTGGAAGGTCGGATGTTGATGCTCTTGAGTTGGCCGAATATGTATGTTATGTTGATTTCCATGGCCTTGCTCTCTTCTTGGTCCCATTGGAATACTCAATATATCATTTTATATCATTCAATATTAGTATTGACTATGTTCGTCTTGCCATGAACTTTGTGGAATTTAAGCTTGAGGTGGACCAGTGAGGTCATATCATCCAAAGCAGTTGCGAATGTTGTGCCGAGAATTCACTTCTAAACACTTTTGCAAAGGACCACCTACAAATGTGAGCTTATGGTTCCAACGTCCCTCTTTTCTTATTAAAAATACCATCAATTCAACATGCCCTCACAAGTGAGTCTTCGTGTCGTTAAACGCCTGTAAATATGACCCATCATACGGCCACAAACTTCCCATCTCGGAGCCCATATTTTATAACAATTTAGAGTATGTTATGTCGCATGAGCTCCCACCGTCAATCAGAATTCGAGAGACGTAAAAATTCCCAATCATAGTTGTTATCATTAAAGGGAAGATTTTATTTGGGGTTCCCCCCAGCTTTCTCGTAATCTCGGAACCTTAGCATTGGCGGGTCAGGGATTTTGGCTCATGAGCCTTCATCCTTTTTGTGGACGACTAACATTTTAGAATTTTTCCTTTTCATCGTCCCTTGGATGAAATATTCACTCGGGGTGCCACTTCAGTGATATCGGCGATGTATTGGCGCTTTTCTTTGCTAGCTCCCCTGTCCTCGGTACTGGTTCTCCCTCCACTGGTCCCGACCTTTACAGTCTTCGAGGGGAAGTTGCTTTTCGGGAGACTCTTCTAAGTCTTTTTTTCCACCCTTTACACATTAAAAAAAATCTTGTTTTAATCAATCCTCTGATGGCATCTTTCAATTGGACACAACCATCAGTGTTGTGGTTGTGCCCTTGTGGAAATGGCAGTATTTTGTCTTGTCCATTCGAGATGACGCATTGATGGCAAATGGGGTATTGACTCATCCCTTTCAGAACTTTTTGTTTGCAAACTCTTGATAAATCTTATCTCGTGATGCATTCAATGGAATGTACTTATCATACCGACCAGGCATTCCATGGTCAGTTTCATAATTTTGTCGATGAAAGGCTTTCCCCATTGAATGACCAGAAAATTGGTATCGGTCGCGACCGATTTGATCAATCAATTATGAAGCTTCTCTTCCAAGTTTATGAAAGATTTATCCTTATTTAGTATTTCCTTCATAGTACGGTTTTCTCTTCTTCCTAGATTCTTCCTGAAAGGGTTATCCTGTAACAGATCATTCTCGAATATCCTACATTTAAGACATTTCTCATCCCCTTCTACTTCCACAACTACTTGTTGAAACGGTCAATGCAAGCTCATAAGCTCCCCTTCTTTCCTTGCAATGTCCCTATTAGGGAAGCTACAAATAATGTTTGACTTTGGTAGTTCGTGAAATGAGATGCAAAGCTCTCGCACACATCGATCCATGACTCGATAACCCTTCTGGAAGATCATTAAACCACAACATGTCAGATCTTCTCCAAGTAAATGCAAACAAATTACACTTGGAGGCTTCGTTAGTAATTAATTAGTTCATCCACTCACTGGCGAGTTTCACATGTTCATCAGAATCTTCTTTCTTATAGTACTTGTTCAATTTATGGGGCTTTCCAATGACTTTGGTATCTGGCTATCTAAGATGCAGGCGCATATAGGATATATTTGCGGATTTCTGGTCGATTGTCGCTCCTCCTAGTATTGCAGATGAGCATGACTACCTTGGTCTCCCTAGGGACTCTAAGAAGGAGCTTGGCGCTTCTTGCTATTATGGTAACTCTGTGACTTCAGGGCATCGTCTCTTCTTTGTGTTCCCCTTGGGGGAGCGTTGTGTAGACTTTCTTCCAAGCAGAGTAATCGTTCCTCTATCACTTGTGAATTATGTTATTGAATGTTGTTGTACATGTTACTTAGTAATTCAATAACACTTTGTGTTTCGAGATTAGCTTGTAATAGTTGAAAACCAGGCAACACTTCAGTTTGTGAGAATAGTGGAAATACTGGAGGTCTAAATAGAGGTACTAGAGTAGATTCTTCGAACTAAGGAAGTTGGAGTAAATTTGGATACAGTGAAATGTCTATCACTAATAAATATATGATACCTTGCATAGGAGGAGGAGGTAGTTGAGTTCTCACAACTTGAGCGGCATCAGCAGTGACAACTGCTATGCGTAATTCGGCGGAACACATAGCTTTAGATCCGACCATTTCTGAAAGGTATGGAAATCAGGAATATAAAGAATCACAAAATCAAGGTTAATTTGTTATTCGAATAGATCGAACATAGTGGATTCGATGCTTGACTTCGAGGATTTTGATTTGATAAACTCATAAGGTTTTGAATCGACAAATCAGAGAGATAACGTGAGATTGTGGATTACGCATGAATCAAAAGTTGATTCTTATAAACAATGCCACTATTATGCAATGGAACCAAAATTAATAGGAGAATCAGTGACTGCATTGAACCATAATATATCTGAACTTCAGCTACGGTGAAGGGGGTTACATACAAGTTTAACACTCCAATGCTCAATTCAATATCTGTATGAGAAGAGTGAATGAATTTTGAATTTGAAATTGGTACCCGGATACTTCGCGCATACCATTTGTATAATGGGACAGTTATAACAATATGCTCTTTGCTTGGCGTGTGATGCGGGAAACATTAGATGTATCTTGAATCTGGGCTACATGCATTCTTTCGTAGGGTAATTCTCTTGTGTTGCAAGTACACTAACGGATTATAACTCTCTCTAGACAGTCGGTCGATGACCATTCCGGCCCAACACAAAGACATCAAGACATAATTATCTTATTTATGACCAACAAATATTAATTAAATATTTCATATGCAAAGTAGATATCACTTTTAAATAAAATATAATACCTTAAGTTATACTTGTCTAAGGAAAATGTCTTTAATATCACATAAAAGATGATAAAAATATCTACAACCCTATTGTTTATAAAAAATCTAAATTCAACATCTAACAGAGTAGAATACATGTTACAAGCTTAAGATATGATATTTCATTATTTGTTCTTATTACCTATTTTTGCTATCAATATCTTGAGTTATAAATATTATTTTAAAATGACACGTGTATTATATAAAATTTAAAAATATTATCTATAATTCATATAAATACAATAAAAGTAAATAAATTATTTTAATTGTTATATTATTATTCAAAGTTTACAAAAGTAAATAAAAGTGACAAGAATTGGCATCGGTCGCGATTGATTTTTTCAATCAATTATTAAGCTTCTCTTCCAAGTTTATGAAAGATTTATCCCTGTTCAGTAGTTCTTTCATAGTACAGTTTTCTCTTCTTCCCATCTTCTTCCTAAAAGGGTTATCCTGCAACAAGCCATTCTCGAATATCCTACATTTAAGACTTTTATCATCCCTTTATACTCCCATAACTACTTGTTAAAACGATCAATGTAAGCTCGTAAGCTCTCCTTCTTTTCTTGCAGTATCCCTCTTAGGGCAGCTATAAAGATGTCTTCCTTTGGTAGGCCATGAAATGAGATGCAAAACTCTCGCACACGTCGGTCCATGACTCGGTATCCCTTCTGGAAGATCTCTAAACCACAACCTGTCAGATCTTCTCAAAGTAAATGGAAACAAATTACACTTGGAGGCTTTGTTAGTATGTAATTAGTTCAACCACTCATTGACGAGTTTCACATGCTCATCAGAATCTCCTTTCTTATAATACTTGTTCTATTTATGAGGATTTTCCAATGACTTGGGTATTTGGTTGTCTAAGATGTAGGGGCATAGAGGATGTTTCTGCGGATTTCTGGTCGAGGGTCGCTCCTCCTCGTCTTGCAGAAGAGCATTACGACCTCGGTATCCATAGGGACTCTAAGGAGGAGCCTGACATTTCTTGTTCTTATGGTAATTCTGCGACTTCAAGGCGTCATCTCTTCTTTGTGTTCCCCTTGGGGGAGCGTTATGTACATGTTATTTAGTAACTCAATAGCACATTTTATTTCGAGATTAGCTTGTAATAGTTGAATACCAGGTAACACTTCAGTTTGTGAGGCTAGTGGCAATACTGGAGGTCTAAATAAAGGTACTGGAGTAGATTCTGCGAACCGAGGAAGCTTGAGTATATTTGGATACAACGAAGTGTCTATCACTGATAAATATATGATACCTTGTATAAGAGGAGGATGCAGTTGAGTTCTCACAGCTTAAGCGACATCAGTGGTGACAACTGCGCGTAATCCGACAGAACGTGTAGCTTTAGATCTAGCCATTTCTAAAAGGTTTGGAAATCAGGAATCTAGAGGATCACAAAATCAAGGTTGATTTGTTATTCGAATAGATCAAACATAGTGGATTTGATGCTTGAATTTGAGGATTTTTGATTTGATAACCTCATAAGGTTTTGAATCGACGAATCGAAGAGGTAACGTGAGATTGTGGATTACGCAAGAATCAAAAGTCGATTCTTATAAACGACGCCACTGTTCTGCAATGGAACCATAATTAATAGGAGAATCAGTGATTGCAGTGAACCACAATATATTGACATTCAAGTTTAACACTCCAATGCTCAAGTCAATATTTGTATAAGAAGAGTGAATGAATTTTGAATTTGAAATTGACACTTGGATACTTCGTGCATACCATTTATATAGTGGGATAGTTACAACAATCTACTTTTTGCTCGGCGTGTGATGTAGGAAGTCGTTAGATGTAGCTTGAATCTGGATTGCCTGCATTCTTCCGTATGGTAATTCTCCAGCATTGCAAGTACTCTAGACGAATTATAACTCTCTCTAAACAGTTGATCGATGACTATTCCGACCCAAAACTAAAATGTCAAGACATAATTCTCTTATTTATCGCCAATAAATATTAATTAAATATTTCATATGCAAATTAGATGTCACTTTTAAATAAAATATAATATCTTAACTTTAACTGTCTATGTCTTTAATATCACATAAAAGATGATTAGAATATCTGCAACTCCATTATTTATAAGAAATATAAATTCAATCTCTAACATAGTAAAATATATGTTACAAGCTTAAGATATGATATTTCATTATTTGCTCTTATTACCTATTTTTGCTATTAATATCTTGAGTTAGAAATATTATTTTAAAATAACACATGTATTATATAAAATTTAAAAATATTGTCTATAAGTCACATAAATACAATAAAAGTAAATAAAATTATTTTAATTGTTATATTATTATTCAAAGTTAACCGTTTATATAAGTTCCACACTTAAAAATTAATATTAAAAAAAATTCTTCTTAATTTTACTTCAAATCCCAAATAAAAAATACACTTCCTTACTTTCTCTTTATATATATATATATATATATATATATATATATATATATATATATATATATATATATATATATATATATATATATATATATATATATATATATTACATCGTTTTTAGACAATTTTTATCTAAAGAATTTTAACTGAGCCTAGTATAAACTTATATGAACCTTACTAAAGAAATTAAAATTTTATCTTTTTTATATTTAATTTTTTTGGGTCCATTTTTGAGTTATTTAGTTGGACCGAGTCCGAATTATCAATTTGAACCGGGTTCGTGAACTTTGATTAAATCAAATTTGAGTTGAAAAAAATTTGTGACAAACTCGAATAGTGTTTCGAATTGAACCAATTCTTATTAAGTCGGACCGAGCTTAATTAGATTTAACTCAATTCGACTCATTTTCAAGTCTACGAAAGAGCATATTAAAGATGAATAGATAAACTTACACTTGAAAAATAATACTTGTTGATATATCTATTTTTTTATATATATCAAAATTTTGAATAAGAATCTGGCATAATTCATTAAGGGTGTTTGCGATGTACGATTTGGTTGATTTTGTTGTTAAAAGTCATCTGAACCGCAAGAGAAAAAAGTACGTGATTCGGTTTAGTTCAATTGATTTTTAGAAACCAAACCAAACAAAAACGGTTTGGGTTGATTTGGTTTGATCGATTTTCTAAAATAAATAAAAAAGTTATTGTGCCATACGTACACGTATAAAGAACAATATGAATTTTTAATTGGTCATTCATACGTTACTAAATAACAACATATTTTTAATTGTCATTTTTACTAATAAGAAAAACTGTAGTCTAACTTATGTTTCTGCCTTCTAGAACGACTAATAATAGTTGCTTAAAATAATAAATATTGCAATGATATCTTCTAAAAAGGATCCTTCGAAAACATTGTGCATTTGAATGGACTCTTCGAAGTATAGTGTCTTCAAAAAGAAATCTAAATAGAATTTTTATGAGATCTCTAAGCAAAAATACATAAGCTGAGGTGTAATAAGAATTTCCTTTATCTAATTGCTCAAAGCCCAATATAATGCTTTTAGACTCTCTCACAACCCAACAACTCTCTACTCATGATTCAAACTTGCATTCTTGATTCAAGAGCAATCAACCACTAAATATAGACACATCTCTTATAAATGTAAATCACATATTCAATTGTTGTAATATCCTAATAATATTTAACATATTTAATTACATATAATTGAATAACTTTAATGATAAATCTTAAAAAAAAAAAATTCTGAGTATATGAACATGGTCACTTTTTGTCCCCAAAACATGAACAGAGTCATTAGACAATGCATATGTAAGACACACTAACAACAAAACAAAATGAAATCATCAATACTAATAATTCCAAATCAATTCTTAATCTCAGTTACCTAACATTGAAATCAATATTTATGCAATGTATGAGTCAGAAAAGACATCATAAAGTGAAACAACTTATGCATGTTCAAATCTAGATCTGCAATTATAATCAAAATTCAGGTGCATTCCCAAGATATAGCTATTCAAATAATGCCAAAAGTCTTGTCAGCTTTTGATATTGATTTTCAGAATGCAACACTACTATACATTAAAAAATGTAATAAAATATAAATAAAATTTTGAAAATTCACAAAAAAACAAACCAACTTGCAAAGTTGTAGCTATACATAATCTACAAAATTTTATTTGATTTGTCAGAGATTTTTCTCTTGGTGAGGAAGCAAATCTTGTAACCTATCCATTACATTGTTTATGGCACATAATATTTGTATATGAATAAAGTTCCAGCAACCTACACCTGAATAATGCATCCATTTTTGGATTTTTCATATATGATTCTTTACAAGAAAACACACATATAAATATAGAGAAAAAAAGGACCACTTTTGAGGAAAATTAGTAAATATTTGGATGGTTAAAGAAACTATTTAAATCAAATTTACATATAATTTGCTTTATTTTGTTGTAATCTTTTTCCCAAAGGCTGCATAATTTTCTCCCCCAGTTTGTCCAATGGTTAAAAAACCTGCCAGTATACAACATAGAGCTCTCTGATATTTGGGCCCTGCATAGTAAGGGTTGGTCTTTACTTTCTTGTGCCATTGCTGCCACTCTTTCCTTCAAAATTCATCAAAAAAAACCCTTTACAATATTAATTTTCTAGGGATTTGATGGTTCACTTCATCAATGTCCTTTCATATGATTAAATAATATCTGTATCATAAAAAATATTTGAAAAAAATAAAAAACTTTACTCATAAGGGACACACTACTTTAAATGGCAAAGATTTATCATACTGTTAAATAAGTACCAACATTTCACAAAGTGACGTGACCTTGTTGGGTGCCTTATCAAGGGGACTTGACCAATATAACAGCTCATTAAAATGTTTTTCATTTTAAATATTTTTTTTGAAAAAATAGTAATATTGAAATTATTTAGTTAAAAAATATTTTTTTTATCTAAATAACTCATTTTTTAAAATAAATATTCAAAATAACTCATTTTTTCACCTATTTCCCAATTGCATAACATCAAAAGTTTATTGACTCCTATTTTTTATGCACTACTGCAAAAAAAAGTTGTAATTTTCTAATAAAATAATTAATTAAATGAAAAAACTAGCTTTAATGTGTTGAAATGTTTTTGATATGGACAAGAAGATTTAGTGTGGTTGATCTTTGGCTCCCCAATGAGGATGTAGCATTATGCCAGATGATATAAAGTATATTCCAATGAAATGAGCCACTTAACATACAATCTATTGGTATATCATTTCCCAATTGCATAGCATCAAATTATGTGAACAAGCAATGTGGATTCTTAGTTGGGAAATCTGTAGCTGAATAGTGAATTCATGTTATCTCCTTTTGAAAGTATTTTTTATACAATAACATAATTTAAAATGAAGTGAAAGTAATAAATATAAAAATCAAAATAAATTTAAACCTACCTCACAACAAAATGAAGTGAACTTTTTATGATTAGTAAAAATCTCTTTATTCTTTATTTTCCTATACATTAAAAATTTAATGTATTGTTTAGAAATATAAATGTTGAATATTTATAAAAGAAAAAAATAGTAAAAATAAATTTTACTAATTTTTGTAGTTCGACACTTTCTTCCGTATCTACATCTACAATATTTTAACAAAAATATGTCATCAAGATATAACTACAAACTCTTTCATATAATTTAAAATCCTTCAAACTACTTTTTGCATGAAAAAATTTCAAATTCTCAAATATATTTTTTTTACGGAAAAATTACAAACTCCTTCGACTATATTTTTAAGCGGAAATTGTAAATCCTTTTAAAACAATTTTTGGACGAAAAATATAATTTTTACATAGAAAAATTACAATTTAAAAACGTGAATCTTTTGCCATGTAATGACTACTCCACCTGTCCATGGGGAATATAAATTAATCAATCTCTTTTGGAGAAGGTAGAAATAAAAGAATTATGAAAATATATTTCCTCATCATATCTTGCGAAAGCGTCTACAACGACATCTTAGGAAAGTCATTTCTGACGGCATTAAACGTAGTAACCTCCCCAGTCCATTTAAAGATGAAATATCACAATAGTTCGGATGAGTCGGTCGTTATTGCGGTCGATTTACGTGGAGCTTGAGTTATACACAAAATAATATTGAAGAACCACTAGCAACCATCGTCACCTTTGAAAGGATAAAAAAAGGACGTCCATGAAGAAGTTGGCATGGTCGACCTTGACGTACGAGAAGATGAAATCCTACAAGGTAATCAACTTAGCCCGTCAACATGGAGTCAAGACAAAGACCTTAAGGACTTTCATCCGTCGAGTTTGAAACTGTCTAACTTGATGATATCCTAGCACAATTATTATGTATAAGTGTGGATATGTAGGCCACATTGAAGAAGGGACCCATTGAGTGTCTCAGAACCAATGTCGATTTTGTTTTGTTGCCATTTCTCTCGGCGACATGTTGAGCATAGACTTGAGTGTAACCAACCATCAATTAAATATCGATCCTTCTACACGAAACATGGCCCAACTAAGAAGACGGGAGTCCCCCGAGAAGGATGAAGCAATCATGAAGATAGTTTATGGCTTGCTTGACGCTAACTTTATCTCCGAAGTGAGATACAACGAATGGATATCTAATCTCGTTCTAGTTAAAAAGGCCTTGGGAAAGTGGAGAATATGGTTGATTACACAAACCTCAATCGGGTATGCCCTAAAGATTCATATCCACTTCTGAACATAGACAAGTTGATACATAGTTTAGCTGATTACAAACTCTTGTAGTTCATGGATGTGTACTCTGACTATAACCAGATACACATGTATGAGTCAGATAGAGAGAAAACAGTTTTCATGACGGAGCAGACTAATGTTCAATAATATGTGATGTCATTTGGCCTGAAGAATGTAGGGACAATCTACCAAAGGATCATGAACAAAGTATTCAAGGAAGAAATAAAGGAAATGCTAGAAGTTTATATGGATAACATAATCATAAAGTCCAACAAGGAAGAACTATATGATAAGCACCTCACTAGCGTATTCATAACTGAAGAACTATATCTCTACCCTTTGTTGGAAGAGATAAAAGCTTCATACGCCCTCATGAGCGTCGTCATAAAGCAAGCAACCACATACTAATACAATAAGTGAGTATAACCTTGAGAGTTCCAGCATGGAGACCATGTAATGAAGTGAACTGCCGTTGGAGGGAAAATGCAAAAGATGAAAAAATTATTGTTAATTGGGAAGGGTCGTACAAGGTTATGGCTAGTACAAGAAATAACGTTTACAATCTAGAGACTCTACTTGGAGAATAAATCCCAAGGATGTGGAATGCTGCCAAACTCAAGGGGTTTTTCAGTTAAATTTCCCTCTCAAGTTTTCCAAACACGAATTGGAAATGATTATATAATGCAATATTTTGGATGTAAATAAATTCAACACTTTTTTAAAAATTGTATGATTGTATTTCCATAAAGAAGAATAAGATACAATATAAATAATATGCATGAAGTCACCGTCGGAAGACCCCCTCTTTTGATAGCTAGTCACTCCATAATGCATGCAACCGAGCCTTGGATACGTTAGCCTAAAACTAGGTTTTCACTTGGAGGCAGGGAATGTGAACTAACCCTAGGCGGGCACGGTCCCCAAAGACATTAAAGCATACTCCATCCTCTAGCTTGGGGTGCAAACATGTTGAAATAAAATCATGAAAGATTATATGATGAAATGAAATCATGAAAGATGATAAGATGAACTAAAATCATGAAAGTTACATGATGAAATAAAATCATGAGAGATTATATGATAAAATAAAATCATAGAAAATCACATGATAAAATAATGAACAAAGTCAAGTAAAGAAAATGAAAAGAAAGTGAGTTAAACCATGTAAAAAAAGGAATAAATTCACTGGAAAGTAAATTCATGATTTGTTTGATAACATATTAATACAATTTTTGGAATTGGCAATAAGTTACAAGCATTAATCAACAAATTCACAAGGCTTATTCATCATCACTCACTAGCTCCTCTTCCACCGCCACCTTCTTCGAGTTAAACAAATACTAACAGATCTCAAGACCGAAACATAACAACTCCACCTGGTTGAGAGCATTCTGAACTGTAGCATGAACAAAGTGGATGATATGGTTGAAAGGGGCATCAATCTCTTTCTTCACCTCGGTTAAGCTATCCTCATGAGCCTTCACCTTCTTTGAGCGGTCTTTCTTCTCTTTCTAAAGGAATATCTTGACTTCCTTAACCTTGGAAGCCAATGCTTCTTAAGTCATCTTAGAGTTTGCCAAAGTAACCTTAACCTCTTCAAGGGCGTTTTCTTTCTACGCCAAGGATTCCTTCAAGGAGTAGGCCATTGAGGTAAGCTCATAAGAGACACTGCGAGTCTCTATGTTCATTTCAAGACTAGAAACTTTCTCTTGGAGCTAGTATTGTTCATAAGGAATAAGGTCTTGTTGGCTTTTTATAAGTTTTTTCTCCCTAGAAGGGTTATTAGGAGCAAACACCTCACTGGGACCAGTAGCCACCAATGACAACAAAGAATCACCCCAATACATGTTAAAGGTTGTCTCCGTTATTATAAAGGTTCTAAATGTATGCATAGTCCCCTTTAGAGATTCAAGATTATGCTTCCTTTAACAATGCGGGCCTAGATTTTTTTGGAGGGTTATCCCCTTCAACTTGATTCTTATTTCGGTTTTCAGATGACTAGTTCCCTCGGTTTGACATATTTTCTTGCCATCATGGGCCATTTGTATATGTCCAGTAGACAACCCTAGGGTTATAGAAGGATTCCGGGAAGCGGACGGAGGAGTATCCCTTGCCATTTGGGACTTCGTCTTGTTAAATATGTTTTTAAATACCCTCATGTTATTTGTGGGATGAAATAAAGAAGATAGTTAGCATAGATGTTATCTGAATAATAAATGCAAACATAAATATAATTCACTCTCCTCACCAAAGAGATGTGTTAATATAGAGGGCAACTAATTGTGTTAATATACCATCTTTTCTTATGTATTGATTATACATCTGAAGGATTCGTCAAAAAATAATATTCCTTGAAGTTTTTTGATATCGGAAGGTAAATATCAAATATCTTTAACTACTGACACAACGAAAGCATCCATTGTTCCCCATCTCCGCTAGCACAAATGCGCTCACGTTGAAAAGATTTTAAAAATAATCTCAAAATTAGAATTTTTAATATTGCAAAAGTGTTGTTAGTGAAAGCTCCCGGTAAAAAAAAAGTTTCTTGTTCTTAGATGGTCGACTTTGACAAATCTCATTTCTTGCAAACCCACCTAATGTATGTTATAAAGTTTGCTTAGAGATGAAATTAGATTGAAGAATCAATTTTGCCTTTGGAAACGGCAAGTCCACTATGTATTGATATAATTATAATTAGAGACATCACTATATATGGGATGAAGATGTTTTCTAAAACTAAAATCCTATTAAGTAGAATCAAGATTTGTTTTGTGTGCATTCAAAAGCATCTATAGCGGTTGTTCTCCGTTTTTGTACATTTTGGCAGCCCTTAAATCATGTATCCGTATACAATCTTTGGCCTATGGTACCACTCCATCTTGTAGTGCGTGAGGTCACGAATTTGGGTGCCTCTTAATTCACGGTCATTGATTGGTGATTATAAGCTCAACAAGAGTTCTCATATATAAATTAATGGGATGTATCCTCCTCCATATTCGTTTATGACATCCACTGAGTAAATATCATATGTGAGTAGTGGGATGACTAGGATCTTCATATGCAACTGGTAGAAGGGGAAAGAGAAGCTTAAGACTTTTTTTTAATTCAATATTAAGTTCTATGACCGATTAATTTGGAGATTGATTTCGCAGTGTATTAGGAAACCAATTGAAGTTAGAATAAAATTTTATAAAAATAAAAGTTAGTATTATTGAGATTTGAATATGAGATCTTTAAACCGTTTTAAGGTGTTAAATTTTTAAATAGACATCAACTTTTAAAATTGTTTCGGTTGTTTTTATTGAATATATATATATATATATATATATATATATATATATATATATATATATATATATATATAAAAGTCTCTTAATTTGAATATATGTGGCTATTAAAATGAATAATTATAATGTATAGTTGATCGAACTTAATTAGTATCTCTAATAATGTTTAGTTGTAAGATTTTTTTGGAATTAATGATAATTTCAAAAATACATATAATTGTTCACTTTAAAAATAGTATTTGTTGAAAGTAAATTTAAACACAAATTTTAAAAAACTAAATGATAAAAAATTGTCAAAGTAAATGGAGCTTTTATTTTTTGTCACAAATAGAACCTTAGATTGAGTGTGTCTTAAGTGCAGAAATTTCTCATTCAATTTTTTAAAAATTTATTACTACTTGCAACTATTTAAGTGAGTTTTGTGATCAACAATTTACTAGAAATATTTTTGTGAATTATTTTTTATTTTATAAAATAGGTTAATATTGTTATTGTAATTCATTTGAACAATGATTACATCAGGCAATAATAATAAGTTTTGAATACTAATTCTAGTTAGGGTAACTAAATGTAGGCCCAACCTCTCAAGTTCATGGTCAATGGTATTGAGGTTGTTATCTTGTAAATAGATATACGAGGTTCTCTTTAACATCACACATTGAGATTTATCTTATTGAGAATTCTAAATACTAAAGATGTTCTCTTTGACATCACGCATTGAGATTTACCTTATTGAGAATTCTAAATATTAAAGAGGTTCTCTTTAACATCACGCATTGAGATTTACCTTATTGAGAATTCTAAATACTAAAGAGGTTCTCTTTAACATCACACATTGAGATTTACCTTATTTTGATTATTTTTTTAAATGATTTTTTCTATAGTGTCACATATTTTGATGTAAAAAGACTTTATAAAGAAATTTTTAAATGAGAATTTAGTTTGAATAGTTATTTTAAATTATTATTTTAGATATTTTATTATTTATCAAAACTTTTTTAAATATCAAAATTTTAAAAAACCACTTAATTTAGAAACTGTTTCAAATAACATTTTATAAAAATCATTTAGGTATCTTATCATATTATTAGTTTTATAATCTTATTATATTTTTTATTTTAGTATTTCAAGAATTTCACATCTTATTAAGTGAAAATGGTTATATATTTAAAATACAAAATTAAATTAGGAAAATTCGGCGTAATATATATATATATATATATATATATATATATATATATATATATATATATATATATATATATATATATATATATATATATATATATATATATATATATATTATGCTGAATTTTCGGCATGAAAACAGAATTGTTTGGTGAACGCTAAAGTAGTGTTTGCCATGGAGAACTTGAACTTCTGATGTAATGGAGATAAAGGCTAATATACAAAGTTAGCATTAATGAAAATGATAAGAGATTGATAATGAATTTGAATACTTGAGAATGACGCATTTTCTCTCTTAAATAATGAGACAGTTTAAAACAGAATGCGTAAATTAAGGCGTGGATCACGATAAGTCGTCTGATTAATCTTATATATATATATATATATATATATATATATATATATATATATATATATATATATATATATATATATATATATATATATATATATATATATATATATATATATATATATGTTATGCTGAATTTTCGGCATGAAAACAGAATTGTTTGGTGAACGCTAAAGTAGTGTTTGCCATGGAGAACTTGAACTTCTGATGTAATGGAGATAAAGGCTAATATACAAAGTTAGCATTTAAACGCTCATGGGAGTAAGAGAATGAAAATGATAAGAGATTGATAATGAATTTGAATACTTGAGAATGACGCATTTTCTCTCTTAAATAATGAGACAGTTTAAAACAGAATGCGTAAATTAAGGCGTGGATCACGATAAGTCGTCTGATTAATCTTATATATATATATATATATATATATATATATATATATATATATATATATATATATATATATATATATATATATTATGCTGAATTTTCGGCATGAAAACAGAATTGTTTGGTGAACGCTAAAGTAGTGTTTGCCATGGAGAACTTGAACTTCTGATGTAATGGAGATAAAGGCTAATATACAAAGTTAGCATTTAAACGCTCATGGGAGTAAGAGAATGAAAATGATAAGAGATTGATAATGAATTTGAATACTTGAGAATGACGCATTTTCTCTCTTAAATAATGAGACAGTTTAAAACATAATGCGTAAATTAAGGCGTGGATCACGATAAGTCGTCTGATTAATCTTAATGGTCAGCAACGCTCCTGAGGGAGGAATTGCCTGCTTCATGGGGAATAAGGGCATACATGTTTTGCGCGTGTTGTTGTTTTCACTTTACTGTTGGGCCTTTCATATTGGGCCTTCTGGTCGGCCCAAAATAGTTTTCCTTTAAGCCTTTGTTCTACTTTGTAAGATTAGAGTTTGCCATATATACCCTACCTCGGCTGCTTGATCCGGTGAGGTGAAAGCCTTTGATGAGGCATCAACGTTATCGGGAACAACCGCTTTTAATGCCTCATTTGTAACATGTAACGTTTCGATGGGAAAAACCAGTGTGTATCTCTATGCCTGCAGGTGACGACACTTCCTCTTCTTTCGGGCACTTGAGTACTTGGGGAAATCTTTGATGAAATCACAGTCGATGATGATGTGCAGTGGATCATATGAACCTTAATGGATAATTCGCATATAAGAGGCTTCTGGAGCAACATTTTACCATTTTTTTATGTCATCAGTGTGAGTGCATTTCTCTTATAATAGTATGTTTTGATTGATGTCAAAACTAGGTCACTTAGTATTTGAGTGATTTGTGTACATGTGACGGTATCCTCGTAATCTAGGAGTGCATAATCATCCTAGTATCATTCTTATCTGTTTTGAGTCATTTCCTAAGTAAAAAACAAGGTTTTGTGTCAAAATGAATTTTATGCATCAACTCACAGATGCTATAGGTAAACTCATATTGTACAAATAATGTGCAAATTATTTTCACTCAGGATGCATCGACTCATAGCTGCTACAGGTCGATGCATGGAAATCAAATTCTTTAAGAAAGCTCTCTGGACAGTATGAGTCGACACATGGCTTTAGAGGTCGATGCATATTGCTCTCTAGCCTTCATACATCGACGCATGTAAGTCTATATGTCAACTCATAACTCCTTTTTGTTGAAAAAGTTTATTATTCTTTGCACGATTTTTCTGTTACATTTCTATAAGAACAAGATTCTATGTCTATAATTCATCTCTAAGGTTTTAATGATAACAAAGGATGAAACAAAATTGGTACCCTAACAAATTTATATAAGTGTGTAGGACTCTACCCGAAAAAGGATCAGATAGACAAATATCTGACAATCACGCAAGTCCAGAACAACAACTTTGAATATACTCAAGCAGAGGTTCTGACTCTGAAGAAAATAAAAACGCGTAGAGTCTGACAGTAAGAAGACTCAGACACTCTGAATCTGAATAAGTGCACTCAACGGATCTGATGTTGTACACTCTGAAGAAATCATCCATCAGAGAGACATCAAGAACTTCTGAATTCAATCTGCTCTCAGCAACTATCTAGAAGTATACACGCTGAACAAGAACTTCTGAGCTCCGAGTACTCTGATCCAAAGACAATCACAAAGACTTAGCTACGAAGCTTTCCATTTTTTGTATGAATCTATTTTTGGAGGAGATTTAACACGCTCCAAAATTGCTATGGAAAGGACAAAGAGATTAGTGACAATAAAAGTCCATCATTTCCAAGATATCCATGAAGGTCTCAACTAACGGTCTCTTTATCAAATCTCTGTATAAAGGTTGGATCATCTTCATTCAAGAAAACAAAGCATACACCAATACTGCAACGAATTCATAATCTCTTATATTCTTATTCGTTCTGTTCACACGAGTTCTTGCTCTAAGTGTGAAATATTCTTGTTCTTATATTGTGTAACTACTGCTTACCTAGAAGCACTAAACACTTTACTGTATCTTTCAAATAGTTCTTGAATATTTCCTCAAGTGACTTGTGAAGTCTGTAAACTTGAGAGGGCTAGGAGATCTTTATCTTCTTAGACGTTTTTCTGTGTAATCTTTCAAGATTAGTGGATTAAGTCCTTGTTAAAGGCAAAATCACCTTGGCCGGGTGGACTGGAGTAGCTTTGAATTTCAAGCGAACCAGGATAAACTTTTGTGTTGATAGCCTTATTTTTCGTGTGTGTTTTATTTGCAAAAAGTTTTTATTATATGTGAAAACAATTCAAACCCCCCTTTCTTGTTTTTCTCTACCTTCAATTGGTATCAGAGCCTGGTTCTGTTATTGATTTTCTAATCTTACACTTAACAGTGTAGAGAGATCCAGCATGAGAAAAACACTATGGCCAACTCCAATGAAATAGACAATTATAATGCCAAACCTCCAGTATTTTATGGAGAAAAGTTTGATTATTGGAAAGATAGAATCGAAAGTTTCTTTCTGGGTTATGACGCTGACCTATGGAACATAGTTACAATTAGCTATGTACCACCTATATCTGATGTCGGTATTGCTATTTCCAGAAACAAAATGACTGATGATCAGAAGCGTGATTTTAAAAATCACCACAAAGCAAGAACAATACTGCTGAATGCCATATCCTATAATGAATATGAAAAGATCACCAATAGGGAAACTGCTAAAGAAATACTTGACTCCTTAAAGATGACCCACGAAGGCAAATCTCAAGTCAAAAAGACAAAGGCTCTGACTCTAATTCATAAATATGAAACCTTCAAGATGGAGGACGATGAAGATATAAAGGTAATGTTTTCTAGATTTCAAACTTTAATTGCAGGATTCAAGGTTTTGGATAAAGGCTACACAACTGAAGATCATGTCAAAAAGCTTGTCAGAAGCTTTCCAAAGAAGTGGAGACCTATGGTCACTGCATTGAAACTATCAAAAGATCTGAACAACATAACCTTGGAAGAACTCGTCAGCTCCCTCAGGAGTCATGAGATAGAACTTGAGGAAGATGAGCCCCAAAAGAAAAGTAAATATGTAGCTCTGAAGTCCAGATCTGAGAGACGAAACCAGAAAGGAACAAAGCCCTCCAAGCTGAAGAAGAAGATAATGATGACTCTGAAAAGGATGATTCTGATGATGAAGAAGAGTTATCCCTTCTAACCAAAAGAGTAAAAAAAGTTTGGAGAAAAAGGAATAACAACTTTAGAAGAACAAGACCCAAGGAAGATCGCTCAGAATCAACTTCCAGAGGCAAATCAAACAAAGAGGTAACATGCTATCAATGTAAAGAACCAGGTCACTATAGAAACCAATGCCCAAAGCTTAAGAAAGACAACTCCAGAAGAGAAAGATTCAAGAAAAGTTCTTTCAAAACTAAGAAGGGACTCATGGCCATCTGGGATGACTTTGAATCTGATGCCTCAGAATCAGACTCTAAAGAAGAACAGACATGTCAGAAAGGTAAATTTTCAAAAACTTCTTTTAAAAAGAAAAATGTTGTTTCTACCTCTAAGCCTTTGGAACTCCTTCACATTGACTTGTTTGGACCTGTTAAGACAACTTCAGTCAATGGAAAGAAGTATGGATTGGTCATTGTTGATGGTTATAGTCGCTGGACATGGTTAAATTTCTAAAGCACAAGAATGAGTCACACTCTGTATTCACTAGCTTATGTTCTAAAGTGAAAAATGAATTTGACTCTAAAATCATCAGAGTCAGAAGTGATCATGGTGGTGAATTCGAAAATAAGTATTTTGAGGAACTTTTTGATTCAAATGGAATATCCTGTGATTTCTCCTATCCTAGAACTCCACAACAAAATGGGGTTGTAGAAAGGAAGAATAAGACTCTCCAAGAAATGGCCAGAACCATGATTCACGAAACAAATATGGTTAAGCACTTTTGGGCTGAACTAGTAAATACAGCGTGCTATATTCAGAACAGAATCTCTGTAAGACCTATTCTAGAGAAGACTCCTTATGAACTGTGTAAGGGAAGAAAACCCAACATTTCTTACTTTCATCCCTTTGGATGCTCTTGCTTTATTCTTAATACTAAAGAACATCTGAACAAGTTTGATTCAAAAGCACAAAAAGGTATTATGTTAGGATACTCAGAGTGCTCTAAGGGCTACAGAGTATACAATACAAAAACCAAAATCATGGAAGAATCAATACATGTCAGATTTGATGATAAGCTTGACTCTGAAAAGTCAAAGCTAGTTGAAAAACTTGCAGATCTGGAGATAACTCTTGCAGGATCTGAGGAAAAGACTAAAGAATCTGAGGAAGCTGAAAAATAAAATACAGAAACAACTGAAATACCAACTGTACAGAAAAGATCAAGAATTCGTCCAAACATCTATGAAGAATTGATTCTGGGAAACAAGGATGAACCTGTCAGAACAAGGTCTACATTCAAAATATCTAAAGAAACCCCTTTGGGATTAATGTCTCTAATAGAGCCTACCTCCTGTGATGAGGCACTTCAAGATAAGGACTGGATTCTGGCAATGGAAGAAGAGCTTGATCAATTTGCAAAGAACGACGTCTGGATCTGGTACCTGTAAGACCCCAATTTTGACCCTGAGATCCCTCATGCATTTCATCACAAGCATTAGCATTGAGATCATACCTTGGTATCCTCCTTACCCCCTCCCTTTCGTTGGGTTTGTTTTGGGAGAGATCACCAAGTATTTTGTAATTATATCATACTTGTATATTATCATTTTACTAACCAAAATACCAAAAGAATATGTCTTTGTAGTTGTCTAACTCTTTTGTAGGAAAGGGACATGATATCCTTGATTCATTGATCACATCTAGGGTTTAAGACCCTCATGAACAAAGATCACCATCAAGAATTGATTCAAGAATGGTTATAAGCATCATATATGAGTCCCAATTTCTTCTACAAGTTATATTGATCAAGTTTGCTTCAAGAGTTTAGGGGTGATTTGCCTTGGAAACCCTAGTTTTACTAGGTATCTTCAAATTTTCTCAAGGGAGACTTCAAAATTCATTATATTATGCATATATGATCTACCATGAGCCAAGAAAGTCAAGAGAATTGGAAATTAGCAAGTTGGTTGATGGTGGTTGGCCAGATGAATTTATCTGATCAAAACTGGGTCTCCCTAGACCCTATCTCCTACAATTTTCACCATATGAAAATTATTCAAAGAGATAACTTACTCTAAATAACATTTTAAACAACTTTCATGTTGGGACCTAGACCTAGTTTTGCTTGGAAAATCATTTTCTATGTTGAAACATTATAGGTCATTTGTCTAAACCCTAATTTGAAAGTCAACTTACGAAGGCCATAACTTGCTCAATTTTTATGAGATGAAAGATTTCCAAGTTTCACAATCAAATCCAATTTGTCTACTTCAACTTTTATGTTTATAGTGGGAGCTAATTCAACTTCTTTGCACATGTGATATGAGGCTACATTATAGGTCACTTTTGACCTATACCATTGATCAAGTGATTTTGCCAAACTTCAAAAATGCATAACTCTATCATTTCAAATCCAAATGACATGAAATTTGTGACCATTTTGAAGGTCTTTGAGAGAGATACAACTTTGATGAAAACACTTTTCTTATTTGAACTCCCATAAAAAGTTAATCAAGGTGGAATATTGAGACATATGGCTTGACACTTAGAAAATTTTCAATATGTCAAATTTTTCCAAACTTCCACCTCAAATATATCAAAGTTCCAAGCTCCAAATAAAAAAGTGTTCAACATCAAACTTGTTCCTATTGATCTCACCTTTCTAAAGAGCTAAAATTTATGCATTTTAGATGAGAAATGCATAGGCTGCGCATGGCTGAAACATGCTGGCATCATGTGTCATGGATCAAACTTCAAACAACAATGCTCAATTGCCTTGCAATCCAATCCACCTCCAATGCATCTGAACTTCATTATGGACTTTTGAAAAATCATTTGATGGGCCTATGCGCGCTCATGCAGCTTACTTACATCATTTTGCCAATTTTGGAAGCTTGAAGGAGTGTGCAATTATCATTTGAATTCTCTATAAATTGAAGTTCAATCACTCAGAATCAACACACACACTGCGCAAGCTTTGATTCCCCACAGAAAACCCTTCATACCAAGAGGATAAACCTGAGAAATTCATTTGAATTTGAGCTTGAATCTCCACTGTTTTGGAATTCAATTCTCCAGGAGTCCTTTGATTCTAAGCCATTCCATTCTTCTTCTGCAAGAAATTGAAGTGAAGTAAAGCACGATTCAGATCAAGATCTAGCAAGCTCAGACCTCCATTGAAGGTATTTTGCAGAAAATTTGATCTCTTCGATTCTCCTTGTTTCTTGCTCAATTCTCTTGATTATTGTGTTGGCTGAAGTCCTACCAATGTAGGCAAGGTGTTTGAGTTGTTTTGATGCTGAATCGAAGCAACTCAGATCATGAACCTCATTTTTCAATTCCATATATCTCTCAATATAGTTGGAATTGGAAGAAATGGATGTGATATTCGTGTTCAGTGATGTTTTCTCTTTAAAATCATGTCCCTGTTTGAAATCTTGGAGACGGTTGATGATGACCAGTCCGACGAAGCTCGCCAGAGATGACAACCGGAGCTCTGGCTCCGGTGATGATGTGTTTGAGGTCTAGACCGTGTGATCCAACTTCTGCGTTCTAATCTTAGCCGTGCATTGTGATTACCAAGTTTACAGCGCAGTGGACTCGTGCATTGGTGGAACGCGCGCTGTGGATCATCAGATCTGCCACCTCAATTACTGAGGGAGATCTGATGGTCCACGTATTTTTGCAATTTCTGATTTTCCTTTTTATTTCATTTTCTTCAATAATTCATATTAAATTCAATATTGATCCAAAAAATATGGGATTTTCACCAAAAAAATTCAAATATTTTTCTCTTTCATATTTTGAATTAAAATTATTTTTTGGATCATTATTGATATTTTTCATGAATTAATTGATTTTTCATTTGTCTTTAATTGTTTAAAAATATTTTTAAGTGTCCAAAAATTATGAATTTTTTTATCCAAGGTCCTTTGACCTTGTTTGACCTATGGTAAATCACATTTATTTGGTGTTTTGATGTGATTTTAGGATTTGGACAAAACATATTTGAATTTAATGTATTATTTTAATATTTTTAATTGAATAAATTCCATTTTAATTGTGTTGACCATTTGGATTGATTTATTTGAGTTTCTCATTTGTTATTGGGCCTTGGTCAAGATTGATTTGACTTTGTCAAGTTAATATTATTGGATTTAGGGGATTGATGGAATGTACATTCCATCTCCCAAAATGAATGAATAATATTAATTTGGTAAAAGTCCTCCTTTGACCAATTTGTGATCTGATTCATCCCTTCCCCTCTTCGTCTAATTCCCCTTCTTCATCCGTTCATTTCAATTGGCCAATGACATCTCAAAATCCTAATGCTAGTTGATTGAAAGATTAACATTAGTATGGATGAGATTAGGCCACATCTTTGCATATTTTTTGTGTGTGGTATGTTTAATGAGCATAGTTCTTAATACTATGTCTCCAACATGCATTAACACCAAAAGTTTATTGCCCGACCTCAAATAGTTGTGACTTCTACATAAGTCCAATTACAATTGCTTAACATAGCGCTAAATTTGTGACACAAAAGGCATAATCATTCTAGTTAGTGAGATTGTAAGTCTCCCCTCTTCCATGGTATTGTGTGGAAACTTGGCCTTCTTTCCTTCCTTTGGAAGATGTTTTGGTTCAAGATTCCATGCTTGTGTCAATTGGGTTGAGTGTTCTCCAAAGAATGTATTGAATTCAAAAAGCAAACAAAACTAACCATTGACTTACTAACCATTAACTTTTACTTTCAAGCTTTTACCTTTAATGCAATTTACTTTTATTGTTCTATTATCATTTGTCATTGTACATATCATTCTAATTGTTTATGTTTATGCAATTTTCACTTTGTCCATTTGGACCATATTGTGTGATATACTTGGTTGCTTTGTTTGTTTGATTGGTCTTTGACCATTAATGCACATAATAATAACAAAAACCCTAAAAGACTTTTGAGTGGACTGTTGTTTTGATCTCCCCAATTGGACTTAGAACTTAGGCAACATTCCTTTGCTAATGGACTTGGCCAATGCCAATTTGTTGAAGAACCAAGAACTTGCAAGTTTGAATTCATCTGATACATCATTCTAGATCTCTCCAGATTCATCTGCAACATTGATCCTTGTTAAGCTATTATGTTAAACCTGTGACTTGTGGAATTCATCTGCTACATGGGCTATTTTGAAGAAGATCATTGAAGTGGATAAGCTTGGATGGGGCCATCTTTATTTGATGCCTTTTCTCTTCAAGATTGATATCATTGTGCATTTGTGTGTTGCTTGATTGTAAAAAGTCCAAGGGAATTCTGGGTTTCTATTGACATACTTGTCTATTGGATTGCTCCCATTTGGTCTTATCTTTTCAACTTTAAACTTTTAAATTTTTGTATGTAGGGTAGTCTCTTCATCTTCTCCCTATTTCTTTAATTTCAAAATCTCTCCCTCCATTTTCAAAACCTTCTTTGTGTGAACTATTTTTGTTCTAAACTTTGACCACTTTTATAAAAGATAGAAACTTTGGCCTTATGCCATTGCATTTTCAAACTCATTTTCTTAAGTCAAACTTGTAAATGAACTTAACTATATTTGAATTAAACTTTCAAAAAACCCAAAAAGAACTAACTCATTCAAATCATTTTAGGTCCTTGTGCCTTTCAAACTTAAATTTTTGTTAAAACCAACATACTCACTTTGAAATTTCTAGCACAAACTACGAGGTTTTGATCCTTCATTTATATGTTGGTACGTAGGCATGAGACTGAAGGTCTATTCAAACACAAAAATATAATTAATCAATTCTTTTCTCATCTCTCCATTCTATTTGTTTGTAAACATCAGTTTGTGTAAAATACATATGCACACAAAAAGGGCTCCCTAGGAGTACCTAGGACACTTTGGGTGCTAACACATTCCCTATGTGTAATCAACCCACTTACCTGCGATCTCTGATTTTTATTAGTTTTTATTTGAAAACTTCTTACTATTTGGGTTTTGTTCGCATTTTTCCCTTTTTCCCTTGGAAACAATAAAATCGCGGTGGTGACTCTTGTTATTAGATCTCTAGCTTGTCAATAGCTTGATGATCATGAATTTCCAGGTATAGTACCAAGGCCAAAAGGAACCCATGTTATTGGAACAAGATGGGTGTTCAGAAACAAACTAAATGAAAAGGGAGATGTGGTCAGGAACAAAGCACGACTGGTAGCACAAGGTTATAGTCAACAAGAAGGCATTGACTACAACGAAACCTTTGCTCCAGTCGCCAGGTTAAAATCTTTTCGCTTGCTTGTATCATTCGTTGTAAATCATTCCATCAAATTATATCAGATGGATGTCAGAAGCGCATTTCTAAATGGTTATATCTCATAATAAGTGTATGTTCACCAACCTCCAGGTTTTGAAAACCCTAAATGTCCAGAGCACGTTTTTAAACTGAAAAAATCTCTGTATGGTCTAAAACAAGCTCCTAGAGCTTGGTATGAAAGACTAAGCACCCTTGTTCTGGAACATGATTTTATTAGCGGAAAGGTTGACTCTGTAAAAACAAAGGATGGAACCAAAAATGGCACCCTAACGAAAATTCTCTAAGTGTGCAGGACTCTGAACAACAACAAAGGAATCTGATCGTTTTATCAGATACAAACTCTGATCAGAAACAAAGTACTAGAAGATCAGAAGCATCTGAAGAAGAAGTGCACTCTAGAAGTTCTGATTCTAAGCGAAACAAGACAGTAGAAAGAACCAGAAGCTCTAAACATCCATTGGACTTAGTTCTGATGATCTAGAAGACCAGTACTCTTAGAAGCTTTGATGTAACCTCAACGCAATCTTCTTCTGACACAGAAACTCCGAGATAACAAAGACTCTGACGAAGATTCTCCAAATCCAGAAAGAGTAACGGAAAGAATTTATTCAAATTGAAAGAAGGTATTTTTAGAAAGAAGTTATTCAGGGAGACAAATTGATTATGGTAAGAAACACAAAAGTAATGACATTGAATGCTCATCAAAGGCCAATATTCTGTCATCACTCCAACGATCCTCTTCACCACTATATAAAGGATAGCATACTTCAGTGAGAGATACACAACAACGCACAGAAAATTCTTTACATTCTCTCTTAGTTTTTCACGAGCTGCTGCTCATACGTGAAAACACTTGCTAGTTTATTCTGCTGTAATATTTGCTTACTCTTAGAAGCACTCTCGATTACAAATCTATTTTTGCTAAATTGCTTTTGTTCCTCAAGTGACTCTGCGTAGTTTGTATACTTGGGAGGACTAAGAGATCACTCTCTTAGACGTTTGGTTGTATTAATCTTTCAAGATTAGTGGATTAAGTCCTTTTTGAAGGCGAAATCACCTTGACCGGGTGGACTGGAGTAGCTTTGTGTTATAAGCGAACCAGTATAAAATTCTGTGTGTTCTTACTTTTGAAAAAGCTTTTATTTTCTAAAACAATTCAAACCCCCCTTTCTTGTTTTTCTCACCTTCAGCTGGTATCAGAGCTTCAACTCTGTTATTGATTTTCTAATCGAACACTTAACAGTGTAGAGAGATCCAGAACGAGAAAAACTATGGCCAGCACCAATGAAAGAGACAACTACAACGCTAAGCCTCCAGTCTTTGATGGAGAGAAATTCGATTACTGGAAAGACAAAATTGAAAGTTTCTTTCTGGGCTATGATGCTGATCTCTGGGACATTGTCACAGTTGGATACAAACCTCCTGTAACAGATGCTGGAGTTGCCGTTCCCAGAAGTAAAATGACTGATGATCAGAAGCGCGAATTCAAAAATCATCACAAAGCCAGAACGGGAGGTTCTTGTAAAGGAGTAGTGTGGGACGGTGGATCGCATTGATAAATCTTGGGTTTCAACAATTGCACGTTTTGGATTCGATCGAGTGAAAGCTTTGAAGAACAAGAGGTTTCTTGCAAAGAAGTAGCATGGAACCGTGAATCAAATTGACATTGTTGGGTTACTTTTTCAAGCTTTGATCAAGGGGAGATAAAGTTTTGGAATAACATAAAGCTTAGGGTTTGTGTGGTTGGATTGCTACATTTATCTTGTATACATTTTTTTGTGAAGTAAGGTTAATTACACTATCTTAATTCTAGTTTGAATTGAGGGCAGACGTACCTATATCGAGGTTGATTGAGGAACTGACTAAAGAAATCCTTGTGTACTCTCTCTCTCTCTCTCTATCTATCTATCTATCTATCTATCTATCTATCTATCTATCTATCTATCTATCTATCTATCTATCTATCTATCTATCTATCTATCTATCTATCTATCTATCTATCTATCTATCTATCTATCTATCTATCTATCTATCTATCTATCTATCTATCTATCTATCTATATATCTATCTATCTATCTATCTATCTATCTATCTCTCTTTTATTTTTGATTTACAAATTGTTGATTTCATCGATCGTGCAATCAATTTATTTGGATAATATTTTTGATCATATTTTGAAATTGGTGTTATTGAGTTGATCACAATCCTTTAGATTGTGATTGGGTTTTAAGATCAACAATACCACATAAATTTTCAAACAATATCGATTGCATATTAGGTGTTTGACAAATTGTCTCAATAGATTTTTTATGTGAATTATCATTAGAAGTAAACTATCCTTGTTGTTTTACATTCAACTTGTTGTGATTAATTGTGTTTGGTCAATTTGTGATTCATTATCATACCGTGATTACAATTACGCATATCCAAGCTTTTTGATAGCGAGTTCGGTTAGACGATTTTGATCCGGGATACTTCCATCTGCTTCCACGCGCCACAAATTTTCAAAACTATTTTTTGTCAAAATTTTAACTACTGATCTATTCATCCCCACCCCCTCTAGATCCATGTCTATCATTTAATATCCATTATTGTTTGCTGAAGTTCCTGATAAAAATGGGAAGAGATGAAGTCATTATCAAAACTACCAAGTCTCTTATGGATCCCAAAGGTCTAAATTTAAAATGGTGTTACATAACCACTCCTTAATGTTTTAAAACATTGGCAGTCTCCTTTAAGAGAAAAAGGAACGAAAGAATGGTAGAGATATACATGTAAATATGGTTGAGAACTTGAATCTGGAAGAGCTAAGAATGTATGTACTTTGCACTTATAGAGCTCCCAAGAAAATGAATACGAAAAAAATGTTAATGAGAAAAATTGAAATTATTTTATAGGAATTGGAAGTTCATTCGTAGGGGTAATCAATGAACTCTCACTAGACACCTTAACAGTTGAGAAATATTCCACATGTTAGTGACATGTGTGAGGAATTAAGGCCAATATGGCTTCACAAGACTAAATCACCATTGATCGCGTTTAATGACATGCATGGGTTCCGCTCCAGTTAACGATTGGGGATTTCCCTCAACTGGCGTTTGAGGATTCACTTCATTGACACCTGGAGGTCTACCCCAGGTATTGCAGAGGGACTTTACTTAGGTACACCTAAGGGGCTCACCCATTCTAAGTCCTCGTGCTTGAAGGACTATACGCTAGTATATTCGTGAATGAACCACAAAAGGAGGCGTAAAAAGTTCACTAAGGAACGACGACGTAACATATCTCCCCTGCCAACTTCTTGGTCACCCATTTGTTAGAACAAGCATCCATCATTTGGTTATGGCACCCATTTTCTATAGCACTCGTCGTTCTACAGAAATGTGGAGGTTGTGTATCCCTATCCATAACAGTATGGGAGAGAGAGTCAAAAGGAAGTAGTCATGTTCTCCAAACAAACAGAGGAAGTAACTACTCTCTTTCCACGCTCTTGAAAGTGGAAAGCACATAAATTACCTTCTTGGGAACTAATGTAACACCCCGATAATAATAAAATAATTATTTAAATTGAATTAATAATTTACTTATTAATTTAATTAAATAATTGGAAATTTTATTATTATTATTTTGGATTATTATTATTATTTGGAAAATATATATATGTTGGAAATAAGAGAAAGAATCCCATTTGGTAAAAAGAAAGTTTCACGTGAAAACAGAGAAACGATCGTGAAAGAGGAAAAGGGCAAAGAGACAGAGCAAGGGCTGAAGGTTGAAGAGAGAAGAGCTTGGAGCTTAAAGATTCGTCGATTAACTCAGGTAAGGGGGGTTTATCGTCGATTAATGGGTATTATGGGATAATATGTGATGGGTAGTGATAAGCCGTTAATTTGACCCTAATTGGGATTGTTGATGCTGAAGAATTGAATTGGATAAATTGTATTTAGACTGTAATTGAATCTGTGTTTGGGTTAGTTGTGAAATTCCGAACGTATAGCTTTTTACGGAATCGGAATCGGAGGTCCGGAAGTCCTCCAACGACGGAAAATGCGGAGGATTCTGCATTCTGCCTTGTGTTAGCGCAGGAACTGCTGTTTTGTCTGCGTTAACCGGTTAACCCAGGGCGTTAACCGGTTAACACTGTTTTGAATTGTGAAAATGTACTGTTTTGCCTGCGTTAACCGGTTAACCCAGGGCGTTAACCGGTTAACACTGTTGCGTTTTGCCAGAAAATGTGTTTTTGCCTGCGTTAACCGGTTAACCCAGGGCGTTAACCGGTTAACACTGTTACAGAGTGGAAAAATTGGCTTTTTAATGTTGTGTACATAATTGAGAGTTGGCCTATGTTGGCGTATGATGTAATAGGGATTATTTCCCGCTGTTTTGAGCAGTATAGGTATTAGTAGAGCGTGCTAATACTGTGTTTAATTGATTTACATGATAATGATGTGTTGATACATGTGTTGATGATGTATGATGGTATGCATAATGATGTGAATGTATGTATTATGCATGTATGTGTGAATGGACTGTTGTATGGCTTAGAGTGTGAGCATATGTCCGTTGTGAATTGTTGTTGATGCTGCATTGCTAGATGATTAGCGTGCATAGCATAGCCTGTGGGGCTGTAGCTAATTCCCATGGTGAGGAATTAGTGAGTGAATTATTGTGGAATTGTTGTTGATGTTTGCATGCTAGATGATTAGTGTGCATAGTCTAGCCTTCGGGGCTGTAGCTAATTCCCATGGTGAGGAATTAGTGAGTGAGTCACTAGGTCTCAAATGAGTGGGACTAGTGAGCTTAGTAGCCGTATCTGGAGGGATCGGTGAGCTTGAACTATATGTTCAAGAATAGTCGGTACCGCATGTGTGGAGTCTCATTGCATAATGTATGTATGGCGTATAATATGAATGGATGTATTCCAATATTATATGTGTGTTTGTGTTGTTGTGGAGTATGATTTGAGATTATACTTGTGCTTTATATTGGTGTTGAGTATGATGTTGAGTTGATGTGCTGTTACTGATTGTATGTTGCGATTAGGGTGATTAATGTGTTAAATTACTTAACATGACATTATATTCTATAATGCTTATTATATTGATTGAGGAACTCACCCTTACAACTATTTTTCAGGTAACGAGAAATGAGTTGAGTAGAAGCGAATGCTTGGAGTCTAGTGTAGTCTCCTTAGTGGGTCATGCTCTGATAGATGTAACATCGGGAGGGAACCTTTTTAATTATGTTATTAAAGATTGTTGAACCAGTTTACATGTAGTATGTTACATGTTTTGATTAATTTGATTTATATCCGCTGCGATTTATGCAAATGTTTAATTGATTAAATAAAGAGCATGACAGTTATTTTGGAACATGGTGTGAATGATGGTGTGACACCCTTAACTGCATAATTACTCTGATATATGTTTATTATTTTAATTAAATATTTGGGGTATTTTAGAAGGGTGTTACATTAGTGGTATCAGAGCATAGTCGGTCGAGTCGAGTCGTAATTATTCTGTTTCCCCTGTACGGGATAGGTGTTGTGTAACCCTATCAGTACTTATTGTTTTAGTTGGTTTGGGTTTCAGAATAGAGATGGCTGGAAGAGGTAGAGATGATGTTGCGATTGCTGAGGCTCTGGGTATGCTAGCTGGAGTACTTGGAGGGAATCCGAATGTTGTGGGAATGGGAGCTGCTCGTCAACTGAGTGAGTTCCAGAAGAACAATCCTCCAATGTTCAAGGGAGCATACGATCCAGATGGTGCTCAGAAGTGGTTGAAGGAGATAGAGAGAATCTTCCGAGTGACTGAGTGTGCCGATAACCAGAAGGTCAGGTTCGGTACGCATATGCTGTCAGAGGAAGCTGATGATTGGTGGGTTGCTACCCGCACTGAGTTGGAATCTGCTGGAAATGCTGAGATCACTTGGGCTGTGTTCAGAGAGAGATTCCTGAGGAAGTACTTTCCAGAGGATGTTAGAGGAAAGAAAGAGATAGAATTTTTGGAATTGAAACAGGGTAACAGGTCTGTTACTGAGTATGCTGCGAAGTTCACAGAGCTGTCAAAGTATTACACTCCCTATAATGAGGCTGCTGGAGAATTTTCGAAATGTGTGAAGTTTGAGAACGGGTTACGTCCCGAGATCAAACAGGCTATTGGATATCAGCGGATCAGAGTGTTTTCTGACTTGGTTGACTGTTGCAGGATCTTTGAACAGGATTCCAAAGCCAGAGCAGAGAGCTATCAACAGAGAGTTGATAGGAAAGGCAAGAATCAGAATGATCGTGGAAAACCGTATGCAGCTGGCAAGGGTTTCCAGAGACAGAGTGGGATGAAGAGGCCTAGTGGGGGAGACTCTAGTGCCCCTGCTAAGTGTTATAGATGTGGTCGGGCTGGACATCGGGTCCATGAGTGTACCAGTGCTGAGATGAAGTGTTTCAAGTGTGGCAAAGGTGGTCATTTGGCTGCAGAGTGCCGGTTGAAGACTGTAACTTGTTTCAACTGTGGAGAGTTGGGTCATATCAGTCCACAGTGTCCTAAGCCGAAGAAAGAGAATCAGTCAGGAGGCAAGGTCTTTACTTTATCGGGTTCTGAGACTTCTGCAGATGATCGTTTGATCCGAGGTACGTGTTATATTAATGGCTTTCCTCTTGTAGCTATTATTGACACCGGTGCTACTCATTCCTTTATATCTTTGGATTGTGCTGTGAAACTTAAGTTAGAGATATCTGAGATGCTTGGAAGTATGGTGATTGATACTCCTGCGAAGGGTTCAGTGACTACTACTTCAGTTTGTTTGAATTGTCCTTTGAGTATTTTTGGTAGAGACTTTGGGATAGACCTTGTGTGTCTTCCACTAGTGCAGATTGATGTTATCTTGGGAATGAACTGGTTGGTGTTTAACCGAGTTTCTATTAACTGTTTTGATAAGACTGTGATATTTCCTGAGATTGAAGAAGGAAAGAGTTTGTTTCTATCAGCCAGGCAGGTGAATGAGGAAGTGGCAGATGGGGCAGAGTTGTTTATGCTGTTAGCGACTCTGGAGGCTAAAGATAAACTGGTGATTGGCGATCTAGCAGTGGTGTGTGATTTTCCTGATGTGTTTCCTGAAGAAGTGAATGAATTGCCGCCAGAGCGTGAAGTTGAGTTCTCGATTGATTTGGTACCTGGTACTAGACCGATATCGATGGCTCCGTACCGTATGTCTGCTGTTGAGTTAGCTGAATTGAAGAGTCAGTTGGAAGATCTGTTGGATAAGAAATTTATTCGTCCGAGTGTGTCACCGTGGGGTGCACCAGTGTTGTTGGTTAAGAAGAAAGAAGGTACTATGAGGTTGTGTGTGGACTACAGGCAACTGAATAAAGTGACGATCAAGAATCGGTATCCTTTGCCGAGGATTGATGATTTGATGGATCAGTTGGTTGGTGCGAGTGTGTTCAGCAAGATAGATTTGAGATCTGGGTATCATCAGATACGTGTGAAAACTGAGGATATTCAGAAGACTGCTTTCAGAACAAGGTATGGACATTATGAGTATTCTGTAATGCCTTTTGGTGTGACTAATGCGCCTGGAGTATTCATGGAGTATATGAATAGGATTTTCCATCCGTACCTAGACCAGTTTGTTGTGGTGTTTATTGATGACATTTTGGTGTATTCGAAATCTGAAGAAGAGCATGCTGAGCATTTGAGAGTGGTTTTAGAAGTTCTACGAGAAAAGAAGTTATTTGCTAAATTGTCCAAATGTGAATTTTGGTTAGAAGAGGTTAGTTTTCTTGGTCATGTGATTTCAAGAGGTGGTGTTGCTGTTGATCCCTCTAAGATAGAAGCGGTATCTAAGTGGGAAGCTCCGAAGTCTGTTGCTGAGATTCGCAGTTTCCTGGGATTGGCTGGTTACTATAGGAAATTCATTGAGGGATTTTCTAAGTTGGCGTTACCGTTGACGATGTTGACTAGAAAGGGGCAAGCGTTTGTTTGGGACTCAAAATGTGAAGAAGGTTTCCAAGAGTTAAAGAGAAGGTTGACTACTACTCCTATTCTGATATTACCGAGTTCGTCGGAACCATTTGAGGTTTACTGTGATGCTTCATTGTTGGGTTTGGGTGGTGTGTTGATGCAGAATAAGCAGGTTATAGCTTATGCTTCGAGACAGCTGAGGGTTCATGAGAGGAACTATCCGACGCACGATTTAGAGTTGGCGGCTGTGGTATTTGTTCTGAAGTTATGGAGACATTACTTGTATGGGTCAAGATTTGAGTTTTCAGTGACCATAAAAGTTTAAAGTATTTGTTTGATCAGAAAGAGCTGAATATGAGACAGAGGAGATGGTTAGAATTTCTGAAGGATTATGATTTTGGTTTGAATTACCATCCGGGTAAAGCAAATGTAGTGGCTGATGCATTGAGTCGGAAATCATTACATATGTCTATGTTAATGGTTAAGGAATTGGATTTAATTGAGCAGTTTAGAGACTTGAGTTTGGTGTGTGAGAGTACTCACAATAGTGTTAAATTGGGAATGTTGAAGTTAACGAGTAATATTTTGGATGAGATTAGAGAGGGTCAGAAATCCGATATGCTTTTGGTTGATAAGTTGACTTTAGTGAATCGAGGCCAAGGTGGTGAATTCAGAGTTGATGAGAATGGTGTTTTGAAATTTGGTAATCGGGTGTGTATTCCGGATGTTACCGAACTTAAGAAGAGTATTCTGGAGGAAGGACATCGTAGTGGCTTGAGTATTCATCCTGGAGCTACAAAGATGTATCATGATTTGAAGAAGTTATTTTGGTGGCCGGGAATGAAAAGAGAAATTGCGAGTTTTGTTTATTCCTGTTTGACTTGTCAGAAGTCGAAGATTGAGCATCAGAAGCCGTCTGGGCTAATGCAACCGTTGGCTATTCCGGAGTGGAAGTGGGATAGTATCAGTATGGATTTTGTTTCTGGTTTACCGAGGACAAGTAAGAATTTTGAAGCTATTTGGGTGATTGTGGATAGATTGACGAAGTCGGCTCATTTCATTCCGATCAGAATGGATTATCCGTTAGAGAGATTGGCTGAGTTGTATATTGAGAAGGTTGTAAGTTTGCATGGTATTCCGTCGAGTATTGTTTCAGACAGAGATCCTAGATTTACATCGAAGTTCTGGGAAGGTTTGCAGAAGGCTTTGGGAACTAAGCTGAGATTGAGTTCTGCATATCATCCGCAGACTGATGGTCAGACTGAGAGGACGATTCAGTCATTAGAGGATCTTTTGAGAGCTTGTGTTTTGGAAAAGGGAGGTGCTTGGGATTGTTATTTACCTTTGATTGAGTTTACCTACAACAATAGTTTTCATTCGAGCATTGGTATGGCACCGTTTGAAGCTTTGTATGGTAGGAGATGTCGGACACCGTTATGTTGGTATGAGTCCGGTGAGAGTGCTGTGGTTGGACCGGAGATTGTTCAACAGACTACAGAAAAGATTAAGATGATTCAGGAGAAGATGAGAATTACTCAGAGTCGTCAGAAGAGTTATCATGATAAGAGGAGGAAGTCACTTGAGTTCCAAGAGGGAGATCATGTGTTTCTTCGTGTTACTCCAATAACTGGTGTTGGTCGAGCTTTGAAGTCGAAGAAGTTGACACCTCGATTTATTGGTCCTTATCAGATTTTGGAAAGGATAGGGGAGGTAGCCTATCGTGTCGCTTTACCGCCGTCGCTTGCGAATTTGCATGAGGTTTTTCATGTGTCTCAGCTGAGGAGGTACATTCATGATCCGTCGCATGTAGTCCAAGTAGATGATGTACAGGTGAGAGATAACCTGACTGTTGAAACATCACCTATGAGGATCGAGGATCGAGAGTTGAAGCAGTTGCGGGGTAAAGAGATTGCCTTGGTAAAGGTAGCTTGGGGAGGACCAGCAGGTGGCAATGTGACTTGGGAACTTGAGAGTAAGATGAAGGAGTCTTACCCAGAGTTGTTCGCTTGAGGTATGTTTTCGAGGACGAAAACTCTTTTAGTGGGGGAGAGTTGTAACACCCCGATAATAATAAAATAATTATTTAAATTGAATTAATAATTTACTTATTAATTTAATTAAATAATTGGAAATTTTATTATTATTATTTTGGATTATTATTATTATTTGGAAAATATATATATGTTGGAAATAAGAGAAAGAATCCCATTTGGTAAAAAGAAAGTTTCACGTGAAAACAGAGAAACGATCGTGAAAGAGGAAAAGGGCAAAGAGACAGAGCAAGGGCTGAAGGTTGAAGAGAGAAGAGCTTGGAGCTTAAAGATTCGTCGATTAACTCAGGTAAGGGGGGTTTATCGTCGATTAATGGGTATTATGGGATAATATGTGATGGGTAGTGATAAGCCGTTAATTTGACCCTAATTGGGATTGTTGATGCTGAAGAATTGAATTGGATAAATTGTATTTAGACTGTAATTGAATCTGTGTTTGGGTTAGTTGTGAAATTCCGAACGTATAGCTTTTTACGGAATCGGAATCGGAGGTCCGGAAGTCCTCCAACGGCGGAAAATGCGGAGGATTCTGCATTCTGCCTTGTGTTAGCGCAGGAACTGCTGTTTTGTCTGCGTTAACCGGTTAACCCAGGGCGTTAACCGGTTAACACTGTTTTGAATTGTGAAAATGTACTGTTTTGCCTGCGTTAACCGGTTAACCCAGGGCGTTAACCGGTTAACCCAGGGCGTTAACCGGTTAACACTGTTGCGTTTTGCCAGAAAATGTGTTTTTGCCTGCGTTAACCGGTTAACCCAGGGCGTTAACCGGTTAACACTGTTATAGAGTGGAAAAATTGGCTTTTTAATGTTGTGTACATAATTGAGAGTTGGCCTATGTTGGCGTATGATGTAATAGGGATTATTTCCCGCTGTTTTGAGCAGTATAGGTATTAGTAGAGCGTGCTAATACTGTGTTTAATTGATTTACATGATAATGATGTGTTGATACATGTGTTGATGATGTATGATGGTATGCATAATGATGTGAATGTATGTATTATGCATGTATGTGTGAATGGACTGTTGTATGGCTTAGAGTGTGAGCATATGTCCGTTGTGAATTGTTGTTGATGCTGCATTGCTAGATGATTAGCGTGCATAGCATAGCCTGTGGGGCTGTAGCTAATTCCCATGGTGAGGAATTAGTGAGTGAATTATTGTGGAATTGTTGTTGATGTTTGCATGCTAGATGATTAGTGTGCATAGTCTAGCCTTCGGGGCTGTAGCTAATTCCCATGGTGAGGAATTAGTGAGTGAGTCACTAGGTCTCAAATGAGTGGGACTAGTGAGCTTAGTAGCCGTATCTGGAGGGATCGGTGAGCTTGAACTATATGTTCAAGAATAGTCGGTACCGCATGTGTGGAGTCTCATTGCATAATGTATGTATGGCGTATAATATGAATGGATGTATTCCAATATTATATGTGTGTTTGTGTTGTTGTGGAGTATGATTTGAGATTATACTTGTGCTTTATATTGGTGTTGAGTATGATGTTGAGCTGATGTGCTGTTACTGATTGTATGTTGCGATTAGGGTGATTAATGTGTTAAATTACTTAACATGACATTATATTCTATAATGCTTATTATATTGATTGAGGAACTCACCCTTACAACTATTTTTCAGGTAACGAGAAATGAGTTGAGTAGAAGCGAATGCTTGGAGTCTAGTGTAGTCTCCTTAGTGGGTCATGCTCTGATAGATGTAACATCGGGAGGGAACCTTTTTAATTATGTTATTAAAGATTGTTGAACCAGTTTACATGTAGTATGTTACATGTTTTGATTAATTTGATTTATATCCGCTGCGATTTATGCAAATGTTTAATTGATTAAATAAAGAGCATGACAGTTATTTTGGAACATGGTGTGAATGATGGTGTGACACCCTTAACTGCATAATTACTCTGATATATGTTTATTATTTTAATTAAATATTTGGGGTATTTTAGAAGGGTGTTACACCTAAGGCCCGGGCCAAGAGCCCTTTATAAATACCTCAACTGATTGAGGAGGTTATTTAATTCACCAGAAATCATCAATATACAGAGCTTCTCATCTCCTTATGTAAACTTGCTCTAACATCATATGTCCAATGTAAGTTAAAATATGTTCAGTATGGGAAATCGAATGCGTAGGCATTGAACTTGTCATAGATGATACCGGTTCAGACATGTGCATTGTGGTAGTGTTCACCCTTATCGAAGAAGAAGGGGGTGGTACATTGTTGTATGGTGGATTTTGAGAATTTTGGTTATTTGGCGCATTTAAATTCGCCATTCTCCTAGTGGATCTTCTCCTTGGCCTGTATTCGTTGGTTGTGGCTACTTTACCACTTCTTAATAACATACAATAAATTCTTTCAAAAGGGAGAAGATGACTGAACAACCAGAACTAAAAAATGAGAAAATTTTCACTTTTCAAAATCGTTAGCACCGTCCCATTGGGCGTGCCAATTGGTTTACCGTGAAAATTGGTAAACAACCGCTAATCTTTCAAATTACTAAATCTGGTTACTTATAGGATCGATGATATTGATCCTAGGGCATGTGCTAATTATTTGTTAAAGTGAATTCTAATGAACATAAACACTTCGACGGTGTTTATAATAATAGTAATTCGTGAAAATACTCAAGAAAAAGACGAACAACATAAAGTAAAAAGAATATTGTATAAACGAAGATAATGGCAACATAGATAAATCCTTTAAATAAAGAGATATTTCTGGAAATAAAAGATGAATTGAATTACTTCAAAGTAAATGACAATGGTGTAAATCAAACGTACATTTCTCAATTTACTATTTCTGTACACACAGATACTTGGTGAATTTTACAGATTTTTTACACACTTTGAACACACACGATCCTAGCACTAAGACCTTTTATTTATACTAATAGAAATAACTGCTTCTAACGACCTTTCTACCATATGGAGACAAATGGCATTTTGCATGAATGCAACTATCCACTATGCTCCACATGTATCTTCAACAGTTAGATAAGAACAAGAGTTCCCTCCTTTATTTGAATTTGAATCTCTCGTCGAACACGTCTTCAAACATTAAAAATATTTCTAAGTCCTTGCAGCATGTTAACCCTCTCTCATCAAGGCATCTTCGACTAGAACTCTCAATATCCGATCTATTCGAAACATCTTCATAGGGAACTCCATTTCTTAATTCAAATATGGGCGTCGAAATTATGAGCTAACAATACCATGATGGCACAATATCAATCTCGTAGGAAGAGACTTATATAAAACCGTCTAAATGAATAATTTCACCTTCTCAGAAACAGGAATATATCACACCCACTTCTCTGAACAAATTCAAATCTATTGAGGTAGTTATAACCATCAGAACAATATAGTATAGATATCATCTCAATTGTCTTTACATTGATTTTAAAAACATTTTAAAAGAATGCTTTTAAATATGAAATTTTGCATAGTGTCTTATAATATTATTATTATTATTATTATTATTATTATTATTATTATTATTATTATTATTATTATTATTATTATTAGTAGTAGTAGTAGTAGTAGTAGGGTTAAATATATTTATGGTTCTCTTAAATATTTCAAATTTTATTTTTAATCTCTCAAAATATTTTTTTTAAAGAATGATATTCTTAAAATTTTTCATTCATACTTTTGATCAATATTACTAAAGCTGTTGCTAAAAATATCGCTAATGCAGTCGCTAAGTAATAATTTGTCACTAACTTGTAAAAACAGTCATTAAATTGTAGGAGGGACCAAGAATATGGATGGAAAATTCTATGATTCTTTGAAAAATATATTTTGATGAATTAAAAAAAAAATTTAGGAGGACAACAAATATATTTTATTATTATTATTATTATTATTATTATTATTATTATTATTTTTATTATTATTTTTATTATTATTATTCAAACCACAAATCTGTTTTTTTTAAGTGGACATGGAATGGAAGATTGGAAGTTTATATCCGACATGTTAAAAACAATACATTGAAGGGAAAGAATCCATAAATGGAAAGTGACAGTGGCCTTACCTATGTTGACCATAAAAAAGGAGTATGACGAAAGAATGAAGAGTTTAAATAAAGATATAAATATAAAAGAAAAATTAGTTTATTAAATAATAAGAATGATTAATATTATATAATGTTTCAACCAAAAGTAAATTATTTAGTTCCATTTTAATCAGAACCTTTGACTTCTCTGTTATTGACTCTGATGGGTTCAGAACTTTGATACTTTTAGCATTAGACATAAAATAGTCGTTAAGCCCTTTATCGGCATAACTTGAGAAAAATGATTCTAAGGCTTGTAAGATCCCAATTTTGACCCTAAGGTCCCTCATGAAATTTCATCATAAGCATTAGCATTGGGATCATACCTTGACATTCTCCTTACCCCTCCTTCATTAGGTTTGTTCCGGGAGAGATTACCAAGCACTTTGTGATTGTATCATACTTGTATTTTATCCTTTCACTAACCAAAAATACCAAAAATATGTCTTTGTATTTTCCTAACTCTTTTGTAGGAAGGGCATGGTCCCATTGATCTATCAAGTTCATATCTAGGGTTTGGGACCCTCATGACAAAGAGAACAACCATGGATTGATCCAAGAATGGTTATGAGCATCATATATGAGCCCCAATGATTTCTACATGTTATATTGATCAAGTCTTCTTCAAGAGTTTGAGGTTGATTTGCCTTGGAAACCCTAGTTTGACTAGGTATCTTGAGTAACTTCTCCAACAAGCTATCTTACCATTTGATCAAATTTCTCAAGGGACACTTAAAAATTCATCATATTATGCATATATGATCCACCATGAGCCTAGAAAGTCAAGAGAGTTGAAGATTAGCAAGTTTGATGGTGGTTGGCCAGATGAATTCATTTGATCAAAACGGGGTCTCCCTAGACCCTATCTCCTACAATTTTCACCATATAAAAATGATTCTAAGAGAAACCTTACTCTAAATGACATTCCAAACAACTTTCATGTTGAGACCTAGATCTAGTTTTGTTTGGAAAATCATTTTCTATGTTGAAACATTATTGGTCATTTTGCCTAAACCCTAATTTGAAAGTTAACTTCCCAAAGCCATAACTTGCTCAATTTTTATGAGATCAAATATTTCCAAGTTTCACAATCAAATTCAAGATGTCCAATTCAACTTTTATGTTTGGAGTGGTAGCTAATTCAACTTTTTTGATCATGTGATATGAGGTTACATTATAGGTCACTTTTGACCTATACCATTGATCAAGTGATTTTTCGAAACTTCAAAAATGTATAACTCTATCATTCCAAATTCAAATGACATGAAATTAGTGACTATTTTGAAGGTATTTGAAAGAGATACAACTTTGATGAAGATACGTTTCTCATTTGAAGCTCACATAAAAAGTTAAGCAAGGTGGAATATTGAGATATATGGCTTGACACTTAGAAACATTTTCACCATGTTAAAATTTTCAAACTTCCACCTCAAAATTCTCCATGTTCCAAGCTCCAAATAAAAAAGTGTTGAATATGAAAGTTGTTCCTCTTGATCTCACCTTTTCAAAGAGCTCAAATGCATCCGTTTTGGACAAGGAATGCATAGGCTGCGCATGGCTTGAACATGGTATCATCATTTGGCAAGGATCAAACTTCAAATCTTCACACACACTTGACTTGCAATCCAAGTTGTTTTCAGACCTTCTCACACTCATTTGTGGACCTAAGGAAATGATTTCATGGTCCTGTATGCGCCCATGCACCCATGCATCATCAATTACCAAATTTGGAAAGTGATTTCAAGTGTGCAAATATCAATGGTTTCAGCTATAAATAAAGCCTTATATGCTCAGCATTCACAAGACATTCATGCCAGCTTTGATCCCCAACCTCTAACCCTCACATTCCAAAGGATAATCCTAATAAATTCACTTGAATTTGAGTTTGAATTTTCACTGTTTTGAAATTCAAAACTCTAGGGATCCAAGACCTCTTGTGTGTTCAATTCTTCTTCTGCAAGCATTTGGAGAGAGATCAAGCATGAGCCAAGGCAAGAACAGTTGGATCTAGACCTACATTGAAGGTATTTTCCAGAAATTTTAATCTCTTCGATTCTCTCTAAATCTTGCTCAATTCTATTGATTCTTTGGTTGTCTGAAGTCCTACCAATGTAGGCAAGAAGATTGAGTTACTTTGAGGCTAAATCGAAGCAACTCAGTTCATGTACCTCAAATTTCAACTCTATGTATCTCTCAATATACTTGGAGTTAGGATGAATTGAGGTCAGATTTGTGCTTAGTGCCATTTTTACTTGAAATCATGTCCTTCTTTTTTATTTTGGTGATGGTTATGACTGAACCAGTCCGACCAGGGTCGCCGGAGAAGACGACTGGCCTTTGGACGCCGGTGGTGAGCGGGATCGTTCTGAGCCACAAGATCCTTGTGAAATGAAATAATCTCGTACGTTGGTTTGAATTACCAAGGTTATGGCACGCTGACCATAGTCTATCGTGGATAGCGCGTCTGTGACCACTTGATCTGCCACCTCAATTAATGAGGGAGATCAAGTGGTCCACATTTTTTCTGATATTTTAATTTTCATTTTAATTGCATTATTTTCATTAATTCATATTAAATTTAATATTGACCCAAAAAATATGAAAGTTTCACCAAAAAATTTCCAATAATTTTCTCTTTCATATTCTGAATTAAAATTATTTTTTGGATCAATATTAATATTTTTCATGTTTTAATTGATTTTGCATTTTTTTTAATTGTTTAAAAATATTTTTAAGTGTCCAAAAATTATGAATTTTTTTCTCCAAGGTCCTTTGACCTTGTTTGACCTATGATAAATCTCATGGCCATTTCTTTGGTGTTTTGATGAGGTTTTAGGAATTGGATAAACCATATTTAATTTAAATGCACTATTTTAGTATTTTAAATTTGAATAAATGCCAAATAATTTTGTTGACCAATTGTGATGACTTGTTGGTGTTTGACTATTGTTGTTGGGCCTTGGTCAAGGTTGATTTGACTTTGTTTAGTTAATATCCTTGGATTTAGGGGATTGATGGAATGTACATTCCATCTCCCAAAATGAATGGATGATATTAATTTGGTAAAAGTCCTCCTTTGACCAATTTGTGTTTTGATCCATTCCCCTCCCACTTCATCTTATTCCCCTTCTTCATTCATTATTCCATTTGGTCTATGATATCCCAAAATCCTAAGGCTAGTTGATTGAAAAATCAACATAAGTATGGATGAGATTAGGCCACTCCTTTTGCATATTCTTTTTGTGTGTGGTATGTTTCATGAGCATAGTTCATAATACTATGTCTCTAACATGCATTAACACCAAAATTCTATTGCCCGACCTCAAATAGTTGTGACTTCTACATAAGTCCAATTACGATTGCTTAACATAGCGCTAAATTTGTGGCATAAGCATTTTAGTTAGTGAGATTGTAAGTCTCCCCCCTTTCATGGTACTGTGTGGAAATTTGGCCTTTTTTCCTTCCTTTAGAAGATGTCTTGGTTCAAGGATCCATGCTTGTGATAAGTGGGTTGAGTGTTCTCCAAATAATGTCTTAAAATGAAAAGCAAAAGCAAAAATACTAACTTCTAACCTATTAACTACTAACTTTTAAATTCAAGCCATTTACTTTAATGCAATTTACTTTTAGCATTTTCTTTCATTTGCCATTATTCATATCATTCTAATTGTTTATGTTAATGAAATTTTCACTTTGTCCATTTGGACCATGTTGTGTGATATATTTTGTTTGTGTATACTTTGCTTGTTTGTGTGGTCTTTGACCATTAATGTACATAATAACAACAAAAACCCTAAAAACGTTTGTGCGGACTGTTGGCTTGATCTTGGAAAAATGGACTTAGAACTTAGGCAACATTCCTATGCTAAAGGACTTGGCCAATGCCAACTTATTGAGAAACCAAGTGCTTGCAATTTGAAACTTCATCTGATACATAATTCAAGATCTTTCTAAGTTCATCTGCAACATGATCATTGTGAAGGTGTTATTTTGAACCCGTGACTTGTGAAATTCATCTGTTACATGGGTTACTTTGAGGAAGATCATGGAATGGATAAGCTTGGATGTGGCCATCTTTATTTGATGCCTTGCTCTTCAAGATAATATAATTGTGCATTTGTGTGTTGCTTGATTCTAAAAGTTCAAAGGGAATTCTGGGTTTCTATTGACATTCTTGTCTATTGGATTGCTACCCATTTGGTCAGATCTTTTCAACTCTAAACTTTTAATTTTGTACATAGGATAGTCTCTTCATCTTCTCCCCATTTCTTTAATTTCAAAATCTCTCCCTCCTTTTTTTCAAAACTTTCTCTGATTGGACTTCTTTTGTTCTAAACTTTGACCACTTTTGCAAAAAGATAGAAACTTTAGCTTTATGCCATTGCATTTTCAAACTTCTTTTCTTAAATCAAACTTGTAAATAGACTTAAGTATACTTGACTTAAACTTTCAAAAAGCCAAAAAATAACTAACTCATTCAAACCATTTTTAGGCCTTCGTGCCTTTCAAACTTATTTTTGTTAAAAGCAATGCATCCATTTTGAAATTTGTATCACGAACTACGAGGTTTTGATCCCTCATTTTTATGTTGGTACGTAGGCACAAGACCGAAGGTCTTGTCAAACACAAAAATATAATTAATGAATTCTTTTCATATCCCCTCATTCTATTTGATTGTAAACATCACTTTATACCAAGTACATATGCACACAAAAAGGGTTCCCTAGGAGTACCTAGGACACTTTGGGTGCTAACACCTTCCCTCTGTGTAACCAACCCCCTTACCTGTAATCTCTGACTTTTTATTAGTTTTGATTTGAAAACTTCTTACTCTTGGGTTTTGCTCGTACTTTTCCCCTTTTCCCTTGGAAACCATAAAAGTGCGGTGGCGACTCTTGTTATTTGATCTCTAGCTTATCCATAGATTGATGATCATGAATTTACCGCTACAAGGCTTTCTTCCATGTCAAGGTTTTGGAATAAAAACATTTTTCATGAAAGCCCAAACCTTCTCCATTTCTCTTTCTTACTCCATATATCATGGATGCAAGCTTAGTTCTGTTAAGACCCATTGTTAAGAAATATTTGAGAGCCATATCTTTCTCATTTAAAGGTTCGTTGGAATCCTTTTTAGCTTGAGAAACTAGATTTATTTCTAATGTGTCAACAGTTTATTTAGAAGATTTCAATTCTTCTTTAAGAAAATCAAGTTATTTATTACTAGCCTTCACGTGCCCATCCTTATCTTAACAACGACTCATGAGATCATATATGAAAATATAATATAAGAACAAGATAAGTTAGAATATACCTTATCTTCCTTATCAGATTCTAATCCAGAACCTGATTCAGATTCTGAATTAGAGAGTCTATGAGCCATCAGTGCAAGATTGGCTTCTTCAACTTCTTTGTCTGAATCTTCTTTATTATCAAGTTCATCCCATGTTGCCACAAGACTTTTATTGAACTTGATCTTGAAAACTTTCCTTCTAATAGCTTCCCTTCTTGGATTTTTCCTTTTGTAGATCAGGACAATCATTTATGAGGTGACCAGGCTTGTTGCATTATAACATATATTCTAGTTATCATCCCTTTTCTGGATCTGGAACCTTTGAAGTTAAAATTTCTACCATAGAATCTCTTGTTTCTCTTAGCCAACTGTTGAAACCTCTGGATGATGAAATACATTTCCTCATCATCAGAGTCCCCATTAGAATCTTCTCCATCATAGGCTTATTTTGATTTTCTGAGTTTTGAGGATCTTGAAGTTTTATCACCAGATCTTTCAACATTAGACCTCAAAGCAAGAGATATAGGTTTCAACATAGGTTCATCACCATTCAGTTCCATATCATGTGTCTAAGATTATTAATCAAACTTTCAAGGCTTAAAGTATTTAGGTCTTTGGCCTCTTAAATAGCTGCAACCTTGGGGGTGTATCTTGTAGGTAGACTCCTCAAGATTTTCTTAACATGATCAACAGTGGTATAACTTTTGTTTAAGACCTGAAGGCCTGATACAAGAACCTGAAACATAGAGAACATGGTTTCAATGTCTTCATCATCCTTTATTTTAAAAATCTCATATTATTGAACCAAAAGGTTTACCTTAGTCTCCTTAACCCGTTGGTTACCTTCATAAGTAGCACATAAAGACTAAAAGATAATCTTAACATTTGACTTATCAATGATCTTAATGTACTATGAATATGGTATATCATCCACCAGAGTGCCTCTCACTCTATGGTGCTTTATGTAGGTTTTATTTTGTGTTGGTGTAAGGCTTTTTCTATCTGTTAGCATGCCAACACCAGTGACCTCAATGTCAATTCCATCTTCAAGAATGTCGCACATCTCATCATCAAGACAAATGATGTGAGTGTACATATTGTTTTTCCACTACTCAAACTGAGTGGAATCACCAATGACTGTAGGTGGTATAGAGTAGTGATTCCTTTCAATAGAGCTATAATCATAATGAACACTACCAAAAGGATTTATATCTCTGACTTCACTTTTAAGAGTTTCATGCATCTTCTTAAAGATATATTATTCTCAGGATCTTATGTACCACTTTCATGTGTTATGTACAAACCAGGCTTTGATACCAATCGAAGGTGAGAAAAATATACACAAGAAAAAGGAAGGTTGAATTGTGTATCGTAAAGTTTACTTATTTTTCTTAAACCTATTTCAGAACCTAATATGTCAATCTCAGATTTTGATCAAAGGAAGAGGTTGAATCATATCAGAGTCTGACTTCAGAGTTTGTTATACAACAAAATGTAAAAGAAGAAGTAAATAAAGAGACACACGAAATATCATGCTTCCTCTCAACCCGAGAGTAGTCCAGTCCCCTTGCAACACAAGATCTTTTTAATATAATCAATCAGATTACAATTGCTAATGCCAACTTCTCAATAATTCCTTCTCAATCGAACCCTAAAAGAGACTTCTTGCTTAAAGCCACGGTTCAAGACTTTCTACTTAATCTAATCAGAATGAGACTTCCTTGCTTAAACCCCCAGTTCAATACTTCCTGCTTAAGCACTCACGCAAGAGACTTATTTGCTTAATCTAACTAGAAAGAGACTTCCTTGCTTAAACCAATTGCTCAAGACTTCCTACTTAAGCCCTCAGTTCAATACTTCTTTGCTCAAGCACCCGTGCAAGAGAATTCCTTGCTTAATCTAACCAGAAAGAGACTTCCTTGCTTAAACCAATGGCTTAAGACTTCCTTCTTAAACCCTCGGTTCAAGACTTATTTTTTCAAGCACTCAACAAGAGACTTTTATTGCTCTAATATAAACAAATATACTAAATGTTAAGACCCTAAGTACAAGCTAACCAATATAGAAATGTGTTCTTGCTTGTATCCAATGCTTTTTTTATGTTGTGTGGTTCTGTTGACAACTTATTCAAAGACTTCCACAGTATTTGAATCTTTAGCACTTTCATAGTTTTCAACAATAATTAATGAACCAATATTTATCAACTTTACCAACAACTTTTTCATATCCTTGAACTTCCTTTTATAGGACTAGGAAAATAGCCGTCGGAGGTAGCTTGTCTGAAGAGATGAAGAACTAGTTCCAAGGCTGATTTAGAGCTATTATAAAATAGATATTCTAATCATATTTTGTAGCCACACTATTTAAAACGGTAACCATAACAGTTGGAACTAGGTAGCCATGAGTATGGGTGAATAACTCAGGCAACATGGAGATAAATCAACTTACTTGAGCCATGCACATTTAATGTATTGACCAGTCTGAACCTTCTGACTTGTAGGTTGCACCTTTCTTCTCTTGACCTCTATTTTCCAAATCATTCATCACATTGCATGAAATCTCATCATATGATCATTTGTTCTTTCATGCCCATTTTGGAGGGAAAATTACAAATTTGAAATTGGTGCATTGTATGGACAAAATACCATTGCCATTGTGTTCATTGGAAGATTTTAAGTGAATTTGAGCTCCCATTTGGTACTGTTCACGTATGCATTTGCATGGCACCACACAAATTGTCATTTTTGGTCACACACCCCATTTTCACTAATCACAATTAATCAATGCTTAATTTTAATTAGGATGAGATTAAGACAGAGTATATAAACCAAATCATAACAAAATTGTTCATATTCACCATTTCTAGATCTAAATTCTTCTTCCCTCCAAATTTCTCTCTCCATTGAAATTCAAATTTCTTCCACATAACACTGTGATTTTATTGCATATTCTTGTTTCCTGATGATGATTGAGTGCAGATCAAGCTCTTGATTGGAGAATTTGGACCAGAATCGTGTTGTGCAAGCTCAAGAACAATGAACATGGAAGCTTACATCTGAGCTAGATCCAAGCATCTTCAAGCTTCAATTCACACATCAAGCTTCATAACATCAATATAGGATTGGATCTGTAGCTTGCCAGGCCTTGAATCGTGCGTTTACTCATACTGCTCTTCAAGAGGTCAGATTTTCGAGTAGCATAATTCTCTATTTTGTGTGTATAATCTTGTAGATCCTTGCTTGCTGATCAATCTGATATGAATTTCATGTGAAATGGTTGAGTATTGGCTGAGATATGGTGAATTGAAGTTTTGTATGTCAAACTTTTTTTGATTGATTCTTGAGAATCATGATGAATTAACCTTAGTTATTGATCGATCTGTAATGTACGTTGCATGAGCTTTCATTTGATATAAAATTTTCTTGATTCTGGAATTTTTTTTTGAAGCGTGTACTGTTCCTCCACCGTCTTCACGAAGAAGACGGTGGTTTCCGCCTTGCCCCGCCGCTAGCGCCTCCGTCTGCAATTGATGAGTTGGCTAGGGTTTTTTGTCCATTTGTGCGCCACATGTGCTGCCTGTTGGCCAATTCATTGGCTTACAATCTTTTGACCGAGCCACATGGCCTTGGACTGCTGTGTTGGACGCCAGCACATTATATGAAACTGCAGCGTTTCATCCATACCACGCTTCGATTCCCAGCTCCATCATTTTGGACTTTATTTTACTTCAGCGCCTTATTTTGAATTACTACCTGGTTCGATTCCAGCATGCAACGTTTTTTCAAACTTAATTCAGCATTCTCCTTTCCCTCCATTTCAACATGTGTTTGCTCATTTTATTTCATTATTTTCTTCCACATTCAAAAAATCATATAAAATAGTATAATGATCCAATTAATTCCAGATTTTTTTCTACATGATCATATGAATGTCTTCTATTTTTTGATGTGGATTTCTGGAATTGTGCTTGGCTGGAATTTAAATTGTGTTGATTCTTTGGACATGTGTGCATATGTGACATTGCCTCATTCTTTTTATTGTGAAATGCTCAATAATGATCCAAATGCCATGAAATTTTACACACTGATTGCCAGCATGTTGCTTGACCATTGAGGCTTGATTGTGCATTTTTACCATTTTTCATCTCTGTTTTAGACACATGGACATTATTGTGCAATATTTGGTGTCACATTCTTGGTCTCATACTTGTGCATTTTTATTTCTAGGACAAATGAACTCTGTTGATTCTAATTTTTGGCATGACGGTTATGTTTGACATGTTGTATGCTCATAAAAATTTCTAGAATTGTTTGAGTCATTTCTGTTTTAATATGGAATTTTGATTCTAAATGTTCAATTGTGTGCTTTGAAATTGCCTTTGTCTTCTCTTGCTCACTACATGACTTGGCTTGATGATTTTGATTTGGTCCTTTTTAGGACATGTTCATGATTGATTAAATGTGATTCATGTTGAATTTTAGCTTCTGTTTTGACTTTTTGCCCTACCTTTGACCCTAGGCTTTGCCCTAGGGGTTTGAACTTACAATTTGAGCTTTGCCTTTCAGGTTCAAGCAATAATTCCTAATGGATGATGTAATCTCCTTACTTGAGATACAATTTGCTTTGTTTAACTAATGTTGATTGTGTTGTAGGTCCTTGGGCGGCTAACTCATTTGAGTTCTATGGCTTACTCATTGTGTATATTGGTTGTCTGACTGTTGTTGATTGTTTGATTTGTCTGAATGTAAATATTGACTGGTTTAGCTTTTCTTACAGGTACTTTAGCCGCTTTAACTCATTATTTGAGTTGCTTTGCTTTGCTTGTGGTTGGCATACCACTTAGGTAACTTCTTTTCTCCATGTAGTCTGGAAGACCTGCTATTTTTGGCAGGCACCTGTCTAAAGCCCTCCTTAAGAGGCAATGTTTGTGTATGTTTATCTTTGTGCTTAAGACCTCCTTGTCGAGGCATACAGGTTAAGTCCTCCTAAGTGAAGAGGCATTGGCAGATAAAAGGGATGTGCAATCCATCCCCTGCTATTCAATAGAGTCTTTCATGTTGCTCGCACTATATGCTGATGCATTTGAATAAACACCCAAAATCTTGTATATAGAGTCAGTCATTGTGGAATAGAGTTCCTCATTATGGACTCCCACACCTTCTTTGATTCAAGCTCACCCAGGCCGGGTTAAGAGATATGAGGTCTAATCCTCATCTCCCATTTCATCTGCTCACCCTGACGGTCAATGTCAGAGGTTAAGAGCCTGACACCCCTTCCAGTATTTGGCTTGTTTTTCAAGGTCGATATGACCCCTTGACTAAAGCCCAACTTTGATTGAGCCTTTTGATTGTGTATAGTGTGTGATAATTGATTGATTGTTTGCTTACTTGTGCATCATTCATGTTACTTTTGCATATTGTTTGCATCTTGTTTTTGCACCTCTTATTTGTTTTGTTTGAGGAGTCAGATGTAAGACCATTGATTGGCTATCTGTTTCCTGTTCCTTTTGGGGAGCTGGATATAAGACCACTGATTGGCACTCCATATCCTGTTTTGTTTTCTTTTGTGGAGTCAGGTGTAAGACCATTGATTGGCTATCTGTTTCCTATTCTGTTTTCTTTTGTGGAGTTAGATGTAAGACCATTGATTGGCTATCTGTTTCCTATGTTGCTTTGTGGAGTTGGACGTAAGACCATTTATTGGCACTCCGTTTCCCATTTGTTTTCGGAGTTGGATGTAAGACCATTTATTGGCAATCCATTTCCAGTTTTGTTGCTCCTTTGAGCTTGCTTATTTGCTTTGTTGCCTATTCCAAAGGATGGTACTTACTTGGGTCATCTACATATGATCTCAAGAGAGGAACTCCTATGAAGTTTTACTCCTCATCCCCACCTTTTGTTTCCTTACAACCTCCACTTGCATTTGTAACCCAAACCAGAAAACTTTGTGCAAACATTTTCATCTGTTTTCAAACTAGAAACCTAGGCCTTAAGCCTCTGATTTTCAAACTTCATTTTCACAATACTTCTTCTGAATTGAATCTAATGTCAACTTTGACCATCTTTGTGAATACTCATAATCGGTTAATTTCACTCACTCAATTGCTTTTTGTGGCCCTTGTCCACTTCTTGATAAGTTTTCATACATTAGCCATAGATCTGAATTATCTTAGTGGTTGATGTGAATCTCACCGCATCCTTAGTGAGTTGATTGTAAGACTTCCATGCTTATTATAGGGTTAACCCCTCACTAGCGTGTTGAAGCTGTTCTCACATGGTGGATTGTTGGTTCAGGTTGAGTTTTCTCCCGTTGATAATGAAAGACCTTAAGGCTTTTGTTTAAAATCAATCCACTCACCTTTTGGAAATCTTTTAGCCGAACTACGAGGTTTTGATCCTGAAAGGGTACGTAGGCAATGGGTTCATCCATCCAAACACAAAAAATAATAAAAATTGTATATTCTTTTCTCATCCCTTCAATCAATGTTTGCACAAAAATATTTCAAAAACAAATAATTTTACAACAAGTTGTGAAAAGAGGTTCCCTAGGAGTACCTAGGATGTTGTGGGTGCCTAACACCTTCCCACAACATAATTACCCCCTTACCCAGATCTCTGACCTTTTATTAGTTTTCTCTGTGTAAAACTTCTTAGGCTTTTGTTCGCTTTCTAGCCATTCCTTTGGATAAATAGAAGTGCGGTGGCGACTCTATCTTTGTATGCTTTGCTTTTGATTTAGTCAATAAATCATAAAGTGACGAATACACCGCTACAGAAAAGTGGCGACTCTGCTGGGGATGAGAAAAATTCCTAGTGGGTTTGCCAACTTTTCACACTTTGTTGTATCATATTTGTATATTGTTTATGACATATTTTTGGTGCAATTTGGGATTACTGTATTGTTTGTAATGATTGATTTGCTTGATATATCAATTGCTTGCTTGCTTGGTGATCTCTGTGAGATGAGTTCTATACCCGAACTCGAGTGCACCCTATGATAGGAGAATGGCATAGTCTCGTCGACTTGTGTGGAGTTATTCCTTAGCAAGTTGACTTGCGAGTCCATTCACTTGGTGGAGGTCATGTTGGATTGATGATGTCACACAAGTCATTTGTGGTTAGGCATTGTTCTTTCAATATGTGCCGTAGAAGCCAAGGACCTTAGTTTACCAAGCCCATCTTGGCCTATTTTTAGGACCTAGTGCGGAGGTCGTTCAAATGTAAGATTTGATGCGATTGTTACGCGATACTACACTCATAAGAGTCTCTCTTGAGAATATTTTTGGAATACGAGTATTCGTTCCTCCGATAATATTCGAAAGATGGGATGATGACTATGGGAACCTCTGGTAGAACATGTTCGGCAGGTTTAAACCATAGTACACTTCCTTTGGGTGGTTCTTAACCGAGACTCCATGCTCGTGACTCGCAACAAACCCGTGATTCATGGTTGATCCGTTCAACTATCGTTAATATCAATGGAACTTGGGTGTTGATAAGGTGAAAACCATAATCCACCAAAATGGATGATTGATATTAAGGATGGTTGAACCGTTCGTATATCGTTAATATCAATGGAACTTGGGTGTCGATAAGGTGAAAACCATAATCCACCAAAATGGATGATTGATATTAAGGATAATACGAGCTATCCCATGACCTTTGTCTGGTGTGCTTTGCTTGATCCTTGAGTGTGCTTGTTGCATTCATGCATTCATGCATTCATCTGCATCCATATCATCAGATAAAAAGAAAATTTTCAAGGAACTTAAGGGGTTTATTTGCAAAATTTTCAGATATGGAAAGATTAAAAAGGCATACGAAGAAGTACAACTTCAGACAACCCGATCTGAAAGAGTTAAGGAATCTGACATCTTATGTATTAGATCCCTTGGGTTTCAAAGCTCGTTATGGGAAACTTCTGCCTCTTCTGACTACTCAGGTTGATGAAGGGTTGATGAGTACTTTGGCGCAGTTCTATGATCCTCTGTATCACTGCTTCACTTTTCCAGACTTTCAGCTATTGCCTACCCTTGAGGAGTATGCTCATCTTGTGGGTATTCCTATTCTGGATCAGTTGCCGTTCAGTGGCTTGGAGAGTATTCCTACTTCTCAAGAGATCACATACTTGTTGCACATAGATGAATCCTTGGTTAAAGCTCATATGACTACCAAAGGTGGAATTCAAGGTCTCCCTTATGAGTTCCTCATCGCTCAAGCTACCGTTTATGGGAAGGCCATGAGTGAGGATGCCTTTGAGGCCATATTTGTGCTTCTCATCTATGGATTGGTATTGTTCCCCAACATCAACAAATTTGTGGATATGAACGCTATTAGGATCTTCTCGGTTCTTAATCCCGTTCCGACTCTGTTGGGTGATGCTTATGTCTCTTTGCACCTGAGGAACGCAAAGGGTGGTGGCGCTATTGTGTGCTGTTTGCCTCTGTTGTATAAGTGGTTTATTTCTCACTTACCTCAGACGGTCGCTTTCAAGGAGAACAAGGGATGTCTACGGTGGTCTACGAGACTCATGTCTCTCACTAATGATGATATCTCTTGGTAATATCGTGCATATGACGGTGTCCAGATTATTGACTCTTGTGGTGAATTCTCCAATGTGCCTCTTCTTGGTACATGTGGTGGGATTAGCTACAACCCTGTGTTAGCACGTCGTCAACTTGGGTTCCCCCTAAAGGATAAACCTAATAACATTCTGTTAGAAGGTGTGTTCTTTCAGGAGGGTAAAGATCCCTAAGGCCTGAAAGCAAGGATGGTCCGCACTTGGCGCAAGATTCACAAGAAGGGTATAAGTGAGTTGGGTCCGAAGAACTGCATTGCTTTGGAGCCGTATACTACTTGGGTGAGGAAGAGAGCATCCGAGTATCTCATGCCTTATGATTATCCGAGACCTACACCTTTGGTTGTGGCTGGGCCTTCAACCCTCCCTAACCAAGGCGTAGAGGAGTTGAGAGACGAAGACCTTTCGCGTGCCTGGATCCGTGAAAGAGAAGAGTTGCTTCAACAACTTAAGGAGAAGGACACTCTAATTGAGTTCCTCGAGCATCAGGTGATTGATGATCCGAACGATGCATGGACTTCTCTACTTCCTCAGTCTTCCAAGTTCTGGAAAAGGAGGTATGACAGACTCGCCAAAAAGAAGGCGGATATGGAAGCAGCATATGAGAGAGAGATTAAGAGGCTTCGTGCAGCTTATCTTCCGGCATCCCGAGCTTCTAGGGATCCATAGGATGTTTATTTTCCTTTTCTCTTGTAATGATTAACAATGCTGTACTTCTTTTTCTCAAATATATTTGATGAGATATTTTCCATATGCAATCAAATGCTTAATATTCAAAATTTGCAAATAATACCCTAAAAGTTCCTCTGAAATAAAAACAAATCATATGCACGAGCATTGCATGCATCATTTGCATAAGCAGGTGTTTGTTCCGGTCTTCTTGTCTGTGGCCTAACTCTGTGCTCTTCATTTATTTTGAAGACAAGCTGACTCATCGGTACTACACCAGAGCCAACTCTTCTAGATTGATGGATCATCTTGAGCAAGAGAACCGAGAGCTGAAAGAGGAAGTCGCCAGACTGAGTGCGTTGATGGAGTCTTTCCTAGAAGCTCAGAATCAACCGTCTCCAACACCTGCAACTCCTCCCCAGAGGACTGTTATTTCTGAGGTTGTTTCTGCTACTGTGCCAGCTGCTAGTGCCCATTTCGTTCCAACAGCCATGCCAGCCGGGTTTCCGTGGGGTATGCCTCCTGGTTTTATGCCTGATATTCCCGCGCCAACATTTTCTTCCATGCCGGCATCTAGCCCGGTCATTGTTGTGCCTCCTCCTGTCGTGCATACCGTTCCCAGGATAGACGACACCATCTATCATTCTGAGCCGTCTGAGGGCCCAAATTTTCATGAGAAGATGGATGCAATGAATGACCAATTTCTTGAACTCCACAAGGAATTGAAGACCTTTCAAGGAAAGGATTTGTTCGGCAAGTCTGCTGCCGAGCTCTGTTTAGTTCCCGGTGTGAAAATACCTGTCAAATTCAAGGTCCCAGACTTTGAGAAGTATAAGGGGAACACCTGCCCTCTCAGCCACCTGGTTATGTATGCTAGGAAAATGTCTACTCAAACGGATAATGATCAGCTGCTTATTCATTATTTCCAGGACAGTCTGTCCGGTGCTGCACTGCGATGGTATATAAGTTTGGACAGTGCAAACATCCGTTCCTTCAATGATCTTGGCGAAGCCTTCGTCAAGCAGTACAAATATAATGTGGATATGGCTCCTGATCGGGATCAGCTCAGGGCCATGTCCCAGAAGGACAAAGAGACATTTAAAGAGTACGCCCAGAGGTGGCGAGAGCTGGCAGCTCAGATTACTCCTCCGCTGGAAGAGAAGGAAATGACCAAGATCTTTCTGAAGACCTTGAGTTCGTTTTATTACGAGCGGATGATTGCTAGCGCTCCTTCTGATTTCACCGAGATGGTGAACATGGGGATGCGACTAGAGGAGGGAGTCCGTGAAGGCCGTTTGACCAAGGATGAAGGCTCTTCTAGCAAGCGATATGGGGCGTTTGCGAAGAAGAAAGATGGGGAGGTACATGCTGTGCAATCCCATGTTAAACCTCGAAGACCCTCTGCCAAGAGGAAGCCTGTGCGTCATGCCGGTAATCAGCACTAGGTGGCTCATATAGCACCTGTTTTCAGGGATAATTCACATTATCAGCAACATAATCAACAACCAACTCAACAGTATCAGCAGCAATAACATCGCCCTCAGCAGCAGGCTTACCAGCCGTGCAACAGTAATCCAGCTAGTACGAGTTATGAAAAGAAGAAGATCACTTTCGATCCGATTCCGATGTCATATGCAGAGCTGTATCCCTCTTTGATAGAGCGGAAATTGATTACTCCAAGGGACCCACCGACTGTACCTGCTAACCCTCAGTGGTGGTACAAGCCCGATCAGCATTGTGTTTACCATTCGGGTGCTCCCGGTCATAATGTGGAAAATTGCTTTCCGTTGAAGACTAATGTTGAAGACCTTATGAGATGCGGCATATTGAGCTTTGAGGACTCAGGCCCTAATATTACGAAGAACCCATTGCCCGAGCATGGGAAGTCTGTTAACATGGTCTAGGGTTGCCCTGGTAAGTACAAGGTCAAATATGTTAGCCATATTCGACAGTCACTTGTTGAGTTGCACCGTCTGCTGTGTCAGTACAGTCATTTGGAGCATGATCATGATAAATTCCGTATCTGCTCTGTCAACCGTTTGGGCTGTCGCTAAGTGCGTAAAGATCTGCAAGAATTGCTGGATGATGGGACTATTGAGATTCTTCAGAACAGAAATGTTGATGAAGACGAGCCAGAGGTGAATGTGATTTCTCCGGTGTTCAAGATCCCTGAGCCTGTTGTCATTCGTTATGATAGTAGCAAGCAGAAGGTTTCTCCTGCCCTGATTATCAAGCCTGCAGGTCCTGTGCCTTAATCATCTGACAAAGCAATTCCATTCCGATACAATGCTGTCGCTGTTGAAGATGGGAAAGAAGTGCTTTTGCCTTCTCCCTCTGTTGTGAACATTGCTGATGTGAGTGGTCTGACTCGCAGTGGTCGTGTGTTTTCTGCACCTCCCAAGCCTCAAACCAATGCTGATTTTGCTGAGCGCCCGAGCGGGAATGCTGTTAATGCTCTGAATCTGGAACCTGTTGTTAAATCCTCCTCTACATTGTTAACTCGTCCTTCTGTTGGCCCAAGTGGAAATGTGAAAGAAGACTGTGATGAGATGCTGAGGCTCATCAAGAAGAGTGAGTACAATGTTGTAGACCAGCTTCTACAAACACCGTCTAAGATCTCTGTACTATCTCTGCTCCTGAATTCAGAACCCCATAGGGAGGCTCTGCAGAAAGTTTTGGATCTGGCGTATGTTGATCACGACGTCACAATAGAACAGTTCGATAGCATTGTTGCAAATATCACTGCTTGTAACAATTTGAGTTTCTGTGACTCTGATCTCCCTGAGGAGGGAAGAGACCACAACATGGCTTTACACATTTCAATGAATTGCAAAGACGACGCCATGTCCAACGTGCTGGTGGACACTGGGTCATCCCTGAATGTATTGCCGAAATCCACTCTCTCTAGATTGTCATATCAAGGGCCTCCCATGAGGCAGAGTGGTGTTGTTGTGAAAGCTTTTGATGGGTCGCGTAAGACCGTGATTGGGGAAGTTGATCTCCCAATCAAGATTGGACCAAGTGATTTCCAGATTACCTTCCAGGTCATGGATATCCACCCATCTTATAGCTGTCTCCTTGGTAGACCATGGATTCACGAGGCTGGCGCCGTGACATCCACCCTACACCAGAAGCTGAAATTCGTCAAGAACAAGAAACTGGTTGTGGTAGGGGGAGAAAAGGCTCTCCTGGTTAGCCACTTGTCTTCTTTCTCATACATTGATGCTGAAGATGAAGTTGGAACGCCTTTCCAAGCTTTGTCTATTGCTGAGCCAATTGAGAAGAAAACTCCTTCATTCGCTTCCTATAGAGATGCGAAACTGGCCATTGAATGTGGTGCAGTTGCTGGTCTAGGAAAAATGATCGAGCTTGAAGACAATAAATCCCGGGATGGCATTGGCTATTCTTCTGGGGTCTTCAACAAAGAAGGGCTGTTCAAGAGTGGAGGTTTCATCCATGCCGATCAAGCTGATAAAGCTGCTGCTATCCTGGAAGAAGATGTAGAGGATACTGGAAATTTTTTCATCCCTGGAGGGATCTGCCACAATTGGGTCGCTGTGGATGTTCCTACGATCATTCATAAGTCAGCGTAATATGTTTGCTTTGTTTAAAAACCCTTCTCCCATGCCAAAAGGAGAAGTGATGACATTGTTGGCATCATATATACAATGATATTTCATTCAATAAATTCATGTTAAACATTTGTTTTTCCATTTGTTTTCACTTTTTGCTTTTTGCATGAAATTGGTGATCACAAAAAACCCTAAAAACAAGAATAAAAGCAATCTTTTCATCTGCATAATGATTTGTTTGTTTAAATTCTAAAGTTTTTTATTATCCAAAATCATTATGCAGGTTGATTCTAAAACCCATTGAACATAATGATCCAACGCCATCTCCCAATTTTGAATTCCCTATATTCGAGGTAGAGGAAGATGATGTTGAAGGGATTCCTGATGAGATTACCCGTCTTCTTGAGCACGAAAAGAAGATCATTCAGCCGCATCTTGAGAATCTGGAAACAGTCAACTTGGGGTCTAAAGATTGTGTTCGGATAGTGAAGATTGGGGCACTCCTCGAAGAGTCTGTCAAGAAGGGGTTGATCAGTTTGCTACAAGAATATTCCGATATCTTTGCTTGGTCGTACGTAGACATGCCGGGTCTAGATACAGATATTGTGCAACATTTCCTGCCTTTGAAGCTTGAGTACGTGCCAGTGAAGCAGAAGCTCAGAAGAACTCATCCAGATATGGCAGTGAAGATCAAAGAGGAAGTTCAGAAGCAAATTGATGCGGGGTTTCTGGTGACTTCCACATATCCTCAATGGGTGGCCAACATTGTGCCTGTGCCTAAGAAAGACGGAAAAGTCCGTATGTGTGTTGATTACAGAGATTTGAATAAGGCTAGTCCGAAAGATGATTTTCCGCTACCACACATTGATATGTTGGTAGACAATACAACTAAATTCAATATCTTCTCGTTTATGGACGGATTTTCCGGATATAATCAAATCAAGATGGCACCCGAGGATATGGAGAAGACAACATTCATCACACCTTGGGGAACATTCTGTTATCGAGTGATGCCCTTCGGTTTGAAGAACGCCGGAGCCACGTATCAACGAGCTATGACCACCTTGTTCCATGACATGATGCACAAGAAGATAGAGGTCTATGTCGATGATATGATTGCTAAGTCAAGAACGGAAGTTGAACATATTGAGCATTTGTTGAAGCTTTTTCAGCGTCTGAGGAAGTTTAGGCTTCGTCTGAATCCGAACAAATGCACATTTGGAGTCCGTTCTGGCAAGTTATTGGGCTTTGTTGTTAGCGAAAGAGGTATTGAGGTTGATCCTGCAAAGGTCAAAGCAATACGAGAGATGCCTGCGCCCAAAAATGAGAAGCAAGTCCGAGGTTTTCTTGCCCGCTTGAACTATATTTCCAGATTTATATCCCACATGACTGCCACATGTGCGCCGATATTCAAGCTCCTCCGGAAAGATCAGTCCCATGATTGGACCGAGGATTTCCAGAAAGCTTTCGACAATATCAAAGAGTATCTGTCTGAACCTCCGATCTTGTCTTTGCCTGTAGAAGGAAGACCTCTGATCATGTATCTGACTGTTCTTGAAGACTCGATGGGTTGTGTACTCGGTCAGCAAGACGAATCGGGAAAGAAAGAATCTGCTATATACTACCTGAGTAAGAAGTTCACTGATTGTGAGTCTCGATACTCAATGCTTGAGAAGACGTGCTGTGCTTTGGCTTGGGCTGCTAAGCGTCTACGCCAGTACATGATAAATCATACAACTTGGTTGATATCCAGAATGGATCCAATCAAGTATATCTTCAAGAAGCCTGCTTTAACCGGGAGGATTGCCCGTTGGCAGATGTTGTTATCTAAGTATGATATCGAGTATCGAGCTCAGAAAGCTATCAAAGGTAGTATCTTGGCTGACCACTTGGCACATCAGGCGATTGAAGATCATCAGTCTGTTCAGTACGACTTCCTAGACGAGGAGATTCTGTATTTGAAAATGAAAGATTGCGATGAGCCTACACTTGATGAAGGTCCGGAACCTGGTTCCAGGTGGACGATGGTGTTTGATGGCGCTGTGAATCAGTACGGAAATGGAATTGGGGCAGTAATCATTACTCCTCAGGGCACACATATTCCATTTACAGCAAGGCTAACTTTCAAATGCACGAATAATATGGCTGAGTACGAAGCCTGCATTATAGGATTGGAAGAGTGCATTGATCTAAGGATCAAGCATCTCGATGTGTATGGTGATTCGGCCCTGGTTGTCAATCAGATCAAGGGTGAATGGGAGACGAATCAGCCAGGTCTCATTCCGTACAGAGATTATGCGAGGAGGGTTTCAACGTTCTTTACAGAAGTTGACTTTCATCATATCCCTCGAGAAGATAATCGAATGGCAGATGCTCTTGCTACGCTTGCTTCAATGATAGTGGTCAAGTATTGGAATGAGATTCCCAATATCACCGTGATGCGCTTGGATAGACCAACTCACGTGTTTGCTGTCGAAGAAGTGAATGATGACAAGCCTTGGTATTTTGATATCAAGAATTTCCTTCAGAACCAGGTCTACCCGCCTGGGGCATCTGTGAAAGATAGGAAAACTCTGAGAAGGTTGTCAGGCAGTTTCTACCTCAGTTGTGAAGTGCTATACAAGAGAAATTTTGACATGGTTCTGCTCAGATGCGTGGATAGACACGAAGCAGATCTGTTGATGACTGAGGTCCATGAGGGTTCATTTGGTACTCATTCCAATGGACATGCCATGGCTAGAAAGATGTTGAGAGCAGGCTACTATTGGCTGACAATGGAGTCTGACTGCTGCAAATATGTGAAGAAATGTCACAAGTGTCAGATTTACGCGGACAAGATTCATATTCCTCCGACACTTCTGAATGTGATTTCATCACCATGGCCTTTCTCTATGTGGGGAATCGACATGATCGGCATGATTGAACCGAAAGCGTCCAACGGACACAGGTTTATTCTCGTAGCAATTGACTACTTCACCAAATGGGTTGAAGCGGCGTCGTATGCTAATGTGACCAGGCAGGTGGTCGTGAAGTTTGTCAAGAATCAGCTGATATGCCGTTATGGTGTGCCTGACAAGATCATTACTGATAATGGATCTAACTTGAACAACAAAATGATGGAAGAGTTGTGCGCTGAGTTCAAGATTGCACACCATAATTCCTCTCCTTACAGACCCAAGATGAATGGGGCTGTTGAAGCTGCTAATAAGAATATCAAGAAGATTATCCAGAAGATGACAGTCACGTACAAAGATTGGCATGAGATGCTGCATTTGCTTTGCATGGATATCGTACATCTGTCTGCACTTCAACAGGGGCAACCCCTTTCTCCCTTGTTTACGACATGGAGGCTGTTCTCCCAGTAGAGGTGGAGATCCCATCAATGAGAGTCTTGATGGAAGCCAAGTTGACTGATGCTGAATGGATTCAGAGTCGTTATGACCAGTTGAATTTGATTGAAGAGAAGCGATTGACTGCCATGTGCCATGGTCAGTTATATCAGCAGAGAATGAAGAAAGCATTCGATAAGAAGGTCAAGCCTCGTGTGTTCCGAGAAGGTGACCTCGTGCTCAAGAAAGTCCTGTCTTTCGCGCCCGATTCCAGGGGCAAGTGGACTCCAAACCACGAGGGTCCATATGTTGTCAAGCGAGCCTTTTCAGGCGGTGCATTGATGCTTACAACAATGGATGGGGAGGATTTCACTCGTCCTGTGAATTCAGATGCAGTCAAGAAATACTTTGCCTAAAAATAAAAACAGAATAGCTCGCTAAGTTGAAAACCTGAAAGGGCGGCTTAGGCAAAAATGAGCGTCTCGGTGGATAACCCGAAAGGGCGATCCAGGCAAAAGTTAGAGACATGAAAAAAATGAATTTGCATCCCGCTAGATTGAGTACCTCACCTTGGGGCAATCTAGGCAAAAATTAGGGATTTGGCAAGTAACTGCATCCTGACAAGACTTTCTGTTTTGCAGCTGTCTTTTCGTCAGAGATTCTCGCTCAGTCATCGTCAGCTGATGCTTCAAATACATCGGATTCAAATTGGTAGAGAAATGGTCATTATGTTCAATGTAGCCCTCTTCCAATATATATCACCTATTTCAAATTTGTACAGATCTATGGAGTCTTGCCATTTGCAGGCTACCATTCCATCAAATCAATTTGAGCTTTTATCCAATTATTTGCACTCTTATTTGTTTCAATTCAACAAATGTTTTGCATGTTTTAGTTGATAAAATGTCATTGTTTTAAACAAACAAAATTTTTCAAAATTGTTTTTAAACAAAGTGAATATTCACAATGATGAAAGGATACTTAAGAATTTCTCAGTGCTCTCCCAAGGGTGGCATGATTTCCAACAGGTTAAGACATTTGTTCATATTCCTGGCATGGCTGTATCCTCTTTCTCCAGATCGTTGTTGGGGTTTCTCCCCAAGCAGAGCTTCTGTTGAGATTTTCTCCCCCAAGCAGGGTGTTTGTTGGGATTTCTCCCGAACGGATTTTTGTTGAGCAGAGCCTTTATTATGACTCCTCCTCATTCAGAGTGCTTGTTGAAGACTTCAACTTTACTCTCCAGCATTATGCTCTCCCCAGCATGGGTGCTTTTCTTTGGAAGATTCGGTAGTCGTTGGGTTGATACCCCGATACTTCGTTATTTTCCTCTGATAGATCCCCGGAGGAGTTGTTGGTATGATGAACTTCATCTATGCTATCTATCCCCATCAGAGATCTGATTGCTCCCTGGAATCTCTGATCCCCAGCGTGAGTTGCTGTTGTGGCGTTTCTGCCTGTGCATTCAACTCTTTTCTCCGGCTGTGACTGACGATCCCTCCGGAAACCTCTTGAGGCCTTCCTCCCTGCAGAGATTTGGTGATTTCCTCATATCTCAGATCCCCAGTAGAGTGTCTTGTATGGCATAATCTATTTGTGTGATCTTTTCTCCCTCAATGGGTTTCCCCCAGTGGAGTTGTTTGGAGTTGCTTTTGTGGCAGTTTTCACCTGTGCAGTGAGCTCCTGTTTCCCAGTTGAGACTGATGATCCATCCTTGCAGAGATCTTGCTGTTATCTTTGATCCCGACAGATTGTTTATTCTCCGGTGATCCTGGCTTTCTCTCCTGTGGTGTAGTATCGGGCGTTTGGTTCCTGGACCTGTTTGTGGTAGATATGTCTGTTTTGTCAGCATTCATCAAACATAAATCACACATATTCATGCATACTCATAACATTCAGATATTCATGTTGCATTTTTTGCCATATATCTTTTGTTCGTTGCCTCCTGCTAATTGGTGATATAGATCTCTCCAGTAGATCTCCCCAAGCAGATGTCGGGTGTCTAATCTCTCAATATAGAGTCAGCCCCTTAAGCAGAAAGTGTCTGTCATTCCTTCTGCAGTTCCCCCACTGAGATATATCCTCGTGGACGACGGTTGTTTCCGTTTCCTCCCAACACATGTATTGGGATGGGTTTTCCCTTTTGAGTTCTTTCCTCATTAGGACGAGTCTTGATTCAGTTTTCCTTTTTGGTTTGATCCTGAATTGGCCCTTTTTCAACTGTCTCTTGTGTTTCCCTGTGGAATAAACGAATGTTTGCTCAGTAACCGACAATCATTCACTTTATCCTCAGCGGAGTTTATGGTTTTCTACCCAGTAACCGGTAGTTGTAAATCCTATATACCTTTTTCCCTCTTTGCGGAATTTGTGGTTGTTTACCCAGAGATTGGTATTTGTGAACCTTTTGTTCCTCAGCAAGAGTTGGTGGTTTGCTACCCAGTATTTGGTAGTTGTAAATCCTATTTCCTTGCTCTCCAGTGAAGTTTGTGGTTTTCTACCCAGTAACTGGTAGTTATAAACCCTATTTGCTTTCCCCGTGCGGAGTAGTGATCCTTTCGCTCCCCACGCCGAGTTTGTGGCTTCTACCCAGTAACCGGTAGTTGTAAGTCCTAGCTTTATGGTTTTCTACCCCGTATCAGGTAGTTATAAATCCTACTTTCATCCCCTAGCAGAGGTAACCTTTGAGGTTCATCCTGGTTGATGGCGGATTTTGTGGTCTTCTACCCAGTATTCGGTAGTTGTAAACCCTATATTTTATCCTCATCAGAGTCGATGGTTTCTACCCAGTATTCGGTGGTTGTAAATCCTAATCTCTCCCTTTTACAGAGTTAACCTCTTGTTGCTCATCCTAGTTGATGACGGTTACTCTTGGTGGTTATCAATATCCAGTATTCGATGTTGATCTTTCCTCACCCTCTTCTGGGTATTTGCTCTGAGTAAGCAATTGTATCTCCAGCAGATCTTTCCTCCTTCTTGTGGATAATTATCGTATGCTAGCAATTTTATCCTTAGCGGGTCCTTTCACGGTTTGCTAGTGATTTGTTCCCGGGATCATTGATTTTTTATTAATGCATCCCCAGTGAGTCTTCTTTCATTTACCTTTTGTTAGTAATGATTGTTGCTCCTTTTGATTGGTCATCATTATATACCTAGTTTTGGTATCCCGATGCCTTTCTTTTCGGATGATTTATCCTTTATTAACCCAGTAACCGGTTGTGGATAATCTTCCATGCGAGTGTATTATCCATGTTCTGACGGTAATGGATAATATATCTCATACACTCTTCAGTCGAAGCCTGTTGTGTTTCCCCAGTCGAGTAAGATTCGTGTTCCCGTTGTGGAATCGAATATTCATTTCTACCCCTTTTTGAGCGTATCTCCCAGTAACCGGTGATATGTCTCCTGGATAATTGCCGTCTGCTTGCAATTTATCCCCAGCGAGTTATCTTTCGTCTACCCTGTTGTTGTTGGTAACGATTGTTTCTCTTTTCGGTAGGTCACCTATTATATACCCAGTAACCGGTATCCCTGGTGTTCCTTCCATGCGAGTGTATTATCTACGTTCTGACGGTAATAGATAATATATCTCATGCACTCCTTGGTCAAAATCTTTTGATTGTTTCTCCAGTGGAGTAAGATTCGTATTCTTTGTAGAATCGAATATCCATCCTTTAACAAGTTTGCGTTTTGCTCTCTTCAGGATGATGAGTGTTTTGGCAGTAAAAACCAATTCACGTTTTCGGTCGGCCACCTATTATATACCTAGTAACCGGTATCCCTGGTGTTCCTTCCATGCGAGTATACTATCCACGTTCTGACGGTAATGGATAGTATATCTCATGCGCTCTTTGGTTGAAGCCGTTTGTCCTTCCCCATTTGAGTAAGATTCGTTTTCTCGTTGTGGAGTCGAATGTCCATCCTGTAAGTCGATTTACTTTTTCAAGCCCTCCTTTCGGATGATGAGTGTTTTGGCAGTAAACCCCCAATTCACGCCTTGGTTGGTCACCTATTATATACCCAGTAACCGGTATCCCTGGTGTTCCTTCCTTTCTGCTCCCTATTATGACCTTGGTCCCCTGCGGAGTCAGATTTTTCCTGAGTTGATGTACCTTTTTCAGGTCTTCCTCAGATGTTTTTGGTTGATTGATATCTCTCACCCTTATACCGGTCTTAGATATTCATTCTCCCTGAGCTTGTTACCGAGTAACCGGTAACACCTCATTCTCTTGCTTCCTTTGGAGAGTCTTTGTTAGACATTCCCCAGCGGAGTTTCCGTTGTGATTTACCCTTTTGCTGTATTGGCGTTTTCCCCAATATATGCAATTTTCCCCGGCAGGGAGGTTCTGTGTGAATCTTTCCCCAACCTGAGTCCGGATTTTTATCCAAAGTATCCTTTGTGGATAGTTTTGTTGTATTGGCGTTTTCCCCAATACATGCATCTTTGAGTCAGTTTGAGTCTTTCCAAGGGATTTGTTTCCTTTGGAACTTTTTCCCCAGTTTGAGTCTTTTACTCCCCAGTAAAGTCTCCAGTCGACTCGCGTCCTGCTCACGCAGTGTCAGTTCTCTTTTCCCCTAATTCAGAGGCGTGTCCTGCTCACGCATTCTTTTTTCTTATCCCCATAAGAGTCCTGTTAGAGTCTCTGTTCCTGGTGAGTGTATTACTCCGATGGATCGTCTTTTCTTCCTTGTGGACCCATATTCCCCACAGAGTTTGTTTCTTTTGCATTCATACACTTGCATCATGAGGTCTCTTAGGGACCAAAATTTGTCTCTTTGTTATTATTTAAGCCCATTCTACCGCGTCGAGACGAAGATTTTAACCTTCACTTCTCCGGCTAGAATGACCTTAAATAGGGGCATCTGTAAGACCCCAATTTTGTCCCTAAGATCCCTCATGGCATCATATCATAACATTGCATTGCCTCAAGGATCATTGGACACCTTGCTTCCTTCCCTGTGGGTGGGATCTTTCTTGAGAGTGGTTCTTGATCACCAAGCATTGCTTGCATTTGTGTATCATTGCTTTTCTTTTAATCACTAACCAAAATGTACAAAAATGTGTCATCTAACATTTGTTTTGCAGCTTAAACAGTCAACAGGTCAAGGCAATTCAAGTGAATCTTTTGTGCAAGAGATGAGGGTTTCCATTGAGATATGGATCATGCGATCATTATTTTGAGCTTATATGAGCTATAGGTCCATTTTGGAGCAAATTCCCCAGGTGGTTGAGGCCCAAGTTCATCATAACATTTTCAGGTCATCTAAGGACCTATGCCAGTCAACTGAAAGTCAACTGTGGTTTTTGAATTGGGAAATTAAGTTTCTTCATCCCATTCATGTTCAAACAAGGCCTATTCATCATGTCAAGCATCTACATTGAAGAATTTGAAGCCAGTGCAAAAGTTTCCAAAAATGGAAAGTGACCTATAATTTCAAATTTCCAAAAATGGAAAGTTTTTGGACCAAATTCAACTCAACTTTCCAACATCAAAGAAGCTTCAAATGAAATTTTGTCCAACATGAAAGTTGAAGATCTCTCTCTCTCCCATTTCCAAAAAGTCCAAGATCATGAGCATCTGATGAATGGTTGAGGAGATATGATCCAATCATTGCCAAGTGTGCATGGAACTTCAACAAGCCATAACTTTTGAACCAAAGCTCCAAAATGAGTGCCTCTTTTTGCACCTTTCTTCTCTTGACCTCTATTTTCCAAATCATTCATCACATTGCATGAAATCTCATCATATGATCATTTGTTCTTTCATGCCCATTTTGGAGGGAAAATTACAAATTTGAAATTGGTGCATTGTATGGACAAAATACCATTGCCATTGTGTTCATTGGAAGATTTTAAGTGAATTTGAGCTCCCATTTGGTACTGTTCACGTATGCATTTGCATGGCACCACACAAATTGTCATTTTTGGTCACACACCCCATTTTCACTAATCACAATTAATCAATGCTTAATTTTAATTAGGATGAGATTAGGACAGAGTATATAAACCAAATCCTAACAAAATTGTTCATATTCACCATTTCTAGATCTAAATTCTTCTTCCCTCCAAATTTCTCTCTCCATTGAAATTCAAATTTCTTCCACATAACACAGTGATTTTATTGCATATTCTTGTTTCCTGATGATGATTGAGTGCAGATCAAGCTCTTGATTGGAGAATTTGGACCAGAATCGTGTTGTGCAAGCTCAAGAACAATGAACATGGAAGCTTACATCTGAGCTAGATCCAAGCATCTTCAAGCTTCAATTCACACATCAAGCTTCATAACATCAATATAGGATTGGATCTGCAGCTTGCCAGGCCTTGAATCGTGCGTTTATTCATACTGCTCTTCAAGAGGTCAGATTTTCGAGTAGCATAATTCTCTGTTTTGTGTGTATAATCTTGTAGATCCTTGCTTGTTGATCAATCTGATATGAATTTCACGTGAAATGGTTGAGTATTGGCTGAGATATGGTGAATTGAAGTTTTGTATGTCAAACTTTTTTTGATCGATTCTTGAGATTCATGATGAATTAGCCTTAGTTATTGATCGATCTGTAATGTACGTTGCATGAGCTTTCATTTGATATAAAATTTTCTTGATTCTGGAATTTTTTTTCGAAGTGTGTACTGTTCCTCCACCGTCTTCATGAAGAAGACGGTGGTTTCTGCCTTGCCCCGCCGCTAGCGCCTCCGTCTGCAATTGATGAGTTGGCTAGGGTTTTTTTGTCCATTTGTGCGCCACATGTGCTGCCTGTTGGCCAATTCATTGGCTTACAATCTTTTGACCGAGCCACATGGCCTTGGAATGCTGTGTTGGACCCCAGCACATTAAATGAAACTGCAACGTTTCATCCATACCACGCTTCGATTCCCAGCTCTATCATTTTGGACTTTATTTTACTTCAGCGCCTTATTTTGAATTACTACCTGGTTCGATTCCAGCATGCAACGTTTTTTCAAACTTAATTCAGCATTCTCCTTTCCCTCCATTTCAACATGTGTTTGCTCATTTTATTTCATTATTTTCTTCCAAATTCAAAAAATCATATAAAATAGTATAATGATCCAATTAATTCCAGATTTTTTTCTACATGATCATATGAATGTCTTCTATTTTTTGATGTGGATTTCTGGAATTGTGCTTGGCTGGAATTTAAATTGTGTTGATTCTTTGGACATGTGTGCATATGTGACATTGCCTCATTCTTTTTATTGTGAAATGCTCAATAATGATCCAAATGCCATGAAATTTTACACACTGATTCCCAACATGTTGCTTGACCATTGAGGCTTGATTGTGCATTTTTACCATTTTCATCTCTGTTTTAGACACATGGACATTGCTGTGCAACATTTGGTGTCACATTCTTGGTCTCATACTTGTGCATTTTTATTTCTAGGTCAAATGAACTCTGTTGATTCTAATTTTTGGCATGATGGTTATGTTTGACATGTTGTATGCTCATAAAAATTTCCAGAATTGTTTGAGTCATTTATGTTTTAATATGGAATTTTGATTCTAAATGTTCAATTGTGTGCTTTGAAATTGCCTTTGTCTTCTCTTGCTCACTACATGACTTGGCTTGATGATTTTGATTTGGTCCTTTTTAGGACATGTTCATGATTGATTAAATGTGATTCATGTTGAATTTTAGTTTCTGTTTTGACTTTTTGCCCTACCTTTGACCCTAGGCTTTGCCCTAGGGGTTTGAACTTACAATTTGAGCTTTGCCTTTCAGGTTCAAGCAATAATTCCTAATGGATGATGTAATCTTCTTACTTGAGATACAATTTGCTTCGTTTAACTAATGTTGATTGTGTTGTAGGTCCTTGGGCGGCTAACTCATTTGAGTTCTATGGCTTACTCATTGTGTATATTGGTTGTCTGACTGTTGTTGATTGTTTGATTTGTCTGAATGTAAATATTGACTGGTTTAGCTTTTCTTACAGGTACTTTAGCCGCTTTAACTCATTATTTGAGTTGCTTTGCTTTGCTTGTGGTTGGCATACCACTTAGGTAACTTCTTTTCTCCATGTAGTCTGGAAGACCTGCTGTTTTTGGCAGGCACCTGTCTGAAGCCCTCCTTAAGAGGCAATGTTTATGTATGTTTATCTTTGTGCTTAAGACCTCCTTGTCGAGGCATACAGGTTAAGTCCTCCTAAGTGAAGAGGCATTGGTAGATAAAAGGGATGTGCAATCCATCCCCTACTATTCAGTTGAGTCTTTCATGTTGCTCGCACTATGTGCTGATGCATTTGAATAAACACCCAAAATCTTGTATATAGAGTCAGTCATTGTGGAATAGAGTTCCTCATTCTGGACTCCCACACCTTCTTTGATTCAAGCTCACCCAGGCCGGGTTAAGAGCTATGAGGTCTAATCCTCATCTCCCATTTCATCTGCTCACCCTGACGGTCAATGTCAGAGGTTAAGAGCCTGACACCCCTTCCAGTATTTGGCTTGTTTGTCAAGGTCGAAATGACCCCTTGACTAAAGCCCAACTTTGATTGAGCCTTTTGATTGTGTATAGTGTGTGATAATTGATTGATTGTTTGCTTACTTGTGCATCATTCATGTTGCTTTTGCATATTGTTTGCATCTTGTTTTTGCACTTCTTATTTGTTTTGTTTGAGGAGTCAGATGTAAGACCATTGATTGGCTATCTGTTTCCTGTTCCTTTTGGGGAGCTGGATATAAGACCATTGATTGGCACTCCATATCCTGTTTTCTTTTCTTTTGTGGAGTCAGGTGTAAGACCATTGATTGGATATCTGTTTCCTATTCTGTTTTCTTTTGTGGAGTTAGATGTAAGACCATTGATTGGCTATCTGTTTCCTATGTTGCTTTGTGGAGTTGGACATAAGAGCATTTATTGGCACTCCGTTTCCCATTTGTTTTCGGAGTTGGATGTAAGACCATTTATTGGCAATCCATTTCCAGTTTTGTTGCTCCTTTGAGCTTGCTTATTTGTCTTGCTTATTTGCTTTGTTGCCTATTCCAAAGGATGGTACTTACTTGGGTCATCTACATATGATCTCAAGAGAGGAACTCCTATGAAGTTTTACTCCTCATCCCCACCTTTTGTTTCCTTACAACCTCCACTTGCATTTGTAACCCAAACCAGAAAACTTTGTGCAAACATTTTCATCTGTTTTCAAACTAGAAACCTAGGCCTTAAGCCTCTGATTTTCAAACTTCATTTTCACAATACTTCTTCTGAATTGAATCTAATGTCAACTTTGACCATCTTTGTGAATACTCATAATCGGTTAATTTCACTCACTCAATTGCTTTTTGTGGCCCTTGTCCACTTCTTGATAAGTTTTCATACATTAGCCATAGATATGAATTATCTTAGTGGTTGATGTGAATCTCACCGCATCCTTAGTGAGTTGATTGTAAGACTTCCATGCTTATTATAGGGTTAACCCCTCACTAGCGTGTTGAAGTTGTTCTCACATGGTGGATTGTTGGTTCAGGTTGAGTTTTCTCCCGTTGATAATGAAAGACCTTAAGGCTTTTGTTTAAAATCAATCCACTCACTTTTTGGAAATCTTTTAGCCGAACTACGAGGTTTTGATCCTGAAAGGGTACGTAGGCAATGGGTTCATCCATCCAAACACAAAAAATAATAAAAATTGTATATTCTTTTCTCATCCCTTCAATCAATGTTTGCACAAAAATATTTCATAAACAAATAATTTTACAACAAGTTATGAAAAGAGGTTCCCTAGGAGTACCTAGGATGTTGTGGGTGCCTAACACCTTCCCACAACATAATTACCCCCTTACCCAGATCTCTGACCTTTTATTAGTTTTCTCTGTGTAAAACTTCTTAGCCTTTTGTTCGCTTTCTAGCCATTCCTTTGGATAAATAGAAGTGCGGTGGCGACTCTATCTTTGTATGCTTTGCTTTTGATTTAGTCAATAAATCATAAAGTGACGAATACACCGCTACACTCATCCCTTTCATTGACCAATGAAATCTCAATATCCTAAGGCTAATTGGTTCATCAATGACCTTGTGTTAGATGAACCAATACAAGTATGGATGGGATAGGTCCATCCCTTTGATATTTTCTTTTAAGAGTGTGGTATGTTTTAGGAGTTTGATTCATTATACCAAATCTCTAACATGCTTAGCACGTAAATTTTTATTGCCCGACCTCAGATAGTTGTGACTTCTACATAAGTCCAATTACGATTGCTTAACGTAGAGCTAAATGTGACCCTAAAGGAATAACATTCTAGTAAGTGAGATTGTAAGTCTCCCATCTTTCATGGTATTATATGGAAACTTGGCATTTTTTCCTTCCTATGGAAGATGTCTTGGTTCAAGGATCCATGGTTGTGAATAGACAATTGAGTGTTCTCCAAAGAATGACTTAATCAATTGAAAAACAAAACACCACTAACATATAATTAACTTTGACTAACATTTGACTAACTCTTATTAATATTGCTTTACTTTCAAGTCATTTACTATATACAATTTAATTTCTAAGTCATTTACCATTCATTGTCATTTACATATCATTATACTTGTTTATGTTTATGCCATTTTCACTTTGCTCATTTGAGCCATATATTATGATTGTATATATTTGTTTGTGTATTTTGTTTGTGTTTATGGTCTTAGGACCTTAAATTACCTAATAAAAAACAAAAAACCCTAAAAATATTTGGTGTATTGTTGAGCTTGATCTGAACTTTTGGACTTGGCCAATGTCAACATTTTAAGACCAAGTTATTGTGATCTGAGCCTTCATCTGATGCAAGTATTGGGATCCTCTTGAACTCATTTGCTACATGAACTTGATGCAACTGTTATTTGGATCTTGTGTTTAATGCCTTATTCTGAGTTAATAAAGGAGTATTTCATCTGATACATGAGAAGACAAAGAAGGCTGCTAGTTATAGGATTTGCTTGCTTGGATGTGGCTATCTTTATTTGAACCCTGATCTTCATGATGTTTGATGTTGCTAATTTCTTATTGATAATTGCTTGATTCAATGTCCAAATGGAAGGTGGGTTTCTATATGACATTCTTCTTTGTTGGATTGCATCCCCATTGGTAAGATCTTTTTCATTTCTTAACTTTTAATTTTATGCTTAAGCTTAGTCTCTTCATCTCTTCCCACTTCTTAAATTTCAAAATCTCTCCCCCTTTTCAAAAACTTTCTTTGTTTTTGATTTCAAACTTAGACTTTATTTCAAATAGAAACTTTGGTCTTATGCCATTGAATTTTCAAACTTTATTCTTAAATCAAACTTTTAAATGAACTTAACCATATGTGACTTAAAATTTCAAAAGACAAAAAGAACTAACATCCATTCAAACTTTTGGGCCCTTTGTGTCTCTTTTAACTTAAATTTTGATTAAAAATAATCCACTCACTTTGAAATTGATACCATGAACTACGAGGTTTTGATCCCTCATTTTTATGTTGGTATGTAGGCACAAGTCCGAAGGTCTTGTCAAACATAAAAATATAATCAATGAGTTCTTTTCGCATCCCCACACTCTATTTTTTCTCAAACATCATTTTATACGAAGCACACATACACACATAAAAAAGGGCTCCCTATGAGTACCTAGGACACTTTGGGTGCTAACACCTTCCCTTTGTGTAACCAACCCCCTTACTTGTAAGCTCTGACATTTTATTAGTTTTGATTTGAAAACTTCTTATCTTTGGTTTTTTTCGTACTTTTCCCTTTTCCTTTGGAAAGAATAAAAACACGGTGGCGACTCTGGTTTTGTTGACGTTAAGCTTATCCATAGCTTGATGGTCATAAATTTACTGCTACACACACTTGACAACTATTATCAAACCATATTGTTCGTTAAATACATTGTTATCATCAAAACCTTTTAAGGGCCTAAACAAATCTTATTTCAACACTTTTATCTCTCAAATTGAACGCAAAACGGTATCTGATGCTTTACTTGATGAGGCATGGCTCGTTGCTATGTAAGAAGAGCTCATTCAAATTAATCAAAATGATGTTTGGGACCTTATTCCACCTTCATCTGTTAGAAGAAGTTAAGAAAAAACTTTACAAAAACTGTTTTGAAAAATTTAATGGCTAGCGGAAATGACCCAGATAGAATCGTCAAAATTGAACTGTTATCGAAAAGCTTGGATATGCATATATATAATCAAGTTATGATAATCAGAATAAATTGATCAAAATAATTTTAACAACAATCACTTGAATGCTACACTAAAATTTAAGTCTATTTCCAATGACAGAATACACAAAATGAAATTGAGACAAATTATCGACACAAAATGATGTTTGGGACCTTATATGTTTTTGTTGATTTGCTAATCCAACCTCAATCTAATAGATTGTGATCAAATCAACAAAACTATTTTCAAAAGGTTTAACCAATTGTATTGATCACACAATCGACGAATTCAATAAGTTGTAGATGAAAAGTAAATGAGATATAAAGATAGAGAGAGTACACGAGGATTTGTTTAGGCAGTTCCCCAACCGGCCTCGATATGGGTACATATGCCCTCAATTCTACTCGAATTGAGATAAAAAAAATTAACCTTACTTTGCCAAAATAGTTTTATAAGAGAGATGTAGCAATAAAACCCCACAAACCATATGTTTGATGTTGATTCTAACACTTTCTATTCCCTTGACCTGAGCTTCATCAAGTCACCCAACAATACCAATTTGATCCACCGTCTCACGCTACTCCTTTACATGAAAATCCATTCTTCAAAGCATTCACTTGATCGAATCCAAATTGCAAATTGTTGTCACCTAATATTTACCTAGATGATCCACCGTCTCACACCACTTATTTGCAAGAAACCTCGTTCTTCAAAGTTTTCACTCGATGGAATCTAATTTGTGTAATCTTGTTCAAAACCTTCAATTCATTAATTGGTCTTGAAGGAAAATCCTAACTTGGTTTTATCATTTGAAACACCCAAAGATTCTCAATCCAATTTACAATTCAAAAACCTAAATTGGACGTTATCAATAACAATTCTAGATGGAACCCAAAAAAATTATAATGTGTAATTTGTTTGTGTGTATGCATAAAACATAGGTTGAAGATGAAGAGAATTCTTTGTATATTCCTGGTTTTGTATATTGTTTTCTCAACATTTTGAAATGATGCATGTATGAAGTATTTATATGTGTGAAAGTTGGAGGCCAAAAGGAATACAAAAGGTTTAGAAAAAATGCAAATTTTTCAAGATTTTTAATGCAAGTGTCCACCTCTGTAGGTCATGTATCGACACATCTTATGCATGTGTCAACTGTATAGGTCATGTGTTGACCCATAGAATAAAAGTTTCTTGTATGTGTCGACCTGAAACCCCTCCATAGTCGGTTCATCAAACATAAGCTAAAAGCTTTAAAATTGAAATATATGTGTCGACTCATAGAAGAATTTTTATTCTATGTGTGAACCTGGAATGATTTATGTGTTGACTAATGCATTACAGAAGCTACAAACTTTAAAAATGATCCACATGTGTCGACTCATAACATGTACGTGTCGATACATATATATGTTTTTTCACCTAAAAACCTGTTTTTAATGCATGAAACCTTTTTCTAAACCATTCATAAGTTTCCTAATACTAAGATATACATTTAGACTCAGGGAATACCGTCCAATATACATAAATGAAAAAATGTCCTAGTTTTTACAACATACAAAACATTTCTAATAGGAAGGTGCACTCACATACTCCCCCTTTTTTATGATGGCAAAACTTGCAACGATGCATTTGATGTCTTCATGAAGGCTCCCCCTGAATGTATACATCCTAACTTCATCTTGCAGATGCTTTTCCCCTTTTGACAACATCATAAAGAGACAAAGAAATCCATGAGAAGTATTTTATGTCATGCATATACTAATATAACAAATAGAGGTGTTTGCAAATATATAATCATCAATAAAACAACACTCACATAGAATGATGTAAATATTGAAAATGCTTAAACATAAATAAAAGCAATTTAAGAAACAATATAACATAGTTTCCATAAATCATGCCAAATAAAATATACAATAAAAATGAAATATTAAGGATACAATCCAATCAAAAACTCTCCAGTTGCTTCAAAAGCGACACATTTATGTGAGATATACTTTTGGTTCCCCTGAATGTTGCATACGCATGTGCTCTAGCAAGCCGATTATTTAGATTTATCACCACTCAACCCAAAATAGAAATGTTATCATAACAATTACACACTATAAGAATTTTGTTAATACTATAACATGTTCAAACATATTTCATGCCAGAATAGATAAATAAAAACCTCACATATATCATGCAAGAACTAATAATAGATTACATGCTTATACACAAAGAACATATTTCAAGTATGAAAGAAGAATAACATAAAGTCATTGTAAGCATATAAATTGAAATACATCAATTGGAATTTTTGGAAGTGAACATTCATGAAATATTTTATACATCTAGCATATCAAACATTTGGGACATAGAAAATATGCAAAAGTAAAAAGCTTACTTTCAAAGAGAGAAAATGGAACAATATTACCTTGCGTATGAATTGATGAAGGATGCACTCTTATGTGATTGAACTTCCAAGGAAAGTTAGAGCAAAAATATATAAAGTGCATGCAGCAAATCATATTTAGGAAATATTTGAGATATCAAATATGCCCAATTCTCTTTGAATGTTAAAAAATGGTTCAGAAGCAAGAGGTTTTGTAAAGATATCCACAAGTTGATTTTTGCTACCAACATGCTCAAATACAACATCTCCTTTTTCAACATGGTTACATAGAAAGTCGTGACGTATCTCAATATGTTTAGTACAAGAGTGTAACACTGGATTTTTGGTTAGATTAATATCATCAGTGCTGTCGCACATAATAGGAATTCGTTGTAGTTTAATATCAAAATCAAGTAGTTGTTGTTTGAGCCACAATATTTGAGCATAATAACTAACGTCGACAACATATTCCTCCTCGGCGGTTGACAAAGAAATGGAAACCTATTTCTTGCTATGCCAACTTACTAAGGAATTTGAAATCATGTGGCAAGTTCCACTAGTACTTTTCCTATTCAATTTGCAACCGACAAAATCGGAATCGGTATAACCAACCAAATTATAACTACTTCCCTTGTAATACTAAAGTCCATACTTAGATGTATCATGAAGGTATCTAGGGATGCATTTTATGGCTTTTAAATGTAATTCCTTAGGAGTCGATTGATAACAAGCGCAAATACACATGCTAAACATAATGTTCTTCCTAGATGCAATAGGATATAGAAGAGATCCAATCATACCTATATACTTTTTGACATAAACATACTTACAATTTTCATCTTTTTGAAGTTTCCGTTTGTGGGTATTGGAGTTTCAATGAATGTTGCATCTTCCACACCAAAATTCTTTAGCAATTCATTGCAATATTTTATTTGACACGCAAACGTCCCTTTGTTGAGTTGCTTGACTTAAAGACCGAGAAAGTAGTTCAACTCCCCCATGAGACTCATCTCAAACTCACCATGGATTAACTTAGAAAACTCCTTGACTAATTGCATGTTAGTGGAACCAAAGATGATATAATCAACATAAAATTGAACTATAAGAGTATGTTTTCCTTGACGTTTAATGAAAAGTGTAGTATCTACCTTCCCCCTAGAGTATCCTTGATCCATTAAGAACTAAACAAGTCGCTCATACCAAGCCCTAGGACCTTGTTTCAGACCATACAAAGCTCATTTTAATTTATAAACATAATTATATTAGTCATGATTTTCAAAATTGGGAGGTTGTGAAACATACATTTCCTTATTAATATATCCATTGAGGAAATCACTTTTCACATCCATTTGAAATAACTTGAAATCTTTGGAGCAAGCATAAAATAATCATAATATAGAATACATGTGAAGATACTAAGATGAGTCACTAAAAACATATAAATTGAAACACACCATGGTTATCAATTGAAATTGTTTGGAAACAACACTCATAACATGTATCATACACCAAGTATATCATAGACCTTTGAAGAATAAATAGGTAAAAGAAAGGACTTACTTACAAAGAGAAATTAGAAATGATATTACCTCACTATATGAATGACGGGGGATGTACATGTATTTCACAAGGAACTCTCGAACAGAAGTTGGAACAAATGCAAAACATGTCACAAAATTTGACATCAATGTTCTTACCACTTTTCTCTTTGTGAAAGTACCCAATAATGTGATTTGTAATGTATCCTAGAAAATTATTGATTTGATGATCATCCTTTTTGGTTTGAATTTCATTATTGTCCTTTTCATAATAGTTATCTTGCTCTTCCTAAAGTTTCATCATCTTATATTGATTAATCCCTTATTTGATGTCCTTGAGTATGTCTTTTGAAGATACACCTGCATCATGAAACGAAATACATTTTCTGACATTTCTCAAACATGAAGCATTAAAAGTAATCTACACATCTTTTTACCAATTAATGAAAACTAGATGTTGTCTTCCTTGGTCACACACCACTCTTCCTTGCCACAATGGCAATGAAATAGGGGGATGTCACCCGTCATGTGTCTTAGCATCCACAAACGAGAACCCATACTCTCTTCATAGAGCCAACATATTTATCCTACAAGATCAACAAAAAATGCTAGGTACCCAATCTTCATTGGGTACTTGAGGGTGAGTGAAATCAAGATTTCATTTGGGAAACCATTGAAAGACGCCATTAGTAACAAAGAGTCTCCTAAACTTGAATTTTTCAATAGTGTGACCTTTCTTGCAACAATAGTGACAAGATAAGTTATGATGAGATGTACTTTTTCTATTTGAATCCTTTTGAACATATTTATACTTTTTATATGAAGGGTTCAAAGACCGTTTAAACTTTGATGGATCAACAAAAATGTAAATTTTGGTTGTAATGCCTTGTCAAATTTAACTTTAAGAGTATTTACCTCTTTTTGCTAAATGTGACAAGTTCCACAACCGAACCATGAAGGTTCTTCATCCTCATTCTTGTCTTTTTGAATATCTACCATATATTGCATAAGAGCTTCCATATTCTTTTCGGTTTCTAAAACTTTAACTTCTAAATGTAAAAAGATTATTTTGTTTGAAGCTAAATTTTTAAAAGCCTTTTGTAATTGGGAATAAGAAAATTCATTAATAGATATAAGTTTAGAATAACTTACATTCTTCTTCTTCTTGTTGTTGTTGACCATGAAGCAAAGCTTGGCCGATTCGTCACTTGAACTTGAGCTTTCATCACTTAAAGAGTCGCTTTCACTCTCCCAAGCAATATAGACTCTTCTAGACTTGCTAGATTTCTTGTGCTGACCTTTCTCTTTGTGTTTCTTGATCAATGGACAATCGACTTATAATGACAGACTTTTCCATAATTTAGTACGAACTTATAGGTTTACTCTTCTTATTATCATCTTCCTTTGATGAGTTTGATAGCCTTCTAAAGTTGACTAGGTTCTTGTCAGAGTGCTTGGCTCCATTTTTTCATTTGTACATATGGTACCTTTTGAGGAACAACCCCATATCTTTATCATTGGAATTCTCGTCATCATTTATTTCACAATCACTTTGCTCATTGGTTGAGGACTTTGAACTTAAACCCTTTAGATAAATAGACTTCTTTTCTACCCCATTTTCCTTGCCTTTCTCCTTCTTTATCTTTTTCTCATGCGTTTTCTCATGTTTTCCCAAGCAAGTGAGTTATTACTCATGTTCTTCCAGCTTGCCAAATAAAGTTATGATATCAAGTGTTCTAATATTGTTCACTTCTTTGATTGCACTGGCCTTAGGTTGTCATTCCTATTAAGACACCTCAAAACTTTATTAGTATCAATATAATTGGAAATAGGCTTACCTAGAGCATTCAAATGATTTATAAGATGTGTGAACCTCTTTTTCATGTCGGCAAGGGTTTCACCACACATCTTGCAAAATAGTTCAAACTCTTGAGTTAAGGTATTGATCCTAGCTAGTTTGAATAGATACACATGAAAAATAGTTCAAACTCTTGAGTTAAGGTATTGATCATTAGTTCCCTCATGTGTAACTTCTAATGCGCCCCATATAGTTTTGGCGGTTTCACAATGGGAAACACGATAATATTCATCAACAACTGTAGAGGGGTATTCGTTACCATTAGAAATATTGACTAAATCCAAGGTAAACCATACAAGTCGAGTCGCCACCGCACTTCTATTTATCCAAAGGAATGGTTAGAAAGCGAACAAAAACCTAAAAGTTTTATCGAATCAAAAACTAATAAAAATGTCAGAGATCTGGATAAGGGAGTTGGTTATGCAATGTGAAGGTTTTAAGTACCCAAAACATCCTAGGTACTCCTAGGGAGCCCTTTTCATAAGTGTTGTTCTAGTCTAAAGGGTGTAGGTATATCTAAAGTATTATTTATTAAAAGGAAGGTTAAAAGAAAATGACTCGCAAGGATGTCGCATCCACTGCCTACGTATCTGTAGCGGTGTATTCGTCATTTTATGATTTATTGATTAAATCAAAAGCAAAGCATACAAAGAATCGAGTCGCCACCGCACTTTTATTTATCCAAAGGAATGGCTAAAAAGCGAACAAAAGCCTAAGAATTTTTACACATAGAAAACTAATGAAAAGATCAGAGATCTGGGTAAGGGGTTAATTACGCAATGGGAAGGTGTTAGGCACCCAAAACGTCCTAGGTACTCCTAGGGAGCCCTTTTCACAACTTGTTGTATGAAATGTTATTTGTTTATGAAATATTTATTGTGCGAACATGGATTGAAGGGATGAGAAAAGAATGTACAAGTTATTATTTTTATGTTTGAACGGATGAACCCGTTGCCTACGTACCTTTCCATGGAAGGTAAGGATCAAAACGCCGTAGTTCGGCTAAAAGATTTCTAAAAGTATGGGTGAATTGATTTTAAAACAAAAGCCCTAAGGTCTTTCGTTATCCACGGGAGAAAACTCAATCTATGCAAACAACAAGTCCACCATGTGAGAAAAGCTTCAACTTGCTAGTGAGGGGTTAACCCTATAATAAGCAAGGAAGTCTTACAATTCAATCACTAAGGACAAAAGGTGAGATTAACATCAACCAACTAGGATAAATCAAACCTATGGCTAATGTATGAAAACTTATCAAGAATGGACAAAGCCACAAAACAATTGAGTGAGTGAAATTAACCAATTAGGATTACTCACAAAAATGGTCAAGATATGATTAAAATTCAATTCAAAAGAAGTATTATGAAAATGAAGTTTGAAAAATCAAAGGCCTAAAGCCTAGGTTTCTAATTTGAAAACAAATGAAAATGTTTGCATAATAGTTTTCTGGTTTTTGGGTTAACATGCACATGGAGGTTTAAAGAAACACAAGGTGGGAGGGTTAAGGGAGTAAAACTTCTCAGATGTTCACCTCTTGAGATCATATATAGATGATTCAAGTGATTCCTTTGGAATAGGCAACAACGCAAATAACAACTGAACAAAGTAAATGGATACCGGATGCCAATCAATGGACTTATTCCAATCTCACAAAACAAAATGGATACCGGATGCCAATCAATGGACTTACACCAATCTCACAAAACAAAACAAAACAAGGATACCAGATGCCAATCAATGGACTTATACTAGTCTCACAAAACAAACAAAACAAGGATACTAGATGCCAATCAATGGACTTATACTAGTCTCCTACCATATCATAGGAAACAACTGCCAATCAATGGACTTATGTTTGACTCCTCCATGGACAAAAAAAAATGTTACAAAGTAATGAATAATGTTTATGAAATGATATACAAGCAATGATGATAAATGCACAAAGGCACACATAAGCAAATATGCACAGATGAATCAAGTAAGCAAACAAGCAAGTCAATTAGCACACACTATATACAATCAATTAGGCTCAAGCAAGGTTAGGATTTACAGCCAACTCGAATGGGGTATTTTGAGCTCTTAACCCTAACATTGAGAGTTATGGTGAAGCAGATGAAATGGAGATGAGGGGTGTGCCTCATAGCTCTTATCCCTGATCAGGGAGAGCTTTGATCAATGGAAAGTGTGGGAGTTCAGAAAGTTGGAACTCTTCTCCACAAATGATTGACTCTATAAGATCTTGGGTTTTTATTCACTATGCATCAACACATGGTGTGAGCAAGGTGAATGACACACTGAGTAGCAGGAGATGGATTACACATCTCTTTTATCTGCCAATTGCCTCTTAAGAGGACTTTACCTGCTTGGCACAAAAATTAAACAATCACAAGCATTGCCTCTTAAGGAGGGCTTCAGATAGGTGCCTACCAATAACAGTAGGTCTTCCAGACTACATGAAGATTAGAGATTATACCTAAGTGGTTAAGCAACCAAGCAAAAGCAAAGTTCAAATGAATTTAAAGCAACTTAGGTACCTGTGGAAACAACTAAACAAATCAGTACAATACTCAGACAAACAGACAACAGTCAATAAGCAACAGACAATCCCAATGTACAAAATGTGTAAGCCAAAAGGCAAACTCAAATGAGTTAGCATCAACCTACAAAACACACAAGTGTTAGTAATCAAAAGCAAACATCAATATTCACATGATGAAGCATCATCAACTATGGAACTTGGAGGCTTAAACCTGAAATCAAAACTCACATGTAAGCAACAAACCACTAGGTCAAAGCCTAGGGTCAAAGATGGAGAAAAAAATTCAAAACAGGAGCTGAAATTTAACACAAAGTAACTTCAAACACTTATTGACAAGTCCTAAAAAGGCTCACATCAAGATCATTAACCAAAAGCATTTCATGATCAAGTGAAGTTCAAGGCAATTTCAAAGCTCATATGTGATCATCATGAATGAAAAATTCAAATCAAAACAGAAATGATTCAAATAAATCTGGAAAACTTCATGCACATTCGAGACACCTAACATGATCAACATACAAAAAATCAGAAACATTGGAGATCATTTGGCATGGCAATCACTTGGCACAAGTTGGACATTCAAATGTGTGACACAAATTGTCACACCAAGTTAGCACATGCATAAAACAAAAATGGTAATTGAGAAAAATGTCAAACCAAAGCCAAAATGTCCACCAATGTGTCTAGATTCATCATGTAAAATTTCACATTCATTGGATAAGAAACAAGCATTTCATGACAAGATAAGCAAGGCAAGGTCAAATATGCATACATGCTCACATAACCTAGCACCAAATAAAATCCGGACAAGCACAACTTTGGAAATTATGATGGTAAAAAACTAGACAGAATAAGGAGCATTTTGCAAAAAAATGGGATCAATTTGGATCAATTTTCAATTTTATATGATTTTTCTAAGTTGAGGAAAAAAATTGAAATCAAAAATGAGCCAAGGCATGAAAATGGGAGGGAAAGGTGAAAAATGATGAAGCATTTTGAAAAACCTCGCTCGCTCAGACTCGAACCCGGTGCATATTCAAATTTGCGCGCTCAACATCAAAACGACACCGTTTTAGACTTAAACCCTAGCGCGCCCAGAAATTCGTAGCTAATTGAAGGATTCGTAGCAAAACCAAAGCAAATTCGCAGCAAGTTCTGGAAATGATGAACTTCATAGGTTGAAGATGAAGATCATGATGATCTTCATCTGAATTTTCCAGATTTTTCAAAAGGTGTCCAGAAATAAAAAAAATAACACCAAACGATTCATCATGTCATGTACATTCAAGATCCATAAGCAATTCATGCAAAAACCTCAAAACAAGTTCGGATCGAAGAGAATCATTTCAACATGTCAAATATTCAATCATCCATAACTAACTCAAAAAAGCACCAAATCACACGATTCAAAGCTCAGATTTATCAGGACAACAAGATCTACAACAATATCCTAATGAATTCAAGAATAATTGAGATCGAATCCTGACCTCTTGAAGAACAGATGTTGGAATCGTGCTCCACAAAGCTCAGCAATGCCTCAAATCTTCTCTACAATGCTTAATGACGTGATTGATGATGAATTTGAAGCTCCAGCATACACGAATCCAGCTCAATTTGTAAAATCCATGGAACCTTCAAGCTTCGAGTATGGCTCAATATGGCACCAATTGCTCCAATTCCACATTCAATTCTACTCAAAAATGCTTCAGGATCATGAATCAATCAGTAGAAATGGTCCTTGTGTGAAGTATTGCAAAATATTTTTGAGAGAAAAAATTGATTGATTCTAAGATTCAGATCTGAAAATTGTAGTTAATCATGAAAACAGTTGAGATTATTCTTATATATGCCATGCTAATCATGTTTAAAACCTGTTTAAGCCAAAGCTAATTGAAATTAATCAAGTTTTAAGGTGTATGCACAAATTGGACTTTCACCTCCATGCATGAGGTAGCCACGTGAACAGTGCACGAATCTGATCCAAATCCTCTTAAACAAGGCCCATGCACACTTTTGAATTGGTTTTGTATGCATACAATCATCCAAAATGGTTTTATGAAATTTCTCTTCAAAAACTTCATGAATGAGCACATGATAATGCAAATGGAATTCAAGCCATGTAATGAGATGTTAAGAAACTACAAGTCATGAGGAGAATATTGCAAAAAGAACCACTCATTTTGGAGCTTTGGTTCAAAAGTTATGTCCATTTGAAGTCCCAAGCACACTTTGCCATGATTTGATCATATCTCCTCAACCACACATTAGAAATTCATGATATTGGACATTTTGGAAATGGGAGAGAAAGATATACAACTTTCATGTTCAACAAAATTTTATTTGAAGCTTTCTTGATGATGTAATCTTGAGTTGAAGTTGGTCCAAAATCTTTCCATTTTTGGAAAGTTCAAATTATAGGTCACTTGCTGTTTTGGGAAATTCTTGACTGGACCTCAAATTCTTCAATGTTGATGTTTGAAATGTCAAATGAGACTGGTTTGAACATGAATGAAGTATTTCTAATCACTTCCCATCTCCAAATCCACAGTTGACTTTGCAGTTGACTTTCTAGGTCTTCAGATGACCTGAGAATGTTCTGATGAGATTCAAGCCTCTACCACTTGGGATTTTGCTTCAAAATAACATCAAAACTCATATGAACTCTTGTGAATGATTGTGGGGTCCAAATCTCAAGAATGACCACCATCTATTGCTCAATAAATGCCTTTAGTTGCCTTGACCTGTTATTGCTTCATCTGCAAGACAAAGGTTAGATGACATATTTTTGTACTTTTTGGTTAGTGATAGAAAGAAAAACAATGATATACAAATGCTAACATGCTTGGTGATCAAGAACCACTCTAAAAAAGATGACCCACCCACAGGGAAGGAAGCAAGGTGTCCAATGATCCTTGAGGCAATGCAATGTTATGATATGATGCCATGAGGGATCTTAGGGACAAAATTGGGGTCTTACAGATGCCCCTATTTAAGGTCATTCTAGCCGGAGAAGCGAAGGTTAAAATCTTCATCTCGACGCGGTAGAATGGGCTTAAATAACAGTAATGAGACAAATTTTGGTCCCTAAGAGACCTCATGGTGCAAATGTATGCATGTAAAAGAAACAAACTCTATGGGGAATACAGGTCCACAAAGAAAAGACGGTCCATCGGAGTAATACACTCACCAGGAACAGAGACTCTAACAGGACTCTCATGGGGATAAGAAAAAGAATGCGTGAGCAGGACACGACTCTGGATTAGGGGAAATTGACGCGGCGGGAACAGAACACGACTGGACTAGAGACCTCACTGGTGAGTAGGGGACTCGAACTGGGGAAAAGAAAATTCCAAAGGAAGACACATCCATTGGAAAGACTCAAGCTGACTCAAACTATCCACGAAGGATACTTCGGATGAAAATCCGGACTCGGACTAGGAAAAAGATTCACACAGAATCTCCCTGCCAGGGAAAACTGCATATATTGGGGAAAACGCCAATACAGCGAAAGGGTAAAATCACAACGGAAACTCCACTGGGGAATGTCTAACAAAAGAGACTCTCCTGGAGAAAAACTGCAAGATGAGGTGTTACCGGCTACTGGGTAACAAACTCAAAGAGACATGTGATCTAAACACCGGTTACTGTGTGAAAGAACAACAAGCTCAGGAAGAATGAATATCTAAGACCGGTATAAGGGTGAGAGATATCAATCAACCAAACATCTGAGAAAGACCTGAAAAAGGTACATCAACTCAGGAAAATCTGACTCCACAGGGGGACCAAGGTCATAATAGGGAGCAGAAAGAAAGGAACACCAGGGATATCGGTTACTGGGTATATAATAGGTGACCGACCAAAGCGTGAATTGGTATATATGCCAAAACACTCATCATCCGAAAGGAGGGCTTGAAAAAGCAAATCAGCTTACAGGATGGACATTCGATTCCGCAACGGGAAAACGAATCTTACTCAGCTGGGGAAAAAAAAACCCAAAGAGCGCGTGAGATATATTATCCATTACCGTCAGAACGTGGATAGTATACTCGCATGAGATATATTATCTATTACCGTCAGAACATAGATAGTATACTCGCATGGAAGATTATCCACAACCGGTTACTGGGTTAATAAAGGATAAATCAACCGAAAAGAAAGGCATCGGGATACCAAAACTAGGTATATAAAGATGACCGATCAAAGGGAGTAACAATCATTACCAAGCAAAAGGGTAAATGAAAGAGAACTCACCAGGGATACATTGATAAACATCAATGATCCGGGGAACAAATCATTGGCATACGGTGAAAGGACCCGCCGAGGATAAAATTGTTAGCATCCGGCAATTATCCACAAGGAAAGACTGCTGGGGATACAATTGCTAGCATACGGCAATTACCCAGAAGAAAGAGGGAATATCAACATCGAATACTGGATGAGGATAACCTCAAAGAGTAACCATCATCGGTTAGGATGAACCACAAGGTTAACTCTGCAAAGGAGAGAAATTAGGATTTAAAACTACCGAATACGGGGTAGAAGACCAAAAACTCTGGCTGAGGATAAAATTGCTAGCATACGGCAATTATCCACAAGAAAGCACAGACTCCGCTAGGGAGACAACAACAACATAGGATTTACAACTACCGGATACTGGGTAGAAGACCACAAAATCCACCATCAACCAGAATGAACCACAACGGTTACCTCTGCTAGGGGATAAAAGTAGGGTTTATAACTACCAAAAACGTGGTAGAAAACCAACAACTCTCTGCGTGGGGAATGAAAGAATCACAACTCCGCACGGGGAAACAAAATAGGGTTTATAACAAACCACCAACTGCTGAGGAGCAAGAAAAATAGGATTTACGACTACCGAATACTGGGTAGAAAACCATCGACTCTTGCTGAGGAACAAAGATGTTCACAAACACCTATTCCACAAAAGGGAACAAAGGTATACAGGATTTACAACTACCGGGTACTAGGTAGAAAACCAACAACTCTCCTGAGGAATAAAAGGTGTATAACCATAAATCCCGCCAAGAGGGAAAAGGGAACATAGGACTTACAACTACCGGTTACTGGGTAGAGGCCCAAACTCCGCTGGGGATAAAAAGAACTATTGCCGGTTACTGGGCAATTCATTCATTTATTCCACAGGGAAGCACAAGAGACAGTTGAAAAATGCCAATTCAGGATCAAACCAAAAAGGCAAACTGAACCAAGACTCGTCCTAATGAGGATATAACTCAATAGGAAGATCCATCCCAATATATGTGTTGGGAGGAAACGAAAAAAACCATCATCCACGAGGATATATCTCGGTCGGGAATTGCAGAAGGAAAGACAGACACTTTCTGCTTATGGGGCTGACTCTATATTGAGAGATTAGACACCCGACATCTGCTTGGGAAGATCTACTGGAGAGATCTATATCACCATCAGCAGGAGACAACAAACAAAAGATATATGGCAAAAAATGCAATCATGAATATCTGAATGTTGAAAGTATGCATGAATATGCGTGATTTATGTTTGATGAATGCTGACAAAACAGACATATCTAACACAAACAAGCCCAGGAATCAAACGCCCGGTACTACACTTCCAGAGGAAAATCCAAGGAAAGCCAATCTGCTGGAGATCTAACTGCTAAAAAGCAAAGATCTGCTGGAAAGCAAAAGATCAGAGATATCCAAGAAATCACAAAATCTCTGAGTGACGGATCATCAATCAACCCAACTGGGGAACAGAAGTTCACAACAGGCAGAAACTGCCACAAAAGCAAATCTGTTGGGGAAATGGAGAAATCCCGAGATTTGTGCAGGGGATCCTCAGTATCAACTGGGAAACAAGAGTTCACTGCACAAGCAAGAACTGTTGAAGAGAACAGAACACACAAGTAGAATCTAGCCGCACAAGCAACTCTACTGGGGATACTGTCAGCCACTCCATTGGGGATAAACCCACTGAGGGAAAATAGATCACACAAGTAGATTCTGCCACAAGCCACTCTACTGGGGATCAAAAGCATCAGGAAATCAACCAAATCTATGAATGATAGATCACCAACCCACCCAACTAGGGAACAGAAGTTCACAACAGGCAGAAACTGCCACAAAAGCAACTCTGTTGAGGATACCAACTCTGTTGGGGATACTGCAGGGAAATCACAAAACTTCTGCAGGGAAACATCACAGACACAATCCACCGTACCACAAATCTACTAGGGAATTATCTGAGGATGAGAAGGAGAACTGGTGATCAACCACCAAATGCTGAGCCTTCCAAGAAGAAAACAACCGCTGAGGAGGAAATAATTACTGCTCTGCTGAAGGGATAAGAGGTGAAAACCTCAACAAGCGCTCTGATGGAGAGATATAGCATAAATGAAGTATATCATACCAACAACTCCGCTGGTGACTTTACTGAGGAAACGGACGAAGTACCGGGATGTCAATCCACCAACTACCGAATCTTCCAAAAGGAAAGCACCCATGCTGGGGAGAGAATATTGTTGGAGAGGGCTGTGAAGTTCTCAACAAGCACTCTGCTTAGGGAACAACCCTAACAACAATCTGGATAAAGAAGATACAACCATGCCAGGAATATGAACAAATGTCTTACCCTGTTGGAAATTATGCCACCCTTGGGAGAGCACTGAGAAATTCTTAAGTATCCTTTCATCATTGTGAATATTCACTTTGTTTAAAACAAAAATTGAAAAATTTATTTGTTTAAAACAATGACATTTTATCAATTAAAACATGCAAAACATTTGTTGAATTGAAACAAATAAGAGTGCAAATAATTGGATAAAAGCTCAAATTGATTTGATGGAATGGTAGCCTGCAAATGGCAAGACTCCATAGATCTGTACAAATTTGAAATCGGTGATATATATTGGAAGATGGCTACATTGAACATAATGATCCTTTCTCTACCAATTTGAATTTCGATGTATTCGAAGCTTCAGTTGACAACGAATCGAGAATCTCTGACGAAAAGACAGCTGTGGAACAGAAAGTCTTGTCAGGATGCAGTTACTTGCCAAATCCCTAGTTTTTGCCTAGATTGCCCCAGGGTGAGGTACTCAATCTAGCGGGATGCAAATTCATTTTTTTCAATGTCTCTAACTTTTTCCTGGATCGCTCTTTCGGGTTCTCCATCGAGACTCTCATTTTTGCCTAAGCCGCCCTTTCGGGTTTTCAACTTAGCGAGCTATTCTGTTTTTTCATATACTTTTTTTAGGCAAAGTATTTCTTGACTGCATCTGAATTCACAGGACGAGTGAAATCCTCCCCATCCATAGTTGTGAGCATCAAAGCTCCGCCTGAAAAGGCTCTCTTAACAACATATGGACCTTCGTAGTTTGGAGTCCACTTGCCCCTGGAATCGGGCGCGAAAGACAAAACTTTCTTGAGCACAAGGTCGCCTTCTCAGAACACACGAGGCTTGACCTTCTTATCGAATGCTTTCTTCATTCTTTGCTGATATAACTGACCATGACACATGGCAGTCAATCGCTTCTCTTCAATCAAATTCAACTGGTCATAACGACTCTGAATCCATTCAGCATCAGTCAACTTGGCTTCCATCAAGACTCTCATTGATGGGATCTCCACCTCTACTGGGAGAACAACCTCCATGCCGTAAACAAGAGAAAAAGGGGTTGCCCCTGTTGAAGTGCGGACAGATGTACGATATCCATGCAAAGCAAATGGCAGCATCTCATGCCAATCTTTGTACGTGACTGTCATCTTCTGGATAATCTTCTTGATATTCTTGTTAGCAGCTTCAACAGCCCCATTCATCTTTGGTCTGTAAGGAGAGGAGTTATAGTGTGCAATCTTGAACTCAGCACACAACTCTTCCATCATCTTGTTATTCAGATTAGATCCATTATCAGTAATGATCTTATCTGGCACACCATAACGACAAATAAGCTGATTCTTGATAAACTTCACAACCACCTGTCTGGTCACATTCGCATACGATGCGTCTTCAACCCATTTGGTGAAGTAATCAATTCCTACGAGAATAAACCTGTGTCCGTTGGACGCTTTCGGTTCAATCATGCCGATCATGTCGATTCCCCACATAGAGAAAGGCCATGGTGATGAAATCACATTCAGAAGTGTCGGAGGAATATGAATCTTATCCGCATAAATCTGACACTTGTGGCATTTCTTCACATATTTGCAGCAGTCAGACTCCATTGTCAGCCAATAGTAGCCTGCTCTCAGCATCTTTCTAGCCATGGCATGTCCATTGGAATGAGTACCAAATGAACCCTCATGGACCTCAGTCATCAATAGGTTTGCTTCGTGTCTATCCATGCATCTGAGCAAAACCATGTCAAAATTTCTCTTGTACAACACTTCACCACTGAGGTAGAAACTGCCTGACAACCTTCTTAAAGTTTTCCTGTCTTTCACAGATGCCCCAGGCGAGTAGACCTGGTTCTGGAGGAAATTCTTGATATCAAAACACCAAGGCTTATCATATTTCACTTCTCCAGCTACAAATACGTGAGCTGGTCTATCCAAGCGCATCACGGTAATATTGGGAACTTCATTCCAATACTTCACCACAATCATCGAAGCAAGCGTAGCAAGCGCATCTGCCATCCGATTATCCTCTCGAGGAATATGATGAAAGTCAACTTCAGTAAAGAACGTTGAAATCCTCCTCGCATAATCTCTATACGGGATGAGACCAGGCTGATTCGTCTCCCATTCACCTTTGATCTGATTGACAACTAGGGCCGAATCACCATACACATCAAGATGCTTGATCCTCAGATCAATGCATTCCTCCAGTCCCATAATGCAGGCTTCATACTCAGCCATATTATTCGTGCATTTGAAAGTTAGCCTTGCTGTAAACGGAATATGTGTGCCATGAGGAGTAATGATTACTGCCCCAATACCATTTCCATACTGATTCACAGCGCCATCAAACACCATCGTCCATTTGGAACCAGGTTCTGGACCTTCATCAAGTGTAGGCTCATCACAATCTTTCATTTTCAAATACAGAATCTCCTCGTCTGGGAAGTCGTACTGAACAGACTGATGATCTTCAATCGGCTGGTGGGCCAAATGGTCAGCTAAGATACTACCTTTGATAGCTTTCTGAGCTCGATACTCGATATCATACTCAGACAACAACATCTGCCAACGGGGCAATCCTCCCGGTTAAAGCAGGCTTCTCAAAAATATACTTGATTGGATCCATTCGGGATATCAACCAAGTTGTATGATTTATCATGTACTGGCGTAAGCGCTTAGCAGCCCAAGCCAAAGCACAACACGTCTTCTCAAGCATAGAGTATCGAGACTCACAATCAGTAAACTTCTTACTGAGGTAGTAGATAGAAGATTCTTTCTTCCCTGATTCGTCTTGCTGACCGAGTACACAACCCATCGAGTCTTCAAGAACAGTCAGATACATGATCAGAGGTCTTCCTTCTACAGGCGGAGACAAGATCGGAGGTTCAGACAGATACTCTTTGATACTGTCGAAAGCTTTCTGGCAATCCCCGGTCGAATCATGAGACTGATCTTTCCGGAGGAGCTTGAATATCGGCGCACATGTGGCAGTCATGTGGGATATAAATCTGGAAATATAATTCAAGCGGCCAAGAAAACCTCGGACTTGCTTTTCAGTTTTGGGTGCAGGCATCTCTTGTATTGCTTTGACCTTTGCAGGATCAACCTCAATACCTCTCTCGCTGACAACAAAACCCAACAACTTGCCGGAACGGACTCCAAATGTACATTTGTTCGGATTCAGATGAAGCCTAAACTTCCTCAAACACTGAAAAAGCTTCAACAAATGCTCAACATGTTCAACTTCCATTCGGGACTTAGCAATCATATTATCAACATAGACCTCTATCTCCTTGTGCATCATATCATGAAACAAGGTAGTCATAGCACGTTGATACGTGGCTCCGGCGTTCTTCAAACCGAAGGGCATCACTCGATAACAGAATGTTCCCCAAGGTGTGATGAATGTTGTCTTCTCCATATCCTCGGGTGCCATCTTGATTTGGTTATATCCGGAAAATCCGTCCATAAAGGAAAAGACTTTGAATTTGGCTGTATTGTCTACCAACATATCAATGTGTGGTAGAGGGAAATCATCTTTCGGACTAGCTTTATTCAAATCTCTATAATCAACACACATACAGACTTTTCCGTCTTTCTTAGAAACAGGCACAATATTGGCCACCCATTGAGGATATGTAGAAGTCACCAGAAACCCTGCATCAATTTGCTTCTTGTAGCGGTGTATTCGTCGCCATATGATCTATCGATTAAACCATAAGCTAAGAGATACATTGAAATTTTCGAGTCGCCACCGCACTTTTATTTATCCAAAGGACTGGCTAAAAAGCGAACAAAAGCCTAAGAAGTTTTACACGTAGAAAACTAATAAAAAGATCAGAGATTCTGGGTAAGGGGTAAATTACGCAATGGGAAGGTGTTAGGCACCCATCACGTCCTAGGTACTCCTAGGGAGCCCTTTTCACACTTGTTGTAAAAGATTGTTATTTGTTATGACATAAAGATTGTGCAAACATGATTGGGATGATGAGAAAAGAATATGCAAATTAGTTATTTTTGTGTTATTGGGTTTTATTTATTTTTGTGTTATTGTGTTTGAACGGATGAACCCGCTGCCTACGTACCTTCCATCAAAGGTAAGGATCAAAACGCCGTAGTTCGGCTAAAAGATTTCCAAAAGTTGGTGGATTCAGTTTTAAACACAAGCACTGAGGCTTTTCATTATCAATGGGAGAAAACTCGACCAAAAAACAACATCCACCATGCGAGGATAGCTTCGACGTACTAGAGGGGTTAGCCCTGTTTGAAGTACGGAAGTCTTACTGTCGACTCACTAAGGATAGGCAAGATTTACATCAACCACAATGATAATTGAAACCTATGGCTAATGCATGAAAAGATTAACAATGGACAAAGCCAAAACAAGTGAATGAGTGAAGTTAATTGATTGTGATTATGAAAATAGAGTCAAAGTATGATTAAGATTGATTCAAAGAAGTATTATGAAATGGAGTTTGAAAAAAGTCAAGGACTTGAGTCCAGGTTTTTAGTTAGAAAACATGAAGATGTTTGCACAACACTTATGTCAAGTTTGAAAGATATAGTGTGAAAAAGTCTAGGACATAATGAATGATGAATGGATGAGGATGGATAGTAAAACTTCTTAGAAGGTTCACTTCTTGAAATCATATAGCAGATGATTCAAGTGTGTCCTTTGGAATAGCAATGAATAATAACAAGCAAAGCAAAAGAAAAGCGGATATCGGATGCCAATCAATGGTCTTATACCAATCTCCTAAAACAAAACGGGATATCAGAAGCCACTCAATGGTCTTACACTAATCTCCACAGGCAAAGAAATAAAAAGCGGATACCGGATACCAATAGATGGATTTACACTAGTCTCCTAAAACAGAAATGGATATCAGATGCCACTCAATGGACTTACACTAATCTCCACAGAAGAAAACAAGAAAGATGAGAAATGGAAGTTAACAGCCAATCTGTCTGGACTTAGGTTAACTCCACGGTATGGTCCTAGGAAATCCGATGCCATATCACAGGGACTTATAATGGATCTTCACATACAAGAACAAAAGCAACAATATGATCACAGGAATGCAAATGCCAACTTACAGGGACTTATAATTGCAACCTCTCATACAAACAGATAAAACAAACTATGATCACAGGAAAGCAGATGCCAACTTACAGGGACTTATAACTGCAACCTCACATACAAATCAAACAGATCAAATTATGATCACAGGATAACAGATGCCAGCTTACAGGGACTTATAACTGTATCCTCCCATACAAACAGATAAAACAGAAGATATGAGTGACCAATGAGGTCTTACACTCTATCCTTCCATATCACAGGAGCAAATGCCAAAGCAATGGACTTACAATTGTCCTCAATGGGCAAACAACAATGATAACATCACAAAACAAATGAGATGATCATGCACTAATGGCAATTGATGATGATGATAAATGCATAACATACAGGCAAACAAGTGCACATGAAGCAATCAATCAATCAATGAATATCAAACAGCACACTCTATAGCCAAAACAATGGGGCTCACACAAGAGGGTTTGACTTTGAAAGTCCACTGTAATAGGTAAAGGTCGCTCTTAACCTTGCCATTGAGAGGCTAAGGTGAAGCAGATGAAAAGGAGATGAGGGGTGTGCCTCATTGCTTCTATCTCAGATCAGAGAGAGCATCAAAGAAAGTGTGGGAGTTCAGAAAGTAGGAACTCTCTCCACATTATTGACTCGATTAGATCTTGGGTATTTATCTCAATGCTTCAACCATGTAATGGGAGCAAAGAGAGGACACACTGAATAGTGGGGGATAGATTGCTTATCCCTACCTTCCACCAATTGCCTTACTTGAAGGACTTTTCCTGCTTAGGACAAATTTAAACAAACACAGGCATTGCCTCTTAAGGAGGACTTCAGACAGTTTGCCCGGTCAAATAACAAACCGGGTCTCCAGACTACATGAAGAAGAAAGGTTTATACCTCAAAGCAAATGCTAAAAAGCAAAGCAAGCAAGTTCAAAGAACTTAAGCAACTAAAGTACCTGAAAAAGTCAAACTCATTAGCAAACAGTTCAACAGTCAAAATCAAAAGAAATGAATCAATAGTCAACCACAGAGGGACCAATTGTGCAAGGCACAAAGACTCAAGTTACATGAGTCACCTACAAAACAAAGGTTAGCACATGCTAAACAATTCAACTCAAACAAGTTTGAATGATCCTCAAGGCATTGGTGCTTAACCTGAAACAGATGAACTCAACATAAGCTTAGAAGACCACTAGGACTAGCCTAGGGTCAAAGATGAAAGAAAAAAAAAGTCAAGGCAGCAAGAAAAAGTCAACCCAAACCAAGTCTAAACATTCAAGAAGCATTCTCAATTGGATTCATAATTATATCATGCATCATGGTCATTTCATATGCAAAAGGATGCAAAGCATGGCAAGAGAAGCATACAAAAGTCAACAGCAAAGACTTCATTCAAAAGTCAACTCAAACAATCTCAAAAATTATGAAATAAATCACACTCAATCCTAACATCTAACATGGCAAGCATGTCAAATTTCATGGCATTTGGATGAGAGGAAAGCAGTCAATGAAATTCATGAAGTCAAACCAAATTCAAGTAAGCATGATGAAAGTCAACAAGCATGGGTCAACTTCAAAAAAATCACATCAAATTGAAAACAGAAGAGAAATGAATGAGATTAACACCAATGCAAAGCTTGAGATGTCTAGTTATCACATATGAAATTTCATGGTCATACAATAAGATTTGAGAATTTCACAAAGGATTTGGCAAGGCATAGCACAAAAAGTCAACAAATGACCAAATATGGAAGAAAATTCTCAATCAAATGGAAAACAGCAAGATTAATTCCAAGAAAATTCATACACAAACTAGACATGTGATAGATCATTCATGCAAAATTTGGGGTCAATTGGATAAGAGGAAGCATGTGAACAAAAATTGGGAAAATACATGATCATTCATATAGCAACAAATGCAACACATAACTTCAAAAAAACAAATCTCTCAATCCACAAATGATAAATGCACAAACTTTATATGGAAATGAAGGTCAATGTGTCTAGTTTCACCACAAAAAATTTCAGGCTCAAAGGATGCAACATGAATATTTCACAAAAAGAATGGCACAATGTATCATTTATGCATACATGTTGGGAAAATAATTATCATTTAAAATCCAGACCATGGAAAATTAATTAAAAATCATGATAAAATAGAGGACACATTCATGAGTTTAATGCAAAAAATCTCACAATTTTTGGAGTTGAAATGAATTTAAAATGAATTATGGAAGTTGATGAACATTTGGGTGAAGCATGAGCAAATAAGCATGGCATATGGGGTCAAACCAAGGTCAACCGTGGCATTCTAGTAATTCTGCAGTCACTTATTGAAGTGCTGCGTTTTGGCAAGGCAAAACGAAATGTTCTCATTGGCTCTCAGCCAATGGAACAGTAAATTGGCCAATGGAATGAATTTCTGGGTTTAACAAAACCCTAGGGTTTGGCCAACAGCAAGGCATCATGTTATCATGTTCGAAAAACAACAAACTAAAATCAAACCAAGCAGAAAAAGACCAACAGCATGGCATTATCAACATCAAGCAACATCAACCAATCGACCAAGCAAACAATTAACAGTGGAAATTCTGGACAGGGTAGGTTGCAAACAGCAGCATGTACACATTCATCATCATCATCATTCGACCAACATTTCAATAGTATGGTAACAGCATTCAACTGGCATACTAACATAAACAGAACATGAATCAATGTGGATTTCTGAGCATGTTCAAGGTTCAAGCAATAACAGCAGGGCATTAACAGCATGGTTTTCAACATGGTATCACCAACATCAACACAAAATCGCTTAGCATGGTAACAACAAGGTTCATGTAACTTTTAAGCAACCACACCAAACAAATCAAGTGGAATTTCTGGGCATGGTATAAGTTTGAAAACAACAGCATCATGGAATTTCAAGCAAGTTCATCATCATGAAAATAAATTCCCAGCATAAACACACAGCAGCATGGCAATGGTACACATGTAGCATCAACATAAACAAACAAAACACGAGCCTGAAACATTTCTGGACAGTTTAGGGCTGCAGCTACAGGGGATCAACATCTTGTTCAATCGAGCTTAACAACAATTTTTCAGAAATGAAAATCAAATACACACAACTGACCAGCAAGCTCTAACTAACATGAATCCACCAACCATTTCCACTAGAACTCATTGGTTGTCACAAATCGAGCAAGAACATAAACCATTTCCAAATTTCATTTCAACATAACTAGCATGATACTTAACCATTTTTAGTAATTTCAAGCTTAATGTAACCACAAGAACATACTCTACACATGGCATAGCATTGATTTAAGAAATTAGAGTTTCGAAAATTTACTTGGATTTGAAGAAAAGTGTGGAGCAGTGGTTATTTGAAGGTTTGAAGCTGAAACAGATGAAGATGATGGTCCCAAATGATGTATCCCAGAAGGAATTGAGCTCAAACTTGCTTGAATCGCATCTAGCTCCAAGCTGCCATGGGAGATGTGCTTCGAAGAACAGAACAAAAGCTGGAGTTCCAGCTGGGTTTTGTTGCTTGAATGAGCTCACAAATATCGTCCAGATGATGGAGCTATGAAGACAACTCGAGGTCTTTTGAAGTTTTTGTGCAGAAAAGTGAAATCGAGCAAAATGCAAGAAAGAGAGAAAGTGTATTTTCTGTTTGGTAGGCTGCCAAAAACTAGGTTTAGAAATGCTGAAAAGTCCCTTATAAGGGTCTGTTTAGAGTTGGATTAGGGAGTGCTAATCTTGCTTAGTTCAAAATGAAGTTTTTTGCATTTTTTGCTAATTTGGAAACAAATGAAAGAGGAGGTGTAGTGGCTGGTCGAGTGGGCTTATGAAATGCTGCAGAAGGACCATTCAAATTGCTGTTTTTATTCTGTACTAGAATGCTGTACTTGATTTGCTTTTTATGAAACCATTTGCCAAATCTTCAAGTTTTGCATTTTGGTCCAAAGTGATAGCATAATGGTGGTATGATGATGATTTAAGCTTGGAGCAAATCACAAATGATATATGGAACATTTCCCAATTGGCCAAATCAAGGAAAAGTCAAAGAATCAAAAAGTCAAAGTTTGGTCAAACTTTGAATTTAAATGAAAAAGGTCCAAAAATGCCATTTTGAATGGTAGGGTTTTGATGAATGAAATTTATATTTTTGGAAAGAGGATGAAAAATGTGGTTTGTAGGAAAAAACCCCACCAAATTTGGCCTTATGGTTTGAGAGATATGGCTTGTTGAAGTTCACAAATTGGTGAAAATGATTTGATCATATCTTGACAACCACACATGGGATTTGAGAGTTCTTGGACTTTTTGAAAATGGGAGAACAAGATCTTCAACTTTCATGTTGGGCAAAAATTCATTTGAAGCTTGTATCATGATGCAAGTTTAAGATCAAGAAGTTTCCATTTTTGGCAGTTGAAATTACAGGTCCACTTTCTATTTCTGGAAAATTTTCTGTTTGACTTGATTTTCTTCCATGATGAGGTTTGACATGATAGATGAGGCTTATACAAGCATGAATGAACTCCTTCAAATCAATTCTATTCATCAAATCCTTGATTAAATCAACTGTTGACCAAGTTTGACTTTTCTAGGGTTTTGGATGATTGATGCACTTCTGATGAATTCCAAACCCTAATTCTTTGAGAACTTGACTTCAAATGATGTCTCAAGTTGTATGAACCTTTGATTAATGATCATGGTGCCCAAATTCTGCAAGAATGGCCACCATCCATTGCCTTGACTGACTGTTGACTGTCTTTGACCTAATTGCTGATGATTGCTTCAACTGCAAGCCACAAGGTTAGACTGGCAATATTTTTGTACTTTGGAATGATAATCACATGAAAAGCAAGAATATACAAATGCAAAGAATGCTTGGTGATCAAGAAATCAACCCACAGGGCAACCTACCCACTAGGAGGGGACAAAGGCATGCAATGATCCTTGAGGCAATGATATGAGATGATATGGGCCATGAGGGATCTTAGGGCCAAAATTGGGGTCTTACAGATGCCCCTATTTAAGGTCATTCTAGCCGGAGAAGTGAAGTTTAGAAATCTTCATCTCGACGCGGTAGAATGGACTTAAATAACAGTAATGAGACAAATTTTGGTCCCTAAGAGACCTCATGATGCAGATGTATGCGTGCAAAAGACACAAATTCTGTGGGGAATATGATTCACACAGAAGAAAAGACGATCCATCGGAGCAATACACTCACCAGGAACAGAGACTCTAATAAGACTCTATGGGGATAATAAAAGAAAAAGAAATGTGTACAAAACACGACTCCAAACTGGGGAAGATAAAACTGACATAACGTGGACAAAACACGACTCTGATTAGAAAACAGAAAAACAGACTGGAGAATCCACAGGGGAGTGAAGGACTCACACTGGGGAAAAGAATTCCAAAGGAAAATAAATCCATTGGAGAGACACAAGCTGACTCTTGGGGAGAAGCAAAAAGAAAACTTCACTGAGGAAGCAACAAAGAAAACGAGATGTTACCAGGCATAAGGGTAACAAAACAGGAAATCTGACTCCACAGGGGGACCGAGGTCATAACAGGGAGCAGAAAGGAGGGAACACCGAGGATACCGGTTACTGGGTATAATAGGTGACCGACCAAAGCGTGAATTGGATTTCACTTCCAAAACACTCATCATCCTGAAGAAAGCTAGAAAAGCAAACTTGTTTATAGGATGGACATTCAATTCCACAAGGAAAATGAATCTTACTCTGAGGGGAAAACAATCAAAAGATCGACTCAAGAGTGAACGAGATATAATATCCATTACCGTCAGAACGTGAATAATATACTCAAAAGGAAAATTATCCTGAACCGGTTACTGGGTTGTTTAAGGATAAAATCCGAAGACGTGAATTGGTGTGTGTTCCAAGACACTCATCATCCTAAACACAAACGGGTTAAAGGATGGGCAAAAAACGTGAATTGGTGTGTGTTCCAAAACACTCATCATCCGAAAGAAAGCTAGAACAGCAGACTTGTTTAAAGGATGGTCAAAAAACGTGAATTGGTGTGTGTTCCAAGACACTCATCATCCGAAAGAAAGCTAGAACAGCAGACTTGTTTAAAGGATGGCTGAAAAAGCGTGAATTGGTGTGTGTTCCAAGACACTCATCACCCGAAAGAAAGCTAGAACAGCAGACTTGTTTAAAGGATGGCTGAAAAAACGTGAATTGGTGTGTGTTCCAAAACACTCATCATCCGAAAGAAAGCTAGAACAGCAGACTTGTTTAAAGGATGGACAAAAAACGTGAATTGGTGTGTGTTCCAAAACACTCATCATCCGAAAGAAAGCTAGAACAGCAGACTTGTTTAAAGGATGGACAAAAAACGTGAATTGGTGTGTGTTCCAAAACACTCATCATCCGAAAGAAAGCTAGAACAGCAGACTTGTTTAAAGGATGGACAAAAAACGTGAATTGGTGTGTGTTCCAAAACACTCATCATCCGAAAGAAAGCGAAAGCAAACTTGTTTAAAGGATGGTCAAAAAACGTGAATTGGTGTGTGTTCCAAAACACTCATCATCCGAAACGCAAACTGGTTAAAGGATGGGCAAAAAACGTGAATTGGTGTGTGTTCCAAAACACTCATCATCCGAAAGAAAGCTAGAACAGTAGACTTGTTTAAAGGATGGACATTCGATTCTACAAAGAATGCGAATCTTGCTCAGCTGGGGAAAATCAACAAAGGATTCCAACTAAAGAGCGCATGAGACATATTATTCATTACCGGCAGACCGTGAATAATATACTCGCATGGAAGATTATCCTGAACCGGTTACTGGGTTGTTTAAGGATAAAAATCCGAAAAGAAAGGCATCGGGATACCAGAATAGGTATATAATGATGACCAATCAAAAGGAGAAACAGACATTACCAACAAAAGGGTAAATGAAAGGCGATCTGCTGAGGATAAATTGCAAGCATCCGGCAATTATCCACAGGGACTAGCTGGGGATGCATTGGTATACAACCAATGATCTGGGGAACAAATCACTAGCATACGGTGAAAAGACCCACTGGGGATAAAATTGCTAGCATACGGCAATTATCCGCAAAAGACTTGCTAGGGACATAAGTGCTGATCTGAGCAACTTATCCAAGCAAAGGAAAATCAACATCAAAGAATATTGAATGAAGATAACCACAAAATTAGGGTTTACATCCACCGAATACGGGGTAGAAGACCAACAACTCCACGTGGGGATAGCACAAATCACAAATCCGCACGGGAAACCAAAATAGGGTTTATAACAAACCACAAACTGCTGAAGAGCAGGAAAATAGGATTTACAACTACCGGGATGTAGGTAGAAAACCAAAATTCTGGCTGGAGAATAAAAGGTGTGTAACCACAAATTCTGTCAAGAAAGCCAGGAAAGATAGGACTTATAACTACCGGTATGAGGGTAGAGGCCCAAAATATTCCGCTGGGGAACAACCCACTGGGAAGCACAAGATATCTGACAAATAGTCGATTCGGGAATGATCCGAAGAGACAGACTGAATAAAGACACGTCCTAATGAGGATATAACTCAAATAGGAAAATCCATCCCAATATATGTGTTGGGAGGAAACGGAAGAAACCGTCATCCACGAGGGTATATCTCGGTGGGGAACTGCAGAAGGAAAGACAACATTTTCTGCTTATGGGGTTGACTCTATATGGAGAGATTTTAAACACCCAACATCTGCTTGGGGAGATCTGTAAAGAGATCTATATCACCATAGCAGGAGACACGACAAACAAAAGATACATGGCGAGAAATGCAACATGAATATCTGAATGTTTATGAATATGCATGAATATGCGTGATTTATGTTTGATGAATGCTGACAAAACAGACAATTCTAACACAAACAGGTTCAGGAACCAACGTCCAGTATTATACTTCCAGGGGAAAAACCAACTGGAGAGCCAATCTGCGGAGATCTACATGCTGAAGAGCGAAGATCTGCGGGTACTGCTGAAGAAGTAGAGAATCAGAGATATCAGGAAACAACCCAATCAGGGTACAGAAAGTCACAACGGGCGAAGCGGCCACCAAGACGAATCTGTAGGGGAACAAGAGAAATCCCAAAGTATATCTGCAGGGGATCCCAGTGTTAACTGAGAAACAACAAATGCATGAATAAGCACGAACTGCTGTAGAAGCAAATCCACATAACTCCGCTGGGGAACAACCCACTGAGGGAGAATAATATCATCCAAATAGAATCTAACTGCATAAGCAACTCTATTGGGGAAAACTGTCGGCTACTCTCTTGGGAACAAACCACTGAGGGAGGACAGATAAAACAAGCGGATTCTGCGACGAACCGCTCCACTTGGGGAGAATATACATAGCAAACTGATCACAACAAGTAGATTCTGCAATATAAGCCACTCTACTGGGGATCGCAAACAGTCAGGAAATTAATCCGCTCACTGGAGGCTAGAGCCATCATCCGACCATACCGGGGATTGAAGAGTATTCAACAGGCGAAAACTGCCACAACAAACACTCTGCAGACTATGCTGAGGAAAGGATGGTTGAAATACTGGGATACCAACCCAATTAACCACGGAGTAGGAAAATAAATCCTGCTCTGCTGGAGAGAATAACTCTGATGGAGATATAGCAACAATTCCGCAGACGACTTCGCCGGGGAAAGGGTAAAGTACCGGGTATCAGACCACTGACTTACCGAGTCTTCAAAAAGAAAGCGATCGTGCTGAGGAAACAGACAAATCCTACTGGCACACTGCATGGGGAAAAGCGGTAACAACTCCACTTGCGACCCTGGTAGGGACGTTAATAACAGTTCTACTCGCGACTCCGAGGGGAGTATCAATCAATCAGCTACACCCATGACTGCGCTGAGGAGGCAAATAAAGTCCGGGGCATACGACCCACTAGAGAAAGTGACGGGGCACCAGGATGACAAACCATCAATCACCGAAACTTCTATAAGGAAACACCCATGCTAGGGAAGAACTGCTGCTGGAGAAAACGAAGTCTTCAACAACATTCTGCTTGCGATTATACTGGGGAACGACCCCAACAACAACTCTGCTTGAGGAACAACCTCAATCAAAGATCTGAAGAAAGAAGATACCACCAAACCAGGAATATGAACAAATGTCTTACCTGTTGGAAATCATGCCACCCTCGGGAGAGCACTGAGATATTCTTGAGTATCCTTTCAATCTTGTGAATGTTCACTTTGTTTAAAACAACAATATTTTGAAAAATTTGATTGTTTTAAAACAATGACATTTTATCAATTTAAAACATGCAAAACATTTGTTGAATTGAAACAAATAAGAGTGCAAATAATTGGATAAAAAGCTCGAATTGATTTGATAGAATGGTAGTCTGCAAATGGCAAGACTCCATAGATCTGTACAAATTTGAAATCAGTGATATATATTGGAAGAGGGCTACATTGAACATAATGATCCTTTCTCTACCAATTTGAATCTCGATGTATCCGAAGCTTCAGTTTGACGACGAATCGAGAATCTTCTGACGAAATGACGACTGATAAACCAGAAAGTCTTGTCAGGATGCAGTTACTTGCCAAATCCCTGACTTTTGCCTAGATTGCCCCAGGGTGAGGTACTCAATCTAGCGGGATGCGAATATATCATTCTTTTTCAAGTCTCTAATTTTTGCCTGGATTACCCTTGCGGGTTCTCCACCGAGACGCTCATTTTTGCCTAAGCCGCCCTTTCGGGTTTTCAACTTAGCGAGCTATTCTGTTTTTTTTTCTCATTTACATATACTTTTTTCTTTAGGCAAAGTATCTCTTAACTGCATCTGAATTCACAGGACGAGTGAACTTCTTCATCCATTGCTGTAAGTGTCAAAGCACTGCCTGAAGAGGCTCTTTTGAAAACATATGGACTTTCATAGCTTGGAGTTCACTTGCCCCTGGAATCGGGCACGAAAGACAAGACTTTCTTGAGCACAAGGTCCCTCGGAACACACGAGGCTTGATCTTCTTGTCAAATGCTTTCTGACCATAAAACATGGCAGTTGATCTTTTGTTTTTGCTTGAATTCAGCATCAGTCAACTTGGGACTTTGAGGGTGCTATTTCCTTTTGTTTTCTTTTGATTTCTTTCTTTTTCTTTCTTTTGATTTCTTTTGATTTCTTTTGATTTTGCACCCTCCTCTTTCTTTTCTCTTTTTTTTTCTTTTTTTTTTTTTTGATAATGCCCCAGTTGGCTGTTCTGTTGATTCTCGAGATGCAGCTGAGTGATCTTCTTTTCTTGCTCAAGAAGTCAGGAAATCTCGTCAGGAATCCCTTCAACATCATCTTCGTCCACTTCGAATACAAGGAATTCAAAATTGGGAGATGACGTCCGATCACTATGTTCAATGGGTTTTAGGATCAACCTGCATAATGATTTTGGTTAAGAAAAATTCAGCATTTTAAACAAGCCAATCATTATGCAGATGAAAAATGTTGCTTTTATAGCTTTTATTTTTGTTTTTATGGTTTTTTGTGATCACTGATTTCATAAAGAAAAGCAAAAAGTGAAAACAAAGGAAAAACAAATGTTTTGACAATGCAAAAATTGAATGAAAATATCATTGTATATATGCTTTGCCAATAATGTCATCACTTCTCCTTTTGGCGTGGGAGAAGGGTTTTAAACAAAAGTGAACAATTTACTCTGATCTATGGATAACCGTAGGAACATCTACAGCGACCCAATTGTGGCAGACACCACCAGGAATGATAAAATTGTTCAAATCTTCTGCATCTTCTTCTTCAATGACAGCAGCAGCTTCCTCTTCTGCAGGTTGATCAGCATGGATGAATCCTCCACTGGTGAATAGACCTTGCTCATTGCATGCCCCAGAACCATAGCCAATGCCAGCCCGGGATCGGTTATCTTCAAGTTCAAGCACTTTCCCTAAACCAGCAACTGCACCACATTCTATGGCCAGCTTTGCATCACGGTAGGAAGTGAATGAAGGAGACTTCTTCTCGATTGGTTTATCAATAGATAAAGCTTGAAACTGAGTTCCAACTTCATCCTCTGCGTCAATGTACGAGAAAGAAGACAGATTACTGACCAGGAGAGCCTTTTCTCCCCCTACTACAACCAATTTCTTGTTTTTGACAAACTTCAGCTTTTGGTGTAGCGTGGACGTCACGGCGCCGGCCTCGTGAATCCATGGTCTGCCCAAGAGACAGCTGTATGATGGGTGAATATCCATTACTTGAAAAGTGATCTGGAAATCACTTGGTCCAATTTTGATTGGGAGATCCACTTCCCCAATCACGGTCTTACGCGACCCATCAAAAGCTTTAACAACAACCCCACTCTGCCTCATAGGAGGACCTTGATATGACAATCGAGAGAGTGTGGATTTCGGCAATACATTCAGAGATGATCCAGTGTCCACCAGTACATTGGACATTGCATCAGATTTGCAATTCATGGATATGTGTAAAGCCATGTTGTGGTCTCTTCCCTCCTCAGGGAGATCAGCGTCACAAAAGCTCAGAGTGTTGCAAGCAGTGATGTTTGCAACAATGCTATCAAATTGTTCAAGGGTGACGTCATGATCAACATACGCCAGGTCCAAGACTTTCTGAAGAGATTCCCGATGGGGTTCTGAATTCAGCAATAGAGAAAGAATAGAAATCTTGGAGGGCGTGTGTAGAAGCTGGTCTACAATATTGTACTCACTCTTTCTGATGAGCCTCAGCATCTCATCAGATTCTTCATCAACAATGCCACTCGGGCCAACAGCTGAAGAAACAGGAGTCTTTGGTACGGAGGCGGAAGGCTGGGCAACAGCAAGTGCCGGATTCTGAACATTCACAGCGGTCCCTACAGGGTGCGCAACAGTATCAGAAACAGTAGCCTTTGCTGGTGCAGAAAACAGACGACCGCTGCGGGTCAACCCACTAACATCAGCGATAGTGGTCACGGAAGTAGACGGCAGAGGTACCTCAACCCCATCCTGGACAGCAACAGGATTGTACCGGAAAGGTACGGCTTTATCAGATGAATACGGCACAGGGCCGGCTGGTTTGATAATCAAAGAAGGTGGAGCCTTCGGCTTGTTGCTATTGTAGCGAATAACAACAGGCTCAGGCAATTTGAACACCGGGGAGATGACACTCACTTCGGGCTCAACAACATCAACATTGCGATTCTGGAGAATCTCAATGGTACCTTCATTCAACATCATTTGTAATTCCTTGCGAACCTGGTCACAACCCAAACGATTGACCGAGCAGACGCGGCACTGGTCATGGTTATGCTTCAAATAGCTGTGCTGACACAGCATCTTATGTAATCCAACCAATGACTGCCGGATGTGACTGATGTACTTCACCTTGTATTTCCCAAGGTCCTCCTGAATCATGTTCACAGACTTCCCATGCGAAGGCAATGGGTTCCTGGTGACATTCGGGTTGGAGTCTTCAAAACTCAGAATTCCGCTTCTCATAAGGTCTTGAACCTTAGTCTTCAGCTGGAGGCAATTCTCAATGTCATGGCCCGGAGCGCCAGAGTGGTAGACACAATGTTGGTCAGGCTTATACCACCACTGGGGGTTTACGGGTATAGCCGGAGGATCCCTTGGAGTAATCAGCTTCCGCTCTATTAGAGAGGGGTACAACTCTGCGTACGACATAGGAATCGGATCAAAGCTGATCTTCTTCCTTTCATAACCCGTGTTCGCTTGATTACTCGTATTTCCACGAGGCTGGTAAGCCTGTTGCTGTGGACGAGCTTGTTGCTGTTGATATTGCGGTTGTGGATATTGCTGCTGATGCTGATACTGTTGAGGTTGATATTGCTGACGTTGAGGAGCATTATCCTTGAAAACAGGCGCTACGTGAGCCACCTGGTGCTGATGACCGGAATGTCGTGCAGGCTTCCTCTGAACAGAGGGTCTTCGATGCTTCGGCTGAGATTGCACGGCATGCGCTTCACCTTCTTTTCTCTTAAACGCTCCATAACGCTTAGAGGAAGAACCATCATCTTTAGCTAACCGTCCTTCGCGGACACCTTCTTCAAGACGCATCCCCATGTTCACCATCTCGGTGAAGTCAGAGGGAGCGCTAGCCACCATTCTCTCATAATAAAATGACCCAAGAGTCTTCAAAAAGATCTTGGTCATCTCTTTCTCTTCTAATGGTGGAGTGATTTGAGCTGCCAGCTCACGCCATCTCTGGGCGTACTCCTTGAACGACTCCTTGTCCTTTTGTGACATAGACCTGAGTTGATCTCTGTCAGGCGCCATATCAACATTGTATTTATATTGCTTGACGAAAGCTTCGCCAAGATCATTGAAAGAGCGGATGTTGACGCTGTCCAGGCTCATGTACCAACGGAGAGCAGCACCAGACAAACTGTCTTGGAAGTAGTGGATCAAGAGTTGATCGTTGTCGGTCTGCGTGGACATCTTCCTGGCATACATGACTAAGTGTGCCAAAGGACAAGTGTTCCCTTTATACTTTTCAAAGTCTGGGACCTTGAATTTAACTGGTATCTTAACACCGGGAACTAGACAAAGTTCGGCTGCTGACTTGCCGAAAAGATCTTTGCCTCTAAGAGTTCTCAATTCCTTTCTCAGCTCTAGGAATTGATCGTTCATAGCATCCATCTTCTCGTGAACATCTGAGCCCTCAGAAGCTTCAGAGTGATAGATGGTGTCGTCTACCCTAGGCATGGTATGCACGACAGGAGGAACGGGAATAGGGACCGGGCTAGATGCCGGCATTTGAGCAAACGTAGGAGCTGGCAGATCAGGCATGAAGCCTGGAGGCATCCCCCAAGGAAAACCGGGAGGCATGGCATTTGGCTGCTGGGCGCTGACAGGTACCGTTGAGGTAGCTATCTCTGATATAACTGTCCGCTGAATCGGAGTTGCTGGCTGAGGAGCAGGCTGATTCTGGGCGGCCAGAAGTTGTTCCATCAGAGCGCCAAGTCTGGCGACTTCATCTCTCAGACTCTGGTTCTCTTGTTCCAACTGCTCCATAATCCTTGCAGAGTTGACTCTCGTATAATACCGGTGAGTCAGTTTGTCTTCAAAATAAATGAAGAGCAAAGGTTAGAACCGGAAGACCAGAAACAAAGGAGTACCTGTTTATGCAAGAATGATGCATGAAATGCTTGTGCAAATGCTTTGATTTTCAAGGGACCCTTAGGGTATTTATTTGCAATATTTTGAATATTAAACATTTTGATTGCTCATGGAAAATATTTCTTTCAAAATATATCAAAACAAAGAAATACAGCATTTTAGAATTCAATTATTACAAAGAGAAAAGGTAAATGACATCCTATGGATCCCTAACAGCTCGGGATGCTGGAAGACGAGAAGTGCACAACTTCTTGATCTCTCTCTCATAGGCGGCTTCCATATCAGCCTTCTCCTTTGCAAGTTGATCATACTTCCTTTTCCAGAATTTGGAAGACTGAGGAAGCAGAGAAGTCCAAGTGTCGTTTGGATCATCGATCACTCGGTGCTCGAGAAATTCAATCATAGCATCCTTCTCCTTGAGCTGCTGCAGCAATTCCTCTCTCTCGCGGATCCAGGCACGCGAAAGGTCTTCTTCTCTCAACTCCTCTACACGTTGGGTAGGGAGGGTTGAAGGCCCAGCCACATCCAACAGTGTAGGTCTCGGATGATCGTATGGCATCAGATAGGTAGCAGCCCTCTGTCTGACCCAAGAGGTGTATGACTCCAAAGCAATGCAGTTCTTTGGACCCAATTCATTCCTACTCTTTATGCGAATATTGCGCCAAGCGCGGACAAATCTGGCTTTCAGGCCTTGGGGATCTTTACCCTCCTGAAAGAATACGCCTTCTAACAGAATGTTATGGGGTTTATCCTTTAGGGGGAACCCAAGCTGACGACGTGCAAGCGTAGGGTTGTAGGTAATCCCACCACATGTACCAAGAAGAGGCACATTAGGGAATTCACCACAAGAATTAATGATCTGGACGGTATCATACACGCGATCATACCAGGTGATATCATCATTGGTGAGAGACATGAGTCTCTGGGACCACCGTAGACATCCCTTGTTCTCCTTGAAAGCAACTGTCTGTGGCAAGTGCGAAATAAACCACTTGTACAGCAGGGGTAGACAGCAGACAATAACTCCTCCATTCTTCATATTCCTCAGATGCATGGAGACATATGCATCACCCAACAAGGTCGGAACCGGATTAAGGACTGAAAAGATCCTAATGGCGTTCATGTCGACGAACTTGTCAAAGTTGGGAAACAGCACCAATCCATAGATGAGCAGCACAAATAGAGCCTCAAAGGCATCCTCACTCATGGCCTTCCCATAAAAGGTAGCTTGGGCAATGAGGAACTCGGAAGGAAAACCCTGAATTCCGCCTTTGGTAGTCAGATTAGCTCTAATCAGATCTTCATCTATGTGCAACAAGCTGGAAATCTCTCGAGCAGATGGAATACTCTCTAAGCCACTGAACGGCACTTGCTCCAGAATAGGAATCCCAATAAGATGAGAGTATTCTTCCAAAGTTGGCAGCAACTGGAAGTCCGGAAATAAGAAGCAATGATAGAGCGGATCATAAAACTGAGCAAGAGTGCTCATCAATCCCTCATCCACCTGAGTAGTCAACAACGGCAGAAGCTTCCCATAGCGAGCTTTGAAACCCAAGGGATCTAATACATACGATGTCAGATTCCTTAACTCTTTTACATCAGGCTGCTTGAAGCTGTATTTCTTTGTATGCCTTTTTGGTCTTTCCATGTCTGAAAATTTTGCAAATAACCCTTTAAGTTCCTTGAAAATTTTCTTTTTTGATGACATGAATGCGGATGAATGCGTGAATGCATGAATGCAACAAACACACTCAAGGATCAAGCAAAGCACACCAAACAAAGGTCGTGGGAAAGCTCTATGTATCCCTAATATCAATCATCCATTTTGGTGGATTTAGGTTTTCACCTTATCGACACCCAAGTTCCATTGATATTAACGGTACATGAACCGGTTCAAACATCCCTAATATCAACCAGCCGCTTTGATGGATTTTAGGTTTTACACCTGATCCGGGATCCATTGATATTAACAATGTTTGAACGACTCAACCACGAATCACGGGTTTGTTGAGAGTCACGAGCATGGAGTCTCGGTTAAGAACCACCCAAAGGGAGTGTACTAGGGTTTAAACCTGCCAGACATGTTCTATCAGAGGTTCCCATAATCATCGTTCCATCTTTCGAATATTATCGGAGGAACGAATACTCGTAGTCCAAGAATATTCTCAAGAGAAACTCTTATGAGTGTAGTATCGCGTAACAATCGTATCAGAACTGACATCTGAACGACCTCCGCACTACGGTCCTAAAAATAGGCCAAGATGGGTTTGGTAAACTAAGGTCCTTGGCTTCTGCGGAACATGATTGAAAGAATAATGCCTAACCACAAATAACTTGTGTGACATTATTAGTTCAACATGACCTCCACCAAGTGAATGGGCTCGCAAGTCAACTGGCTAAGGACTACTCCACACCAGTCAACGAGACTATGCCATTCTCCTATCCTAGAGTGCACTCGAGTTCGGGTACAGAACTCATCTCACGGATCACCAAAGCAAACAGCAAATGTATATCAAGCAATTCACACATTACAATCAATACAGTGATCCCAAATCGTACAAAAATATGTCAGATAAAGAATAACAATATATCACAACAAGGGTGAAAAGTAGGCACTACCACCAAGGATTCTGGTGAGTTTCCCCAGCAGAGTCGCCACTTTTCTGTAGCGGTGTATTCGTCGCCATATGATCTATCGATTAAACCATAAGCTAAGAGATACATTGAAATTTTCGAGTCGCCACCGCACTTTTATTTATCCAAAGGACTGGCTAAAAAGCGAACAAAAGCCTAAGAAGTTTTACACGTAGAAAACTAATAAAAAGATCAGAGATTCTGGGTAAGGGGTAAATTACGCAATGGGAAGGTGTTAGGCACCCATCACGTCCTAGGTACTCCTAGGGAGCCCTTTTCACACTTGTTGTAAAAGATTGTTATTTGTTATGACATAAAGATTGTGCAAACATGATTGGGATGATGAGAAAAGAATATGCAAATTAGTTATTTTTGTGTTATTGGGTTTTATTTATTTTGTGTTATTGTGTTTGAACGGATGAACCCGCTGCCTACGTACCTTCCATCAAAGGTAAGGATCAAAACGCCGTAGTTCGGCTAAAAGATTTCCAAAAGTTGGTGGATTCAGTTTTAAACACAAGCACTGAGGCTTTTCATTATCAATGGGAGAAAACTCGACCAAAAACAACATCCACCATGCGAGGATAGCTTCGACGTACTAGAGGGGTTAGCCCTGTTTGAAGTACGGAAGTCTTACTGTCGACTCACTAAGGATAGGCAAGATTTACATCAACCACAATGATAATTGAAACCTATGGCTAATGCATGAAAAGATTAACAATGGACAAAGCCAAAACAAGTGAATGAGTGAAGTTAATTGATTGTGATTATGAAAATAGAGTCAAAGTATGATTAAGATTGATTCAAAGAAGTATTATGAAATGGAGTTTGAAAAAAGTCAAGGACTTGAGTCCAGGTTTTTAGTTAGAAAACATGAAGATGTTTGCACAACACTTATGTCAAGTTTGAAAGATATAGTGTGAAAAAGTCTAGGACATAATGAATGATGAATGGATGAGGATGGATAGTAAAACTTCTTAGAAGGTTCACTTCTTGAAATCATATAGCAGATGATTCAAGTGTGTCCTTTGGAATAGCAATGAATAATAACAAGCAAAGCAAAAGAAAAGCGGATATCGGATGCCAATCAATGGTCTTATACCAATCTCCTAAAACAAAACGGGATATCAGAAGCCACTCAATGGTCTTACACTAATCTCCACAGGCAAAGAAATAAAAAGCGGATACCGGATACCAATAGATGGATTTACACTAGTCTCCTAAAACAGAAATGGATATCAGATGCCACTCAATGGACTTACACTAATCTCCACAGAAGAAAACAAGAAAGATGAGAAATGGAAGTTAACAGCCAATCTGTCTGGACTTAGGTTAACTCCACGGTATGGTCCTAGGAAATCCGATGCCACATCACAGGGACTTATAATGGATCCTCACATACAAGAACAAAAGCAACAATATGATCACAGGAATGCAAATGCCAACTTACAGGGACTTATAATTGCAACCTCTCATACAAACAGATAAAACAAACTATGATCACAGGAAAGCAGATGCCAACTTACAGGGACTTATAACTGCAACCTCACATACAAATCAAACAGATCAAATTATGATCACAGGATAACAGATGCCAGCTTACAGGGACTTATAACTGTATCCTCCCATACAAACAGATAAAACAGAAGATATGAGTGACCAATGAGGTCTTACACTCTATCCTTCCATATCACAGGAGCAAATGCCAAAGCAATGGACTTACAATTGTCCTCAATGGGCAAACAACAATGATAACATCACAAAACAAATGAGATGATCATGCACTAATGGCAATTGATGATGATGATAAATGCATAACATACAGGCAAACAAGTGCACATGAAGCAATCAATCAATCAATGAATATCAAACAGCACACTCTATAGCCAAAACAATGGGGCTCACACAAGAGGGTTTGACTTTGAAAGTCCACTGTAATAGGTAAAGGTCGCTCTTAACCTTGCCATTGAGAGGCTAAGGTGAAGCAGATGAAAAGGAGATGAGGGGTGTGCCTCATTACTTCTATCTCAGATCAGAGAGAGCATCAAAGAAAGTGTGGGAGTTCAGAAAGTAGGAACTCTCTCCACATTATTGACTCGATTAGATCTTGGGTATTTATCTCAATGCTTCAACCATGTAATGGGAGCAAAGAGAGGACACACTGAATAGTGGGGGATAGATTGCTTATCCCTACCTTCCACCAATTGCCTTACTTGAAGGACTTTTCCTGCTTAGGACAAATTTAAACAAACACAGGCATTGCCTCTTAAGGAGGACTTCAGACAGTTTGCCCTGTCAAATAACAAACCGGGTCTCCAGACTACATGAAGAAGAAAGGTTTATACCTCAAAGCAAATGCTAAAAAGCAAAGCAAGCAAGTTCAAAGAACTTAAGCAACTAAAGTACCTGAAAAAGTCAAACTCATTAGCAAACAGTTCAACAGTCAAAATCAAAAGAAATGAATCAATAGTCAACCACAGAGGGACCAATTGTGCAAGGCACAAAGACTCAAGTTACATGAGTCACCTACAAAACAAAGGTTAGCACATGCTAAACAATTCAACTCAAACAAGTTTGAATGATCCTCAAGGCATTGGTGCTTAACCTGAAACAGATGAACTCAACATAAGCTTAGAAGACCACTAGGACTAGCCTAGGGTCAAAGATGAAAGAAAAAAAAAGTCAAGGCAGCAAGAAAAAGTCAACCCAAACCAAGTCTAAACATTCAAGAAGCATTCTCAATTGGATTCATAATTATATCATGCATCATGGTCATTTCATATGCAAAAGGATGCAAAGCATGGCAAGAGAAGCATACAAAAGTCAACAGCAAAGACTTCATTCAAAAGTCAACTCAAACAATCTCAAAAATTATGAAATAAATCACACTCAATCCTAACATCTAACATGGCAAGCATGTCAAATTTCATGGCATTTGGATGAGAGGAAAGCAGTCAATGAAATTCATGAAGTCAAACCAAATTCAAGTAAGCATGATGAAAGTCAACAAGCATGGGTCAACTTCAAAAAAATCACATCAAATTGAAAACAGAAGAGAAATGAATGAGATTAACACCAATGCAAAGCTTGAGATGTCTAGTTATCACATATGAAATTTCATGGTCATACAATAAGATTTGAGAATTTCACAAAGGATTTGGCAAGGCATAGCACAAAAAGTCAACAAATGACCAAATATGGAAGAAAATTCTCAATCAAATGGAAAACAGCAAGATTAATTCCAAGAAAATTCATACACAAACTAGACATGTGATAGATCATTCATGCAAAATTTGGGGTCAATTGGATAAGAGGAAGCATGTGAACAAAAATTGGGAAAATACATGATCATTCATATAGCAACAAATGCAACACATAACTTCAAAAAAACAAAGCTCTCAATCCACAAATGATAAATGCACAAACTTTATATGGAAATGAAGGTCAATGTGTCTAGTTTCACCACAAAAAATTTCAGGCTCAAAGGATGCAACATGAATATTTCACAAAAGAATGGCACAATGTATCATTTATGCATACATGTTGGGAAAATAATTATCATTTAAAATCCAGACCATGGAAAATTAATTAAAAATCATGATAAAATAGAGGACACATTCATGAGTTTAATGCAAAAAATCTCACAATTTTTGGAGTTGAAATGAATTTAAAATGAATTATGGAAGTTGATGAACATTTGGGTGAAGCATGAGCAAATAAGCATGGCATATGGGGTCAAACCAAGGTCAACCGTGGCATTCTAGTAATTCTGCAGTCACTTATTGAAGTGCTGCGTTTTGGCAAGGCAAAACGAAATGTTCTCATTGGCTCTCAGCCAATGGAACAGTAAATTGGCCAATGGAATGAATTTCTGGGTTTAACAAAACCCTAGGGTTTGGCCAACAGCAAGGCATCATGTTATCATGTTCGAAAAACAACAAACTAAAATCAAACCAAGCAGAAAAAGACCAATAGCATGGAATTATCAACATCAAGCAACATCAACCAATCGACCAAGCAAACAATTAACAGTGGAAATTCTGGACAGGGTAGGTTGCAAACAGCAGCATGTACACATTCATCATCATCATCATTCGACCAACATTTCAATAGTATGGTAACAGCATTCAACTGGCATACTAACACAAACAGAACATGAATCAATGTGGATTTCTGAGCATGTTCAAGGTTCAAGCAATAACAGCAGGGCATTAACAGCATGGTTTTCAACATGGTATCACCAACATCAACACAAAATCGCTTAGCATGGTAACAACAAGGTTCATGTAACTTTTAAGCAACCACACCAAACAAATCAAGTGGAATTTCTGGGCATGGTATAAGTTTGAAAACAACAGCATCATGGAATTTCAAGCAAGTTCATCATCATGAAAATAAATTCCCAGCATAAACACACAGCAGCATGGCAATGGTACACATGTAGCATCAACATAAACAAACAAAACACGAGCCTGAAACATTTCTGGACAGTTTAGGGCTGCAGCTACAGGGGATCAACATCTTGTTCAATCGAGCTTAACAACAATTTTTCAGAAATGAAAATCAAATACACACAACTGACCAGCAAGCTCTAACTAACATGAATCCACCAACCATTTCCACTAGAACTCATTGGTTGTCACAAATCGAGCAAGAACATAAACCATTTCCAAATTTCATTTCAACATAACTAGCATGATACTTAACCATTTTTAGTAATTTCAAGCTTAATGTAACCACAAGAACATACTCTACACATGGCATAGCATTGATTTAAGAAATTAGAGTTTCGAAAATTTACTTGGATTTGAAGAAAAGTGTGGAGCAGTGGTTATTTGAAGGTTTGAAGCTGAAACAGATGAAGATGATGGTCCCAAATGATGTATCCCAGAAGGAATTGAGCTCAAACTTGCTTGAATCGCATCTAGCTCCAAGCTGCCATGGGAGATGTGCTTCGAAGAACAGAACAAAAGCTGGAGTTCCAGCTGGGTTTTGTTGCTTGAATGAGCTCACAAATATCGTCCAGATGATGGAGCTATGAAGACAACTCGAGGTCTTTTGAAGTTTTTGTGCAGAAAAGTGAAATCGAGCAAAATGCAAGAAAGAGAGAAAGTGTATTTTCTGTTTGGTAGGCTGCCAAAAACTAGGTTTAGAAATGCTGAAAAGTCCCTTATAAGGGTCTGTTTAGAGTTGGATTAGGGAGTGCTAATCTTGCTTAGTTCAAAATGAAGTTTTTTGCATTTTTTGCTAATTTGGAAACAAATGAAAGAGGAGGTGTAGTGGCTGGTCGAGTGGGCTTATGAAATGCTGCAGAAGGACCATTCAAATTGCTGTTTTTATTCTGTACTAGAATGCTGTACTTGATTTGCTTTTTATGAAACCATTTGCCAAATCTTCAAGTTTTGCATTTTGGTCCAAAGTGATAGCATAATGGTGGTATGATGATGATTTAAGCTTGGAGCAAATCACAAATGATATATGGAACATTTCCCAATTGGCCAAATCAAGGAAAAGTCAAAGAATCAAAAAGTCAAAGTTTGGTCAAACTTTGAATTTAAATGAAAAAGGTCCAAAAATGCCATTTTGAATGGTAGGGTTTTGATGAATGAAATTTATATTTTTGGAAAGAGGATGAAAAATGTGGTTTGTAGGAAAAACCCCCACCAAATTTGGCCTTATGGTTTGAGAGATATGGCTTGTTGAAGTTCACAAATTGGTGAAAATGATTTGATCATATCTTGACAACCACACATGGGATTTGAGAGTTCTTGGACTTTTTGAAAATGGGAGAACAAGATCTTCAACTTTCATGTTGGGCAAAAATTCATTTGAAGCTTGTATCATGATGCAAGTTTAAGATCAAGAAGTTTCCATTTTTGGCAGTTGAAATTACAGGTCCACTTTCTATTTCTGGAAAATTTTCTGTTTGACTTGATTTTCTTCCATGATGAGGTTTGACATGATAGATGAGGCTTATACAAGCATGAATGAACTCCTTCAAATCAATTCTATTCATCAAATCCTTGATTAAATCAACTGTTGACCAAGTTTGACTTTTCTAGGGTTTTGGATGATTGATGCACTTCTGATGAATTCCAAACCCTAATTCTTTGAGAACTTGACTTCAAATGATGTCTCAAGTTGTATGAACCTTTGATTAATGATCATGGTGCCCAAATTCTGCAAGAATGGCCACCATCCATTGCCTTGACTGACTGTTGACTGTCTTTGACCTAATTGCTGATGATTGCTTCAACTGCAAGCCACAAGGTTAGACTGGCAATATTTTTGTACTTTGGAATGATAATCACATGAAAAGCAAGAATATACAAATGCAAAGAATGCTTGGTGATCAAGAAATCAACCCACAGGGCAACCTACCCACTAGGAGGGGACAAAGGCATGCAATGATCCTTGAGGCAATGATATGAGATGATATGGGCCATGAGGGATCTTAGGGCCAAAATTGGGGTCTTACACTTCTGAACTTCCTCTTTGATCTTCACTGCCATATCTGGATGAGTTCTTCTGAGCTCCTGCTTCACAGGCACGCACTCAGGCTTCAAAGGCAGGAAATGTTGCACAATATTTATATCTAGACCTGGCATGTCTTCATACGACCAAGCAAAGATATCAGAATATTCTCGTAGAAAACTGATCAACCCCTTCTTGACAGACTCTTCAAGAAGTGCCCCAATCCTCACCATACGAACACAATCTTCAGACCCCAAGTTGACTGTTTCCAGATCCTCGAGATGCGGCTGAATGATCTTCTTCTCGTGCTCAAGGAGACGGGTAATCTCATCAGGAATCCCTTCAACATCATCTTCCTCTGCCTCGAATACAGGGAATTCAAAATTGGGAGATGGCGTTGGATCATTATGTTCAATGGGTTTTAGAATCAACTTGCATAATGATTTTGGATAATAAAAAAACTTTAGAATTTAAACAAACAAATCATTATGCAGATGAAAAAGATTGCTTTTATTCTTGTTTTTAGGGTTTTTTGTAATCACCGATTTCATGCAAAAGCAAAAAGTGAAAACAAATGGAAAAACAAATGTTTAACAATGCATTAATTGAATGAAATATCATTGTATAAATGTCGCCAACAATGTCATCACCTCTCCTTTTGGCATGGGAGAAGGGTTTTTGAAACAAAGTGAACATATTACGCTGACTTATGAATGATCGTAGGAACATCCACAGCGACCCAATTGTGGCAGATCCCGCCAGGGATAACAAAGTTGCTCAAATCCTCTGCATCCTCTTCCAGAATAGCAGCAGCTTCCTCAGCTTGATCGGCGTGGATGAAACCTCCACTCTTGAACAACCCTTTCTCATTAAAGACCCCAGAACAATAGCCAATGCCAACCCGGGACTTGTTGTCTTCAAGCTCAATCATTTTCCCTAAACCAGCAACTGCACCACATTCAATGGCCAGTTTCGCATCACGATAGGAAGCAAATGAAGGAGACTTCTTCTCAATTGGCTCAGCAATAGACAAAGCGTGGAAAGGCGTTCCAACTTCATCCTCAGCATCAATATATGAGAAAGAAGACAGGTGGCTAACCAGGAGAGCCTTTTCTCCCCCTACCACAACCAGTTTCTTGTTCTTGACGAATTTCAGCTTCTGGTGTAGGGTGGATGTCACGGCACCAGCCTCGTGAATCCATGGTCTACCAAGGAGAGAGCTATAAGATGGGTGGATATCCATGACCTGAAAGGTAACTTGGAAATCACTTGGTCCAATCTTGATTGGGAGATCAACTTCCCCAATCACAATCTTACGCGACCCATCGAAAGCCTTCACAACAACACCACTCTGCCTCATGGGAGGCCCCTAATATGACAATCTCGAAAGAGTGGTCTTCAGCAATACATTTAGAGATGACCTAGTGTCCACCAGCACGTTGGACATGGCGTCGGTCTTGCAATTCATGGAAATATGTAAAGCCATGTTGTGGTCTCTTCCCTCCTCAGGGAGATCAGCGTCACAGAAACTCAAAGTGTTGCAAGCAGTGATGTTTGCAACAATACTGTCAAACTGTTCAATCGTGACGTCGTGATCATCATAAGCCAAATCCAACACTTTCTGCAGAGCCTCCCTATGGGGTTCTGAATTCAGAAGCAAAGATAGCACGGAGATCTTGGACGGTGTTTATAGAAGCTGGTCTACAACGTTGTACTCACTCTTCTTGATGAGCCTCAGCATCTCATCACAGTCTTCATTCACAATGCCACTCGGGCCAACAGAAGAAGCAGGAGTCTTTTATACAGAGGAGGGTTTAGCAACAGCAAGTGCCGGGTTCGGAGGATTAACAGCATTCCCCACCGGACGAACATCAGAATCAGCCTTAGCCTGAGGCTTCGGCGCTGAAAACACACGACCACTACGGGTCAATCTGCTTACATCAGCAATATTAACAACGGAGGATGAAGGCAACGACACTTCTTTCCCATCTTCCAAAGAAGGAGAGACCTTCGGCTTGCTGCCATCATAACGGATGACAACAGGCTCAGGAATTTTGAACACAGGGGAAATCACATTCACTTCTGGTTCATCTTCATCAACATTTCTATTTTGAAGAATCTCAATAGTCCCCTCATCCAACAGCTCTTGAAGCTCTCTGCGCACTTGGCGGCAACCCAATCTATAGACGGAGCAGATACGGCATTTGTCATGGTCGTGCTCCATATGACTGTATTCACACAGCAGACGATGCAACTCAACCAATGACTGTCGAATATGGCTCACATATTTGACCTTATATTTGCCAGGGCAACCCTGGACCATGTTAACCGACTTCCCATGCTTGGGCAATGGGTTCTTCGTAACATTGGGGCCTGAGTCCTCAAAGCTCAGAATGCTGCATCTCATAAGGTCTTGAACCTTAGTCTTCAACGGATAGCAGTTTTCTATATTGTGACCGGGAGCACTGGAGTGATAAACACAATGCTGGTCGGGCTTGTACCACCACTGAGGGTTAGCAGGCACAGCCGGAGGATCCCTCGGGGTAATCAATTTCCGCTCTATTAAAGAGGGGTATAGCTTAGCATATGACATAGGAATAGGATCGAAAGTGATCTTCTTCCTTTCATAATTCAAATTAGCCTGATTACTGCTGCCACGAGGCTGGTAAGCCTGTTGCTGTGGGCGATGTTGCTTTTGATACTGAGATTGTTGCTGATTATGCTGATTATTGTCTCTGAAGACAGGTGCTATGTGAGCCACCTGATGCTGGTTGCTGGCATGACGCACATGCTTCCTCTTGGCAGAGGGTCTTCTGGGTTTAACATGGGATTGCACAGCATGTGCCTCCCCATCTTTCTTCTTAAACGCCCCATATCGTTTAGAAGAGCCTTCATCCTTAGTCAAACGTCCTTCCCGGACTCCTTCCTCCAATCGCATCCCCATGTTCACCATCTCGGTGAAATCAGAGGGAGCACTAGCGACCATCCGCTCATAATAAAATGAACTAAGAGTCTTCAGAAAGATCTTAGTCATCTCCTTCTCTTCCAGCAGAGGAGTAATCTGAGCTGCCAGCTCTCGCCACCTATGGGCGTACTCTTTGAATGTCTCTTTGTCCTTCTGGGACATGGCCCTGAGTTGATCACGGTCAGGGGCCATATTAACATTATATTTATATTGCTTGACGAAGGCTTCGCCAAGATCGTTGAAGGAACGGATGTTTGCACTATCAAGGCTCATATACCAACGAAGAGCTGCACCAGACAAACTATCCTGAAAATAATGAATCAGCAACTGATCATTATCTGTTTGAGTAGACATTTTCCTGGCATACATAACCAGGTGGCTGAGCGGGCAGGTGTTCCCCTTATACTTCTCAAAATCAGGGACTTTGAATTTGACGGGTATCTTAACACCGGGAACCAAACATAGTTCAGCAGCAGACTTGCCGAACAAATCTTTCCCTCGAAGGGTCTTCAATTCCTTGCGGAGCTCAAGGAATTGGTCGTCCATCGCATCCATCTTTTCATTAACATCTGGGCCCTCAAACGGCTCAGAATGATAGATGGTGTCGTCTACCCTAGGAGTGGTATGCACGACAGGAGGAGGCATTGCAAGGACCGGGCTAGATGCTGACATGGAAGCAAATTTAGGAGCTGGAATATCAGGCATAAAACCAGGAGGCATACCCCACGGAAACCCGGCTGGCATGGCTGGCATGAAATGAGCACTGGCAGCTGGCACAGTTGAGGCAACTACTTCAGATATAACAGTCCTCTGGGGAGGAGTTGCAGGAGGTGGAGATGGTTGATTCTGAGCAGCCAAGAATTGCTCCATCAGAGCGCTTAGTCTAGCGACCTCTTCTTTCAGCTCACGGTTCTCTTGTTCAAGTTGATCCATCACTCTTGCAGAATTAGCTCGGGTGCAGTACCGATGAGTCAGCTTGTCTTCAAAATAAATGAAGAGCACAGAGTTAGGCCACAGACAAGAAGACCAGAACAACACCTGCTTATGCGAAATGATGCATGCAATGCTTGTGCATATGCTCTATTTTTTTTTCAGGGAACTTTTAGGGTTCTACTTGCAAACATTTTCGAAATTTAAAGCATTTAATCGCATATGGAAAATATCTCATCAAATATATATTTGAGACAAAGAAGTACAGCATTGTCAATTATTACAAGGGAAAAGGAAAATGAACATCCTATGGATCCCTAGAAGCTCGAGATGCTGGAAGACGAGATACACAAAGCCTCTTGATATCTCTCTCATACGCTGCTTCTATATCCGCTTTCTCTTTAGCAAGTCGATCATACATCCTCTTCCAGAACTTGGAAGACTGAGGAAGCAGAGAAGTCCAGGTATCATTCGGATCATCTATCACCTGATGCTCGAGGAATTCGATCAGAGCATCCTTCTCCTTAATTTGTTGAAGCAATTCTTCTCTTTCACGGATCCAGGCACGTGAAAGGTCTTCTTCTCTCAACTCCTCTACGCCTTGGTTAGGGAGGGTTGAAGGCCCAGCCACAACCAACGGTGTAGGTCTCGGACAATCATATGGCATAAGATACTCTGATGCTCTCTGTCTGACCCAAGAAGTATACGGCTCCAAAGCAATGCAGTTCTTCGGACCCAACTCATTTCTACCCTTCTTGTGAATCTTGCGCCAAGCGCGGACCATCCTGGATTTCAGGACTTGGGGATCTTTACCCTCCTGAAAGAACACACCTTCTAACAGAATGTTATGAGGTTTATCCTTTAGGGGGAACCCAAGCTGACGACGTGCTAAGATAGGGTTGTAGCTGATCCCACCACATGTACCAAGAAGAGGCACATTAGGGAATTCACCACAATAATCAATGATCTGAACTGTATCATACACGCGATCATACCAAGAGATATCGTCATTAGTGAGAGACATAAGTCTCGTAGACCACCGTAGACATCCCTTATTCTCCTTGAAAGCGACCGTCTGCGGTAAGTGAGAAATAAACCACTTATACAGCAGAGGCAAATAGCACACAATAGCTCCTCCACCTTTTGCATTTCTCAGATGCAAAGAGAAATAGGTATCACCCAACAGAGTAGGAACGGGATTAAGAACAGAAAAGATCCTAATGGCGTTCACATCCACAAATTTGTTGATGTTGGGGAACAATACCAATCCATAGATGAGCAGCACGAATATGGCCTCAAAGGCATCCTCACTTATGGCCTTCTTATAAACGGTAGCTTGAGCGACGAGGAAATCATAAGGAAGACCCTGAATTCCACCTTTGGTGGTCATATGCGCTTCAATCAGGGATTCATCTATGTGCAACAAGTCTGCGATCTCTCGAGAAGTCGGAATACTCTCTAAGCCACTGAACGACACCTGATCCAGAATAGGAATACCCACAAGATGAGCATACTCCTCAAGCGTAGGCAACAGCTGAAAGTCCGGAAAAGAGAAGCAGTGATACAGAGGATCATAGAACTGCGCCAAAGTACTCATCAACCCTTCATCAACCTGAGTAGTCAACAGAGGCAGAAGCTTCCCATAACGAGCTTTGAAACCCAAGGGATCTAATACATAAGATGTCAGATTCCTTAACTCTTTCAGATCGGGCTGTCGAAAGCTGTACTTCTTTGTATGCCTTTTTGGTCTTTCCATGTCTGAAAATTTTGCAAATAAACCCTTTAAGTTCCTTGAAAATTTTCTGATTTTTCTGATGACATGAATGCAGATGAATGCATGAATGCATGAATGCAGCAATCACACTCAAGGATCAAGCAAGTCACACAAGACAAAGGTCATGGGAAAGCTCATAGTATCTTTAATGTCAATCATCCATTTTGGTGGATTATGGTTTTCACCTTATCAACACCCAAGTTCCATTGATATTAACGATACATGAACCGGCTCAATCATCCTTAATATCAATCATCCATTTTGGCGGATTATGGTTTACACCTTATCAACACCCAAGTTCCATTGATATTAAGGATGTCTGAACGACTCAACCATGAATCACGGGTTTGTTGAGAGTCACGAGCATGGAGTCTCGGTTAAGAACCACCCAAGGGAGTGTACTATGGTTTAAACCTGCCGAACATGTTCTACAAAAGGTTCCCATAGTCATCATCCCATCTTTCGAATATTATCGGAGGAACGAATACTCGTATTCCAAAAATATTCTCAAGAGAGACTCTTATGAGTGTAGTATCGCGTAACAATCGCATCAGATCTTACATCTGAACGACCTCCGCACTACGTCCTAAAAATAGGCCAAGATGGGCTTGGTAAACTAAGGTCCTTGGCTTCTAAGGCACATGATTGAAAGAATAATGCCTAACCACAAATAACTTGTGTGACATTATTAATCCAACATGACCTCCACCAAGTGAATGGACTCGCAAGTCAACTTGCTAAGGAATACTCCACACAAGTCGACGAGACTACGCCATTCTCCTATCCTAAAGTGCACTCGAGTTCGGGTATAGAACTCATCTCACAGAGATCACCAAGCAAACAACAATTGTATATCAAGCAATTCAATCATTACAATCAATACAGTAATCCCAAATGGTACAAAAATATGTCATATAACAAATAAACAATATCATACAACAAGGGTGAAAAGTAGCCAAAACCACCAAGGAGATATTCCCCAGCAAAGTCGCCAATTTTCTGTAGCGGTGTATTCGTCACTTTATGATTTATTGATTAAATCAAAAGCAAAGCATATAAAGAATCGAGTCGCCACCGCACTTTTATTTATCCAAAGGAATGGCTAAAAAGCGAACAAAAGCCTAAGAAGTTTTACACATAGAAAACTAATGAAAAGATCAGAGATCTGGGTAAGGGGTTAATTACGCAATGGGAAGGTGTTAGGCACCCAAAACGTCCTAGGTACTCCTAGGGAGCCCTTTTCACAACTTGTTGTATGAAATGTTATTTGTTTATGAAATATTTATTGAGAAAAGAATGTACAAGTTATTATTTTTGTGTTTGAACGGATGAACCCGTTGCCTACGTACCTTTCCATGGAAGGTAAGAATCAAAACGCCGTAGTTCGGCTAAAAGATTTCTAAAAGTATGGGTGAATTGATTTTAAAACAAAAGCCCTAAGGTCTTTCGTTATCCACGGGAGAAAACTCAACCTATGCAAACAACAAGTCCACCATGTGAGAAAAGCTTCAACTTGCTAGTGAGGGGTTAACCCTATAATAAGCAAGGAAGTCTTACAATTCAATCACTAAGGACAAAAGGTGAGATTAACATCAACCAACTAGGATAAATCAAACCTATGGCTAATGTATGAAAACTTATCAAGAATGGACAAAGCCACAAAACAATTGAGTGAGTGAAATTAACCAATTAGGATTACTCACAAAAATGGTCAAGATATGATTAAATTTCAATTCAAAAGAAGTATTATGAAAATGAAGTTTGAAAAATCAAAGGCCTAAAGCCTAGGTTTCTAATTTGAAAACAAATGAAAATGTTTGCATAATAGTTTTCTGGTTTTTGGGTTAACATGCACATGGAGCTTTAAAGAAACACAAGGTGGGAGGGTTAAGGGAGTAAAACTTCTCAGATGTTCACCTCTTGAGATCATATATAGATGATTCAAGTGATTCCTTTGGAATAGGCAACAACGCAAATAACAACTGAACAAAGTAAATGGATACCGGATGCCAATCAATGGACTTATTCCAATCTCACAAAACAAAATGGATACCGGATGCCAATCAATGGACTTACACCAATCTCACAAAACAAAACAAAACAAGGATACCAGATGCCAATCAATGGACTTATACTAGTCTCACAAAACAAACAAAACAAGGATACCAGATGCCAATCACTGGACTTATACTAGTCTCCTACCATATCATAGGAAACAACTGCCAATCAATGGACTTATGTTTGACTCCTCCATGGACAAAACAAAATGTTACAAAGTAATGAACAATGTTTATGAAATGATATACAAGCAATGATGATAGATGCACAAAGGCACACATAAGCAAATATGCACAGATGAATCAAGTAAGCAAACAAGCAAGTCAATTAGCACACACTATATACAATCAATTAGGCTCAAGCAAGGTTAGGCTTTACAGCCAACTGGAATGGGGTATTTTGAGCTCTTAACCCTAATATTGAGAGTTAGGGTGAAGCAGATGAAATGGAGATGAGGGGTGTGCCTCATAGCTCTTATCCCTGATCAGGGAGAGCTTTGATCAATGGAAAGTGTGGGAGTTCAGAAAGTTGGAACTCTTCTCCACAAATGATTGACTCTATAAGATCTTGGGTTTTTATTCACCATGCATCAACACATGGTGTGAGCAAGGTGAATGACACACTGAGTAGCAGGAGATGGATTACACATCTCTTTTATCTGCCAATTGCCTCTTAAGAGGACTTTACCTGCTTGGCACAAAAATTAAACAATCACAAGCATTGCCTCTTAAGGAGGGCTTCAGACAGGTGCCTACCAATAACAGTAGGTCTTCCAGACTACATGAAGATTAGAGATTATACCTAAGTGGTTAAGCAACCAAGCAAAAGCAAAGTTCAAATGAACTTAAAGCAACTTAGGTACCTGTGGAAACAACTAAACAAATCAGTACAATACTCAGACAAACAGACAACAGTCAATAAGCAACAGACAATCCCAATGTACAAAATGTGTAAGCCAAAAGGCAAACTCAAATGAGTTAGCATCAACCTACAAAACACACAAGTGTTAGTAATCAAAAGCAAACATCAATATTCACATGATGAAGCATCATCAACTATGGAACTTGGAGGCTTAAACCTGAAATCAAAACTCACATGTAAGCAACAAACCACTAGGTCAAAGCCTAGGGTCAAAGATGGAGAAAAACTTCAAAACAGGAGCTGAAATTTAACATAAAGTAACTTCAAACACTTATTGACAAATCCTAAAAAGGCTCACATCAAGATCATTAACCAAAAGCATTTCATGATCAAGTGAAGTTCAAGGCAATTTCAAAGCTCATATGTGATCATCATGAATGAAAAATTCAAATCAAAACAGAAATGATTCAAATAAATCTAGAAAAATTCATGCACATTCAAGACATCTAACATGATCAACATACAAAAAATCAGAAACATTGGAGATCATTTGGCATGGCAATCACTTGGCACAAGTTGGACATTCAAAGGTGTGACACAAATTGTCACACCAAGTTAGCACATGCATAAAACAAAAATGGTAATTGAGAAAAATGTCAAACCAAAGCCAAAATGTCCAGCAATGTGTCTAAATTCATCATGAAAAATTTCACATTCATTAGATAAGAAACAAGCATTTCATGACAAGATAAGCAAGGCAAGGTCAAATATGCATACATGCTCACATAACCTAGCACCAAATTAAATCCAGCCAAACACAACTTTGGAAATTATGATGATAAAAAACTAGACAGAATAAGGAGCATTTTGCAAAAAATTAGGGTCAATTTGGATCCATTTTCAATTTTATATGATTTTTCTAAGTTGAGGAAAGAAATTGAAATCAAAAATGAGCCAAGGCATGAAAATGGGAGGGAAAGGAGAAAAATGATGAAGCATTTTGAAAAACCTCGCTCGCTCAGACTCGAACCCGGTGCATATTCAAATTTGCGCGCTCAACATCAAAATGACACCGTTTTAGACTTAAACCCTAGCGCGCCCAGAAATTCGTAGCTAATTGAAGGATTCGTAGCAAAACCAAAGCAAATTTGCAGCAAGTTCTGGAACTGATGAACTTCATAGGTTGAAGATGAAGATCATGATGATCTTCATCTGAATTTTCCAGATTTTTCAAAAGGTGTCCAGAAATAAAAAAAAAATAACACCAAACGATTCATCATGTCATGTACATTCAAGATCCATAAGCAATTCATGCAAAAACCTCAAAACAAGTTCGGATCAAAGAGAATCATTTCAACATGTCAAATATTCAATCATCCATAACTAACTCAAAAAAGCACCAAATCACACGATTCAAAGCTCAGATTTATCAGGACAACAAGATCTACAACAATATCCTAATGAATTCAAGAATAATTGAGATCGAATCCTGACCTCTTGAAGAACAGAAGTTGGAATCGTGCTCCACAAAGCTCAGCAATGCCTCAAATCTTCTATACAATGCTTAATGAAGTGATTGATGATGAATTTGAAGCTCCAGCATACACGAATCCAGCTCAATTTGCAAACTCCATGGAGCCTTCAAGCTTCGAGTATGGCTCAATATGGCACCAATTGCTCCAATTCCACGTTCAATTCTACTCAAAAATGCTTCAGGATCATGAATCAATCAGTAGAAATGGTCCTTGTGTGAAGAATTGCAAAATATTTTTGAGAGAAAAAATTGATTGATTCTAAGATTCAGATCTGAAAATTGTAGTTAATCATGAAAACAATTGAGATTATTCTTATATATGCCATGCTAATCATGTTTAAAACCTGTTTAAGCCAAAGCTAATTGAAATTAATCAAGTTTTAAGGTGTATGCACAAATTGGACTTTCACCTCCATGCATGAGGTAGCCACGTGAACAGTGCACGAATCTGATCCAAATCCTCTTAAACAAGGCCCATGCACACTTTTGAATTGGTTTTGTATGCATACAATCATCCAAAATGGTTTTATGAAATTTCTCTTCAAAAACTTCATGAATGAGCACATGATAATGCAAATGGAATTCAAGCCATGTAATGAGATGTTAAGAAACTACAAGTCATGAGGAGAATATTGCAAAAAGAACCACTCATTTTGGAGCTTTGGTTCAAAAGTTATGTCCATTTGAAGTCCCAAGCACACTTTGCCATGATTTGATCATATCTCCTCAACCACACATTAGAAATTCATGTTCAACAAAATTTCATTTGAAGCTTTCTTGATAATGTAATATTGAGTTGAAGTTGGTCCAAAATCTTTCCATTTTTGGAAAGTTCAAATTATAGGTCACTTGCTATTTTGGGAAATTCTTGACTGGACCTCAAATTCTTCAATGTTGATGTTTGAAATGTCAAATGAGACTGGTTTGAACATGAATGAAGTATTTCTAATCACTTCCCATCTCCAAATCCACAGTTGACTTTGCAGTTGACTTTCTAGGTCTTAAGATGACCTGAGAATGTTCTGATGAGATTCAAGCCTCTACCACTTGGGATTTTGCTTCAAAATAACATCATAACTCATATGAACTCTTGTGAATGATTGTGGGGTCCAAATCTCAAGAATGACCACCATCTATTGCTCAATGAATGCCTTTAGTTGCCTTGACCTGTTATTGCTTCATCTGCAAGACAAAGGTTAGATGACATATTTTTGTACTTTTTGGTTAGTGATAGAAAGAAAAACAATGATATACAAATGCAAACATGCTTGGTGATTAAGAACCACTCTCAAAAAGATGACCCACCCACAGGGAAGGAAGCAAGGTGTCCAATGATCCTTGAGGCAATGCAATGTTATGATATGATGCCATGAGGGATCTTAGGGACAAAATTGGGGTCTTACAGTATCTCATCTGAGTATGAGAATCAGAGTCTTCGTAGCTCGGCTACCCATGGGTTAAAGAGAAGTGTGCTCGGTAAGACGTCGCGTCTTATGCCTACGTATCTCATCTGAAATGAGAATCAGAGCAAAACGTAGTTCGGCTAACTACGGGAACAAGGGTCTCGATTGCAACTAGGGTAAGAGAAAGGGAAGGTCTCGATCGCAACGAGGGCGAGAGAAAATAATCGCAGCAAGGGCGAAAGCAAACAAGGATTAGTTGTTAGTCGTCAGTCAAACTCGGCAAGACATCGCATCTCGTGCCTACGTATCTCATATGAACATGAGAATCAGAGTTGTCGTAGTTCGACTAACTAGGGGTTAAGGATTGCCATCTAAACATGGACTTACAAAAGAGGACACCAGCTGTGTCAAAGGAGGGTGGGCAGTGCGTTCAACGTCCTAGCAATAGGTGTGCAGCTCGCTGAATCGGGTCTTAGGCAGTTACCTCTTTGCAATAGAACGGACTGACATACCACAAGATCGGAGACGCGCAGAAGGTCTAAAAGTGGGGAAGCTCTGCTCTAGAGTTGTCATGAAATACGGACCTATGTGTTAGGATTTACAAAGGGGAACATCTACCTAATGTTAGCATGCAAAGAATAAGGGAATTCTACCTATGTTATCATACAAAGGGCTCTACCTAATGGGTGCTACCTAAATGGAACAAGAGTCGATGGATGGAGCGCGGAGAGGAGTTACGGATAAGGGTAGATGGCGATGCCGGAGGAAATCAACTTACAGGTAGATGGCGATGCCTGAGGCAATCGACTTACAAGAGGATGGATGAATGTGTGCTGGTTCTGTTAAGTTTTGAAAATGATTACTCGACGTTGGGTCGAGCTTTTGATCTTACTTTGAAATGGTTATCGGATGTTCGTTTTAATTCTTGTATTAACAGGTGACTAAAGAAATAAAGAAATAAATATTATACACTTTATGGGAGAGGGGTACATTTGTTATGAATGGGGATTGTTCATGGCAAACAAACAATAAGAATATATGCCTCATACATCATACAAGTAGGCAACAGTTATCAATCAGATCGGATAAATAAACAATATATAATCAAACCAAAGAATCAAATAATGGAGCATTTGAACAATGCATGGGAGTATGAACATGTTAAATAATCAAGCAATAGAAAGCATGAATGAGAGAAACAAGTTTAAAAGATAACAGATGAATCAAACAGATGAAAATATACACACGAAGGGTCCACTGAATAATTTAATCAGGAAATGAGGTAAGGACCAAATAAAATCAAGGTAAAAGGCCTCTAATACGTGGCATATAAGATGAACAAGGGAGGATCAAAATACCTTTTCAATTGCCATAAGCAATCCCTAAGTCAAACATTGATCATAAAGAAGTCAACTGAAAATTCAAGTCAACTTAAAAAATAACAAATAAATAGCATATCAATCAATAAAATTATGAAAAATTAAACTAAATAAGGTGGGGTCAGGACATCATCATCCCCCAAAAAGATCTTAAAAATAATGAAAATTGGCACGTGAATTAATTAAAACAAAACATAGCTCAAACCAAAAGTCAATTAATAAGACTAGGTTAGAAATAAATAAAGAATAAATAGTAAATTAATCAAGAAAATTATGAAAAATTAAACTAAATAAGGTGGGGTCAGGACATGATCGTCCCCCAAAAATATTTTAAAAATAATGAAAATTGGTACGTTAATTAATTAAAATAAAACAAAAGTCAAATTAAAAGTCCACCAACCAAACTAGGTAAATAAATCCAAAATAAATTTAAAATGTGAAATAAAATTCCAAGAAAAGGTCAGTTTGACAATGAGACAGTGGTCAACGTTCATCCCAAAAATCAAATGCTAACAAGAATTTTAAGTCATAAAAATAAAATCAATAAAAACAGTGTGTTAAAATGGATCATTTAGAATAAATAATTAAAATAAAATATTAATATTAAAAAATACGAAAATAAAAATTATATAAAATTAAATAAAACGTAAAGAAGAGTGAAAAATATATTTGGGTAATTTTATGAACGAAGAAAATATTTTAAATAAGAAAAAGAAATATGAAAATGGAAGGATTAATGGTGATGAACATGGTAAGCAAGCGTAGATATATCAAAACATGGCCATGGAAGAGATGATTACCTAATGGAAAATAGAAGTGGAATGGAATCTGATATGTGATGAAGCTTTGCCTCCTTTCCACAAAATTCCAATGCTCCTTTAGGGTTAGGGTTTTAGCTTCTTAAATAGGGTGGATTATGTGTTCTTATGAGCTTTTTAATAAGTGATTTATCCATAAGAATAAAAGTGTGAAGTGAGGTGTAAAATGTTGTTATTTTGGGCCAAACTTAAGTGAATGGATGTCCAATGCATGGCCAAAAGAGGTAAAAAAACGTGACTGGTTTGTGCAACATGCTTAGAAAATCTGATTGGGCCAGCCAGGCCCAAAATCTGCCTAGAAAATCAAGTCATGGTGCCCACTTTAAATGAATGTATCTGTCAAACCATGGATTCAAATGAGATGATTCCAAAAGGATGTGAAAGAGGACATGGTAAGGTACAATTGTTGTGAAGAAAGTATTTTCAAATAATGCCTTGAAGTGCAAGAAAATTGGCCAAGAAGTCTTGACAAATTTTGAAGATTTTGGACTTAGAAATTTTTCTAAGTGTCCTAAAAAAATGTCTCACTTTGACTAAGCATAACTTTCTCAATTCTAATCCAAATGGAGAAGACTTTATATCTCTAAAAATCTTGGAACAAGAGGAACAACTTTAATGTTGGAGATATTTTCAAATGGAGCTTTTATCTTGATGCAAAATGGGCTTAAAGTGAGTGCAACGATCATGAAAACTTGCCCTAAATGGAAAGTCAACCATTTCCAAATTAAGTAACTTTTCCAATTCCTGATTAAATGATGAATCCATGATCCAACCTTGATCAAATTTCACATGTAGGATCCCCTAGGCATGGATTTTGAGATTCCACTCTCAAAATGTCAGGAGTTGACTTTTCTGGCCCCACAATTGACTTTTCCTAAACTATCTGATTCCCGATTCCATTGATCAATTGAAACACTTCTAGCTCAAATAAAGAGCTGATTTTTTGTATGTAGACCCTTGTGGACATATGGAGGGCCATGGAAAAGAGTTTCACCCAAAGAATCAGAAATAAACTGATTTTATACCAAACCCTAGTTTTAGGGCAAAATGATCAGGAACTGATTGCACTGATTGCCAATGGATCTTTCTGAGATAATTGTGAATCTTCCTAGGCCAAGATGCCTCTCTAATCATGACATGGATGAGCTCCTCTACTTCCAACCAAACATTGCCTGTTGCAGGTAGCCATGAAACCTTAATTTCTGATTAAATCCAGATGAACACTCTGATAGCTTTGAATCCTTCACTGATGAACCGAGGACCATAATAAGATACTTTGACCCCCCTGAGACCCTTGAGACTTGTATACTTAGAAAATGAAGTTCAATTCTCAATCTTGCTTTGTGTGGGCTCCTTCTGTTAAGGAGTGATCGATCAAAACCTGATCTCCATGTCACTTATGCAGTATGCAATGAGTATGACCTAATATGATGCTAATGAAATGTAAAACATAATCCCATGCTTCCAGGAAAAATGAAGGGTAAGTTTTGGGGTATTACAGCTGCCCCTATTCTATCAACTGGAAACCCGAAAGGAAGATAGCAACGACTTTCGCACTTTCGAGGTATCAAGTGATTGAATACGATAAAAGCCCGAAAATTTACACTGAAGTGAAAAAATGAAGTAACGATGCCTGTCAGAATCGGCCAAGAGGTGGTCTTGAAAAAGAATCCGTCTGGTACGGTGAGAGTCGGTCTGAACACCGAAACAAGGAATGTTAGCTTGAATACCAAAATAAATGGTAACACAGAAATAACCATGGCCTGAATGTCGCTCATCAATCTGAATACTGGAAATGACTTCGATCTGAGCATCGAACGATACTTGATTATCAAACATCGGTCTGAACACCGGGAAACTGGCCTGAATGCCACTTCGGTCTGAATCCGGGAAAATTGGCCTGAATGCCACAAGTTGCATCGACCTGAATGTCAGAAACTTCTTCGATCTGAACATCGGAAGATATTAGATTATCAAACATCGGTCTGAACACCGGGAAACTGGCCTGAGTGCCACTTTGGTCTGAATACCGGAAAATTGGCCTGAATGCCACAAGTTGCATCGACCTGAATGTCGAAAACTTCTTCGATCTGAACATCGGAAAACTTGCCTGAATGCCACTTCGGTCTGAATACCGGAAAACTGGCCTGAATGCCACAAGTTGCATCGACCTGAATGTCGAAAACTTCTTCGATCTAAACATCGGAAAACTGGCCTGAATGCCACTTCGGTCTGAATACCAGAAACTTTCATGCCTGTCAGCATCGGCAGAAATAGGGAAAATGATAATTGAGGCGGCGCGTGGGCCAACGACCCCTGCTGGGAATAATAAAGATAAGTCATGAACAATCTTCAGTCTGAGTACTGGAAACAACTTCTGGCTTATCACTTGGGATACCGAGAATGCCTTATGCTTTACATGCGTATGTTTGAATTTTTCAATGGCGTAATGCTCCATGAAAATGGAAATACTACGCAATTTGGGAGGATGCAATGCAATATGATTCTACATGCAGGGATGTGAAATGCTTGATTAGAGAGAACGCCAAGTTGAGGCAAGGAATTTTGCTGGGGAAATGATCATCATCTTCTGGACCCTGACAATGCTGTTGGAGATACACCGCACAATGAACTTTGTGGGGAAATGACCAGCCACGCGGTCTTCTGGCAATAACAAAATATCGAGACTCTGACTGGGGAGAGAATGGCACTGAAAGCCTGCTGCTGAGGAAAGCGACGGTGGTTTTGGAAACCATAATCTGCGAGAGAGACGACTCAGTAGGGGAAGCAAACACCGATATGGTACCGAGATTCTGCTTCAAGGAAAGAGACCATGGGTCTAGCGTCGAGATCATCGATCTCGCATCAAACTCTGAGGAGTAGCCGCTTCTACTGGGAAGATACAGTCTGGCACTGTCAACTCCGCTGGGGATATACAGTCAGACACTGTCAACTCTTCTAGGGATATACAGTCAGACACTGTCAACTCCGCTGGGGATGTACAGTCAGACACTGTCGACTCTACTGGTGAATGTATAATCTGAAACAAATGTTTAGGGAAGTACAACAGTGAGAGCCTGCTGGGGATTGAAGAATCCAACGATCGGACCAGCGCTGCAGGGATAAGATACCAAATTCCAACTGTTGAGGAAAAACATCCACGATCATTTGATGGGGACCTTAAGGAAATACCCCGAGTGTACCTGTTCTGAATAGATGATCCAAAGCACTTAAAATTTACAGCAATTTTCAATATTTATTAAGCACGTACCCGTAAAGCTCTTATGTTTCATGATGCAATGTTTATCAAAAATTCAGACGTCATTTTTGCAAACAAAACAGTAAAATGAAAATAAACACAGAGATGTACTGAATAACATGATTTTATTGATTGAGTGGCCTCTGAATAGGCATTTACATCAGGAAGTAATCCCTGGAAAGAGGTAATTGCACAACAGATAAAAACATAAATTAATCTAATGGCAATGTGAAATAGATTTCTATCGGGTTCCAATTCTACTATGATTCGCTCGTCTTCAAGATCCTCCAGATGATTAGCTTTCCAAAAAAGGTGATTGGACTGTTTCCTATCCTTCGGAAGTTTCCGGTTATCGACACGAGATGATATTCAGAACTACTCAGAACGCAGCCATTCACTTAATCCCTAGCTTTTGCCTGGATCACCTTTTTCGGGTTTTCAATCCACCGGGATACCCATTTTTGCCTAAGTTGCCTTTTCAGGTTTTCAACTTACCGGGTGTACAATCTTTTCATTTTTAATCCCTAACTTTTGCCCGAACTTTTTTCATTTTCTTGGTTCGCTGGGATGCCCATTTTTTGCCTGGACTATTCTTTTTATTGTCCAGCGGGTCTATTTTATGCAAAGTATTTTTTAACTGCGTCTGAGTTCACAGGGGAAGTGAAGTTTTCACCATCCATAGTTGCAAGCATTAAGGCTCCACCATCAAAAATCTTGGTGACAATATACGGTCCATCATAGTTAGGAGTCCACTTGCCTCTGTGATCTGTCTAAGGAGGAAGGATCCTTTTCAACACCAAATCTCCGACTTGGAAGCATCGAGAATGCACTTTCTGATCAAAGGCTCTCTTCATCCGACTATAATACAGTTGCCCATGAAAAATGGTTGCCATTCGCTTCTCTTCGATAAGACTCAACTCATTGAACCTTGTCTGAATCCATTCAGCTTCGTCTAACTTGACATCCAACATGACTCTTAGAGAAGGAATCTTCACTTCAACATGTAGGACTGCTTCTATACCATACACAAGGGAATAAGGGGTTGCCCCGGTCGATGTACGTACTGAAGTACGGTACCCATGCAAGGCGAAGGGTAGCATCTCATGCCAATCTCTGTATGTAACGACCATCTTCTGCACAATCTTCTTTATGTTCTTATTTGCTGCCCCAACAACACCGTTCATCTTAGGACGATAAGGGGAAGAGTTGTGATGTTGAATGTTGAAGTGCTTGCACAACTCTTTCATCATTTTGTTATTGAGGTTAGAACCATTATCAGTAATGATTCTTTCGGGAATCCCATAACGACAAATGATTTCTTTCTTAATGAATCGGGTAACCACATGTCTAGTGACCTTCGCAAATGACGCTGCTTCGACCCACTTGGTGAAATAGTCGATGGCAACAAGGATGAAACGATGCCCATTGGAAGCAGTCGGCTCAATCTTTTCAATCATATCAATGCCCCACATAGCAAATGGCCACGGCGAAGACATCACATTCAGAGGATTTGGCGGCACATGCACCTTATCAGCATAAATCTGGCATTTATGACACTTCCGAACATATTTGAAACAATCAGATTCCATGGTCATCCAGTAATAACCCGCTCTCAACAATTTCTTAGCCATTACATGTCCGCCGGCATGAGTACCGAAGGAGCCTTCATGAACTTCCTGCATTAACATGTCTGCTTCGTGTCTATCCACGCATCTGAGCAAAACCATGTCGAAGCTCCTCTTATACAGCACATCGTCTTTGTTCAAGAAGAAACTGCCCGCCAATCTTCTCAAAGTATTTCTATCATTGTTGGATGCCCCTACAGGGTACTCTTGATTCTTCAGAAAGCACTTGATGTCGTGGTACCAGGGCTTGTCATCAACTACCAGTTCAGCAACAAACACATACGCGGCCCTATCAAGGCGCAAACATCGATCATGGGAGCATAGTTCCACCGAATCACCTTGATCATGGAGGATAGAGTAGCAAGAGCATCTGCCATCTGGTTCTCGTCACGAGGTATATGATATAGCTTTACTATTGTGAAGAAAGTCAACAGTCTTCTCGTGTAGTCTCTGTAGGGGACCAGATTAGGCTGGAGAGTATTCCAATCACCATTCACTTGATTGATCACTAGAGCTGAATCTCCGAAGATGTCAAGAGTCTTGATTCTCAAATCAATTGCTTGCTCGATACCCAAGATACAGGCTTCATACTCAGCTTCATTATTGGTGCACTCAAAAGCCAGACGAGTGGTGAAAGGCACGTGAGCACCTTTCGGAGTGGTAATGACAGCACCAATTCCACTTCCTTTGGCATTGACGGCCCCATCAAACATTAAAGTCCACTTTTCATCTAGATCAGGTCCCTCCTCAACAACGGGCTCTTCACAGTCTTTCATCTTGAGGAACATGATGTCTTCATCCGGAAAATCAAACTTCATCAGCTCATAATCATCAATTGGCTGTTGAGCAAGATAGTCTGACATAATACTCCCTTTGATGGCTTTCTGGGATGTATACTGGATGTCGTACTCTGTCAGTACCATTTGCCAACGAGCAACCCTTCCGGTGAGAGCTGGCTTCTCAAATATATACTTGACTGGATCCATTTTGGAGATCAGTAAGGTCGTGTGAGTCAGCATGTATTGTCTCAATCGCTTAACAGCCCATGCAAGTGCACAACATGTCTTTTCAAGCATTGAGTATCTCGACTCGCAATCTGTGAATTTTTTACTCAGGTAGTAGATGGCATGCTCTTTCCTACCTGTCTCGTCGTGTTGACCGAGAACACAACCCATGGAATTATCAAGTACTGTCAAATACATAATCAACGGTCTCCCTGGGACTGGAGGCATAAGGATTGGAGGATTATGCAAATACTCTTTTAACTTCTCGAAAGCCCTTTGGCAGTCATCATTCCACCTGATAGCCTTATCTTTTCTCAACAATTTGAATATTGGCTCACACGTGGCTGTTAGGTGAGAGATGAACCTTGCAATGTAGTTCAACCTTCCTAAGAAACCACAGACTTGTTTTTCTATTCTTGGCTCAGGAATTTCTTGTATCGCTTTCACTTTGGCCGGATCCACCTCAATCCCTTTTTCACAAACAATAAAACCCAGCAGTTTTCCATATCTCACCCCGAAAGTACACTTGTTCGGATTAAGCCTCAGCTTGAATTTCCTCAAACGCTCAAACAGTTTCTGCAAATTCACCAGATGTTCTTCTTCCGTCTGAGATTTGGCAATCATATCATCAACATAAACCTTGATTTCATGATGAATCATATCATGGAAAAGAGTTACCATAGCTCGTTGATATGTTGCCCCAGCATTTTTCAGACCAAATGGCAACACCTTGTAGCAGAAGGTGCCCCATGGGGTTATGAAAGTTGTCTTCTCCATATCTTCTGGTGCCATCTTAATTTGATTATAGCCAGAAAAGCCATCCATGAAGGAGAATACCGAGAACTGAGCCGTGTTATCCACCAAAACGTCGATGTGAGGTAATGGGAAATCATCTTTAGGACTAGCTCTGTTCAGATCCCGGTAGTCAACACACATCCGTATCTTTCCATCCTTCTTAGGTACTGGAACGATATTTGCAACCCATGGCGGATAATTTGTAACTGCTAAAAACCCTGCATCCAACTGCTTTTGCACTTCTTCCTTTATCTTGACAGCCATCTCTGGGCTTGTTCTTCTGAGTTTCTGCTTGATCGGAGGACAATTCTCTTTGAGAGGCAAACGGTGTACCACAATGTCTGTGTCTAGCTCTGGCATGTCCTGATAAGACCAAGCGAAGATGTCAACATACTCGTGCAGCAATTCAATCAGCCCCTTCTTCATATTATCTTCCAAAGCAGCCCCTATCTTGATTTCTCTCTTGACGTCCTCGGTGCCGAGATTAATCACTTCAATAGACTCTTGATGCGGTTGAATGATCCTTTCCTCCTGTTTCAACAACCTGGCAAGTTCTTTGGGGAGTTCACAGTCTTCATCACCCTCTTCTTCAGCTTGAAAGATTGGATTTTCAAAGTTGAAGCGAGCCATAGCAGGACTGTTATCAATAGGATCCGGTGATGTGCATCTGCATGGGTGATGGTATGTGCTTATGAGTGTGAATAAGGAGTGAAAAATAAACAAAACATTGCCAAAATATTTTTTTTTTGATTTTTTTGATTTTTTGAAAACTGCAAAAATAGAAAGACAGTGAACAAAATATTTGAATGCAAAAAGACGTCCTTTATTTATGATAAAAATGCAGGTATCCACATAGATGAGCCCTACAATGAGTCATTATGCCCTGGGCGGAACGTAAGACTTGGATATGCATGAATAAACAAAGAAAATTACTCTTCAAGAAGAGTGACTTGGATAATCTCCTCAGAAGACCAGTTGCGGAGAACTTCACCCAGGACCCTTGGATGCACCCAGTTGTCAATGTCGCAATCACTATCCTCATCTTCTTCGTTAATTGCAGAGACCTGGCCGTACTGAATGATTCCAGCACTGGAGAAAGTAATCGGCCCCTGATGAGACTGAGGCGTCGAAGTTGTAGAAGTAACAGCATCATAAAAATTAATTACCTCATCGGGAATTACAAAATCAGCAGGAACAACATTTGTAAATTCTTCAGCATCTTCAGGAAAGAGAGGATCAACATCTGCATTCTCAACAACCCCTTCAACAGACCTTTGGGCAGATAAGTCTTCAGCTTGGAGGATACCATCGTCAAGCAAGGCCTGGATACCCTGCTGCAGCTTCACACAACCCCCACTCTGTGCAACACAACCCAAACAACTGCTCCCACAACCGGGGAAAACATCTGCCTTTAGCAAGTATTCTTTGATTTCTAACAGCGGAGTCTTCAGCTTCAACACCTCCTTGAGTAATTTGACTTCTCCTTCAACCATGTTAACATTTGCTCTACCATGCTGCGGCATAGGATTGTTGACAACATTAGGAGTCGGCGCAAAGTTAATGGCCTTTGAATCAATAAGGTCCTGAACTACGTGCTTAAAAGCTTTGCAGTTCTCAATAGTATGGCCAGCTGCCCCAGAGTGGAAATTACACCTAGCATTGGCGTCATAACCCACTGGAAGTCTGCTAACGGGAGGAGCCAAAATGCGTAACTGCACAAGTTGCAACAGTTGAAGGTTGGGAAGCAACTGGGCGTACGACATTGGAAGAGTGTCGAAATGCCTATCCATCATCCTCTGTTTCTGTTGATAAGCAGGTCTGTTACCCTGTTGTTGTTGGTATTGATTTTGTTGAGGTTGTTGTTGTTGCACTGGTGCTGCAGTTGGAATGGTCACTGCTGCAACATAAGGTTGTTGATGGTAATTTTGAAAGTTATTCCTCCGGTTACCCCTGCTCTGATGAGAAGACACATCATTTGCATCCCCTTCTCTCCTCTTCTGTCCTCCTAAGAACGGCTTCTTTGACCCCGAAGATGATCCAACCCCGTTTTGGATCTTACACGTCTTCAAGTAGTTCTCCACCCTCTCACCGGTAGAGACCACATCAGCAAAATTTGAGGCGTTGCAACCCACCAGACGCTCCAAATAAGATCCAGGCAGTGTGTTCATAAACATGTTGGCCATCTCTTTTTCCAACATCGGAGGCTGAACACGGGAAGCCAACTCTCTCCAGCGTTGAGCATACTCTTTGAAGCACTCGTTGCTCTTGAGAGATAGATTCTGGAGCTAAGTCCTGTCAGGTGCCATATTCGTATTGTACTGATATTGCTTCACAAAGGCCTCAGCCAAGTCTCTCCAACTGCGAATATGGGCTTTGTCTAGCCTCATATACCACTCCAAGAATGCCCCAGCTAGGCTGTCCTGGAAGAAGTACATGAGCAGCTTCTCATCATCAGAATACGCGATCATCTTGCGGAAGTAAGCTTGTACATAAGTCTTCGGGCAAGAGTTGCCATTGTACTTATCAAACTCGGGGACTTTGAATTTTGGCGGAACTCTCACGCCTGGGACCAGCCCCAAGTCAGCAACATCCACACCAAGAGCATTCTGCCCTTCCACAGCTTTCAACCTCTCTTCCAGTGTCCGAAACATAGGGTCCATACCATGGCCCATGCCAAAGTCCTCCTTGTAACACCTCAAAATTTGCCCTCCTCTCTTGGGACTAGCTTAGCATGTTGCATTTCATGTTTAGGACATTAGGCATTGCATATTGCATATCATGTGGAAACATTAAGCAAGTCATCCTCCTAGGTCTTGATCAGAAGATAAGAGGTTGAGATTCAAGCCTGAGGGTTTATGGACTGATCACTAGCCATCTGAAGGTTTGTGATACAAATTAGGGTTTCATGATTTATCAAGGGGATTGATCTTCATCTTGGTTGAAATGATACATCATCATCATCATGGTCTTGTTATCATCTAAGAGATTCAAGAGATTGATCAGATACCTTGAGATTAGGGTTTTGACCACTAGTCAACCCTAATCATCTGCATTGGGCCAATCAGGGCTTGGCTAGGAGATGGGGTCTACAATGGATATGGGGATCATCATGTGATTGTATTGAGCTTATGGAAGCTAGGGTTTCATCATTGAGCCATTTCATCAGGAGTTTGAGGCTCAAGTGGATCAGTGCATAGCCAAATTCATCTATCAATCAAAAAAGTCAACTGTGGTCAACTGTGCCTGAAATGATGGATTTGGAGGTGGGAGGGGGTTAGAGACACTTCATTCATGTTGAAACAAGTTTCATTTGACATTTCAAACATCAAGAATGAAGAAAATAAAGTCAGGAGAAAACTTTCCAAAAATGGAAAGTGACTTGTAATGAAAGTTTCCAAAAATGGAAAGTTTTTCATCTCAAAATTACATGTCCAAAAATGCTTCAAATGAAATTTTGTTCAACATGAAAGTTGTAGATCTTGCTCTCTCCTTTCCAAAAAGTCCAAGAACTTGAATTTCTCATGTATGGTTGGCAAGATATGGTCCAATCATTTTCCAAAAATGCCTAAATTCAAAGTGGCATAACTTTCACATGGAATGGCCAAATTGGATGATCTTTCTTTGAGCAAACCCCATTTCACATGTACTTTCATGATGCATGGTCAAATTTCATCAAAAATGGTCATGGCAAAAAGTCATTTTTCAAGTGATCACTTTGTATTTTTGGTGTGAAATGGTGAAATTTCAAGATACATGGTTTTTGCATACAAGGCCTATTCCAACACATCCCAAATGATAATTAGAACTTGCTTGAGCTGTCATTTACTGTTACATTGGCCTAATTTGGAAAAGGACCATTTTGCCATTTCACTTGCAAATCACATTTCACTAATTCACTCAATTTTGCTAATTGTGATTAGCAAATTGATTAGGATGTGGTATAAAGTGTTAAGCATAACAGAAAATGATAATCACATTTCATTCTCCAAGATCTAACAAACTTCTTCATCCAAAACCTCTCTATCTTCTTCAAAGCTTCTTCAAACTTTTTCATCAATTCTCATCCAATTCTTCACCAATCTTGATCATTCTTGTTTGATCCACACTCCATAAGCATTGGTGCACGACTGTTTCACAAGATCCATGCCAAAAGCTTGCTGAATTTGGATTGTTGGAAGCTTACACATCCATGGCAATTTCATGATTCTTGCATCTGAAGCATTGTTGAGCTGAGGCACGTGTTCCAATCATCTTCCATAGCTTGGATCTTCATCTGTTTTGGCATTTCACACTTGGAAACACAAGAATTCGCATCTGCCATCATCAAGAGGTAAAATCTCGATCTCAACCATTGCTTGAATTGTCTTATGGCTTAGATAGATCTTTCAATGTAGATTATCATGCTGCTTGTGGTTTTGATTTTGGTTGAGAATTGGATGAGAAATCTCGAATTGAAGTTTGATGTGCATTTGTTCTTTTGCTCGATTTGCTTAGCATAGTTAGAGTTAGGTTAAACTGAATCCATATCCGTGATGTACATGCTTAGACGGTCACAGTGATGTATGATTTGTTGCGTTTGGTTGAAAATTGTTCTTGAGCATTTTCTGGAAATTTGTTTGCTGAAGATGATGATGAAACGCGTGTTTGATTCTGATTTGCCTGGCCTTTTTTCGAATTCATGTTTCCCGCCGCCACGAGCCAATGAGAGCGCGCCACTGAATAAATGAATATGGCGTCGTTTTGGACTTCGCTGAGAATATTATAATTGTGCCATTTTCAATTTAATTTCATCATATTTCATTTTCTTTTTTCAATTCCATTTCATTTTTGATTCATGAACTTCAAAAAATCATAATTTCTTCATTTTTTGTCCAAATTTTGTGAGGTTTTTTGCATTATTCTCCTTGTGATGTGTAGTTTTTAATGGTGATTTTTAATATTTTTGTGCACATGTGGAAAAATAATTTGCTTAGGGTTTGTTTGGATGTATGCTTCATGTATATGCTTTGCCATTTCATTCATAAAATGATGATGCTTCCATAGAAATTCATGAAAGTTTTTGTGCTTATTCTGGACTCTTTGCTGGTGATTTTGGTATGTAGTTTGTAATTTTTGGGTCCCTGGTTGAGTAGATATGAATTTTTGATTAAAGGTGTGACAATTTGTGTCACACCAAGCTTGATGAACTTCATGATTTTATTTGATGTGCTTAGGAACATTGGATTGAGCCAAATTTTTGCATGATTGAGCATATGGATGTTGAGAATCCATATGAATTTGTCTGGATTTATTGAGTTCATTTCCTATTTGATTGGAATTTTCTCTCCTGCTTGGTCATTTGGTGACATTTTGTGACACATGTTTGTATTTGGCTTGTGAAATTCTAGTCATTAATTGGATGAGTGTGAAATTTGACATGTGAATTCTAGACACATTATAGGTCATTGTGGTTTTGATCCCATTCATTTATCATATTTCATTTCTGTTTTATGATTGATGGATATTGATGATTGTTTTGATGCCTTGTGTTGGTTTGCTTGAACTTGTCTGAACTTTATGAATTTAATTTCCATACTTCCCTTGATCCAAATAGCATGAAATTTGATATGCTACTCATTGTATGTGTTCTGTTTAAGCTTGAATTTTTGTGGAATTTATTGACCTGTTTTGATATTGATTTGATTGTGATCATTCTGTTTGCTCTAATGTGTTTCCAAAGTGCATAGTTTGACATGTTTTGTGTATGAAATGGATTTGGTGCATAGTTGTGGTGTGAGACCAATTGGATTCTCTTTTTGCTTGATAAATCTTGGTTTTGGTTAATTTTCACTTTCTGTTTTGGATTTTTCATCTCCTTTTGACCCTAGGCTTGTTCTAGTGGTCTTGTTTCTCACTTTTGAATTGTGTTTCAGGTTGAGATGCAAATGCCTTAAAGGAGAATGACGCAAGTTAATTTAGTTTGATTTGGCTAATTGTTGTGAACTAACTTGGTTTATTTTGTAGGATGCTTGGCTCACTTGAGTTGATTGTGCTTTGCACATTGCATTGTCTGATTGTATTGTCTGTTGATTCTTAACTTGTCTGTTTTGACTTTGTGACTTGAATACTGACTGTATTAGATTGATTTCAGGTACCATAGTCGCTTTAGTTCTTTAAGAACTTGTTGCGCTTCTGCTTGATTGTATAAACCAGTTGAGGTAGACTCTCTTGTCTTCATGTAGTCTGGAAGACCTGGCTTGTTATTTAGCCAGGCAACTGTCTGAAGTCCTCCTTAAGAGGCGATGTTTGTGATTGTTTACTTTTGTCCCCAAGCAGGTAAAGACCTCTATGAGGCAATTGGCGGAACCCAAGGGATGTGCAATCCATCCCCCGCTATTCTGTTGAGTCGTCCCTCTGCTCACACCACTGTGTTGATGCATTGGGACATTAACCCAAGATCTTGTACATTTGTACAGTCGAGTCAGAGTCATGAGTGTAGAAGGGTTCCTCCATTCTGGACCCACGCTCCTTTGTCTAAAGCTCTCCCTGGCCAGGGATAAGAGCTGTGAAGTCTCATCTTCACTCACCTTTCATCAGCTTCACCCTGACTCTCAATGTCAGGGTTAAGAGCGAACACTACCCTGTACAGTTGACTTGCCTCGGCAGTCCACCCTTGTTTGAGCCTCACTTGACTGGATATAGTGTGTGCTATTTGAAATGTTTGCTTTATTTTGATTGAGCATGTGTGTTTTGTTTTTCCTGGTTAGGATTAGCTTGTTGTTGTGCAAGTAGGTAGAAACCATAACATAGGGCAATGATGCATGATAAAATCTAGGCTCGAGTCCAGCTCCCTAGTAGTGTGTCTCCCTTTGTATCTGGTTAGAATTTCTTTCCCGTTCAGGGGAACTACGTCGCCCTGATCCTCATACCAGATGAGGTACGTAGGCAGGAGACCGCGCGAGGTCTCTCCCGGCACTTTTTTTTTCCTTTTTGTGTGTGTTTGCTTGTTAACCCTCTTGTGTGTCAGGATATGGATGTAAGCCCAGCGATTGGCTGTCCGTATCCTGAGTGTGTTTGTTTGGTTCGGAAGCCGATGTAAGTCCAGCGATTGGCATTCAGGTTCCAGGTTTGCCTGTGTTTGTGTGTGTCTTGTTTGGCGTGCGTGAGCCGAACTACGGCAGCTCTGATTCTCGTTCCAGACGAGATACGTAGGCATAGGATGCGATGTCCTAGCGAGCCCTCTTCCTCTTCCCCCACCTTTGTTGTTTCAGTGTGTGTGTGTGTGATGTTTGTTTTAGCAACCTTTTCTTTCTTTTAGAGCGTGGATCCCGTCGAGTACGACGGATGCGTAGGGGTGCTAATACCTTCCCTTCGCATAACCGACTCCCGTACCCTTTCTCTTTGGTCGCGAGACCATGCTTTTTCCAGGTTTACTCTGAGCGTTTCCTTTCCCTCTTTTGGGATAAATAACGCGCGGTGGCGGCTCTGTGTTGTTTTTGTTTTAGCCCGCCGGTTGTTTTTCGCGGATGCGACAGCTGGCGACTCTGCTGGGGACTCAGGCTGTTGACCTGTGCTGGTCCATCTTCCCTAAGCGAGTCTTTCCTAGCGTTCTAGGATAGTTTAGGTTGCTTGTGCTGTTATTTATTGCATTTATTATTCTGACTGTGTATATATTTGCATAAATATTTGCATGCATCATACTATCATTCTGCTGTCCTCTGTACAGGTGGTTCCTCTGTTTTGGGGTGGGTGTTCTGAGTGGGGATAAAACCCAGGCCCGAGTATACACCTAGGATTAGTGTGGTCTCACGTTCCTCACATGTCGGTTGGGCATGCTGTTGCGATGTGACATACCACAAGCCGGACGAGGTCCATCTGAGAGTGCTCTTCCTCAGTGGGGTTTTCCACTTTGGTTGGGTTACCTCTTTTGGGCTATTGACTTCGGTGACCGATCATTTCCCAGATTTTTGGTTTAGACGGTCTTAAGGGAGCTACAATGGCACACCCGAAAGGGCAAACCCATTGAGTATCTCTGCCCGATTGTCGAGACTATTATCCGCCTTAGGATGACCTGATTAGAATTTACCTGTGAGGGGAGGGTGTTTCTTTCAGATGCATGTTCAGATGGTGACTTTGATGGTGACTTTTGGTTCCGTTGATCAGAGTCTTATTTATAAGTTGGATTTATGGCCATTTATTTCTGAGACGCCGGAGTGCTGTCCGAATTATTTATCAGTGGGGATCCGTTTATTTCAGGATTCCCCGGGCCGATTCAGAGGATTGTGGGTATCTGTTCAGAGATTGTTTGATGATGATGGTGATGTATCTTCCGTTTATTTTAGAACCCTTGAGTTGGATTTGTGGTTACATATTCCCGCAGATGGTTGTGATCAGTTCAGAAATCAGGGTTTCAGTGCAACAGTCGATCAAATGACTTGGAGGATGGCAATGCCATGCATTCATTCATCAGCATCATTACATCTTGCATTTATCTGCATCTAACACATGTTTATCCATATGCAGGGACATTTTTGATCGAGATCCTGGTTGAGAGACTTCTTGTTCAGATATGAGGCCCAGAGATCAGTGGGCTGAAGGATATGATAGCATTGATTACACCCGACCATGTGGGGATGTTTCGTGAGATGTATGGGGGTATTCTGAAGATGGTTTTCAGACTCACTGACAGAGATAGGAGCGCCATTCATACTCTTTTCCAGTTCTATGATCCTGGTTTGAGGTGTTTTGTCTTCCCCGATAACTTACTGGGACCTTTGATGGAGGATTATGCTGATATGTTGGGCATCCAGATCAGAAATCAGGTTCCTTTCTATGCTACTAAGGAAGAGCCCGATATTGGAGGGATTTCCCGTGCTCTTTATTTGAGTCCGGAGGTGGTGAAGGGAAGTCTGAAAGAGAAGGGAAAGTTTCCTGGTTTTCATCTGAGTTTCCTAGAAGCTAAGGCTAAGGAGCAGGCTGAGTTGGGTAATTGGAACACAGTCTGTGCTTTGATTGCTGCGGGCATTTATGGGATCGTTCTGTTTCCTAATCAGAAGAGCTTCGTGGACATTAATGCCATTCGCTTGTTTGTTCAGAGGAATCCTATCCCTACCTTGATCGGAGATGTCTATTACTCGGTCCACAATCGAAACGAGAAGAGGCGTGGGGGGCTGATTCGATGTTGCGCTCAGTTGATATACAAGTGGTTTATGGGTTATTTGCCTTCCAAGGGTGCTTTTGTTCTGCTTGGCCAGAATGTTAATTGGGCAACCAAGCTGATGGGTTTGAGGGCCAAAGACATAGCTTGGACTCACAATAGTGGGGTTGGACAAGACTTCATTTGCAGTTGTGGGGGTTTTCCCAATGTGCCGCTTATAGGAGTTCAGGGTTGCATTAATTATAACCCGACACTTCTTAAGAGACAGATGGGATTCGCTATGGAGCTACCTCCGTTCAAGAGTGAGATTCAGGAGACTTTGTACTTCCCAGCTGAGGGCAATCAGGCCAGGTTGAAGCAGGTATCTGAGGCATGGCGCAACATTCAAAGGAAAGGCAAGTTTTCTTGGGGTAGAGCTAATAACAGGTCTTTTCCTCCGTTCGATGATTGGCTCAGTAAGAGAGTAGAGCTTACTTGTCTACCGTTTCCTATGGTTGATCCGTGGTATCCGTTGATTGAGGAATCTCCTTCTTCCGTTAGTATGGAAGAGTTCCTGGAGATGAAGCGGGAGAGAGATCAGCTGCTTGCAGAGAAAACGGAATTGGAGATGAGTGTCGCTCGGGTTCAGATGGCTAACCAGGAGATCAGAGCAAAGATGGAAGATCAGGACAAGCGACATGCCCTGGAAGCAAAGCGCTTTGAGATGGATACTGCCTACTATGGGAAGGTCAGTCAGGCTTTGGCATCTTCAACAAAGGAGCATGATATCACTAAGGAGAGATTGGCTAGAGCTTCAGAAGTCATTGAAGATCAGAAGAGGAGGCAGATCCTTGTGAAGACCCAACGAGACGACAGAGCCAGAGTCCTCGCTGCAGAGTGGGAAGTGGAGAAAGCAAAGATCATCGCCGAGAGAGATCATTACATGGCTGAGAGAGATCATTACTTCAGGCAGATGAAGATTCATCAGAAGGAGGTGGGGAGATTACAGCAGGAGAACACCGAGCTCAGGTTCGCCGCAGAGTTCGCGAAGATGGTTGATGAGATATGGCCATCTGTGGGACCCTCATCAGGCTAGCCTTTGTCATTTGTGTTGGATTACCGTCAGGCTTGTTGACGGAATTCATTTGCTTGTATTTCTTTCCCGATTCTGGAGATTTGTATCTGATTTGATGTATGACTATGGCACTTATTGTGCATTTTGTTATGTGATGGTTATGTTCATTCAGTGATTGATCTTCAAGCTTTATTTTCTTTCCCGTATACACTCACGCAAGCACACACATGGTTGGGGGTATTTTGCTAAATCATATATCTCTGATCCGTATGATGAAATCAAATGCTGAATGTCAGAATATTGCTGCCGAATTATTATTTGTCTCGATGAAGCCAGGATCGAGAGACAAAGTGTTCCTCATGTGGATAAACACTGCATTCATGCATGATCATAATAACTTGTGTTTTTATTTTGCAGGTATCAGTTCTAACGTGCTTGATTGTTTCAGGAATCATTGCTCGTGCTCGCAGAGCTGTACCTTTACACTCAACACGTCCGCACAGATACTTCACGCGACGCAATACTCCCAGACTGATGGATCTCCCAAATTCAGATATCCTCGAGTTGAAAGACAAGATGACCAAGCTGATCAACATCATGCAAGGGTTTGCAGTTGGTCAGAAGGCTCTAGCTGACAAAGTCGAGAAGCTCGAGCGGGCTTCAGCGGCAAACAGTGGTGTGAACCTGGATGGTGTCTCTAACCAGGGGCTGGGTGGTTCCAGAGACGGTGGTAAGAGGACAACAGTGGGTATAGTGAACAATGTTGCTGGTTTCGGTGCTGCGGGTGGTCAACCGGGTCAGAACATGAAGGACAGTCTGTTCCCGCCTTTCTTCGGGGTTGATGACGACAGAGAGGAAGACAGAGAGGCCGATCAGTTCTCGATGCACAACGAACCTTTTGGTCAATATGGTGCCCCGCCACAGAACAAAGAGATTCAGCTGCTGGATGAGAAGATCCGAGCTTTGGAGAGTTATGCCACTCCTGGGGTGGTCAACATGTCAAACATGGGGTTGGTAGAGGGGATTGTGATCCCACAGAAATTCAAAGCGCCCACATTTGACAGATACAATGGGAGTTCCTGCCCCGAGACTCATCTTCAGGCATTTGTCCGTAAGATCTCTGCATACACCATGGACCAAAAGCTGTGGATGTACTTCGTCCAGGACAGCCTGTCCGGAGGCTCACTGGAATGGTACACCAAGCTCAAGTCCTCAGATATCAAGAATTGGCAAGATCTGGGGGACGCATTCTTTAAACAGTATCAGTTCAATGCTGATATGGCCCCGAGTCGTACCCAGCTGCAGGGTATGTCTCAAAAGAATAATGAAGGGTTTAAAGAGTATGCCCAGAGGTGGAGGGAGTTGGCTGCCAGAGTGCAACCTCCACTAGTTGACAGAGAGATGTCTGATCTCTTCATGGGGACTTTGCAAGGGGCATATGCTGAGAGGATGGTTGGTTGTCCGGTCACCAATTTTTCAGATATAGTTATGGCTGGTGAAAGGATTGAGAGCTGGTTGAAGCTCGGGAAGATTCAGGGTAATGCTTCATCTTCAGGATCGAAGAAGCCCTTCGGTAACGGCCAGAGGAAAAAAGAGGGTGATACCAGTGCGGTCTACGCTCAGAGGGGACCCAGTAGGGACCGTTACTTCCAGCACACTGCTGCGGTAACTATTCCTGCTGAGAATCAGCAACAACAGCAGCAGTAACAACAACAACAGTAACCTCAACAACAGAGACAACCGTTTCAGTAGAGGCCTCAGAGGGCTGGTTACCAGGTCAGGGGAAGAATGAATGATAGGCAGTTTGACAGGCCACCGGTGACTTATTCCTTCTTGTTCAAGAAATTACAGGATCTGGGGTTGGTACAGTTAAGGACTTTGGCACCTTTGAGACCTGATCAGAGGCCAGCCAACTATGACGAGAATGCAAAGTGCGAATTCCATTCGGGTGCTCCCGGACATAATGTAGAGAACTGCAAAGCTTTTAAGCACGTAGTTCAAGACCTGGTGGATTCAAAAGCAATCAACTTCGCACCATCTCCCAACGTCAATGCTAATCCCATGCCCGCGCATGGTCAAAGGGGGGTGAATGCTATCTCTGAGGAGGGCCGAATCGGGTTGTTGAGGGTTGATCAGTTGAAGACTTCTCTGGCTGAGGTTAAACGGCAGTTGTTGTTGAATGGGGTCAATCCGGGTTGCTGTGTTGATTGTGCTGAGTGCACTGTTGTTCAGAACGGGTGTGAATTATTGAGGAAGACCGTCCAGGGTTTGATGGACGATGGAAGTATTCTGATTGAGAAGGCAGATTTGGGAAAAGATGAAGTCTCCACCATAACAATTTATTTTGATCCGGTGGATTTGTCAACTCTTGCTGAGGCGGCTCCAGTTACCATCACGGTACCTGGACCAATTCCATATGACAAAGATGATGCCGTGCCATGGCATTATGGGGGAGAGATCTACTGTAATGGTGAGAAAGTAGAAGATCAAACTGCAAGTGAAACCACCGTTTCAAAGGTGGATAATGCCGGTCCCAGCGGTTTCACTCGCAGTGGCAGACTGTTTGCACCGGATGCCTTAAGGGGAGGAGAAGGAGAAAAAGAGAAAAAAGAAAAGGCCGAGGCTTTAGCCAGGGCGAAAGGGAAAGCAGTAGTGAATGATAGTACTCCAGTGGTGACACCGGCGCCGGTTAGGTCGGAAGAGAAACTTGATGATGATGCAGAGGAATTCTTAAGGATCATCAAGAAGTCTGAGTACAAGCTTGTGGACCATCTGCAGCAGACTCCCTCCAAAATATCGATCTTATCGTTACTGTTAAGCTCTGAGGGGCATAGAGAGGCTTTGTTGAAAATTTTGAAGAAAGCCTATGTTCCTCAAGAGATAACAATTAATCAGTTGGAGACGGTCGTGTCTAATGTGCATGCCAGCCATGGGCGGGTTTTACAGACATGGACTTGACTGTGGATGGGAGGAATCACAATCGGGCATTACACATTGCAATGGAGTGTAAAGGGGCCATGCTTTCGCATGTGCTGGTTGATACCGGCTCCTCATTAAATGTGTTGCCGAAGAAGGCTCTGGCTAAGTTGAATTGTGACGGGCTGATTCTGACTCCGACCGATCTAATAGTGCGGGCATTTGACGGGTCGAAGCGGGCCGTGTTTGGAGAGGTTGAGTTGCCAGTGAAGATAGGCCCGGAGGTGTTCAAGTCGACTTTCTACGTCATGGATATTCAGCCGGCATATAGTTGCTTATTGGGTAGGCCGTGGATTCATGCTGCTGGGGCAGTGACCTCGACTTTGCACCAAAAGCTGAAATATATTTGGGAAGGACAGGTTGTCACTGTGTGCGGAGAAGAGGACATCTTTGTCAGCCACTTGTCCTCATTCAAATACGTTGAAATGGACGGCGAAATCTGGGAGACACCGAGTCAAGCTTTCGAAACCGTTAAGGTGGAGAATTCTCTGTTTGCAAAAGAGGAGGAGGAGAAACCGTCTATTGCTTCGTACAAGCAGGCCGCTGAGGTGGTGAAGAATGGAGAGGCTCCTGGTTGGGGAAGGATGATGGATATCTCTGCAAAGAAAGACCGCTTTGGAGTGGGGTATCAGCCGGGCCGAGGCTCAGGACAAGGCAGAGGACGTCGTACGCCAGTCACATTCACTAGTGCCGGAATGCTGGATCCGGATCACATCTGCATGATGAGTGATGAGGCTGATAGTGACTGCGACATGGACCGGTGGATAAAGCCGTGCGCACCAGGGAGGGGAATCCAGAACTGGAAGGCTGAAAAGATCATCCGGGTCACTCTGCTGGAAGAGTAATATTTTTCCTGTTTTGATTTTATATGCATGAAAGCCTTACGTGTTGCCCGACACGTAATGGTTCATTGTAAGGGCCACCTCATGTTTATATTTGCAATTTCGCATCATCAATAAAAGGATGTTTTTCAGTTACAAGCGGTGTTCCCTGTTTTTCATTTATTTTTGTAGTTTAAAAATAAACAAAATAAAAATGGCAATGTTTTCATTTTTCTTTTTCAATTTGTCTCGTTCCGGTTCTAAGCAATGCATGAATCCACATTCATGCAGATGCGACATCTCTCCGGATCTCATTGATAACAATCCTGTTACACCCTTGTATGATTTCGACAATCCGATCTATCTTGCTGAAGAAGAAGGCGAAGAAGATTGTGAACTGCCCGGGGAATTAGCCAGGTTGTTGAAACAAGAGGAGAAGGTGATTTAGCCACACGAAGAGCAGATTGAGGTGGTGAATCTGGGTACCGACGAGGTCAAGAAAGAGGTGAAAATCGGGGCTGCTTTGGAGGAAAGTGTCAAGAGCATGTTGGTAGTGTTGTTGAAAGAGTATGTCGACATCTTTGCCTGGTCTTATCAAGATATGCCAGGGTTGGATACCGATATCGTTGTGCACAAGCTACCGTTGAGAACAGATTGTCCTCCAGTGAAGCAGAAGTTGCGCAGAACTCGACCTGACATGGAGATGAAAATCAAGGAGGAAGTGTAGAAGCAGTGGGATGCTGGTTTCCTTGCTGTCACTAATTATCCGCCATGGGTTGCGAACATTGTGCCAGTCCCGAAGAAAGATGGGAAGGTTAGAATGTGTGTGGACTACCGAGATCTGAATAGAGCTAGTCTGAAAGATGATTTTCCACTACCTCACATTGATGTGTTGGTAGATAATACAGCTCAATTCTCGGTGTTTTCCTTCATGGATGGCTTTTCTGGCAATAATCAAATCAAAATGTCGCCAGATGATATGGAGAAAACAACGTTCATTACACCGTGGGGTACCTTTTGTTACAAGGTGATGCCATTCGGTCTCAAGAACGCCGGTGCTACTTATCAGAGGGCCATGGTGACTTTGTTTCATGATATGATTCATCATGAAATTGAATGCTATGTTGATGACATGATAGCAAAGTCCCAAACAGAAGAGGGGAATTTGGTAGATCTGGCCAAGTTGTTCGACCGGCTGAGACAGTTTAGACTGAGGTTGAATCCGAATAAGTGCACGTTCGGAGTGCGGTCCGGTAAATTGCTGGGGTTCATTGTGAGTGAAAAAGGAATCGAGGTTGATCCTGCGAAAGTAAAAGCAATAAGAGAAATGCCTGAACCGAGAACAAAGAAAGAGGTTCGTGGTTTCTTAGGTAGATTGAACTACATTTCACGGTTCATATCTCATCTAACAGCCACGTGTGAACCGATATTCAAATTGTTGAGAAAAGATCAGACGGTCAGGTGGAATAATGATTGCCAAGCGGCATTTGAAAAAATAAAAGAGTATTTGCAGGAGCCTCCGATTCTGATGCCTCCTGTGGAGGGAAGACCGTTAATTCTGTACCTGACAGTCCTCGAGGGGTCTATGGGGTGTGTATTGGGGCAGCATGACGGATCTGGTCGAAAAGAGCATGCCATATACTACCTTAGCAAAAAGTTTACCGACTGTGAAACAAGATATTCACTGCTCGAGAAAACTTGCTGTGCTTTGGTCTGGGCTGCTCGCCGACTGAGGCAGTATATGCTGGTTCATACCACTTTGTTGATTTCCAAGATGGATCCAGTCAAGTACATTTTTGAGAAGCCAGCATTGACCGGACGGGTTGCGAGGTGGCAAATGATTTTGACAGAATATGATATCCAGTATACCTCTCAGAAGGCAATAAAGGGGAGTGTATTGTCTGATTACCTCGCTCAGCAACCCATTGATGATTATCAACCGATGAAGTTTGAGTTCCCTGATGAGGACATCATGTTTCTCAAATCGAAAGATTGCGAGGAACCAATCCCGGAGGAGGGGCCTGACCCTGAATCCGAATGGATTCTGATGTTTGATGGGGCCGTTAACGTGAATGGTAGCGGTGTTGGTGCTGTTTTGGTTACGCCGAAAGGATCCCACATTCCTTTTGCTGCCCGGCTAACATTTGAGTGCACCAACAACGTGGCTGAATACGAAGCTTGTATCTTGGGGATTGAAGAGGCGATTGATTTGAGGATCAAGAACCTTATCATATATGGAGATTCAGCTCTGGTTGTAAATCAGGTTAACGGAAAATGGTATACGCATCAGTCTCATTTAGTTCCATACCGGGATTATACGAGAAGATTGTTGACGTTTTTCATCAAGGTGAAGTTGCATCATGTGCCCAGAGAAGAGAACCCTTTGGCAGATGCTTTGGCTACTCTGGCTGCCTTGATTAAGGTGCAGTGGTGGAATCAGTTCCCCAGTGTTGAGGTGGGACGTCTGGATAGACTGGCTTATGTGTTTGCTATTGATACAGCGCCTGATGATGAGAAGCCGTGGTATTACGATATCAAGCGCTATCTGGAAACCCAAGAGTATCCTGAGGGAGCATCCAAGAAGGACTGAAAGACTCTGCGGAGGTTGGCCATGGTGTTCTACCTGAATAAGGATGGGGTTTTGTATAAGAGGAATTTTGATTGGGTCTTGCTCAGATGTGTTGATGATAGAGAAGCAAGCCAATTGATGAAAGAGGTTCACGAAGGGTCATTTGGTACCCATGCCAGTGGGAATGCGATGGTAAAGAAGCTGCTGAGGGCAGGCTATTATTGGATGACAATGGAGGCCCAATGTTTCAATTTCGTGCGGAAGTGTCATAAATGCCAGATTTATGCTGACAAGGTGCACGTGCCTCCTAACCCGTTGAGTTTAATGTCGTCTCCATGGCCGTTTGCTATATGGGGCATTGATATGATCGGAAAGATTGAGCCTACGGCTTCGAATGGGCATCGGTTCATCTTAGTGGCTATTGATTACTTCACCAAGTGGGTAGAAGCAGCCTCTTATACGAACATGACGAAGCAGGTCGTTGCCAGGTTTCTCAAGAGAGACATCATTTGCCGATATGGGGTTCCCGAGAGAATCATTACTGATAATGGTTCTAATTTGAATAACAAGATGATGGCAGAACTGTGCCGGGAATTCAAGATCGAGCATCACAATTCTTCTCCCTATCGTCCGAAGATGAATGGGGCGGTTGAGGCAGCCAACAAGAATATCAAGAAGATTGTGCAGAAAATGGTGGTAACTTATAAGGACTGGCATGAGATGTTGCCGTTTGCATTGCATGGGTATCGAACGTCGGTGCGCACATCTACTGGGGCAACTCCTTTCTCATTGGTATATGGAATGGAAGCGGTGCTACCAGTTGAGGTTCAGATTCCCTCTTTGAGAGTCCTGATGGACGTGAAATTGCAAGAGGCGGAATGGGTAAGGACTCGGTACGAAGAGTTGAGCCTAATTGAAGAGAAGAGGCTGGCAGCCATCTGTCATGGGCAGTTATACCAGCGAAGGATGAAACGTGCTTTTGACAAAAAGGTGCGACCTCGGGTATATCACGTGGGTGATATGGTACTGAAAAGGATCCTTCCTCCTCAAAACGATCGAAGGGGAAAATGGACACCCAATTATGAAGGTCCATTCGTGGTCAAGAAGGTTTTCTCTGGTGGAGCCTTGTTGCTAACGACCATGGATGGCGAGGATTTTCCATCCCCTGTGAATGCGGACGCAGTTAAAAAATACTTCGTGTAAAGAGACCCGCTGGACGAAAAGAACAAAATAGTCCAGGCAAAAATGGGCATCCCGGCGAACCAAAAAACAGAAAGAAAGGTTCAGGCAAAAATTAGGGATAAAAATGAAAAATTATACACCGGCAAGTCGAAAACCTGAAAAGGCGACTTGGGCAAAAAAGGGTATCCCGGTGGACTGAAAACCCGAAAGGGCGGTCCAGGCAAAAGAGGGATTGAAACGAACAACTGCGTCCGGCATGATCGTTTGCGCTTTGGTTAAGGCAACACGGATAATACCCGGTAGGGATCAGTCGGAATCGTCTTATTCAGAAGGCAGAAAGCACGGAGAGTCTGAGGACATATGGGGTGTAACCGAGTTGGAACTCGATGAGATCACGGGTTTCACATTGCCATTAGGATAGATTTTTCCTTTTGTGCGCAATTACCTCTTTTCAGGAATTGCTTTCTTTGTATTGCTCATTTGAGCCACACTTTTCAAATCAATAAAATGCATATTCAGTCAAATAATTTTTGTTTTTGTTTTTCATTACCGTTTTGATTGCAAAAACATCCGATTATTCCTCAGAGTAACACCTTTACCCTCGGGCAAAACCAAATCTGAAACGGTAACCACGGCTTGAGTCGCGCTGATCGCGTAATATTTCCATCTCTGTCCGACGGAAAAATTTCCTCCAGTATCGCACCACTGGGGAAGTACCGTTGATAAAAAACGGTACCAAACTCCTCGGAGCAACCCCATCACCCTCAGGCAGCCACTTCTCAAACGGTAACCACGGTCTGAGACTAGCTCATGCTTGCATGATGCATGATTGATTTTTCTGCGTAATGTTCCATAATTATGGAAATGCTACGCGATTTATTATGCAATATGCTATGCTATTTTTTCATGATGCATGTATAAAAAGCATCCCCCTCAAGGGACTCTTCTGAGGAGCTCGAGACACTCTGCTGAGGAACTCGTCAACACTCCAATTCCACCCTGCTGGGGAATAGCGCTGCTGCTGGGGATAGGCATCCCTTGCTGGGGATAAACTTCTTTTGCACCCAATCCGCTTGGGGAATTGCTGGGGAAGAATCCACCAATGCACTCTGTGGGGATAACCGTCAGACGGAGATGGAAATAAAATCAAAGGACGCTACGCGATCAGCGGGACAATTGGGGTTCAAATGGAGAAAGGGAAATGTTGAGGCATTTTCTGGAGATCGGGGTTCAATTGGAGAAAAGGAAGTGTTGAGACATTTTCTGGAGATCGGGGTTCAATTGGAGAAAAGGAAATGTTGAGGCATTTTCTGGAGAGCGGGGCCCAAATAGAGATTAGAGTTGAAGATTATATCCGGGATGAGGTCCTCAGGATTATCTTCTGTTCATGTGTCACCTTAGACTTTGGGTTGAGGCCAACAGAGGTCGTTATGGGTGTCTTCTGAGGAAGAGATGCACATGTTACCTTCCTTTTGTGAAGGTATACCCTTTGATATGTCGCCCTCAGAGTGGTGTTTGGTGTTAGTTCCGACGTTGCCAGCGGAATTATCACAAGAAAGCGGAGAACGGGGTTCAAATGGAGAAAGGGAAATGTTGAGGCATTTTCTGGAGAGCGGGGTTCAAATGGAGAAAAGGAGACACGAGGTGTTTTCTGGAGAACGGGGTTCACAATGGCGATCGCAAGTTATCGTCAGGCGACTGGGGTTCAAATGGAGAATGGGGTTCATTATTTTGGCAAACAAGATATCGGGGTTCAAATGCAGTGATCCGGGATCATTTGCGCGAAAGAAAATTTTCGGGGTTCAAGAAAATGAAAAAAGATTATTAAAATTTTCGGGGTTCAAGAAAAGCATTAAAAAGAGATGATAATCCCCAGCGGATGTGTGGTGTTCAGGCCATGGTTATCCCTGTGTTACCATTTATTTTGGTATCCAGGTCGACGTTTCTGTTTCGGTGATCAGGCCGGCTTTCTCCGTACCAGACGGATTTTTCTTTCAAGATTGTTTCTTTGCCGATTCTGACAGGCATTGTTAATTATTTTTCCATCAGAGTGCAAATTGTTCGTCTGTTCTTGGTATTCAATCACTCTTCATCCTGATCATCTGAAAGCCGAGGCTATTCATATCGACAGGTTCACAGTGGATTGAATAGGGGCAGCTGTAACACCTCAAAATTTTCCCTCCTCTCTTGGGACTAGCTTAGCATGTTGCATTTCATGTTTAGGTCATTAGGCATTGCATATTGCATATCATATGGAAACATTAAGCAAGTCATCCTCCTAGGTCTTGATCAGAAGATAAGAGGTTGAGATTCAAGCCTGAGGGTTTATGGACTGATCACTAGCCATCTGAAGGTTTGTGATACAAATTAGGGTTTCATGATTTCTCAAGGGGATTGATCTTCATCTTGGTTGAAATGATACATCATCATCATCATGGTCTTGTTATCATCTAAGAGATTCAAGAGATTGATCAGATACCTTGAGATTAGGGTTTTGACCACTGGTCAACCCTAATCATCTACATTGGGCCAATCAGGGCTTGGCTAGGAGATGGGGTCTACAATGGATATGGGGATCATCATGTGATTGTATTGAGCTTATGGAAGCTAGGGTTTCATCATTGAGCCATTTCATCAGGAGTTTGAGGCTCAAGTGGATCAGTGCATAGCCAAATTCATCTATCAATTAAAAAAGTCAACTGTGGTCAATTGTGCCTGAAATGATGGATTTGGAGGTGGGAGGGGGTTAGAGAAACTTCATTCATGTTGAAACAAGTTTCATTTGACATTTCAAACATCAAGAATGAAGAAAATAAAGTCAGGAGAAAACTTTCCAAAAATGGAAAGTGACTTGTAATGAAAGTTTCCAAAAATGGAAGGTTTTTCATCTCAAAATTACATGTCCAAAAATGCTTCAAATGAAATTTTGTTCAACATGAAAGTTGTAGATCTTGCTCTCACCTTTCCAAAAAGTCCAAGAACATGAATTGCTCATGTATGGTTGGCAAGATATGGTCCAATCATTTTCCAAAAATGCCTAAATTCAAAGTGGCATAACTTTCACATGGAATGGCCAAATTGGATGATCTTTCTTTGAGCAAACCCCATTTCACATGTACTTTCATGATGAATGGTCAAATTTCATCAAAAATGGTCATGGCAAAAAGTCATTTTTCAAGTGATCACTTTGTATTTTTGGTGTGAAATGGTGAAATTTCAAGATACATGGTTTTTGCATACAAGGCCTATTCCAACACATCCCAAATGATAATTAGAACTTGCTTGAGCTGTCATTTACTGTTACATTGGCCTAATTTGGAAAAGGACCATTTTGCCATTTCACTTGCAAATCACATTTCACTAATTCACTCAATTTTGCTAATTGTGATTAGCAAATTGATTAGGATGTGGTATAAAGTGTTAAGCATAACAGAAAATGATAATCACATTTCATTCTCCAAGATCTAACAAACTTTTTCATCCAAAACCTCTCTATCTTCTTCAAAGCTTCTTCAAACTTTTTCATCAATTCTCATCCAATTCTTCACCAATCTTGATCATTCTTGTTTGATCCACACTCCATAAGCATTGGTGCACGACTGTTTCACAAGATCCATGCCAAAAGCTTGCTGAATTTGGATTGTTGGAAGCTTACACATCCATGGCAATTTCATGATTCTTGCATCTGAAGCATTGTTGAGCCGAGGCACGTGTTCCAATCATCTTCCATAGCTTGGATCTTCATCTGTTTTGGCATTTCACACTTGGAAACACAAGAATTCGCATCTGCCATCATCAAGAGGTAAAATCTCGATCTCAACCATTGCTTGAATTGTCTTATGGCTTAGATAGATCTTTCAATGTAGATTATCATGCTGCTTGTGGTTTTGATTTTGGTTGAGAATTGGATGAGAAATCTCGAATTGAAGTTTGATGTGCATTTGTTCTTTTGCTCGATTTGCTTAGCATAGTTAGAGTTAGGTTAAACTGAATCCATATCCGTGATGTACATGCTTAGACGGTCACAGTGATGTATGATTTGTTGCGTTTGGTTGAAAATTGTTCTTGAGCATTTTCTGGAAATTTGTTTGCTGAAGATGATGATGAAACGCGTGTTTGATTCTGATTTGCCTGGCCTTTTTTCGAATTCATGTTTCCCGCCGCCACGAGCCAATGAGAGCGCGCCACTGAATAAATGAATACGGCGTCGTTTTGGACTTCGCTGAGAATATTACAATTGTGCCATTTTCAATTTAATTTCATCATATTTCATTTTCTTTTTTCAATTCCATTTCATTTTTGATTCATGAACTTCAAAAAATCATAATTTCTTCATTTTTTGTCCAAATTTTGTGAGGTTTTTTGCATTATTCTCCTTGTGATGTGTAGTTTTTAATGGTGATTTTTAATATTTTTGTGCACATGTGGAAAAATAATTTGCTTAGGGTTTGTTTGGATGTATGCTTCATGTATATGCTTTGCCATTTCATTCATGAAATTTTTTGTGCTTATTCTGGACTCTTTGCTGGTGATTTTGGTATGTAGTTTGTAATTTTTGGGTCCCTGGTTGAGGAGATATGAATTTTTGATTAGAGGTCTGACAATTTGTGTCACACCAAGCTTGATGAACTTCATGATTTTATTTGATGTGCTTAGGAACATTGGATTGAGCCAAATTTTTGCATGATTGAGCATATGGATGTTGAGAATACATGTGAATTTTGCTGGATTTATTGAGTTCATTTCCTATTTGATTGGAATTTTCTCTCCTGCTTGGTCATTTGGTGACATTTTGTGACACATGTTTGTATTTGGCTTGTGAAATTCTGGTCATTAATTGGATGAGTGTGAAATTTGACATGTGAGTTCTAGACACATTATAGGTCATTATGGTTTTGATCCCATTCATTTATCATATTTCATTTCTGTTTTATGATTGATGGAAATTGATGATTGTTTTGATGCCTTGTGTTGGCTTGCTTGAACTTGTCTGAACTTTATGAATTTAATTTCCATACTTCCCTTGATCCAAATAGCATGAAATTTGATATGCTACTCATTGAATGTGTTCTGTTTAAGCTTGAATTTTTGTGGAATTTATTGACCTGTTTTGATATTGATTTGATTGTGATCATTCTGTTTGTCTAATGTGTTTCCAAAGTGCATAGTTTGACATGTTTTGTGTATGAAATGGATTTGGTGCATAGTTGTGGTGTGAGACCAATTGGATTCTCTTTTTGCTTGATAAATCTTGGTTTTGGTTAATTTTCACTTGCTGTTTTGGATTTTTCATCTCCTTTTGACCCTAGGCTTGTCCTAGTGGTCTTGTTTCTCACTTTTGAATTGTGTTTCAGGTTGAGATGCAAATGCCTTAAAGGAGAATGATGCAAGTTAATTGAGTTTGATTTGGCTAATTGTTGTGAACTAACTTGGTTTATTTTGTAGGATGCTTGGCTCACTTGAGTTGATTGTGCTTTGCACATTGCATTGTCTGATTGTATTGTCTGTTGATTCTTAACTTGTCTGTTTTGACTTTGTGACTTGAATACTGACTGTATTAGATTGATTTCAGGTACCATAGTCGCTTTAGTTCTTTAAGAACTTGTTGTGCTGCTGCTTGGTTGTATAAACCAGTTGAGGTAGACTCTCTTGTCTTCATGTAGTCTGGAAGACCTGGCTTGTTATTTAGCCAGGCAACTAACTGAAGTCCTCCTTAAGAGGCAATGTTTGTGATTGTTTACTTTTGTCCCCAAGCAGGTAAAGACCTCTATGAGGCAATTGGCGGAACCCAAGGGATGTGCAATCCATCCCCCGCTATTCTGTTGAGTCGTCCCTCTTCTCACACCACTGTGTTGATGCATTGGGACATTAACCCAAGATCTTGTACATTTGTACAGTCGAGTCAGAGTCATGAGTGTAGAAGGGTTCCTCCATTTTGGACCCACGCTCCTTTGTCTGAAGCTCTCCCTGGCCAGGGATAAGAGCTGTGAAGTCTCATCTTCACTCACCTTTCATCTGCTTCACCCTGACTCTCAATGTCAGGGTTAAGAGCGAACACTACCCTGTACAGTTGACTTGCCTCGGCAGTCCACCCTTGTTTGAGCCTCACTTGACTGGATATAGTGTGTGCTATTTGAAATGTTTGCTTTATTTTGATTGAGCATGTGTGTTTTGTTTTTCCTGGTTAGGATTAGCTTGATGTTGTGCAAGTAGGTAGAAACCATAACATAGGGCAATGATGCATGATAACATCTAGGCTCGAGTCCAGCTCCCTAGTAGTGTGTCTCCCTTTGTATCTGGTTAGAATTTCTTTCCCGTTCAGGGGAACTACGTCGCCCTGTTCCTCATACCAGATGAGGTACGTAGGCAGGAGACCGTGCGAGGTCTCTCCGGGCACTTTTTTTTTTCCTTTTTGTGTGTGTTTGCTTGTTAACCCTCTTGTGTGTCAGGATATGGATGTAAGCCCAGCGATTGGCTGTCCGTATCCTGAGTGTGTTTGTTTGGTTCGGAAGCCGATGTAAGTCCAGCGATTGGCATTCAGGTTCCAGGTTTGCCTGTGTTTGTGTGTGTCTTGTTTGGCGTGCGTGAGCCGAACTACGGCAGCTCTGATTCTCGTTCCAGACGAGATACGTAGGCATAGGATGCGATGTCCTAGCGAGCCCTCTTCCTCTTCCCCCACCTTTGTTTTTTCAGTGTGTGTGTGTGTGATGTTTGTTTTAGCAACCTTTTCTTTCTTTTAGAGCGTGGATCCCGTCGAGTACGACGGATGCGTAGGGGTGCTAATACCTTCCCTTCGCATAACCGACTCCCGTACCCTTTCTCTTTGGTCGCGAGACCATGCTTTTTCCAGGTTTACTCTGAGCGTTTCCTTTCCCTCTTTTGGGATAAATAACGCACAGTGGCGGCTCTGTGTTGTTTTTGTTTTAGCCCGCCGGTTGTTTTTCACGGATGCGACACTCCTGAAGCAGGGGGAATTGATCCTCCTGATCATCATGGATGGGTTGTTGACCAAGGTTGCCATGTGGGATTGGGATAGGACCCGGTCCATTGGTTCCATTAGCTTCTCCAGCGGGAGGATCAGCCACAACCTTCGGTTGAGTAGTAGGGGGATTCCCCTGTACCAACAATCTAATCTCCTGCTGTCCCTGAGCCACTCCTTGGACCACTTCCATGAACTGATTTATGTGAATCCTCATCTCAGCGAGCTCTGCTTGTAAACCTTCCATTGCTCTCTGTTGATTCCTTTGGTGGTACCTATTATGCAAGACATGCTAATGAATATGCAAATGCAATGACATGTTTATCAATTTCAAAGGGTATTCTACCCCTTGATTCCAGTCTCACATTAGATAAATAGTGTAAGATAACCCCGACTAGAATCAAGAAGAAGATATAAACCCCTAGGAATAGATAAACATGATGCATGCAATGCTTATGATTTAATTTTTATATCAGAGGAACTTTAGAGTCTTATTTTAAAATTTTGGAAATATTAAATGTTTATCACATACGGAAATATCACGTCAATTAATATTTGGAAATGTTTTTACGCCAAAGAAGTACAATCTTGGTAACCAAATACAATACAAGAGAGAAGGAAAATGAACATCCTATGGATCCCTAGAAGCAATCGTCCAAAGCCCTCGAGACCGGAAGATATGCTGCACGAAGCCTCTTCACCTCCCTCTCCTAGGCCGCCTCCATATCTGCCTTCTCTTTGGCGAGTCGATCATACTTCCTCTTCCAAAACTTGGAAGACTGAGGAAGTAGAGAAGTCAATGCGTCATCAGGATCATCAATAACCTGGTGCTCAAGGAACTCTATCAAAGCATCCTTCTCTCTGATCTGCTGAAGCAAATCCTCTCGTTCACGGATCCAAGCACGGGAACGGTCTTCGTCTCTCAACTCCTTTACTCCTTGGCTAGGGAGGGTTGAAGGCCCAGCCACAACCAAAGGTGTAGGTCTTGGATACTCATAAGGCATGAGGTACTCGGAAGCTCTCCTCCTAACCCAAGAGGTATAGGGTTCCAAAGCGATACCTTCCTTCCTTTCTTATGGATCTTGCGCCAAGCGCGGACCATCCTGCCCTTGCCTTGGGGATCTTTACCCTCCTGAAAGAACACACCCTCTAACAGAATGTTATTGGGTTTATCCTTTAGGGGGAACCCAAGCTGACGACGTTCCAAAATAGGGTTGTAGTTAATTCCACCGCATGTACCAAGAAGAGGTACATTGGAGAATTCACCACAAGAGTCGATAATCTGCACATCATCATATACACGGTTGTACCAAAAGATATCATCATTAGTGAGAGACATAAGTCTCGTGGACCACCGTAGACATCCTTTGTTCTCCTTGAAGGCGAGCGTCTGAGGCAAGTGCGAAATAAACCACTTGTACAACAGAGGCAAACAGCACACAATGGTACCACCGCCCTTTGCATTCCTCATATGCAAAGAGAAATAAGTGTCACCCAACAGAGTAGGAACGTCATTAAGAGTAGAGAAAATCCTAATGGCGTTCACATCCACAAACTTGTCGATGTTGGGGAATAACACTAGCCCATAGATGAGAAGTACAAATATGGCCTCAAAGGCGTCCTCACTCATGGCCTTCCCAAACATAGTAGCTTGATCAATGAGGAAATCAGACGGGAGACCTTAAATTCCACCTTTGGTAGTCATATGAGCACCAATAATAGATTCATCTATACGCAACAGATCAGCAATCTCTGGAGAAGAAGGAACTCTCTCCAAGCCACTGAACGACAACTGGTCTAGGATAGATATGCCCACAAGATAGGCATACTCCTCAAGCGTGGGCAAAAGCTGGAAATCCGGAAAAGTGAAGCAACGGTACAAGGGATCATAGAACTGCACCAACACACTCATTAGACCTTCATCCACTTGAGTAGCCATAATAGACAAAAGCTTCCCATGACGAGCCTTAAATTCCAAGGGATCTAATACATAGGATGTCAAACTCCTTAACTCTTTCAAGTCGGGTTGCCTGAAACTGTACTTCTTCGTATTCCTTCTTTGCTTATCCATGTCTGAAAATTTGCAAATAGACCTCTTAAGTTCCATGAAAATTTTCTCATTGTTGATGATATGGATGTGTATGAATGCATGAATGCATGGATGCAACAATCACACTCAAGGATCAAGCAAATCACACCATACAAAGGTCATGGATGGATCAAGTCATCCTTAAAATCAATCATCCATTTTGGTGGATTATGGTTTACACCTTATCAACACCCAAGTTCCATTGATATTAAGGATACACAAGAACGGATCAACCACGAATCAAGGGTTTGTTGCGAGTCGCGAGCATGGAGTCTTGGTTAAGAACCACCCAAAGGGAGTGTACTATGGTTAAACCTGACAATCATGTTCTACAAGAGGTTCCCATAGTCATCATCCCATCTTTCGGATATTATCGGATAAACGACTACTCGTATTCCAAAAATTCATAAAGAAGTCAACTGAAAATTCAAGTCAACTTAAAAAATAACAAATAAATAGCAAATCAATCAAGAAAATTATGAAAAATTAAACTACATAAGGTTGGGTCAGGACATCATCATCCCCCAAAAAGATTTTAAAAATAATGAAAATTGGCACGTGAATTAATTAAAACAAAACATAGGTCAAACCAAAAGTCAATTAATAAGACTAGGTTAGAAATAAATCAAGAATATATAGTAAATTAATTAAGAAAATTATGAAAAATTAAAATAAATAAGGTGGGATCAGGACATCATCATCCCCCAAAAAGATTTTTAAAATCATGAAAATTGGTACGTGAATTAACTAAAATAAAATAGAAGTCAAATTAAAAGTCCACCAACCAAACTAGGTCAAAAATAAATCCAAAATAAATTGAAAATGTGAAATAAAATTCCAAGAAAAGGTCAGGTTGACCATGAGACAGTGGTCAACCTTCATCCCAAAAATCAAATGCTAACAATAATTTTAAGTCATAAAAATAAAATCAATAAAAAAAGTGTGTTAAAATGGACCATTTAGAATAAATAATTAAAATAAAATATTAATATTAAAAAATACAAAAATAAAAATTACATAAAATTAACTAAAACGTTAAGAAAAGTGAAAAATATTTTTGGGTAATTTTATGGACGAAGAAAATATTTTAAATAAGAAAAAGAAACATGAAAATGGAAGGATTAATGGTGATGAACATGGTAAGCAAGCGTAGATATATCAAAACATGGTCATGGAAGAGATGATTACCTAATGGAAAATAGAAGTGGAATGGAATCTGATATGTGATGAAGCTTTTCCTCCTTGCCACGAAATTCCAATGCTCCTTTAGGGTTAGGGTTTCAGCTTCTTAAATAGGGTGGATTAGGTGTTCTCATGGGCTTTTTAATAAGTGATTTATTCATAAGAATAAAAGTGTGAAGTGAGGTGTAAAATGTTGTTATTTTGGGCCAAACTTAAGTGAATGGATGTCCAATGCATGGCCAAACGAGGTAAAAAAACGTGACTGGTTTGTGCAGCATGCTTAGAAAATCTGATTGGGCCAGCCAGACCCAAAATCTGCCTAGAAAATCAAGTCATGGTGCCCACTTTAAATGAATGTATCTCTCAAACCATGGATTCAAATGAGATGATTCCAAAAGGATTTAAAAGAGGACATGGTAAGGTACAATTGTTGTGAAGAAAGTATTTTCAAATAATGCCTTGAAATGCAAGAAAACTGGCCAAGAAGTCTTGACAAATTTTGAAGATTTTGGACTTAGAAATTTTTCTAAGTGTCCTAAAAAAATGTCTCACTTTGACTAAGCATAACTTTCTCAATTCTAATCCAAATGGAGTAAACTTTATATCTCTAAAAAGCTTGGAACAAAAGGAATAACTTTCATGTTGGAGATATATTCAAATGGAGCTTTTATCTTGATGCAAAATGGGCTTAAAGTGAGTGCAACGATCATGAAAACTTGCCCTAAATGGAAAGTCAACCATTTCCAAATTAAGTAACTTTTCCAATTCCTGATTAAATGATGAATCCATGATCCAACCTTGATCAAATTTCACATGTAGGATCCCCTAGGCATGGATTTTGAGATTCTACTCTCAAAATGTCAGGAGTTGACTTTTCTGGCCTCACAGTTGACTTTTCCCAAACCGTCTGATTCCCGATTCCATTGATCAATTGAAGCACTTCTAGCTCAAATAAAGAGCTGATTTTTTGTATGTAAACCCTTGTGGACATATGGAGGGCCATGGAAAAGAGTTTCACCCAAAGAATCAGAAATAAACTGATTTTATACCAAACCCTAGTTTTAGGGCAAAATGATCAGGAACTGATTGCATTGATTGCCAATGGATCTTTCTGATATAATTGTGAATCTTCCTAGACCAAGATGAATCTCTAATCATGACATGGATGAGCTCCTCTACTTCCAACCAAACATTGCCTGTTGCAGGTAGCCATGAAACCCTAATTTCTGATTAAATCCAGATGAACACTCTAATAGCTTTGAATCCTTCACTGATGAACTGAGGATCATAATAAGATACTTGGACCCCCCTGAGACCCTTGAGACTTGTATACTTAGAAAATGAAGTCCAATTCTCAATCTTGCTCTGTGTGGGCTCCTTCTGTTAAGGAGTGATCGATCAAAACCTGATCTCCATGTCACTAATGCAGTATGCAATGAGTATGACCTAATATGATGCTAATGAAATGTAAAACATAATCCCATGCTTCCAGGAAAAATGAAGGGTAAATTTTGGGGTATTACAACAACGGATATGAGAATATTTTGTGCCTTCCAATCATGTGACCACAATTTCAAATCATTATCATTCCATTGTGCATCCGATTTTGGTATGACGACACCTTCACCATTGGTCATTGTAATTTTATTGGGACCATTGGTGATGATGACCCATACACCCTTATCAATCGAGTTGATATGGATACACATACAATCTTTCCAATAGCCATGATTTTCACTGGTAAAGATAAGAATTCTATTGTACGCCCCTTTAGGTTTGGTAGAAATTTTCTAATAAGCAGATATTGAAGCACGCAATTAATTGGAGCTCTTTATACGACTTGTTAGACAAAGGAAACTTATCTACAGGGGGAATAAATACCAAGTTAAAAAAACATTATAAAAATTGTTTTGAAAAATTTAATGGCTAGCAGAAATGACCCATATTGAATCGTCTAAACCGGTCTGCTACAAAAAAGCCCATATATGTGTATATAGATTCAAGTTATGATAATGAGAACAAATTGATCAAAATACTTTTAATAGCAAACGCTCGAATGCTACACTAAAAGTAAAGTCCATTTCCAAAGACAAAATACACAAAAAATGAAATTGAGACAAATTATCGAACACCTTGTGTGAAATCAATTTCGTATAGAATTTTGTATGGTTTTGTTGATTTCCAAGTCCAACTAGAATCTAATAGATTATGATAAACTCAACAAAACCTTTTTCAAAAGTTTATAAAAAGTATTAACCATATGTATTGATCTCATAATCGATGAATTCAACAATTTGCAAATGAAAAGTAAAAGAGATAGATAGATAAAGAGGGTACACGAGGATTTATTTAAGCAGTTTCCCAATTGGCCTTGCTATGGGTATGTATGCCCTCAATTCGAACTCAAATTGAGATGATGAAAATTAACCTTACTTTGCAAAAGTAGTTTTACAAGAGAAATATAGGAATACAACCCCACAAACCCTACGTTTGATGTTGATTATAACACTTTCTCTTCCCTTGATCCAAGCTTGATCAAGTCATCCAACAATACTAATTTGATCCATCGTCTCACGCTACTCCTTTGCAAGAAACCCCCTTCTTCAAAAATTTCACTTGATCGAATCCAAATTGCAAATTATTATCACCCAAGATTTACCAAGATGATCCATCGTGTCACACTACTCCTTTGCAAGAAACGCCGTTCTTCAAAGCTTTCACTCGATGAAAACTAACACGCGTAATCTTGTCCAAAAACTTCAAATCACCAATTGATCTTGAAGGGAAACCCAAACTTGGTTTTCTTATTTGAAACACCCAAAGATTCTCGACTTAATTTACAATTTAACTACCTAAATTGGACGTTATCAACACTAATTCTAGATGGCATCCAAACAAAAAAAAATTATTTGTAATTTGTTTGTGTGTATGCATATAACATAGGTTGAAGATAAAGAGAACTCTTTGTATATTCCTGGTTTTGTATATGATTTTCTCAACACTTTGAAATGATGCATGTATGAAGTATTTATATATGTGAAAGTTGGAGGCAAAAAAGGAATGCAAGAGGTTTAAAAGAAATGCAATTTTTTCAAGATTTTTAATGCATGTGTCGACCTCTGTAGGTCATGTGACGACATATTTGGTGCACATGTCGACCTGTATAGGTCATGTGTTGACTCATAGAAGATTTTTTTTCTATGTGTCGACCTAAAACTATCCACAGTCGGCACATCAAATAGAAGCTACAAGCTTTAAATTTTAACTACATGTGTCGACTCATAACTCGTACGTTTTGATTCATAGAAGATTTTTTCTTCTATGGGTCGGCCTGAAATGCTTTATATGTTTGCTCGTGCTTTACAGAAGCTACAACCTTTAAAAATGATCCACATGTGTCGACTCATAGCATGTATGTGTTGACTCATATACATGTTTTCACACAAAAACATGTTTTTAATGCATGAAACCTTTTATAAAGTATTCCTTAGTTTCCTAATACTAAGATGTGCATTTAGACTCAGCGAATACCCTCCAATATACACAAATACTAAAATGTTCTAGTTTTTATATCCTACAAAACATTTCTAATATGAAGGTGTACTCACACCATCTGATAAAACCATCATAGGCACTAGATGGGTGTTTAGGAATAAATTGAATTAAAATGGCGTAATTACTAGAAATAAAGTCAAGCTAGTGGAAAAAGAGTATAGTTAGGCTGAATGAATTGACTATGAGGAGGCCTATGCTCCTGTAATTCATCTTGGACTCCTTTTTGCATTCCTCTATTGCCTGAATTTTAAGTTGTATCGAATGGATGTTAAATAATCTTTTCTTAACGACTATATAAACAAAGAAGTATATGTCTCTCAACCTCCTAGTTTTGAGGATCACAAAAATCTGAATTGTGTTGTTAAACTTAAAAGACCCCTTATGGTCTCAAACAAGCTCCTAGATATTGGTATGAGCGCCTTAGTGGATTTTTAATCAAACAAGGATTCAATCATGATAAAGTATATACTACTTTGTTTATTAGACATAAAGTAAAGCATATTCTTTTAGTTTAAATTTACATTATAATATTTCGATATGTTGATGATTCCCTTTGAATGGATTTTGCTAGTCTGATGCATAGAGAGTTCTAAATGTCTCTAATGGGAGAGTTTTCGCACTTCCTAGAATTAAAAATAAATCAAGATGAAGATATAACATTAATAAGCCGAACAAGTTATTACTTGGAGATTTTAAAGAAGTTGAATATGCAAAATTCAAAAGCACCTCAACTCCCATGGCATCAAATGTGTTGATAGATAAAGACGAGAATGGCGTAGAGATCGACATTAAAAAATATAGAGGCCTAATAGGATCTTTACTCTATTTAACCGCGAGTAAGACAAATATTATGTTTAATGTGTATATTTAATTCTTACATTCTTTATTTTATTTATTCATTTCTAAGTTGTTGTATGATTGCTCGATATTGCATTTAAAACCTTTTTCAAGTGTTTCATGTTAATTATGTGCATTTAAGAATTGATGTGTTTTTTATGAGTTATTTAATCTTTCATTCCTAGAAATTTGATCACTTAACTGTATTGCAATGTAGTTAGATGTTTATTTGCGTATTCTGTTGCATTTTGCATGTTTATCTTTGTATTATGAGATCGATATTTGATGTTGTATATTCTTCTTAGCTATATATATTTCATTTGTTTCTTTAGAATATATTTTGTGTTGATGGTTTTTTGCGTTTCACCTCATTAACATCTTTCTCTTTTCGATCTTGTTAAATGGGTATAAGTTGTAATGTGAGTCTAGATTTGATTTATGTGTTTTATATTGTTTTTTAGTGCAATGTTCTAGGGGAAGCACAAGAAAATGGAGGAAAGCACTGATCACACTTTGCTTTTGCTTAAGATTGACTTGATTCCAGTTGCAAGCTTGCCAAGCATCTAAAAAGGGGAAACTTAAAGTTGCATGTCTCTACTACATTAATGGTTATGGTTTCGTTGCTTGTCTCTTAAGCTTTTGATTTTTAGTTTTATGTCATAGAGTCTCCTTATCATTTGTGCATTTTTAGATCGATTTTAGATTCATAATTTAGCATGCATAAATCAAAGTATTTTAATATAGTGTAAGCGATATGCTTTAAATCAACTTGTCGAGTTTTTTTTTGGTCAAGAACTATATTCAGGATTCATTTAGGTCATGACATTAGTAGCATCCCAAAATCTCTTTAAAAATGCAAAAAATTGAGATTCTAGGTGTGTGATTCGTATCCCACATCACATGACTCAAATCAAATGAAATAGAGACTGCAAAAAGTGTTTAAAGTTGTTATGATTTGAATCACGACTTGTACTTAATTAAAATTATAGCATCATTTTATTCGAATCACATATTACACTTGACTCGAATCATACAATAATGTATTTCATTTTTTGCCACTGCCTTGATTGATTCGAATTATACAATAATATATGGTTTCTCATATGTTTCATATCTTTATTTAAAACACTTTACTCTTTGACTAAAATCATACTTTTTACTTCTGACTCGAATCAAACATCATTTTTCACTTATTTTTATGCTAGATCTCCAACACCTATAAAAACCATTTTCACTCAAAACCATCATAATGTTAGAAACACACATACTTTCAATATTGATTTGAGAACTCACAAACCACTTATTCTTTCATATTTTGAAAAGAGTTTTGAATCTTTTATGAACACTTGTAAACATTTTCTTTCATCTTCTAACTCATTATTTCTTCATTGTTGTATGGATCTGAATCTCAGTTTTTGAGACTAGTGATTGTTAAAGAGATTCATTTTTAATTTAACGTTTCTTTAAAGATTTGGTTAAGATTTAAGAGGTTTGCAAGGTGTGTGGTGTTGTGGCTGGTTTTGAAAATTCTAGTGGAAAGTAAGGTGGTTTTCCGCTCCAGGGTAACCTTGGTAATGTGGTGTAGAAGCCGACATACAAGGTATGGCTTCTTCTTAATCTCCATATAGATAAACACTCAAGATACTGGTGGAATCAAGTAAAGATTGTCATAAAATGGAGACTTGGGAGAAGGTTGTTGGGGCTAGAAGACTAGAGGTGATTTTGTGTGAAGATTTCACAAAGAGTTCAGTTTGTAGACTTTGTACAAGTCAAAGAGGCAGAAAGAAGATTTTTATATTTTCAGCAATAATTTGGATACTTTGATTGTATAAAACTCTTAGAATTCTGTCAAAAAAATTATTGGAAGTCTGACAAATTTTCAATGGGCGGACATTGGATACTAGAGCAAGCGCAAAGCAAAGACGAACATGTCAAACTAGTATAAATCCTGGTGTACTCTCTTCTCTTTCTATCCTTTTTAATTTTCATAGTTAATTGCATGATTAGGTTGTTATTTATTTCTTTTTGAAAACTGCATGCCATCAAGATTTCTTTTGTAAGCGATTTTATCGTAAAAGTGTAGGCTTTGTTCGAATTGGAAATTTAATTTTGTTTTGTTGTAGATTAATATAAAAACTGTGGTTGTAGAATCTTATAGTATTGGTGTTATAAAAATCTCACATGTCGTGTAATTTTAACAAGTACTAAATATAATTCAGTTGTTTATATATTCGGTTGAATTTGAGATTCTGGTATTTATTATACTATGAATTGTTTAAGTCTTTACATACCAATCTCAATTTATAAGCATAATCTATTTTATGCTAAAGTTTGTTTCCGCCATGCAAAATCTTTTTGTTTTAAAACTCTGATAAAATAAATTTCAAACTCTTTTCAACAAAAGTTTTAACTAGGATGCCGATTCATCCCCCTCTCCCCTCTTGACCGTTAAATACACCATATTCTTGTACAACATTGTCGAGTGTCATTATCATCTCCATAGTTATAAGGGGCCATCATGTAAATGGAAAATAATCAGAAGTAACATAAAAAAAAGATCTAAGCATAATATAATACATCATAGATGTCACATACTTCTCCCACCCAGATATCTTTGGCCATGTACTCCTTATAATAATATCATGCAATTATGTCGTACGAGCCTCCTAAATATATTTATGGCTTGATCATTTGCAGCTCAGGTACCCGCACCTCTGACACCTCCAACTCGAGAAATTGAACCCCAAACTTCGGGACCTTAGGTTGCTGTTGTGTTTAGATGTTCCAGCTTTTACGACATGTAACTTACGTGCACCCTAGAAGAATTAGTAGTAAATGTTGGAATGAAACCAAAAAAATTGAGTAACTCCAAGTCAATTTGGACGAACAATATTCAATCGCACTGATCGAATTCCCTTTTGTTCTTCACTCTTCACTCGAGTGAATCAACCAACCTTGGTTGCAAGATCATATTGGTGCACAATGATGATGAAACAAGAAAATAAAATTGAATTGGGGAAAGAAAATGGTTAGGGTTTATCGAGAGAGGGAAGAAGATGAGTTAATTATGTAAAATTTCTCTCTGATCAAAACTATGATTCTCTATTCCTTTTGGAACTGCAAAATTCAAGTGTTCACAATAATATGGGTTACTCCCTATTTATAGATTTTGGGCTTGCTTGCTCCTCAAGTAAGACCCAAAACTAATCTAACTAACTCAGATATACAAACAAATAAAGCTAAGTCTAATATTACTGTCAATATACTCTTCTACATTTCGACACCTAGGTGATTCTACACTTCCTTGCTTCTGTTGAGCAACCTGCTTCGACAAAAGGAATTACAATTCAACACACCACCTAATTCATTGTGTCTAAGCTATATATATTCATTATAGACCTTAACTCCTTGAACACTTCGACTTGCACTCCTTTCGTCATGATATCTACAATCTGATTCTCAGTTTTTCAGTGTTCCAAATTCAGCTTCGCTTTTACTACCTTCTCTCGAAGATAATGGAACCTTATTTCAATGTGCTTCCTTCGTCCATGTGCTATCTGATTCTTCGCCAAATTGATAGAATACATGATATCGATCTTCATGGTAATTTCTCCATGATTCTTCCCTGTAATATCTTTGACGAGATTAACCATCCGTGTTGCTTGACATGCACAAAGAGAAACAACTTTGTGCTCTTCTTCACATGACGAAAGTGCCACTACTGGTTCCTTTCTTGAACTCCGAGAAATCGGTGTACCACCTATCATAAACACTTATCCATTTGTGAATTTTCTATCCTCAACATCACTACACCAACTTGAGTCAGTGTATCCCACTAGTTTGCATTCTTTTCCTTCATCAATTTTAGGAAACAAAATGCCATATTTGAGAGTTCCTTTGATATACCTTAATATCCTCTTTGTTGTTGTTAGGTGTGATACACTTGGCTTATGCATGAATCTACTCACCATACCTACACCGTATGCTTGATCAGACCTTGTGTGACAAAGGTATCAAAGTGATCTAATGAGTCTTCTGTACTGCGTTGGATCGACATCATCTTCATTTGTGTCTTTCGATAGTTACAATATGGGGTCAACTGGAGTCAAAGTTGGGTTGTAATCTTGCATCTCAAATCTCTTGAGTATTTCACATGCATATCTTCTTTGGTGCATCATCAAGCCTCTACCACTCTTGTATAATTAAATAATAAGGAAATATGATAGATTTCTCAAGTCTGACATTTCAAACTCCTCACTTAGGTCTGTTAGAACAAGATTTTGGCTCTGCAATATATCTCTAAATTTTGATGATAACAAAGAATGAAACAATTTGGTACCCTAACAATTTTCTCTAAGAGCGCAGGTTTCTAGGTCAAAATGACTCTGAGGAAAACAAAGATCTGACATCCTTGACAGTCTAGAAAAGTTGAACCAGCACAAAGATAAATCTGATCTGACTCCAATGTATCTTAGGAAGTAATTACCTGAAGAATCTGACACTATAGAACAACTCTGATATTTGAAGATTGCAAACAAATATCTAAAGACTATTCAAGAGAATCTATCTGAAGAATGCAAACAAAGATCTGAAGACTATTCAAGAGAATCTATTTGAAGACTGCAAACAAATAACTGAAGACTATTCAAGAGAATCTATCTGAAGACTGCAAACAAATATCTGAAGATTCTATATCTGAAAACTCTACAACTATATATAAAGACTCTACATCTGAAGACTCTACAAGATAGCATCTGAAGACTATTCAAGAAAATATTTGAAGACTGCAAGAGATATCTGGAAACTTCTCAAAGACTATGATCATGCTCACACTGATTCACGCTCAATACTCCATTTGATATCATCGAATTAGAAACTTAATCAGGAAGCATTCTAAGTATAATACAAATATTTTTAAGGAAACAAAGGATTATGTCCAAGACTGCTATGGAAAGGACACGAATATTAAAACCTTTAATTCCCATAGCTGGCACGAAATCTCTTGTGATTTCCCTCCAACAATATCATCTCTAAGTGTTATATAAAGGACTCCTCATAACCTGCTGAAGCACACCAAAATCTACAACACTCGATACACAATAACACTTTGATAACTTTCATTGTAATATTCAGTTTTCACACAAGAGTTATTGCTCAAATTGTATGGTCATTGTTTCATTATTCTCAAATGTGTGTTTATGCTGCTTATCTAGAAGCATCTAGTCAAACACTTATATGCCTGAAAATCTTTGTAATTCCTCAAGTAACTTGTTTAGGTCTGTATACTTGAGAGGGATAAGAGGTTGTTAAACTCTTAGAAGTTTTTGTAATCTGTTGAGATTATTTGATTAAGTCCTTATTGAAGGCAAAATCACCTTGGCCGGGTGGATTGGAGTAGCTTTGAATTTCAAGCGAACCATGATAAACTCCTTGTGTTGTTAGCATTTATTTTGTGGGTGCGGTGTTGCAAAAAGTTTTTGATTACTTTGAAAACAATTCAACCCCCCCCCCTTTCTTATTTTTCTCTACCTTCAAGGTCATGTTTGAAATCTTTGAACTCCTTCTTGCAACTTCTTATTATCAACAGGTTCTCGATATAGCAACATAGTATAATAAATTATGTATTGCTTATTCTTACATTTACACCATGTTCAATTGTGCACTTCAAAAATTCCTTTTTCCTTAGGAAACTGTCTAGCTTATTATTCCAAGCTCTTGGAGCTTGCTTAAGTCCATACAGGGATTTATGCGGCCTGTATATCTTTCTTTCTTCGCCATGTTTCACAAACCCAACTGGTTGTGCAAAATAAAATTCTTCATACATGAGGTCATTAAGGAATGTGCATTTCACATCCATCTGGCATGTATGCCAGTTGTTCATGTTTGCTAGACCAACAACCAACCTAATTGATTCGATTCTAGCAACAGGTGCCAAAACTTCGTCGAAGTCGATTCCTTCCATCTGAAGAAATCCTTTTGCCACAAGTCTTGTTTTGTGTTGAGTTACCTCACCTTTGGGTTTCAAATTCATCTTGTATACCCACTTCACATTGATTTCCTTCTTGTCTTAAGGAATTCGACAAGTAACCAGGTGTTTTATCTTCGATGGACTTCAGTTCCTCATTCATTGCTTTCACACGCTTTGAATCCTTGAATGCCTAAGTTGCATTGAATGGTTTGACATCTGCATATATATCCTAGTGTACCATCTCACCTTCACCATCGACTATATCATCTAATGTTATCACACATTCTTACAACCTGTAGGCATTTATCTTGTTCTTTAAGGTATGCTTGTGCTTGTTTGACCTCTGAATTCTTCTTGTCCGACTTCTCTTTTGACTTCAATTGTTGGTTATTCATATAAGATTCTCACTGAATCCTTCTTGACATTTTCATTCCAATCCCATTCCTTAAGCTCATATATTATCACATCCATGTTGATCACTACTTGCTTATCCACTGGGTCAAACAACTTGTAACCTCCAGTTGAATGATATCCTATTAGGATGATCTGACTCGACTTGTCATAAAGTTTTCTTTTTAACTTATTTGTCACATGTCTATGTGCTATATATCCAAATAGTTTCAGATGACTCAAGCTAGGCTTAACACCAGACCACCATTCTTCTGGTGTAATTCCTTCTAACTTCTTAGTCGTACATCTGTTCAAAATATATGTAGTTTCCGACACTGCTTCTTCCGATAATGCTTTGGGTATATGCTTTCCTTTCAGCATACTTCTCACATGTTCATGATGGTTCGTTTCTTCCTTTCTGCCATTCCATTTTACTGTGGAATGTAGGGTGATACCACCTCATGCATAATCCCTTCTTTCTCACATAACTTGTCAAAGTATTTTGACACATACTCTCCACCACCACCATTCCTCAAAATCTTAAGCTTTCGACCACTTTGTCTTTCGACCATAAATTTAAACTTAGAAACTACCTCGACCACAATTTTCAACTGAAATCATCTATGAATGTGACAAAGTATTTGACTTCAAGAATTGCCTTCGACTGGCTTCCTGCATCCTTGTTGAAGTTGTTCTTGTGCCGCTTCACCTGCACACATTCTTCACACATTTAATTTAGAATGCCAATTTATGGTAACCCTGAAACCATATTCCTTCTCTTCAGATCTCTTATGTCTTTGAAATTAAGATGGCCAAGTCTATAATGTCATATCCATTCATCTCTGATAGCTTCAGTTGCAACTCATTTATGCTGCATCACATTAAGTTCAATCCTGAAGGTTTTATTCTGAGACATAGGTGCCTTCAAGATTAACCTTCCACATGAATCGAGAACTTTCATCAACTCGTCTTTGATCAACACTTGGTAGTTCTTTTCGACCAACTTCCCTATGATGAGCAAATTACTTTTCATGCCTTGTATGTATAGTGCATTGGAAATTACTTACCTTTTGCCATATTTCCTCGTAATCAGAACATCACCAATACCTTCAGCTGCTAGAGTATTGTCATTTACAAATTCTACCATGTTCTTCATTGAGGGTTTCATGTTGACAAACCAATCTTTCCTATCAATCATGTGTGATGAGCATCCTGAGTCCAAGTACCAATGGTCCTGGAATCTTTCTTCATCCCTTGTTGTGACCATCAACAAAATCTCTTCTTTTTCATGCTTTACACATTTTGCATCAGTTTCCTAATTTTTCTATTTTTCAGGACAATCACTTGAGTAGTGACCATACCTCTAACAGTTTAAACACTAAATGTGACTTTTGTCAGGTTTTTAACCACCTCCTCTTTCGTTACTTTGGTATGAGGGCCTTATCTAATTCGACCAGTCTCCTTCTTGTTGATTTCGACCAGTCGAATTGTTGTAGCCTCCTTTACCTTTATTGTCAAGCCACCTGCCTTTGCCTTTCTATTTTCTTGTTGATTGCACTTGCAAAGCCACATCACTCTTCGATTTTCCTACAACTCTTTCAGCCATTCTTTATTCATGAGATTCAAGCGTCCTTTGAAGCTTTTCCTTGGTCAATACTGAAAAATCTTTTGATTCTTCAATGACTACTACCACGTGGTCAAACTTTGGAGCCAATGACCTCAAGATATTTGAAACAACCGATCTTAATGTCAACACTTCTACATATACCTTAATTTGATTCACCAGTTTTGTAACCCTAGTGAAAAAATCAATTATGCTTTCATTGTCTTCCATCTGAAGAAATTCATACATTCTTTTGTGAGTTTGTAACCCTACTTCTTTCACCTTCTCTCCGCCTTCAAACGAATTTTCAAGAATTTCCCATGCTTCTTTTGCTGATTCAACATCACTAACATTTTCAAATTTGTCATAATCGATACATTGATGAATTATAAAGATAACTTTATAATCCTTTTTCTTCAATTCTTTGTGTGCACCCTTTTCTTCACCTGTCGTTTTTCCGCAAGCGGTGTCACTCTGTAAGACCCCAATTTTGATCCTAAGATCCCTCATGCAATTTCATCATATGCATTAGCATTGGGATCACACCTTGGCATTATCCTTACCCCTCTTTCATTGGGTTTGTTTTGGGAGAGCTTACCAAGTACCATGTGATTGTATCATACTTGTATATTATCATTTTACTAACCAAAATACCAAAAATATGTCTTTGCATTTGCCTAACTCTTTTGTAGGTAGGGCATGATCATCATTGATCTATCAAGTTCATCTTTAGGGTTTAAGACCCTCATGGCTAAAAGTACAATCAAGGATTGATCCACAATGTCTTAAAGCATCATATATGAGTCTCAATGATCTCTACATGTTATATTGATCAAGCATTCTTCAAGAATTTGGAGGTGATTTGCCTTGGAAACCCTAGTTTGACAGGGTATCTTGAGTAACTTCTCCAAGAAGATATCTCACCAATTGATCAAAATTCTCAAGGGACATTTCAAAATTCATCATCTTACACATATATGATCAATCATGAGCCTATAAAGTCAAGAGAATTGAAGGTTAGCAAGTTGGTTGATGGTGGTTGGCCAGATGGATTCATCTAATCAAAACTGGGTCTCCCTATACCCTATCTCCTACAATTTTCACCATATGAAAATGATTCCAAGAGAAAAGTTACTCTAAATGACATTCCAAAGATCATAACTTTAAGTCTAGAGCTATTTTTTCTTGGAAAGTCATTTTACATGTTGAAACATTATAGGTCAATTTGTCTAAACCCTAATTTGAAAGTCAACTTCCCAAGACCATAACTTGCTCAATTTTTATGAGATGAAAGATTTCCAAGTCGCACAATCAAATTCAAGATGTCTGCTTAAAATTTGATGTTTGGAGTAAGAGCTAAATCAACTTTTATGAGCATGTGATATGAGGATACATTATAGGTCATTTTTGACCTATACCATTGAACAAGTGATTTTCCTCAACTTCAAAAATGCATAACTATATCATTCTAAATCCAAATGACATGAAGTTGGTGACCATTTTGAAGGTTTTTTTTAAAGAAATACAACTTTGATGAAGACACTTTTCTCATTTGTAGCTCACATAAAGAGTTAAGTAATGTGGAATATTGAGATATATGACTTAACACTTAGAAAAATTTTCAACATGTTGAAATTTCCAAACTTCCACCTTAAAATTCACCATGATCCAAGTTCCAATTGGAAAAGTGTCCAACATCAAAGTTGTTCCCCTTGATCTAAGCTTTCGAAAGAACCGCATTTGATGCATTTTGGATGAGGTTTTCTAGGGCTGCGCATGGTCTTAACAGGTCTGCATCATTGGAGAAAATTAAATGTCCAAAACTCCATTTCAATTTGCCTTTCCATTCACGCATGATTTGAACTTAAGTATAGTTGAAATTGGATCATAATGGATTGCTTCATGAGCATGTACACGCCCATGCAAGCTTGTGCATCACCCTTGCCATTTTTAACAATTTTTCAAGTGTGCATTTATCAATCCCAAATGCTATAAATACACGACCTCTGAACTCATTTCAAACACAACTTACGCGCCATCTTTGCCCCCCTATTGAAACTCTCACAATTCAAAGGAAAACTTGAGAATTTTAAACTTAGTAATTAAGTTTTAATCTCACTGTTTGGAGATTCAAAAAATCAAGGATCCAAAGCTTTGTACCATTGCCAAACCACTTCTACAAGCTCCTCGAGTGTGATCAAGTCAAGTTTGAATCAAGCAAGCTCCATTTCTGCACAACATTGAAGGTAATTTTCAGAAATCTTGTTCTCTTCGATTCTCACTCAATTCTCATCAACTCTCTTGGATCTTTGGTTGTCTGAAGTCCTACCAATGTAGGCAAGAAGATTGAGTTGCTTTGAGGTCAAATCGAAGCAACTCAGTTGACACACCTCAAAATTCAACTCCTTATATCTTTCTATATATTTTAAGTTAGTTGAAATTGAGGTCAGATTCGTGCTCTACGCCATTTTTTCTTTCAGATCATGTCCTCTTTTTTCATTTTAGTGTTGGTGATGAGTGAACCAGTCCGGTGGACTTCTCCTGAGAATATGATCGGAGGTCCAGTGCCGGTGGTATGCTGGACAGGTTCTGAGCTATTGATCTCATTTAAAATGTTTTAATCCAGAGCGCCCAAAGTAATTACCATGTGTGTGGAACAGTTGATCAGGTGTATGATGGAACGCGCGTTCATGTCCACTTGATCTGCCACCTCAATTAATGAGGGAGATCAAGTGGTCCACATGTTTTTGATTTTCTGATTTTCATTTTTATTTCATTTGATTTTCATTTATTCATATTAATTTTAATATTGATCCAAAAAATATGAGAGTTTCACCAAAAAATTTAAATAATTTCTTCTTTCATATTTTGAAATAAAAATATTTTTTGGATCATTATTAGTATTTTTCATGATTTAATTGATTTTGTGAATATTTTTAATTGTTTAAAAATACTATTAAGTCTCCAAAAACTCTGAAATTTTTTCTCCAAGGTCCTTTGACATTGTTTGACCTATGATAAATCTCATGGAATTTTTTTTGGTGTTTTGATGAGATTTTAGGAATTTGACAAACCATATTTAATTTAATGCATTATTTTTTAGTATTTTTAAATTGAATAAATGCCAAATAATTGTGTTGAGGCATTTTGTTTATCTGTATAAGTTTGACTTGTGTTGTTGGGCCTTGGTCAAAGTTGATTTGACTTTGCTAGGTTAAGATCATTGGATTTAGGGGATTGATGGAATGTACATTTCATCTCCCAAAATGAATGAATGGTCTTAATTTGGTAAAAGTCCTCCTTTGACCAATTTGAGTTTTGATCTATCCCTATCCCTCTTCATCTAATTCCCCTTCTTTATGCATCCATTTCATTTGGCCTATGATATCTCAAGGTCATAAGGCTAGTTGATTGAAAAATCAACATAAGTATGGATGAGATTAGGCCACCTCTTTTGCATATTCTATTGCTCAGCCTCAAATAGTCGTGACTTCTACATAAGTCCAATTACGATTACTTAACATAGCGCTAAATTTTTGACACAAAAAGGCATATCATTCTAGTTAGTGAGATTGTAAGTCTCCCCTCTTTCATGGTATTGTATGTGTTGATTCTAAGTGTTGGCAACAATTTTGGTAAAACAAAGAGTGTTCACAAGATGTCATGTGTGATGACTTAACATAAGATATCCTATGTACCTGCTGGAGTTAAAGAACATATGCAAGCAGGATTGTTTCAAAATGCCAGATAAAATGACAAGGCTTCTGATATTGGATGTACCTGCTGGAGCTTAGATGAAAGACATGTTCATGCAGGATTGTTTCAGATGACATGCACAATGTCATAACATCTGATATGGTTGTACCTGCTATAAAAGGAAATTGGATTATGCAGGATTTTTTCCAGGATGTCAGACCCGATGTCATGACAACCTGTACACAGAACATTCAGTATGAATGTCTGGTGTTTTGTGATTGCACAATTAATGGCAATCTTTGGATGATTGAAGATATGGCTAGCTGGCGCATTCAATCATGGATTACAACCAGATTTACTTATTTTCCAAGAAGATCTATACAGCTGTTATAAAAAGATTTAATTGGAAAATAGATTTAGGGTTTTCAAGATGTCCAAGCCCAGCTGAATGCTTCTATAAAAAGGGACTTAGAAAACCTGTTTGAACACACAACCAAGACTGGGCAAAATAGAGAGAGAGAGCTAGGGTTTGTGTCTGTTTAGTCGTAAGACTTGTAAGTCATTCATGTCATCCATTGATGATTGAATTGGACTGATTTATGGTTGTAATTTGTCACTCTAAAGCTGTTAAGCAAGAGTGTGTGTCCACTTGATCAAAGTTGTGAAGGAAGATCAAGTGTGTGTCTTCTTGATCAAAGTTGTGAAGCAAGATCAAGAGTGTATCTTATTGATTGAAACTGTGAAGTAAAATCAAGAGTCTGTAATTGAAAAGTATTTTCTTTTCACAAGGGATTGTTGTTTAAGATCACTGGTGTGTGATTGTAAGGGAAGTGAGTGGGTTCTCATATCTAAGAGTGCTTAGGTAGAAGTTGCACGGGTAGAGATTAGGTGAGAAAGACTGTAACTTGTTGAAGTGTACGGATATTCTTTGAACTAATTCTATTTTAGTGAATTTCCTTCCTGGCTTGGTAGCCCCCTGACGTAGGTGAGTTGCACCGAACTGGGTTAACAATTGCTTGTATTATTCGCTTTACCATTCTGTTTATTTTATCCATTGTGTGTTAGCAGATATCAGTGTCGTAACATTACCTTCGATATCTTATATCTGATACCAGAATTTCAATTGGTATCAGAGCAGGCATCCTGCTCTGGTTTTGGGTGAGATCTAGGGACAATACTTTCTGGTACAATGGAGAGAGATGGAGGATCTGTTCATAGGCCACCAATTCTGGATGGTTCTAACTATGACTACTGGAAACCTCGAATGGTAGCGTTTCTAAAATCCCTTGATAACAAGGCTTGGAAAGTTGTGCTAACAGGTTGGGTGCATCCTGTCATTACTAAAGAAGGAGTAGCCACCACTGAGAAGAAGCCTGAAGAACAATGGTCCAAGAAGGAGGATGATCTTGCTCTTGGAAACTCTAAAGCCTTGAATGCAATATTCAATGGGGTAGACAAGAATATTTTCAGGCTGGTAAATAACTGTGAAGTGGCCAAAGAGGCTTGGAACATTCTCAAGGTCACTCATGAAGGCACCACTAGGGTAAAGATGTCTAGACTTCAACTGCTCACCTCCAAGTTTGTAAACTTAAGGATGAAAGAAGATGAAAACATTCATGAATTTTACATGAGTATCCTTGAGATTGCTAATGCTTCAGGAGCCCTGGGAGAGAAGATGACAGATGAAAAGTTGGTGAGAAAAATAATCAGGTCACTCCCTAAGAGATTTGCAATGAAGGTAACTGCCATAGTAGAGTCTCAAGACATATCCAACATGAGGGTAGATGACTAATTGGTTCCCTCCAAACCTTTGAGTTAGGGTTGAATGATGGTGTTGAAAGGAAAACAAAGAGCGTTGCCTTCATGTCAAACACAGAAGAGGATAAGAGTCAGGAGGGCGATGAAGATCTTGTCAATGAAGTAGCTATGTTGGGAAGGCAGTTCAATAAACTGTTGAAAAAGATGGATGTAAGATCAAAGGCAAATGTCAAGAACATCTCATCTGACACCAGTAAATCCAACAATGCTGGAAGAAAAGTAAGAACAGATGAGAAGCCCAAAGAAGGAAAAGAGGTTCAGTGTTATGAATGTGATGGGTATGGACACATCAAGACTGAATGTGAAACCTACCTCAAGAAACAGAAGATGAGTCTTGCTGCCACATGGTCTGATGAGAGTGATACTGAAGAGGCTGCTGTTAGGGACCAATTGGTACTACTTTTTATATCATTTTATTGGTCCCTTTTACCAAGTTTTGATGTAATTACACACTTTTATTCTCACTATTTTGTATAAATGCAATTAGGTTTAATTTATTTTGTTTTGAATAGTTATTTCACATATTTGTTAGTTTTGTAGAATTTTTGCTGAGAAAGCTCTGGATTGCAGCATCATAATATGGAAGATTTTGGATGAAGCTTGCAAAGCAAGGAAACTGAGGCAGCTTCAGTTCGCCCCGCGAACAAAGTTCTCCCCGCGAACTAAATGAGACAGCATCAGTTCGCCCCGCGAACCCTGCAAATCCAGCAAACTGATTTTTGGGTCAAAAGTGTTGTTTTGAAGGCCAGCTGGTTTTGCCATTTTGGTGTCTGCCTTGGGATAGCTTTTCTGCTTTGGATGGAAATGATCAATTAAGGAAATGTCAACTCTTTTAGGAGAGAAAAACACATTATTCATTCACTATTATCATTCACACATTGATATTGAGAGCTTTTTGTAAGAGAGAAAAACAAAGTTTTTCTTCTTTAACTTTCTGCTTTGAACAATGATGATGAGGAGCTAAACTCCCCTTTGTCAAGATTGGAGGTAGTAGCTATTCTCATATGTTTATGTATTCTATTTGATTTATATATATGATAAAGATTGTTGATGTATTGAATACTGTTTTTGCCCTAAGTTGAAAACCAGATTTGAGTAGTTGTCGAGAGAGATTATTTGAGTCTTGACATAAAACAGATTTTCAAGTAGTGAATAAGTTATAGAGATAGATTTATTCATTACTCTTCTTTGGTATTAAGCATTAAAGATTGTTATATTGATAGTTAGGTGGAGAGATCGTCTAAGGATCAATATAGTGATTATCACAATATCATTTAGACATAAATGACTTTGAGAGGATACTTGAACATCATCAATAATCTTGAATCTATTTATTTATCATAAGGAATCATAAGCATTTGAAATAGTGAACTCCAATCTTGCCAAGCTTTTATAATTGATTAAAACCATTTTATTGTTTTTAGTAACATTTACTCACAAGATAATTTTCCAAACAAAACAACCTGGTTACTTTCTAAACTTATAACAAATCGAATTATAGAACGGCGGTAATATCAACCAATCTCTGTGGATACGATATAAAATATTTGCCGAAGATATACTTTTTAACAAATTGGCGCCGTTGCCGGGGATTGGTGTCGATATTACAAGCATTGCAATAATTCTTTGTTTTAAGTTGTGTTACATTTATTACTATCCCTCTTTTGTTTCACTTGGTTTGTTAGTTTTGTAGATTCTAGTGCATGCGAGGAAAAGCAACCGAGGAGCAACTTCAATTCGATCCTGAAATTGAAAGAACACTTCGGAAGCTCAATAGTAAAACACGAAGAAGAAGGAAACTAGCCGAAGAGAGGAACCGGAGAGAAGAAGCATCTACTTCCGCACTTGTTCCAATCGAAGAAGTGGTTGTAGAGGCTTGTGAAGGAAACATGGTGGAGGATAATCGTACCGAAATGTCCGCTAATAGTCCAAGAAGGAATGCTCAATTTGCCCGTGGAGGAAGAAATACGGAGATGAAGACCGGAATCCTCCAACTTCTCTATGCAAATCCATTCACCGGAATGGATCATGAAGATCCGTATACCCATCTCATCAAATTTTATGAGATTGCGGGTTCTACGGGAATAGACGAAGCGGGTGAAGAAACATTATTCAAGAGGATGTTCCCACACTCCTTAGTGGGAAAGGCAAAAGAGTGGTACCTTGATCAAGAATCAAGAGTGATGACAGATTGGAATTTGTTAGAAGAAAAGTTCTTAGAAAGATATTTCCCTCAATCCCGATTCATGGAAGCCAAAACGGCTATTGCAGTATTCACTCAAGGAAGCAACGAGTCTTTAAATGAGGCTTGGGAAAGATTCAAGTCAATGTTGAGAAAATGCAAGGGTCATGGTTTTGATGAGCTCACTCAAATCCATATTTTTCTAAATGGGCTCCAATCAACTCACAAAACACTTTTGGATGCTACCGCGGGTGGCTCTCTTATGTCAAAGAATGCGGAAGAAGCTAAAGTCATTATTGATCGGATGGCACTCAATGATCGCCAAAGTCAACATGACCGTAGCCCTTCACAACGTAAACCGGGAGTTCTTGAGTTAAATACCAATGACGTCATTCTTGCTCAAAACAAGCTACTCTCTCAACAAGTGGAGTTGCTCACTCAACAAATGGCCAAGCTTCCACAGCAAATGAAGGAAATTCAAGGGTCTCTAGTTCGACATCAAGTAGCATGTTACGAATTATGTCAAGGAGATCACCCTACTGGTTTTTGTCCTCCACTAGAAGAAGTAAGCTATGTGAACAATCAAAATCAAGGCTATCAAAGGAACAATCAAGGTTATCAACCATCAAGGTTCAACAATCAAAATTTTCAGCAGCAAAGTCCTTATCAACACCCCAATTCTCAAGGCCAACAATCGCAAGGAGGAAGTTCCAAGCTAGAGGACACTCTTCAACAATTCATGCAAGCTTCCATGGCAAATCAGAAGAGTAATGAAGCAGCAATTAAGAATCTGGAAAATCAAATATGTCAACCTGCGAAACAACTGTCGGAACAAACTGCAGGATCTTCTTTCTCCGCTAACACTCAACCCAATCCAAAGGAGCATTGTAAAGCAATTTTTACTAGAAGCGGTAGAGAGTTGACAAGTAAAAAAAGTGAGGAAATTACAGTTGAGAATGATATGGATGCTGTGCTGGAAAATGAGGATGTAGCCTGTGGGAAGGAGAAAGTGGCAGAAACTGCTCAGTTCGCGCCGCGATCTTCCTTCGCGTCGCGAAAACAGCAGAACCAGCAATTGATGGAGGAACAACAGTGTGAAGCGGAAATGAATAAGGAAATCGAACCAAGGAAGAAGAAGAAAGGAGAGAAAGGAGTGAAGGTCAGTCCAATTCAACATTTAACATATCCCCACGCACCATCAAAGAAGGATAATGCTAGACACTATGCACGGTTTCTGGACATATTTAAACAACTTCAAATCAATATTCCATTTGCCGATGCATTAGAGCAAATGCCGCGGTATGCAAAGTTCATGAAGGATATTCTCACAAAGAAAAGAAGACATGTGGAAGACGAGACAATCTTGCTCGATGCACGTTGTAGTGCCATCATTCAAAAGAATCTACCAAGAAAGGAATCCGATCCAGGCCGAGTCGTTTTACCGGTAACCATTGGAGATACCTATATTGGTAATGGCTTAATTGACTTGGGATCTAGCATCAATTTAATTCCCCTATCCATTGTCAAAAGATTGGGAAATGTTGAGATCAAATCTACAAGGATGACTTTACAACTAGCTGACAAGTCTACCACTTCACCATATGGAGTTGCTCAAGACATGTTAGTGAAGGTGGACAAATTCTTGTTTCCGGTAGATTTTGTGATAGTAGACATGGATGAAGATCGTGAGGTTCCTATAATTCTTGGAAGACCATTCATGAAAACGGCCCGAATGATGATTGATATTGATGATGGACTAATGAAAGTGAGGGTGCAAGATGAAGAGGTAGCCTTCAATCTTTTTGAAGCCAAAAAGCATTTTAATGTTAAGCATGACTCCTTCCGAATCGATGCCACCAAGGAGGGACTAGTTGAGATCGCAGACCAGGTTCAGGTTTCTAATCCATCAGAGAAATCTCTTATCGGAGTCTACAAAGTTTCGACTAACAATGAAGGAAAAGAGATGGAAGCAATGTTGCATGAATTAGAGTCTCGTGGAGAACTTGTTTTTCATGAAGAGGTAAACGAAGGCTTGGATATGACAAAGGAAGTGGAAGAGCCAAAACTAGAGCCAAATTTGAAGTATTTGTTCTTGGGTGATGACTGTACTAAACCGGTGGTCATTAGTAATACATTGTCCACAAAAGAGGAAGACAAATTGATTCAAGTGCTGAAAAAGAAGGAGGTTGTCAAACTATTGGAGGCCGAGATGATTTGTTCTATCTCCGATGGTGAATGGGTGAGTGTTGTGCAAGTAGTTCCGAAGACGGGTGGTATCAAATTTTATCGAAGGTTCATCAAGAACCTCTTGAAGACAACAAAACCCTTGAGGAAGTTGCTCAACAAAGCCGGATCGTGAAGACCGTTGAACCGTCGAGCTCTAAATGACGTTAAACAAAGCGCTTGTTGGGAGGCAACCCAACGTTGTAAGTCTGCATTTTAATTTTTTTTTTCTGCTGTGTGAGTTTCTGCTGTGTTAAATTTTGAAAAAAATTGGGTTCTGTTTTTTACCGTTCGCCCCGCGAACACCGTTCGCCCCGCGAACTAAATTCACAGCTTCAGTTCGCGCCACGAACAGTGAATGGCAGAACCAATTTTTTTTGAAATATCCTTCAGTTCGCCCCGCGAACTGAAAAAAAAAAGAAAAAAAAAAGAAAAAAAAAAACTTTTGTTTTATGTCATTTTCGTTTCATTCCTATTTTCACGAACTTAGGAGATTCTTTCAACAACCTCGCTACTCCACGTCCAAACCTCCAAATTTCAAAACTTCCCCTCTCCATTCCCTTCCTAAGAGGATTTTGTTGATTATGCTAAGTGGCCTGAGGGTAGGCCAATTTTTTGGGGGGGGTGCAGGAGGTGGTGTAACCCATGGCGATGAGTTGAAGGAAGATTGAGGAGTTTGTTGAACTTTAGAGTTTGTCTTGATAATTGCATGAATACTTTTTGAGATTTAAGTGTGTTTTAATCAAATTTTGGTTTACCAACATTTTTGTTTAATTGTTCTTATTCTTAAGTCAAGCTTTAAGCAACCGAGAAATGATCGCAAAGAAAGAAGCATAGGACACTTCGAGTGGTGATGATAAAAATTAGTGTCGGCATTTCAAGGTACACTTTATCGCTTTCTAGACTTAACATGAATAGTTTGATGGTGTGTGCAAATTCCATGTCATAAATTCATTGAAGTATATGTCAGTTTTGAATCTAAATAGGACTTAACCAATTGTGAGGAGGCTTTCCATTGTACACTAAAAAGCGGGAAACCGAGCATTATTTTAACTCATTCTTATCATGCTAAATCATGCATCAATCTATTTTTGTGTGAAAATTTTGAAAATGATAGAGGCATTGTTTGTGAGAAAAACCACTTGACCAAAAAGTTTGAATCAACTAACCTTGTGAGGAATAATCCTTAGTTAACCCCCTTTGAGCTTATTTTAGGATTCATTTGATTGATCATTGTAAAATCAATTGAAAATTGTGGAATAAATGAATCCTAATTTCTTTCGTATCAGTTGAAACCTCAAACCGAGTTGTTTGCAAAATTTTGCCTTTTGCTTATTTCTAAGTAGGGAGCATTATTGAATAAATTTGGTTTTGGAATCTAAAGTTGGGGAGAGTAAAGTGAAAAGTTGATTAGAAACTTGGATAATTGAGTTTTTATGAAAGGGTAAAAATATGAAAAGAAACAATAAAAAGAAATCACCCTTGAAACCATAGAGCAAAGAAAAAAAAATAGAAAAAAAAAGCAAAGAAAATGCTCATGGTTGTGTGGATTTGAAAAGAAAAAGAAAAAGAAAAAGATAGGGATCAAAGAAAGGGAAATTGTGTATAGTTAAATGTTTGAGAATGCTCCCTTAGGATAAGCAATTTGGTTGAATTCTCTTAATCATATCCTTTCTTGTAACCTAAGCCACATTACAACCTTGAAAGACCTCTTGATTCTCATTTTTCACATGATTTGGTACTTGTTGTGATAACCGCATGATTCGAGTTATTGTTGATTTAATTGCTTGGATGAACGAAAGTAACCCTTCATGTTATTCATGATTAGTATGATGTGTGTGCAAGTTTGATTCAATTTTGACATATATGGCTTTGAATTCCTTGGAATGAGTTTTGCACTTTACCATTTTCCTTATTCATGTTTTGTCTAGAATTGAGATAGGTGAATTGAGAAAATGCCAAACGCTTTTGAACCATTTGAATGTCCTTGGTAAATCCTTGTTTCAATCTTTTGTGTCATTGCTTTGGTTGTAAGGGTGGAAACTTTTGTTTAGGGACAAACAAAATGTTAAGTTGGGGAGAGTTGTTAGGGACCAATTGGTACTACTTTTTATATCATTTTATTGGTCCCTTTTACCAAGTTTTGATGTAATTACACACTTTTATTCTCACTATTTTGTATAAATGCAATTAGGTTTAATTTATTTTGTTTTGAATAGTTATTTCACATATTTGTTAGTTTTGTAGAATTTTTGGATGAGAAAGCTTTGGATTGCAGCATCATAATATGGAAGATTTTGGATGAAGCTTGCAAAGCAAGGAAACTGAGGCAGCTTCAGTTCGCCCCGCGAACAAAGTTCGCCCCGCGAACAAAGTTCGCCTCGCGAACTGAATGAGACAGCATCAGTTCGCCCCGCGAACCCTGCGAATCCAGCAAACTGATTTTTGGGTCAAAAGTGTTGTTTTGAAGGCCAACTGGTTTTGGCATTTTGGTGTCTGCCTTGGGATAGCTTTTCTGCTTTTGATGGAAATGATCAATTAAGGAAATGTCAACTCTTTTAGGAGAGAAAAACACATTATTCATTCACTATTATCATTCACACATTGATATTGAGAGCTTTTTGTAAGAGAGAAAAACAGAGTTTTTCTTCTTTAACTTTCTGCTTTGAACAATGATGATGAGGAGCTAAACTCCCCTTTGTCAAGATTGGAGGTAGTAGCTATTCTCATATGTTTATGTATTCTATTTGATTTATATATATGATAAAGATTGTTGATGTATTGAATATTGTTTTTGCCCTAAGTTGAAAACCAGATTTGAGTAGTTGTCGAGAGAGATTATTTGAGTCTTGACATAAAACAGATTTTCAAGTAGTGAATAAGTTGTAGAGATAGATTTATTCATTACTCTTCTTTGGTATTAAGCATTAAAGATTGTTATATTGATAGTTAGGTGGAGAGATCGTCTAAGGATCAATATAGTGATTATCACAATATCATTTAGACATAAATGACTTTGAAAGGATACTTGAACATCATCAATAATCTTGAATCTATTTATTTATCATAAGGAATCATAAGCATTTGAAATAGTGAACTCCAATCTTGCCAAGCTTTTATAATTGATTAAAACCATTTTATTGTTTTTAGTAACATTTACTCACAAGATAATTTTCCAAACAAATCGAATTATAGAACGGCGGTAATATCAACCAATCTCTGTGGATACGATATAAAATATTTGCCGAAGATATACTTTTCAACAGCTGCAAATCTTGTGACTGCTTTGACAGGAAGATGGGGGTCTGATGAAGACTCAAGTGATGATGAAGTAACCTTTGAAGAATCGGCCTCTACCTACAGAAAGTTGTGTCACAAAAGTGTAGAGCTGTGCAAACAGGTTGATAGCCAGAAGAAGGAAATTACTCAACTTGAGAACGAGAAGATAGAATACTTGGAAACCATCTCCAAGTTACAAACAGAAGCAGTGGTTCTGAAAGCCAAACTAGACAAAAATCCACAAGCTGAAAATCAGAAGATAGCACAGCTGGAAAGTGAGAAGGCAGACCATGCTAAAACCATCTCAAAATTGAAGACTGAAGTCATGCTTCAAAATTCTAAATTAGAAGAGATGACCATGAATGTAAGGATGTTAAGCAATGGGTCTGACTCCTTAGACAAGATTCTTCAAACTGGACAAATAACAGGAGATAAATCTGGCATTGGGTATAATAACTCAAAACCTGAGAGCAGTGACACTGGTGTCAAACCTCAAGCCAAACTTAAGTGCATTAAAAAACCTGTGATGTCACATCATATGTCACAGCACCAAAGGAGAAAACAGTTGAAAGGAAAACTCCAAAGATGGAGATGCCATTACTGTGGGAAATTTGGTCATCTAAAGCCCTTCTGCTATAAACTGTATGGCTATCCTAGGTCTGCTCATCATCAGGATCACCATCAATTCAGACCCAAACATCACATGCCTATCATTAAGCAATGGGTCCCTAAGACTAATGTCACAAGTTTGATAGCTCACATTCCCCTCAGAATCTCAGCCAAGGAAGAATGGTACCTTGATAGTGGATGCTCCAGACACATGACTGGAAACCAAGACCTGCTAACTGATTTGCATCAACATACTATAAGTCATGAAACCTTTGGAGATGGAGCAAAAGGTGAAATCAAGGGAACAGGTAAGCTTGATTGCCTTGGAGTACCTAGACTTGACAAGGTTCTACTAGTCAAAGGCTTAACTGCAAACCTCATAAGCATTAGCCAACTATGTGATCAAGGTCTGAATGTTAACTTCACCAAAACTGAATGTCTAATCCTGGACATAACGAGTGAAGTAATTATGAGAGGAATTAGGACCAAAGACAATTGCTACATATGGAGCTCTCAATTGGATTGTCCCTTAAAGTATTGGGTGAGTACAGATGCTCTCAAGAGTGATGAAAAACAAGGCTGGGGAAAATGTCACACAAAGATGTCACACCAGAAGCCCAGAGGAGAAAAGGTTATGATGGCTCAAACAACTGAGAGGTTAGACCAAACAGGTGGACATTTGACCAGTCACAGGGAGAATGGAACTGTTGGGACCAAGCCACAAAGGACTCTGTGCAAAAAGGCCAAGGACAATATAGAGAAGATTTGGACGACACTTGAGAAAGGTTTAGAAGATGATAGCAGTTGGGCTCAACTGGGTTGGATGAACCTATTACTGATTGTATACAATGTCACACATGATGTCATAACATTGTATTATGGCTTCTTGAATGCTGAAGCCAGGTCCAAAAATCAGTTTCAACACAGGTGGACAAAGTACTGGTCTAGCTATTATCACTCCATTAGGAAATTTGTGGAAGACAAATTGAGAAGTCTAAAGCTTGGACTAGAACTAGCAGATAAGCTTGCAAGGAATTTGGGTAAAATTGAAAATGAGGAAGGGAAATTAGGGATTTGGACTCTTGAGAAATTATGGCAATTAAAAAGAAGAAATAAAAATAATGTCTGCCCTTTTAAAAGAAAGAGCCACATTAATGATAAATCATTCCCAAGCTTTGAAAATAGTATCTATTCCCTTAGCACACGCTACCTAAACTCGGCAATCGCCATTTCCATTCAACTTCTAAGAAAAGCTCAGCTAGGGCAAAGAAACCTTCCTCAAAAGTCCTACAACATGTCTCAACATCCATCATCATCTGGTTCCAAATCCTCCCAACATGCAAAGACTTCACCTATGGAGTTTGTAGATGAAGATGTAACGAACGTCACTCCTCTGTGCATGATACCGGGCGACACCACAGGTACCTCCTCCAATGTTGGAGATAAGCAAGGTAATACCTCTGGTAACTCCTCTCTTCCTAAAGACATGTATTACACTGATCGCGCTATAAGGAGACTGGTTACTAGAATTCTGAGTGAAGGACATAAAGTTGAAGGGGTCTCTACCCCTCTGTCCAGAAGGGAACCCTCTCCTGAGGGAGAACCCCATGCTGATAAAGATGATGATTCATCTAGATCAGAAAAAGAGGTGGCTGCTGAAGGGCTTTGCTCTCTAGGTAAAACCCTACCTAGCAAGAAACAAAATGTGCCTCAAGAAAATATTATTGATCTAGAGGAAGAAAGCACTGAAGGAGAGGATGATCCTTTGGTTCATCTGGTTAAACCTAGCATAGCTGAGAAACTAAGAACTAAGAAAGGAAAAAGTATGGCTAAAATGAGAGCTGCTAGAGTGAAAAAGACTGCAGGAATAGGACCCTCAAAACCCTGGAGCAAGGTTGAGGTTGGGAAAAGAAAAGAAAGAGACAGCTCTGACTCTGAGGAGGATGTTAAAGACGATGTCCCAGACATCTCCCCTGCAAAAAGGCAGGCTGTTCAGAAATCTCCTGGCAAGGTTGTTGCTGTTCATCTAGACAATATCTCCTTTCATTTGGAAGATGGAGCAGCTAAGTGGAAATATGTCATTCAAAGAAGAGTAGCCATTGAAAGAGAACTTGGACAAGAAGCTGTAGAGGTAAAGGAGGTTATTGAGCTGATCAAAAATGCTGGACTCATGAAGACTGTGGTAACTCTACCCCAATGCTATGAGGGGTTGGTTAAAGAGTTTATTGTTAATATCCCTGAGGATATTCATGATAAGAACAGCAAGGAGTTTTGCAAGGTATTTGTAAGAGGCAAATGCGTGAAATTCTCACCAAGTGTCATCAACAAGTTCCTAGGAAGAGGAATGGATGGAGGAGTAGACCTAGAAACCACAGACAATGAGGTCTGTAGGGTTATCACAGCTGGCCAAGTTAAGGAATGGCCTAGTAGAAATCACTTATCAGCTGGAAAGCTCAGTGTTAAATATGCCATCCTGCACAAGATTGGCTCAGCTAATTGGATTCCTACTAATCATGCCTCTACTATCTCCATCAATCTTGGAAGAATCATTCATGTTATTGGAACAAGGGTTAACTATGATTTTGGCAAGTTCATATTTGAACAAACCATTAGACATGCTTCTACAAATGCTGTGAAGTTACCCATTGCCTTCCCCTCCCTTATTTGTGGCATTATCCTGAGCCAACAACCAGGGATTCTGAGCACAAGTGACATTCCAAGCAGGAGAAAATCCCCTCTGTCCATTCATTACAAGCTGTTTGAGGGAAGTCATGTCAATGATGTCATTATATCTGCCAGAAGGGAGTCTACATCTAAAGGAAGCCTGATTGACCAACTAAAAGAGACCTGCAAAGAGTTGGACAATGGTATAAGGGTGGCCAAGGCCAGAAAAGAAGCGTTAGAAGTTCTCATCTGTAGCCTGGAAAGGGAAGACATAGAAAAGGCTGGAAAGGACTCATATACAAGATCCCAATCCAGTTCTGAAAGCTCAGAAGACTCTGAAGGTGCAGGTGAAGATAAAGATGAAGGTGAAGGTGATACTTCTTCTTCTGACTAATGGTTCCTGCCTGAATTGAAGACTAGGAGGTGTGGTGTAAGCTGGGCTGCTGTTTGGAAGGTTGTTGTCTTGATTGGTTTTTGTTTTTGTATTTTGTGGCAGTCCTCTTGATGCCTGTTATGTAATATTTAGGGCTCTTAATGAGTTCCTTGGATTTGTTCATTATTCCAGCTATCACAACTGTGTTTAATGATGGTGTGTACTTCCTGACTTTTTGTTTTAACATGCTTAATGTTATAACACCTGTTCTAACATTCTCTGCTAGGCTAATAGACATTTATTTTGTCTAATTGGTCACCTTTGGTCAATTTTGACTAAAAAGGGGGAGAAGTGCTGATATGGAAGTTGTATGTGGCTGGACTGGAAGACAACTATTATTGAAAGAAGTGCACAGGTGCTACAACAGTATGTTGTTTTAATGTCAAACAGGATGATAGATATGGTGCACAGGTGTTGATGTGGAAGCAGATGTGAGTATGACATTCTGGCTGGTACAGGTGCTGGAGTTACAGTAGCTGTTATATTTGATGAATGCACAAATTTAGGGGGAGAAGAAGTACCCTGGTGCATTATGCATTTGTGTGTCTTACTAGTTGCATCCATAACTAGTAATTCTGATTGTTGCACAAATTTAGGGGGGGGGAGAAGTACCCTTGTGCATGTGTGTATTACTAGTAGCCATAGCTAGTAATTGTTTTGCTTCTGCTGCTTATTAAAACTGCTGATAGTTTGCCTTGTGAACAAAAAGGACAGATATATGTTTTAGCCAAAATTTGCCAAAGGGGGAGTTTGTTGATTCTAAGTGTTGGCAGCAATTTTGGTAAAACAAAGAGTGTTCACAAGATGTCATGTGTGATGTCTTAACATAAGATATCCTATGTACCTGCTGGAGTTAAAGAACATATGTAAGCAGGATTGTTTCAAAATGCCACATAAAATGACAAGGCTTCTGATATTGGATGTACCTGCTGGAGCTTAGATGAAAGACATGTTCATGCAGGATTGTTTCAGATGACATGCACAATGTCATAACATCTGATATGGCTGTACCTGCTATAAAAGGAAATTGGATTATGCAGGATATTCTCCAGGATGTCAGACCCGATGTCATGACATCCTGTACACAGAATATTCAGTATGAATGTCTGGTGTTTTGTGATTGCACAATTAATGGCAATCTTTGGATGATTGAAGATATGGCTAGCTGGCGCATTCAATCATGGATTACAACCAGATTTACTTATTTTCCAAGGAGATCTATACAGTTGTTATAAAAAGATTTGATTGGAAAATAGATTTAGGGTTTTCAAGATGTCCAAGCCCAGCTGAATGCTTCTATAAAAAGGGACTTAGAAAACCTGTTTGAACACACAACCAAGACTGAGTGAAATAGAGAGAGAGAGAGCTAGGGTTTGTGTCTGTTTAGTCGTAAGACTTGTAGGTCATTCATGTCATCCATTGATGATTTAATTGGACTGATTTGTGGTTGTAATTTATCACTCTGAAGCTATTAAGCAAGAGTGTGTGTCCACTTGATCAAAGCTGTGAAGCAAGATCAAGTGTGTGTCTTCTTGATCAAAGCTGTGAAGCAAGATCAAGAGTGTGTCTTCTTGATTGAAACTGTGAAGTAAAATCAAGAGTCTGTAATTGAAAAGTATTTTCTTTTCACAAGGGATTGTTATTTAAGATCACTGGTGTGTGATTGTAAGGGAAGTGAGTGGGTTCTCATATCTAAGAGTGCTTAGGTAGAAGTTGCACGGGTAGAGATTAGGTGAGAAAGACTGTAACTTGTTGAAGTGTACGGATAGTCTTTGAACTAATTCTATTTTAGTGAATTTCCTTCCTGGCTTGGTAGCCCCCAGACGTAGGTGAGTTGCACCGAACTGGGTTAACAATTGCTTGTGTTATTCGCTTTACCATTCTGTTTATTTTATCCATTGTGTGTTAGCAGATATCAGTGTCGTAACATTACCTTCGACATCTTATATCTGATACCAGAATTTCAGTATGGAAACTTGGCCTTTTTTACTTCCTTTGGAAGATGTCTTGGTTCAAGGATCCATGCTTGTGATAAGTGGGTTGAGTGTTCTCCAAAGAATGACTTAAAATGAAAAGCAAAAGCAAACACAATACTAACTTCTAATTCATTAACAACTAACATTTAATGTCAATCCATTTACTTTTAATGCACTTTAATTTTTAACTCTATTCATTTGCCATTATTCATGCCATTCTAATTGTTTATATTAATGCCTTTTCACTTTGTCCACTTGGACCATATTGTGTGATATATCTTGTTTGTGTATATTTTGTTTATTTGTGTGGTCTTTGACCATTAATGTACATAATAAGAAACAAAAACCCTAAAACAAACTACCATGTGGACTGTTGGTTTGATCTTGGGCAATTGGACTTAGAATCTAGACAACACCCCTATGCAAAAAGTCTTGGCCAATGCCAACATTCATATAACTAAGTGTTTACAATTTGAAACTTCATCTGATACATCATTGAAGATCCATCTAAGTTCATCTGCAACATGATCATTGTGAAGCTGTTATTTTGAACCTGTGACTTGTGGAATTCATCTGCTACATAGGCCAATTTGAAGAAGATTATGGAGTGGCTAAAGCTTGGATATGGCTATCTTTATTTGATGCCTTGCTCTTCAAGTCAATATTGTATGCATTGTTTGTTGCTTGATTCTAATATCCAAGGGAATTTGGGGTTTCAATATGGCATTCTTGCCTATTAGATTGCAGCCCATTAGTCAGATCTTTTCAACTCTTAAGTTTTAAATTTATGCTTAGGATTAGTCTCTTCATATCCTCCCCATCTCTTTAATTTCAAAATCTCTCTCTCCTTTTAAAAACTTCTTTGTTTGAACTTGTTATTTTTTAAACTTAGATCCTTTGCAAATTAGAAACTTTGGCCTTATGCCATTGCCTTTTCAAACCTCTTTTTTTAAATCAAACTTGTAAATAAACTTAACCATACTTGACTTAAAATTTTAAAAAAGCCAAAAATAACTAACTCATTGAAACCATTTTCTAGGCCTTTGTGCGTTTCAAACTTAATTTTTGATTAAAAGCAATGCATCCACTTTGATATTTGTATCACGAACTATAGGGTTTTGATCCTCATTTTTATGTTGGTACGTAAGCACAAGACCGAAGGTCTTGTCTAACACAAAAGATAATTAATGAATTCTTTTCCCATCCCCCAATTCCATTTGTTTGTAAACATCACTTTGTACAAAATACATATATGCACAAGAAAGGGCTCCCTAGGAGTACCTAAGACACTTTGGGTGCTAACACCTTCCCTCTGTGTAACCAGCCCCCTTACCTGTAATCTCTGGTATTTTATTGGTTTTGATTTGAAAACTTCTTATTCGTGGGTTTTGTTCGTACTTTTCCCTTTTCCCTTGGAAACAATAAAAGCGCGGTGGTGACTCTTGTTATTTGATGTCTAGCTTATCCATAGCTTGATGATTATGAATTTACCGCTACAGAAATTAAGTGGTGACTCTGTTAGGGAGTAGTCTCCAGTTGGTTTAGCCTACTTTTTTGTGTGTATATAATTGTATATATGTCATGTATATATATTTGTGTGATATAATCTGCTTGTTGTGCTTGGTGGTCTCTGAGTGGTGAGATAAGTTCTAACCCGAACTTGAGTGCAATTAAGATAGGATGATGGTACAGTCATGTTCGACTTGTGTGGAGTAGTCCTTAACAAGTTGGCTTGGGATCCATCTACTCAGTGGAGACCCTTTTGAATTTGGAAATGTCACACAAGTATTTATGGTTAGGCATTACTATCTCTAATTTGGGTTCGAGAAGCTGAGGGTCGTAAAATGTTTACCCCCTCTTGGCCTATTTAGGACGTAGTGCAGAGACTGTTCAAGTGTAGACTTGATAACATTTGTTACACGATACTACACTCAGACGAGTTTCTCTTGAGAATATTATGGGTCGATGAGTCAGTCATCTTAACCTGTAATATCCGATAGATGGAATTAAGACTCTGGGAACTTTTTAGAACATGATCTACAAATTTTATCCTTAGTTCACTCCTTTGGGATGGTTCTTACCCAGACTCCATGCTCGTGACTTACAATAAACCCTTGATTCTTGGTTGATTCGATCAAGTCTTGTCAATATCAATGGAACTTGGTTGTTGATAAGGTGTAAAACATAATCCACCAAAATGGATGATTGATCTTGACAATGACTTGATTCATCCCTTGACCTTTGTTTGTTTTCCTTGTGTGTGATCTCTTATTTGTGATTGTTGCATTCATGCATTCATGTGCATCATAACTTTCATGACCCGAAAATTTCAAGGAACTGAGGTATTATTTGCAAATATTTTCAGACCATGGATTGTGGACGAAGGAACACTAAGAAGTACAATTTCAGATGTCCCGACTTGAAAGAGTTAAGGAAGCTAGCATCTTTTGTATTAGATCCCTTGGACTTCAAACAACGCCATGGGAAGCTATTGTCTATCTTGTCTGCTGATGTGGTTGAAGGGCTTCTGAGTGTGCTAGTGCAGTTCTATGATCCCGTTGCTTCACTTTTCCGGATTAACAACTTGTGCCTATGTTGGAGGAGTATTCTCATCTCTTGGGGATACCCATTTCTAGTAGAGTGCCATTTAGTAGGTCGGAAGAGATTCCCAGATCTCATCTTATTGTTGAAGCTCTTCACTTGAAGAAGTATGAGATAGAGGCTCATTGGGTGAAGAAAGGAGGGTTATTTGGGTTACCATCTGATTTTATCATCAAGGAAGCTACTGCTTTTGCTCAAGCAGGTAGTGTGGACACTTTCAAAGCTATCTTTGTGTTGCTCATATATGGATTAGCTTTGTTCCATAACATCGACGATTTTTTTGATGTTAACACCATTAGACTTTTCTTGATTGGAAAACCTGTGCCTACTTTGTTGGGTGATATGTATTTCTCTTTGCATCTAAGGAACTCTAAGGGTGGTGGAACTATTGTCTGTTTCATTCCTCTTCTATACAAGTGGTTTATTTCGCACTTGCCTCAGACACCTGCTTTTGTGGAGAACAAACAATGTCTACGGTGGTCTCAGAGACTTACGTCTCTCACTAATGATGATATAGTTTGGTATGATCCTTCTTTAAGCAGTTTGGAAATTATTGATTGTTGTGGTGAATTCTCTAACGTGCCTCTCATTGGTACACAAGGAGGAATTAACTACAACCCTGCTTTGGCTCATCGTCAACTTGGGTTCCCCTTGAGAGACAAACCTAATAACACTTTGTTAGAAGGTCTTTTCTATCAAGAGGGTAAATATCCCCAACATTTGAAGTAGAAGATTGTGCATTCTTGGCATAATGTGCATAGGAAAGGAAGATCCGAGCTTGGTCTGTGCAATTGTGTAGCTTTGGAAGCTTACACTCTTTGGGTGAAGAAAAGATCTTTGGTGTTAAAGATGCCTTATCCTTGTGAAAGACCTATATCTATGGTTATGGTTGAGCCATTAACTCTCCCTAACAAAGATGTAGAGGAGTTGGAAGACACGCTTGTTAAGATGAAGCAAGAGAAGGATATGTGGGAAGAGTGTTTCCATGCTTTGAGAAAAAAGCATGAGGAGTTGCAGTTGGAGTCTAAGGACAAAGATGCACTTATTGAGCTACTTGAATACCGAGTGACAAAGAGACAGAGAGAGTCGTAGGTTTCATCTTCTAGTATGCCTCAACCTTCCGTTGCTTGGAAGAAGATTGTTGATCATCCTATCCTTGAGAAGGCTCAGATGAAAGCTTCTTTCGAGACCGAGATTCGACGCATTCGAAGAAAGTACGCTCCTACAGCCAGATCTTCTGACATTGTTGTTAGTAGGGATCCTTAGGATGACTAATCTCCTTCTCTCTTGTATTTTTCATTTGGTTTCTGAAATTGTACTCAGTATAATCCTTCCAATTATAAATAAAAGAGATTTTTGGTCATATCAAATTGTTGCAATTGTTGTTAGATATATATATTTGCAAATAATATAGTAAGTTCCGTAAAAAAATGAAAATAAATAAATAAACAAGCATTGCATTTCATGCATCATTTGCATAAGCAGGTTTCTCTTTCGCCAGATGTCTCATTGGTGTTTCTTTTGTGCTTCGGTCAAGCTGACTCATTGGTACAACACTCGCTCCAATCACCCCAGAATCATGGAACATCTTGAGCAAGAGAATAGAGAGCTAAAGGACGAGATCGCCCGCCTGACTGCCATGATGGAGTCAGTGCTAGCTGCACAGAGCCATTCTTCACCAACACCCGCAACTCCTCCTCCTCAAAGGACTGTTATTTCAGAGGTGGCTACCTCTACCATGCCTGTTGCTACCTCTCATTTTGCGCCTGCCATGCCTGCCGGATTCCCGTGGGGAATGCCGCCGAACTTCATGCCTGAAGGCTTTGCGCCTACCTTTGCTTCTATGCCACCATCTAGAACGGTCCTGTCCGTGCCACCTTCTGTAGTGCACACCTTACTGTAAGACCCCAATTTTGACCCTAAGATCCCTCATGGCATCATAACATTGCATTGGCATTGCCTCAAGGATCATAAGCATCTTGGCTCCTTACCTTTGGGTGGGGATTCCTTGAGATTTGGTTTGAGATCACCAAGAATGCTTGAATTGTACATTATTGCTTTTCTCATTTTATTTACTAACCAAAAGCACAAAAATATGTCACTAACATTTTTTGTTTGTAGCTTGAGCAGTCACAAGGTCTAAAAGCTTCTAGGAGATCCTATGTGCATTGATATGGTCAAGAGAAAATGGAAGCAAGCATGGAAATGGTTCCCAAAGCTCTCATCCATAAAATATGCCTCCCAAGTGTCTCAATTCATCATTTTGATCAAAGCAAATCAAGGGGTTTGAGGCTTGTTTCCCAAGGAAACCCTAATTCATCTATTCATCAACTGTGCCTTGCTCATGAAGCAACCTCAACCCATGATCAAAAGCAATCAAGGGAAGTTCCTTATTTCATTATTTCATGCATATTTGAACTTATTTGAGTGTCCTCAATCATCAGTTCATCAAGATATGAGGTTTGGACTTGAGAAGTTGATCAGTCAATTCATCTGACTATTTTGAAATACACTGAGACCTAACTTTTGATGTGTTTGTCAAATGGAGATGACCCCAAGAGAAAACATGTTCTTAAAGACCATATGAACAACTTTAAGGTTCATCAAAAATTGATTTCAAGCTTGGAAGGTCATCATCCATTCCAAGACATTATAGGTCATTTTGACTGAAACCCTAATTTTGGGTCAACTTCCCAAGGACATAACTCCTTCATTTTTCATGATTTTGATATGGTATCAAATGCATTGGAAATCTTAAGATGTCAACTTAAAATGTTATGTTGAGAAAAATTTCAAAATCCTAAAATAAGTACATGTGATAATGCAAAACATTATAGGTCACTTTGGACCAAATGCATTGAAATGTGAAAAAGTCCTACTTCAAGTGCCCATAAATTCTTCATAAAAATTCCAAATGATGCAAAATTTAAGTCTAAATTGATTGTATTGAAAATATATACAACTTTGATGTTTAAGAATTTGGCATTTGGAGCATGCATCAATGAAACAGAAGGGCTTGAACTTTGGCCAATTTTGAAATTCTCACATGTGCATGTTTTGCACCCTACACTTCATGTCCAATTTTCATCAATTTCCAAGGCTCAAATGAAGTTGTGATCAACATAACAATTAATCATCATGCAAAAAGCTTTCCAACCATTACTCATGAGGTGGTGTTTCAAGTTTGGACATAGCATTTTCGAAGGCTTGAACATTATGGCACATTTTTGAAAATCATTTAAATTTGCATTGCATGATCCATTAATACATAATTTGCACGTCCAAATTGCTTATATCATGCATCATCTACCAAATCCAAGTTGAATTGGGCCCTCCATGCGCCTGTACAGGCCCATGCATGGAGGCCCTTTCCATCCATGCAAGTTTATGATCATGCATTTTCAGCTTGCCTTGCCTATAAATACAACGCATATGAGCTTCATTTCACTAACCTGAAGGCGCCCTACATGTTATGCAATTGAAACCTCACCCTCACACCAAAGGAACTCTCTCATTTTTCTCTCAATTTTCAAATCTGAATTTTGATTTCCTCGATTGAAATTTCAGATCTAAAAGTTCCTAAACCTCTTCACCTTGATCCATAGAGTAAACTGTAAGCATTAGCATCAAGGAATTGTGACTCCAAGCCCTGCAAATCAAAGGTTTACCTCAAATTTTATTTTCTTCGAATCAGCTTGTATAGTGCTTATTTCTTGTTGTTGTTGTGTGACCTGAAGTCCTCTGCATAGAGGCAACGCTATTGAGCTTTCGATTTTCAAAAATCATGAAGTTCACTTGAACACTATTAAAATCCCATCTCTGATTTCTCTCAATGTAGAAACCTAGAGTGAATTTGATTGGTACAGGGGTGATGTACATCACCCTAGCTCTCGATTGGTGACTGGATCGTGTCTTTTGGTTAACATTTGATTCTCTGCAACTTGAAGCTTGGCCGGAAGTTGGCCGGAGAAGACGGTGGCGCTGGTCACTGTCCCCTCTCCAGATTAGATCTGAGCCGTCCACTGCTATTTCCAGATCTAATCTCATATGTCCATTGTTATGACTTTTTCATTGGCATGGTGCGCTTCAGTTGACTTGTGCATATGGTGAACGCGCGCTTCTTAGCCGTGTGATGATCCACGTCAATTAATAAAGCTTCATCAGACGGTCCATGCATTTTCCTTTTTTTAATTTCTTATTTCTATTTCTTTTATTTCTTTTAATTCCATTTCATTTTAAAAATTCATAACTCCTTCATTATTGGTCCAAAAAATGTGAGACCAAATTCATTTTTCTCCTTTTAATTTCTACTTTCTAAAAATGATTTTTAATATTTTTTATTTTATCATTTGATATTTTTTAGTAATTTTCTCTTTTCTGGTTATTTTTAATTCATTTAAAATAGTTTTTGATATCCAAAAAATACAAAAATATTTTTCCAACCTCTTTGAATGATGATAGATCCGTGAAAAATATTCTCATCGATTTATTAATTGATTTGAGATTTATTTGAGATTTTAGTTCAATTAGGTTATTTTTATGCATTTTTAATTGATTTAAAATAGTTTCTGACTTCTAAAAATGCTGAAACTTTTTGTCAAACTTTGTTTGACCTTGTTGAACTTGGGATAATTCACTTGGACTTTTCAAAGTTGATTTGAAGTGAGTTTGAAGTTTGACCTTTCTTTATTATTTTAATTCAAGTTTTATTTTAATATTGAAAAATACCAAAAATACTTTATTTGTTTCTTGACTTCTAATCTTCATCTTGCTTCTGTTTTCTATTGTTTGACCTTGATCTTCTCTATCTTTGGTCAATGCTTGTTGATTATCTCATTCCATTTCCATTAATGTACTTTAATTTTCATTCTTCTTCTTCTTTTTCTTTTTTGATCAATGGGTTAAAGATTGGTGGTTAGCATTGATACATGGAGGTTTAACCTTCCTTGATTCAAATCTAATTCATCTTGATCATGGATCAAGTGAATGGCTTTGCATTAAGGATATGTTGCTTCCTAATCATGCAAAGAACCTAAATCAATACAAGATCATTTCTCATCTTCTTTTTGGCATGGAAAGTTGTTGGAGTTTGATTCACTAATCAAAATCTCTAACTTGTGTTGTTGCCTACATTATTATTGACCGCCCTCAGATAGTTGTGACTTCTACATAAGTCCAATTACGATTGCTTAACATAGCGCTAAATTGCCTTATGGCACACTAACTCTAACACTAACCACTAACCATTAACATTTAATTCTTGCTCTTTACATTTATGCAATTTACTATTCTTGTATATATTATTCATTTGCTTTTTCCTTTGCTCATTTGAGCACATGTTTATGTTAATGCAATTTGCCTTTTGCTCACTTGAGCACATAATTGTGTATATATTATTGTGCTTGTGTTTTATTTTGATTGTTGTGAACCAAATGCAAAAATGGACAAATGGACTTAGTTTCTAGGACATTTCCTATGCAAAAATGGAGTAAAAAGGACCTTAAATGTTGAAGATGGATTAGAAGGATCAAATCTCTAAAATCACTCTTGTCCATTCTTGATTTACTTCATAGAACTCTTTGATGTGTGTGCTTTTGTGTTAGGGAATCCTATTTGAGCCAAATTGAAGAACCATTGCCATGTTCATCCAAAGTGAAAGATTCAAGAGCCATTGGGGATCTTCTAAGAGCTTGCTTGGTTAATTTTATTGCTTGAGCTTACACTTATTTTGCTTGCATATTCCAAAGGATGGGAGCTACTTGGATCATCAATATGATCTCAAGAGAGGAACTCCATTTGTGGTCTTGTTTCTTACCCCTCATCTCTTGTATGACTAGGACTTTAGCCATTCTTCTTCTTCTCTCCACTCTAACCCAAGCCAAAAATTTTGTGCAAACATTTAACACTTGTTTTCAACATTAGAAACCTAAGCCTTATGCTTTGTATTTTCAAACTTTCTTTTCACAACACTTATTTTGAATTGAATCTTTAAGTCAACCTTGACCATATTTTGTAAATACTTTTCATTGGTAAATATAACTCATTCAAATACTTTTGTGGTTTCAATGGCCACTTTCTTAATCAAAACTTTTCATAACCTTTAGCTATTAGATTTGAGTTATCCTTGGGGTAGATGTAATACTCACCTATATCCTTAGTGATGGACAATGAGTCTTCCATGCTTATTATAGGGTTAACCCCTCACTAGTATGTTGAAGTTATCCTCACATGGTGGATTTGTGGTTTTAGGTTGAGTTTTCTCCCTTGGATAACAAAAGATCTTAAGGCTTTTGGACCAATTAATTCACCAACTCACTTTGAGATTTTTACCCCGAACTACGAGGTTTTGATCCTAATCTTTTTTAAGATGGTACGTAGGCAATGGGTTTATCCATCCAAACACAAATTGTAAATAACTTGTATATTCTCTTCTCATATCTTCCATCATGTTTGCACAAACAAATTTTCACAAAATACCAACCTTACAACAAGTGTGAAAAGGGCTCCCTAGGAGTACCTAGGATGTTTTGGGTGCTTAACACCTTCCCATTGCATAACCAACCCCCTTACCCCGATCTCTGACATTTTTACTAATTTTTGATTCGATAAAACTTTTAGGTTTTTGTTCGCTTTCTAATCATTCCTTTGGATAAATAGAAGTGCGGTGGCGACTCGACTTGTATGGATTACCTTGGATTTAGTCAATATCTCTAATGGTAACAAATACCCCGCTACTCTTACGTCGTGTGGAAGACACCATTTATCATTCCGAGCCATCTAAGGGCCCGGACGTGTATGGGAAAATGGATGAGATGAAGGATCAATTTCTTGAGGTGCGCAAGGAATTGAAGACATTAAGAAGAAAGGATCCTTTTGGGAAGAGTGCTGCTGAATTATGTCTAGTGTCGAATGTGAAGATTCCGGTGAAGTTCAAAGTGCCTGACTTTGAAAAATATAGAGGGAACACATGTTTGCTCAGTCAGTTGGTGATGTATGCCCGCAAAATGTATACCCAAACTGACAATGATTAGCTGTTAATTCACTACTTCCAAGACAATCTGACCGGTGCTGAACTCAGATGGTATATGGGCTTGGACAGTGCAAACATCCGCACTTTCAACGATTTGGGAGAAGCTTTCGTCAAACAATATAAATATAATATGGATATGGCGCCTGATAGAGACCAATTTAGGTCCATGTTTCAGAAAGATAAGGAGACATTCAAAGAATATGCACAGAGATGGAGAGAGTTAGCTGCTCAGATCACTCCTCCTTTGGAAGAGAAGGAGATGACAAAGTTCTTTTTAAAGACCCTGAATTCATTTTACTATGAATGTATGATCGCCAGTGCCCCTAGTGACTTTACCGAAATGGTGAATATGGGGATGAGGCTTGAAGAAGGTGTCCGAGAAGGACGATTGTCAAAAGAGGAGGCATCATCGAGTAAGAGATATCGCAACAGCTTCGAGAAGAAGAAAGACAGTGAAGGTAACACAATTTCCAGTGGGAGGAAGAGGAGGCCTCAAATTAGAAGGAATCAACCACCCCGTCAACACCATCATCAAGTATCCTCCGTAATTCCTGTATTTTCCGCAAGTCAATCAACACCAATTCAGCACCAACAACGTCAACAACAACAACCACAACAACAAACAAACACTTTCAACAACAACAACAATACCAACAATCATCAACAACAAACTTTTGAGAGGAAGAAGGTCTCTTTTGACCCGATTCCTATGACCTATGCAGAGCTTTATCCGTCATTGGTTCTCAAGAACCTGATACAACCCAGAAATTCACCACAAATTCCTAAACCACTTCCATGGTGGTACATGTCTGACATTCGTTGTACTTTTCATCAAGGAGCACCCAGACATGACATTAAGAACTGCTATCTGCTTAAATATGAAGTTCAGAAGCTAGTGCAAAGTGGAATGACGTCCTTTGAGGACCACGCACCTAATGTGAAAGCAAACCCGCTGCCAGCCCATGGAAATTCATCTGTTAATATGGTAGACGGTTGTCTTGGGGAATTCAAAGTGTTCGATGTCCGTTTCATAAGGAGATCATTGGCGACGATGCATAAGGACATTTGTATGGTGAGCGATTGTGAGCATGACCATGATGATTGTGCTATTTGTAGTGTTAACCCAAGAGGTTGTATGGTAGTGAAAAGAGACATCTAGCGGTTGATGGATGAAGGTATGATTCAAATTGTTCAATCACGTCACGTAGATGACGATATGAATGTCATAGTGCCCGATTTCAAGAATCCAAAAAGAATAATAATTCAGTACGATAGTAGTAATAGTAACAAATCAGTTAAAGATCGGTATCGCCGTTGGTCATACGGTTACTGGGTCCAGTCCCGTTTTCATCCGATAAGGCTGTTCCATATCAGTATAATGCAACTATGGTGAAGGGTGGTCAAGAGGTTCCATTACCTACGACCAGTTCAGTCATAAGCATTGTTGATGTTACTAAAGTGGCCTGTAGCGGTCGAGTGCTTGGGCCGGTGTTCCCAAAAGATAAGGAAGAAACAACTATCAGTAAGAAGGGGGAAATGCCTGTTGTAGATCCAACTAGTGCTTCAAAGTGCCAGTCTGGTGAATCCAGCAATTTGAAGGCTAATGATGATGATGAGGTACTCCGCTTGATCAAGAAAAGTGAGTTTAATATGGTGGAGCAGCTGCTCCAAACCCCCTCAAATATTTCAGTATTGTCTTTGTTGATGAATTCCAAGGCGCACAGAGAAGAACTGGAAAGAAGTCTAGAACAAGCATTTGTGGAACACGATGTTATGGTGGATCAGTTCGATCATATAGTAGCTAACATCACTTCCTGCAACAATCTCAGCTTTTGTGATGAAGAACTCCCTGAGGAGGGTAGGAATCATAATTTGGCTTTGCATATCTCTATGAATTGCAAAGATGATGCTTTGTCCATTGCGCTTGTTGACACCGGATCTTCGTTGAATGTGCTGCCGAAGTCAACATTGTCAAAGTTGTCATATCAAGGAGCTCCTATGAGGTATAGTGGTGTAATCATCAATGCTTTTGACGGTTCATGCAAAACAGTGATTGGTGAAGTGGACTTCCGGTGAAGATAGGTCCGAGTGACGTCCAGATTACTTTCCAAGTAATGGATATCCACCCGGCCTATAGTTGTCTGTTAGGAAAGCCATGGATCCACGAGGCAGGAGTTGTTACCTCCACATTAGATCAGAAGCTCAAATTTGTGAAGAATGGGAAGTTAATTATTGTTGGCAGGGAGAAGGTGTTGTTAGTTATCCACATGTCATCTTTCTCTTATATTGAAGCTGAGGATGAGGTTGGAACTTCGTTCCAGGCCTTATCTATTATTGTTGAGAAAAGAGTTGGGGCACCTATGTCCTCATTGAAAGATGCAAGGAAGATTGTTGAAGAAGGTAATGTTGATCAGTGGGGGCGCATGGTAGAGGTCTCCAATAACGAAGGTAGAATCGGTATGGGCTTTCAACAAGGTTCATCAATTTCTAGGTATGAGGATATGCAACTTAGCTTCCATAGTAGAGGGTTCATTCATGGAAATGAACAACACTTAGATGATGTGCTAGAGGATGACGAAGAGGAAGACTACACCAATTTTGTGACGCATGGAAAGGCTTGCAACAATTGGACTGCTGTTGACATTCCTGTTATTTTGCATCAATCTAAGTAATTGCTTTTATTTATTTAAAAAAAATCCTTCTCCTATGCCTAAGGGACAAGTGAACATTGTTGGGCATTTTCAAATTTGATCATCAATAAAATTAATTCTATTCATCCACATCTATGATGTTTTGTTTTTACTTTTTGCTTTATTTTGAAAATGGTAATAAAAAAAACTAAATAAACAATATAATTGTCCATCTGCATAATATTTGGTCACAAATTCACTTCTCTAAAATCAAAATATCAAATCATTATGCAAGTTGGTTTCTAACCCCATTGAATACAATGATCCTTCTCCTTCTCCAAATTTTGAATTCACTTTGTTTGAGACCGATGAGGAAAGTGACGAAGAAGTTAATGATGAATTGTCTCGTCTTCTTGAGCATGATGAAAAATCCATTCATCAATTCGAAGAGCAGATTGAGTTAGTCAACTTGAGTTTCGAGGATGATGTGAAGGAAGTCAAGATTGGGTCTCGACTGTGTCCATATGCGAAGAAGGGGTTGGTTGATCTTCTTCGAGAGTATTCAGATATGTTTGCTAGGTCCTATCAAGACATGCCTGGTTTGGATTCTGAGATAGTGAAGCATATATTACTGTTGAAGCCTGAATGCCCGCCAGTCAAGCAGAAGTTGAGAAGAACGCATCCTGACATGGTAGTGAATATCAAAGAAGAAGTGCAAAAACAGATTGATGTCGGTTTCCTTGTGACCGCTGAATATCCGTAATGGGTGGCCAATATTGTGCCTGTGCCAAAGAAAGATGGAAAAGTCCGCATGTGTGTCGATTACAGAGATTTGAGTAAAGCCAGCCCGAAAGATTATTTCCCTCTATCGCACATTGATATATTGGTAGACAATTCAGCTAAGTTCAAAGTCTTTTCGTTTATGGATGGATTTTCCAGATATAATCAGATCAAGATGGCACCCGAAGATATGGAGAAGACAACATTCATTACACCTTGGGGAACATTCTGTTATAGAGTGATGCCTTTCGGTTTGAAGAATGCTGGTGCAACTTACCAAAGAGCAATGACTACTCTTTTTCATGACATGATGCATAAAGAGATTGAAGTTTATGTCGATGACATGATTGCTAAATCAATTGATGAAGAGGAACAGGATGAACATTTTTTGAAGCTATTACAGCGTTTGAGGAAGTATAAACTCCGCTTGAATCCCAATAAGTGTACTTTTGGTGTTTGTTCCGGTAAGTTGTTGGGCTTTATTCTCAACGAGAAGGGTATTGAGGTTGATCCTGCCAAGGTCAAAGCAATACAAGAGATGCCTGCGCCCAAAACTGAGAAGCAAGTCAGAGGGTTTCTCGGTCGCTTGAATTATATCTCAAGATTCATTTCACACATGACTGCCACATGTGCGCCTATATTCAAGCTCCTTCGGAAAGATCAATCTTGTGATTGAACCGAAGATTTCCAGAAAGCTTTTGATAGTATCAAATAATATCTGCTTGAACCTCCGATTTTGTCTTCGCCTATTGAAGAAAGACCGTTGATCATGTATTTGACTGTGCTTGAAGATAGCTTAGGTTGTGTTCTAGGTCAGCAAGATGAGACTGGAAAGAAAGAATTTGCAATCTACTACCTCAGTAAGAAGTTCACCGACTGTGAGACTCAGTATTCTATGCTAGAAAAAACTTGTTGCGCATTGGCTTGGGATGTTAAGCGTTTGCGTCAGTATACGTTGAATCATACCACTTGGTTGATATCTAAAATGGATCCAATAAATTATATTTTTGAAAAGCCTACTTTAACTGGGAGAATTGCCCATTGGCAGATGTTGTTATCAGAGTATGATATTGAATACCGATCTCAGAAAGCGATCAAAGGTAGTATCTTGGCTGACCATTTGGCTCACCAACCAATTGAAGATTATCAGTCAGTGCAGTATGACTTTCCTGATGAAGAGAGCTTGTACTTGAAAATGAAAGACCGTGATGAACCATATCTTGAAGAAGGGCCAGACCCTGGTTCCCGTTGGGGCATGGTATTTAATGGAGCTATTAATCAATATGGTAATGGCATTGAGGTAGTAATCATTACTCCTCAAGGCATGCATTTTCCCTTTATAACTAGATTAACTTTCAAATGTACAAACAAAATGGCAGAATACGAAGCTTGCATTATGGGGCTCGAGGAGGCCAGTGATCTCAAAATCAAGCATTTAGATGTCTTTGGAGATTCAGCTTTGGTTGTGAATCAGATTAAAGATGATGGGAGACGAATCAACCCGGTTTAATACCATAGAGAGATTATGTGAGGAGGATTTCAACTTTTTTTACAAAAGTTGAGTTTCATCATATCCCTCTAGATGAGAACCGGATGGTAGATGCTCTTGTAACATTGGCATCAATGATTTAAGTGAAGTATTAGAATGAAGTTCCCAATTTGACTGTGATGTGTCTTTATAGGCCATCTCATGTGTTTGCTGTTGAAGAGATCGAAGACGAGAAGCCGTGGTATTATGACATCAAGTGTTTCCTCCAAAGTCAGATTTACCCGTCTGGGGTATCTGTGAAAGATAAGAAGACTTTGAGGAGATTAGTCGGCAATTTCTACCTTAATGAAGAGGTGTTGTACAAGAGAAACTTCGATATGGTTTTGCTCAGATGCCTGGATAGACACGAAGCATACCTGTTGATGACTGAAGTCCATGAAGGTTCCTTTGGTACTCATTCCAATGGACATGCAATGGAAAAGAAGATGTTGCGAGCAGGTTACTATCGGCTGATAATGGAATCTGATTGTTGCAAGTTTGTGAAGAAATGCCACAAGTGTCAAATTTATGCGGACAAGATTCATGTTCCTCCGACACTGTTGAATGTTATTTCCTCCCCATGGCCCTTCTCCATGTGGGGAATTGATATGATTGGCATGATTGAGCCTAAAGCTTAGAATGAACATCTTTTCATTTTGGTGGTAATTGACTACTTTACAAAATGGGTTGAAGCGGCATCGTATGCAAATGTAACCAAGAAAGTGGTTGTAGGGTTTATCAAGAATCAGATTATATGCCATTATCGTGTGCCAAGTAAGATCATTACTGATAATGGACCGAACTTGAATAATAATATGATGGAAGCTCTTTGCAAGGACTTCAAGATCGCACGTCATAATTCTTCTCCCTACAGACCCAAGATGAATGGGGTTGTTGAAGCTGCGAATAAGAATATCAAGAAGATTATTCAGAAGATGGTTGTGACGTATAAGGATTGACATGAGATGCTCTCATTTACTTTGCACGGTATCGTACATCCATCTGCACTTCAATAGGGGCAACCCCTTTCTCTCTTGTATATGGCATGGAAGTAGTGCTCCCCATAGAGGTTGAGATTCCGTCATTGCATGTGCTCATGGAAGCCAGGTTGACTGAGGAGGAATGGTGTTAGACCAGGTATGATCAGCTGAATTTGATTGAAGAGAAGAGATTGACTGCCATGTGTCATGGTCAATTATATCAGCAAAGGATGAAGAAAGCTTTTGATACGAAGGTCAGACCTCGGGTATTCAAGGAAGGTGACCTTGTGCTCAAGAAGATTTTATCGTTTAATCCAGATTCTAGGGGCAAATGGACTCCTAATTATGAAGGCCTATATGTTGTTAAGAGAGCCTTTTCAGGCGGTGTATTAATTCTTACAATTATGGATGGCGAAGAGTTTACTCGTCCTGTGAACGCATATGCAGTCAAGAAATACTTTGCCTAAAAAAAGAATAACTCGTTAAGTTGAAAACCCGAAAGGGTGGCTTAGGCAAAATAGAGCGTCTCGGTGGATTGAAAACCCGAAAGGACGATCCAGGCAAAAATTAGAGACATAAAACAGAAAAGAATTTTCCCGATAAGTTGAGTACCCCACCCTGGGGCAACTTATGCAAAATTAGGTATTTAGGCAAGTAACTGCATTCTGCTGATCTTCCGGTCCTAGAGAAACTCTGTTGAGCACGAGGGTTGACGTTGATTAATTATCCCCAATAGCGGCCAAAAGCACAACGGATATCAAGAGTTGGTAGAAGGATTTATGGTCAATTGTATTCAATGTAACCCTTTTCCATGTAAATTACCATTTTCAACTTTGTAAAAGATCTATGGAATCTTGTCATTTACATACTACCATTCTATTAAATAAAGTTGAGCTTTTATCCAATTGTTTCACTCTTATTTACTTCAGCCAAATAGTTTAAATTTTATTATGATCATTTTTGAATTTAAATTTTTTAATCAAAATCATTTTCTTAAACATATAAAAGCAAGAATTTTAAAGCAATTAAAAAGAAATATCAACAGCATTTCGAAAACAGCAAGTCCTAAGTGTGGAGCCTTAATGGTTCCCCCGAGCAGTTAACCCTTCAGTTATCCCCAACTGAGTTGGTTGATTTATTCCCCAACGAATTTTATATATTCCTCAGCAGGGTTGATGTTGGTTTTAATCTCCAGCAGAGTAAGATTGGTTTCCTCAGTAGATTGCATTGGTTTCTCCACCAGTCGCCATCCATCTTGATCCCCAGTCAGAGTTTCCTTCTTAGCGGCTATTTGCGGTTATCCTCCATACGGTTATCTCCCATTCAATATGGTGTTCCCCGCAGATTCGATAATGTTTCCTTTCCTCAGCAAATCTCCTCATTCCCTAGCTAGGGTTGAGCCTTTGGGATATTGATCTCTTTGCTCTGGCAGTTGTTACCCTCTTTTGTGGATTGACCGAGGATTGTATCGATGATTCAAATTTTTGCAACACCTTTGTATCTTTTGCGATCGTTTTGTCAACATAATCATCATATATACATATAGATATACATATACATATACATATAGACTCATATAATTTCATAATTGCATGATTATATCATCATATTGGTTGATTCATTGTTTGAGACTCTTATTCTCTGTTATGGCGGTGCTTTATCCCCATACAAATTTGGCGTCTGTCCTCCTTCAATCGTAGAGTGTCATCCCCTTACGCAGAAAGACTTTAACCTTTCTCCTTTCCCCACTGAGTTATTTCCTCGTGGAAGATTTTTGTTTTAGTTTCCTCCCTAGTGGATTATCTGGATAGAATCACTCCCCTTGAGTTATATCCTCATTGGGTTGAGTCTTGGTTGACCAGTTCTTTCTAGTTCATACCTAGATAGATATTTTGGGTCCCCTAAGGGTTTATTACCCTGTAACTGGTAATATTTTTCTTAGTTTGAAGTTTGTTACTTCTTTCCCTATACCCGGCAAAGGTACCCCTATTTTCCCCATCAGTAGAGTCCCCAGTGGATTCATTATTTTCCAGGAAGAATATCCTTGATATGTTCATCCTAAACAATGACGGATATTTTCTTCCCCTATCTGAGTTTATCCTTGATATGTTCATCCTAACCAATAACGGATATTCTCATCCTTGGTATTCTACCCGGTAAGAAGGTAGTTGTAATCCCTATTTTGTTCCCCAGAGAGTTAATCCTTGATATGTTCATCGTAACAAATAAAGGGTTTCCTTCTCTTTGCGGTCTTCTACCCAGTAACCGGTAGTTATAAATCCTGTTTTTCTTTCCCCTTTGCAGAGTCAATCCTTGATATGTTCATCCTAACCGGTGATGGATTTTCTCTTTGTGGTATTCTATCCAGTAATTGATAGATGTAATTCCTATTTTTTTCCTCAATAGAATCTATCCTTGATATGTTCATCCTAACCGGTGACAGATTTTCTCTTTGATGGTATTCTATCCAGCATTCGATAGATGTAATTCCTACTTTTTTCTTAGTTGGTTTATCCTTGATATGTTCATCTTAACCGATGATGGATATCCTCCTTGACATCCTAGGCAAGTTTATCATTGATATGTTCATCTTAACCGATGACGGATTTTCTTACCTTCTAAGTCTATCCTTGATATGTTCACCCTAACCAGTGACATGTATTCTCATCTTTGGGCTTATGCCCAGTAACTGGTAGTTGTAAATCCTATTTTCTGTAGTTTTCCGCAGCAGGCTATTCTTACCCAGTAACCGGTAATGAATAATCCCTCATGGTGGTTCCTAGAGAGTCATCCTTGATATGTTCATCCTAACCGATGACGGGTGTCCTCTCTGTCAGATCTCTATTATCTCCTTACCCAGTAACAGGTAGTGGATAAAAGATTTTTTCTCCTCTTGCGTTGAAGTTTATTTCTTCCCCAGTTGAGTTGAGTGCATATTTCCTTAGTGAAATCGTTTTTCCTGCAATGATTCAAGTACTTCAGCTTTACCCTGATTTACTCATATGCCCTGCAGATGTTTTGTTTCCCTGGATGAGTCTTTCCATTTTTTTAATGAAATTCCTCTAGTCTTCCAGCAATTTTAAGTCGTATCCTGGCCTACGCATAATCCTTTTTCCCCCGTCAGAGTCTCTGTCTCCTTAGTGAGTTTTTCCTTATGGAATGCATTATGCTCTTGCAGATATTCGGTCTCTCTGATTTCTTTTCCTTTGTGGCAACATTTCCCCCACAGAGAATTCGCTTTTACATTCATATCATATGCATCATGAGGTCTCTTAGGGACCAAACTTTGTTTCTATGTTATTATTTAAGCCCATTCTACTAAGTTGATATGAAGACTTTAAACTTCACCTCCTCAGTTAGAATGTGCTTAAATAGGGGCAGCTGTAAGACCCAAATTTGACCCTAAGATCCCTCATGCAATTTCATCATATGCATTAGCGTTAGGATCACACCTTGGCATTCTCCTTACCCCTCTTTCATTGGGTTTGTTTTGGGAGAGATTACCAAGCACCATGTAATTGTATCATACTTGTATATTATCATTTTACTAACCAAAATACCAAAAATATGTCTTTGCATTTGCCTAACTCTTTTGTAGGTAGGGCATGATCATCATTGATCTTTCAAGTTCATATCTAGGGTTTAAGACCCTCATGGCTAAAAGTACAATCAAGGATTGAGCCACAATGTTTCAAAGTATCATATATGAGTCCCAATGATCTCTACATGTTATATTGATCAAGCATTCTTCAAAAATTTGGAGGTGATTTACTTTGGAAACCCTAGTTTTACTGGATATCTTGAGTAACTTCTCCAACAAGCTATCTCACCAATTGATCAAACTTCTCAAGGGACATTTCAAAATTCATCATCTTACGCATATATGATCAATTATGAGTCTAGAAAGTCAAGAGAATTGAAGGTTAGCAAATTGGTTGATGGTGGTTGGCCAGATGGATTCATCTGATCAAAACTGGGTCTCTCTAGACCCTATCTCTTACAATTTTCACCATATGAAAATGATTCCAAGAGAAACGTTACTCTAAATGACATTCCAAAGACCATAACTTAAAGTCTAGAGCTAATTTTTCTTGGAAAGTCATTTTACATGTTGAAACATTATAGGCCGTTTTGTCTAAACCCTAATTTGAAAGTCAACTTCCCAAGACCATAACTTGCTGAATTTTTATGAGATAAAAGATTTCCAAGTTGCACAATCAAATTCAAGATGTATACTTCAACTTTGATGTTTGGTGTAAGAGCTAAATCAACTTTTATGATCATGTGATATGATGATACATTATAGGTCATTTTTTACCTATACCATTGAACACATGATTTCCTTCAACTTCAAAAGAGTTAAGTAAGATGGAATATTGAGATATATGACTTAACACTTAGAAATTTTTTCAACATGTTGAAATTTCCAAACTTCCACCTCAAAATTCACAATGATACAAGTTCCAATTCGAAAAGTGTCGAACATCAAAGTTGTTCCCGTTGATCTAAGATTTCCAAAGAATCCTATTTCATTCATTTTGGATGAGAATTCCCAGGGCTGCGCATGGTCTTAACAGGTTTACATCATTGGAGAAAATAAAATGTCCAAAACTCCATTTCACTTTGCATTGCCATTCATGCATGATTTGAACTTCAGTACAATTGCAATTGGATCATAATGGATTGCTTCATGGGCATGTACACGCCCATGCAAGCTTGTGCATCACCCTTGCCATTTTTAGCAATTTTTTAAGTGTGCAATTATCAATCCCAAATGCTATAAATAAAAGGCCTCTGAGCTCATTTCAAACACACCTTGCGTGCCAACTTTGCCCCCTATTGAAACCCTCACAATTCAAAGGAAAACCTGAGAATTTTCAACTGGAAAATTGAATTTGAATCTCACTGTTTGGAGATTCAAAAACTCCAGGGTCCAAAGCTTTGTACCATTGCCAAACCACTTATGCAAGCTTCTCGAGTGTGATCAAGTCAAGTTTGAAGCAAGCAAGATCCATTTCTGCACAATATTGAAGGTAATTTTCAGATATCTTCTTCTCTTCGATTCTCACTCAATTCTCAACAATTCTCTTGGATCTTTGGTTGTCGAAAGTCATACCAATGTAGGCAAGAAGATTGAGTTGCTTTGAGGTCAAATAGTAGTAACTCAGTTGACACACTTCAAAATTCAACTCCTCATATCTTTTTATATATTTGGAGTTAGTTGAAATTGAGGTCAGATTAGTGTTGGTGATGAGTGAACCAGTCCGGTGGACCTCGCTTGAGAAGATGATCGGAGGTCCAGCGCCGGTGGTGTGCTGGACAAGTTCTGAGCCATTGATCTCATTTGATATGTTTTAATCCTGAGCGCCCAAAGTAATTACCACGCGTGTGGAATAGTTGACCAGGTGTATGGTGGAACGCGCGCTCATGTCCACTTGATCTGCCACCTCAATTATTGAGGGAGATCAAGTGGTCCACGTTTTTTTGATTTTTTGATTTTCATTTTATTTCATTTGATTTTCATTAATTCATATTAATTTTAATATTGATCCCAAAAATATGAGAATTTCACAAAAAAATTTTACATAATTTCTTCTTTCATATTTTGAATTAAAAATATTTTTTGGATCATTATTAATATTTTTCATGATTTAATTGTTTAAAAATATTTTTAATTGTTTAAAAATATTTTTAAGTCTCTAAAAATTCTGAAATTTTTTCTCCAAGGTCCTTTGACCTTGTTTGACCTATGATAAATCTCATGGCCATTTCTTTGGTGTTTTGATGAGAGTTTAGGAATTTGACAAACCATATTTAATTTAATGCATTATTTTTTTGTATTTTTAAATTGAATAAATACCAAATAATTGTGTTAAGCCATTTTGATTGTTTGTATAAGTTTGAGTTGTGTTGTTGGGCCTTGGTCAAAGTTGATTTGACTTTGCTAGGTTAAGATCATTGGATTTAGGGGATTGATGGAATGTACATTCCATCTCCCAAAATGAATGAATGATCTTAATTTGGTAAAAGTCCTCCTTTGACCAATTTGAGTTTTGATCTATCCCTCTCCCTCTTCATCTAATTCCCCTTCTTTATGCATCCATTTTCATTTGGCCTATGATATCTCAAGGTCCTAAGGCTAGTTGATTGAAAAATCAACATAAGTATGGATGAGATTAGGCCACCTCTTTTGCATATTCTTTTTGTGTGTGGTATGTTTCATGAGCATAGTCCATTATACCATGTCTCTAACATGCATTAACACCCAAATTCTATTGCTCAATCTCAAATAGTTGTGACTTCTACATAAGTCCAATTACGATTGTTTAACATAGCGCTAAATTTTTGACACAAAAGGCTTAGCATTCTAGTTAGTGAGATTGTAAGTCTCCCCTCTTTCATGGTATTGTGTGGAAACTTGGCCTTTTTCCTTCCTTTGGAATATGTCTTGGTTCAAGGATCCATGCTTGTGATAAGTGGGTTGAGTGTTCTCTAAAGAATGACTTAAAATGAAAAGCAAAAGCAAAAACAATACTAACTTCTAATTCATTAACAACTAACATTTAATTTCAAGCCATTTACTTTTAATGCACTTTAATTTTTAAGCTCTATTCATTTGCCTTTATTCATGTCATTCTAATTGTTTATATTAATGCCTTTTCACTTTGTCCACTTGGACCATATTGTGTGATATATCTTATTTGTGTATATTTTGTTTGTTTGTGTGGTCTTTGACCATTAATGTACATAATAAGAAACAAAAACCCTAAAAAACTATTGTGTGGACTGTTGGTTTGATCTTGGGAAATTGGACTTAGAATCTAGGTAACATCCTTATGCAAAAGGACTTAGCCAATGCCAACATTCATATAACTAAGTGCTTGCAATTTGAAACTTCATCTGATACATCATTGAAGATCCATATGAGTTCATCTGCAACATGATCATTGTGAAGTTGTTATTTTGAACCTGTGACTTGTAGAATTCATCTGCTACATAGGCCAATTTGAAGAAGATTATGGAGTGGCTAAAGCTTGGATATGGCTATCTTTATTTGATGCCTTGCTCTTCAAGTCAATATTGTATGCATTGTTTGTTGTTTGATTCTAATATCCAAGGGAATTTGGGGTTTCTATATGGCATTCTTGCCTATTGGATTGCAACCCATTGATCAGATCTTTTCAACTCTTAACTTTTAAATTTGTGCTTAGGATTAGTCTCTTCATCTCCTCCCGATGTCTTTAATTTTAAAATATCTCCCTCCTTTTAAAAACTTCTTTGTTTGAACTTGTTAATTTTTAAACTTAGGCCCATTGAAAATTAGAAACTTTGGTCTTATGCCATTGCCTTTTCAAACTTCTTTTCTTAAATAACACTTGTAAATAAACTTAACCATACTTGACTTAAAATTTTCAAAATGCCAAAAAAACTAACTCATTCAAACCATTTTCTAGGCCCTTGTGCCTTTCAAACTTAATTTTTGATTAAAAGCAATGCATGCACTTTGAAATTTGTATCACGAAATACGAGATTTTGATCCCTCATTTTTATGTTGGTACGTAGGCACAAGATCGAAGGTCTTGTCAAACACAAAAGATAATTAATGAATTCTTTTCTCATCCCCCCATTCCATTTGTTTGTAAACATCACTTTGTACAAAATACATATGCACGCAAAAAAGGGCTCCCTAGGAGTACCTAGGACACTTTGGGTGCTAGCACCTTCCCTCTGTGTAACCAACCCCCTTACCTGTAATCTTTGACATTTTATTAGTTTTGATTTGAAAACTTCTTATTCGTAGGTTTTGTTCATACTTTTCACTTTTCCCTTAGAAATAATAAAAGCGCGGTGGCGACTCTTGTTATTTGATGTCTAGCTTATCCATAGCTTGATAATCATGAATTTACCGCTACACATTCCCTCCTTCATAAGATTCCAAAGATCTTGATAGAAAAAGACAACCTTTATCTGTTTGCACAAATTTTCATAATTCTGGTTCTTCAGAATTGAGAGACTCGTCGGAAAATGCCCGTTCGGATGACTCATCATGTTATGCTTTCAAGAATCGCTCATCCAGTGCTCTAGATACCAGATGTTGGAATTAAACCCAAAACTTTGAGTAATTCTGAGTTAATCTTGATGAACAAGATTCAATCGCACCGATCGAATTCCCTCTTATTCTTCACTCTTCACTCGAGTGAATCAACATACCTTGATTGCAAGATTGTATCGTTGCACAATGATGATGAAACAAGAAAAGAAAATTGAATTGGGAAAAGAAAATGGTTAAGGTTTATCGAGAGAGTGAAGAAGATGAATTGATTATGCAGAGTTTCTCTCTGTTCACAAATTATGATTCTTTATTCATTTTCCAACTTAAATTCAAGTGTTTACAATAATAGGGATTACCACCTATTTATAGATTTTGGGTTTGTTTCTCCTCAAGCAAGACCAAAATCTAACTTAACTAACTCAACTAAACAAATAAATAAAGCTAAGTCTAACATTATTTTCGAGATACTCTTCGATATTTCGACACCTAGGTGATTCGACATTTCATTGCTTCTATTGAGCAACCTATTTCGACCCAAAGAATTACAATTTATCAGTAAAGTCTTAATTTACTTTGTTTTAATCCTAAAGATATTGTTCATGTCCATTATTAAAGAAAAACTAATCAATCAATTTGACAATAATATTATAAATATAATTTCTACACCATGTACTATAATGATTAAATTTATAGAATCTGAAGGCATGCTCGGGGTATGATCAATTTGTAAAATGTGGAACACGCATGTGACATGTATTGATTCTACAATCCAAACAATATCAATAAATTAAAAGAAAAGAAGTATAATGCATATATCATATAATAAAAAAAATGTGTGCTAACCTATTTTGAAATGAGGCCATGCTTAGATGTTCGAATCGGGGGATTTAGGGGTATGAAAAACAAGTTAGTTAATGAGTTTTAGTTTTTAGTTTTTAAAAACTATTTTGGAAATTAAGTTTTAAAAAAAAGTTTTGAGGAAAAAACATGTTTGGTAATCTAATTTTTAAAAATTATTTTAAAGTTGAACATCGTTACAAATTTGTCATTGATGAATATAGTATCATTTTTCCTTGTTTTGTCTTCTTCCTAATTTCCAAAACTAAAAACCAAAACATCAAAACCTTTAAAATCTATTTTAGATTTTTAGTTTTAAAAACTCACAAATAGAAAATAGTTTTGAAAAATAATTTTATAAAATTAGACTACCAAACAAATTTTATAATTTTTAAAAACTAAAAAACAGTTTTCTAAAAGTATATCAAATAGGCCCTAAGAGTTTCATTAGTTAAAGAGAGATTTCAAATTCAAGAGAGATTTCAAATTCTAGAATCTGGACGCTTCAAAACACACTCCAGATTGTATAATTCATATAATACTTCATCTTTTTCCTATGTTTTAAAATAATAAAAATCTATAAAACATTTTGTTCAAATTAAATTTTATGATTTTTTTAAATAATATCTAAAATTAACAAATTTTAAATTTCTCTTATACTCTGTCAATTTGAATGTCAAATTGGTTAATGTTATTATTTTAAATTTTGTATATTGATTCCCATTTTTTTTAAAAAAATAAAATTGAATCTCAAAATTAAAAAAATAAATAAATTAATACTTAATAATTTTCAAATTTAATAAATTAGTCCCTTAAATTTTAAAAATTGCAAATCAGTCCATATTTTTAAATCTTTAATTTTGACCCTAAAACTTTAAAATATAGAAAAATAATCCCAAAATTTAACAATGAAAAAACTTAAAAATAAATAAATTTTAATTGGATTATTTAAATTACTTAAAGTTTTAAATTATATAAATAAAAATCAATAGCACCCACATTCAAACACATTCTAAAAGATTTTTTACAAAACACCGTAGTATTTTTTATATTAAAACAAATTAAATCCAACTTAAACACACCCCTAATCCCCCACCACGTTGGATGATACAATTTGTCCTAGCAATAATTATTGAATAGCAACAATAAGTGGTATTTAAAACAAGCATTAACACCACAATCATGGATTATAAATCTATGGTTGGAGCATAAAAAGCAAATGGCGTAAGAGAAGAATGGGAAGGTGAATGAATGAATATTTATAGGTGTGTGAGTTTTGATGAATAGAGATGTTGGTATGATGATGATTATAAAAAGTAGTACCAAATGAAAGGCTGGCAAAAACTAAAAGCCAAACATGAATATAAGTTCATTCAGTGAATAAGACCTACCACTTCGTCCTTTTCCTTTCTCTCTCCTCTACAATATTTTCCTTTAAGGGCACCCTATGCCCTATAAGAGAATGAATACCAACTAATATAATATATTCTATTTTCTATTTAAATCCAATACCTTGTTTGTAGAGATTTTAGAAAACACACGAAACCAAATGGTGATGGGGAATTTTGCAAATTTAGTTTTGTTTCTTGTATATTAATAATATAATAAGCAAAACTCACTTCACCATTTAATTTGACTAATAAAATTTTCAAAACTAAGATATTGATAGTTTTTTTTTTAATTTATAATAACGGTTTTGATCCATAATGTTTTATATTTTTCAATTATTTTTTTTTACATGTTTAGATTATTATAATTTTTTTTTCAGGTTTTAATAAATTAAATATTATTTTTAAATATCAAAGTCTTCACATAAAAAACATAAATTTGGACGCAGAATACAATATTTTGAATGTTTTTTATATTTTTATAAAATATAATATTTAAAAAAATATGCCAAACAATCTTTAAAAAAATAAGATTAAAAAAATTATGGAAAAAATGTTAACTTAATTGTAGAGACTACATCTATTTATAAGATTTGATAGATGTAGTCTCTCAAATTTTAATTGGTGAAAAAACGGTTTATTAGGCAACTAGGCCCAAAAAGAAAAATTAATCAAATTTAATCAAATGTGAATTATTTGGATAATTTATATACCAAATCACTACTCAACCATTATTAAAAGCCTATCATCACTTAATGAGATAATGGTTTAAAATGTGTATATAAATGGAGGCAGTAGTCATGAGCATATAATTTGAGGTTTATAAATAAGATTTAATTGAAATACACCGATAGTGTAAAAGGATTTTATCCCGTCAAGTTTGACTTTTATTTTAAAAATCTATAAAGTAATACAAATGGGTGATGGTGATGAATCGATAGTGTAAATCATTTTACACTGATAGTGCATAATAATTAATCCCTTATAAATATTGAGTAAGTAATTGTTATTTATGGAGAAAATTATATAATGTTCGAGTGTTCTCTTCAATTTAGGATTCGCGTATCCCACATTCGATTCGATTGGTTGTCTTCTCCTTCTTGGTGTGCTTCTTGGCATGTTGTGTTGACTATATTCATATGTGCGCAAATTTTCTAACTCGAGGTTCCAGAATCTTCACCTTCTTCAATTAGTGGCGTTATAACATGGAGTATACTATAATGCTCCATCATCTCATTCTAATGTACTTTTGACTATGTCTAGAATTCATGAGACAATGATACATCCCAATAGATTAGAGAAAGATTCAATTGACTCACATTTGACTACGTTTATATTTGCATGACCTTTCCTTAACTCAGGAGCCTTCTGTTAACCATTAAAGCGCATATATGTCGACTTTGCCTAACACTTTTAATTAATTTTGATTGTCAAAAAAATGCTCTCATGCATTCTATTATCGACTAACCTTGAGACGTGAAATGATCTAGTGTAGTCAATAATTAATGTGAGTGAACAATGTCATCATTGCATCATAAAACTAAAAAAACTAGTCCTTAGAAATCCTATATCATCCTGCAAAATATGGAATGCCTCTTTGATTCTTCTCGGTCCATTTTATCAAATGATTATTTTGTATCCCCAGTTTTTGAATTGATTATCTTGCCTCATTATTGAGCGATTTTCCTTTAAATAGCTATTAACCAATTGGGTGAGTTATTATCTATTATTTTCTATCCATATTTATCTATCTTGATTCTTATGTAACATCTTTTGATCTTTAAACCTTATATTAGGAACCAAGAGACGGTTAACATTAAAGAACATGTCTTTTTACAAGACTTCCAAACCCTACATCATACATGTCTCCTTACTTTAGGTTCTTCCACTTATGCAATGTATGTGCTAGTAGGAGCAAGAAGGCTTGACCATGATCTTTAGTCCCAAGGAAGGCCTCGAAAGCTTCTACAGTAAAGAATCATATGAGACCGGTCAAAAATGTATACCATCTCTTTATTGTATAGGAAAATTCATTTGATTTAATTGAATTGATCAATTGCTTCTCTTCTTCTTTTAGGCTAAGAATAACCTTTTTTCTCACTTTCGAGAGCTTCAATCGTGTTTCCAAAGAGGCAAGTTAATTGGTTGTGTTGTCTTCTTTATCAACCCCATCTCTTATTGGTAGGGAAACGATAATTGATAAGTCATCTTTGCATCATTATTCATAGTCATTTTCTCTTAGTATTTTATTGCATTTTATCTATTTCACTTCTAATTACCTTGTTTTATGCTTTGGTTTAAGCATTCTTGCTATTTTCGGAGCCTAATGAGCATCCAAGACAAAGAGGGATCAAAGACAAGAAAAACAAGGCAAAATGGAAATAGACGAATTTTCTCCATAGTAAAACCAGGGGGCTTCTACGGCCACACTTAGCAGCATAAACCCTAGGTTCCTCCCTTTGCTTGTCTCCCATACAAAGAACAGATACCTGCTACGGCCACCCGTAGCAGGGGGCGAGAGATATTTTCTTTGTTTCCATATTTTAGATTGATTCTCTTTTATTGTGACTCTTAGACAATATTTGATATGTTTCAAATATGATTGAATGTGAATTAAAACTCATAGCCTGTTATGAGTTTTGAAGTCGAGATTTTTAGTCTAGTTTTTCTATGTATTAATGTTCTTATTTTCTTTGTAAATCAAGTCTCCAATGGAGCAATTATGGATCAAAGTTTAATCATAATTCATGTTTTCTTGTTCATTCTTCTTCAACTATTCATATAGTGTGATAGCTTGATATGAATTTGATAATGAATACCGATTTAGTTTGGTTTACCCTTATCGTGAGTGAGTAGTTCATTAGGGACTAGGGGTTATGGGGATTATTTTATGATCTCTTGTATAATCCGTTACTATTGATTGAGATAATTTTAGTTTAAACTTATTTTATAGTCTGAGTTCATGCATTCCAACTTTGTTACAAAAGTAAGTGGTTCTCAGGTATCTGTAAAACCCCAATTTTGACCCTAAGATCCCTCATGTTATCTCATCATTTGCATTGACTTTGGGATCACACCTTATCATCCTCCTTGCCCCTCATTCATTAGATTTGCATTGGGATAGATCACCAAGAACATTTGATTGTATCATACTTTGTTTTTCTTTTGTTTACTAACCAAAATACGAAAAATATGTCTATGTATAGCTTTGTTTCTTTTATAGGTAGTGTGTACATCCACCAATGCCCTATCAACCTCACAACTAGGGTTTGAGACCTTCAGTGCAAGGAGATCAATTAAGAGATGGTTCAAATTGGTTCTAAATATCATATATGGATCCCCATGATCTTCATTTATCATTTTGATCAAGAATTCTTCAAGAGTTTGAAGCTTGTTTGCCTTAGAAACCCTAATTCATTTGGGTATCTTGTGTGACTTCCTCATCACGTTTCTTCAACAATTGATCAAATATTTCAAGTTATACTTCATATTACATCATATTATACATATATTATCCTCCATGAGTCCAATATATCAAAAGAACTTCAAGTTTGCAAGATGGTTCATGGTGGTTGACCAGAGAAAGTCAACTGGTCAAAACTGTGTTCCCTAGACCCTATCTCCTACATGTTTTGTCATATGAAAATTATTCCAAGATCAAAGCTACTCCTTATGACATTCCAAACATATTTCATGTTGAATTCAAGAGCTAGTTTTTCTTGTAAAGTCTTTGTTTATGGTGAAAGATTATAGGTTATTTTGTCTGAACCCTAGTTAGGAGGTCAACTCCCAAAGACCATAACTTACTCAATTTTTATGAGATAAAGTACATCCATGTTTAATGATCAATTTAAATATGTCCTATCCAACTTTGATTCTTTGAGAAGCTTAAAATTAAACTTTCAAATGCATGTGCCATGAGGAAACATTATAGGTCATTTTGGGCCATTACCATTGAACAAGAGATTTTCCTCAACTTCTAAAATGTATAACTCCTTCATTACAAATCCAAATTAGGTAAAATGTGTGACCAAATTTAAGAGGTTTAAAATAGATACAACTTTAATGAAAGAACTTTTTCCATTTGAATCCCATATCAAAAGTTATTCAAGGTGGAAGAAGTGAACATTTAACTTGGGACTTAGAAAAATTTCAATTATGTTTGATTTCCCAATCTTCCACCTCAAAATTCTTCATGATCCAAGCTTCAAATGGAAAATTGTTCAACATTAAAGTTGGTCCCCTTGATCTCACCTTTCTAAAAAGTCCAAGATCACCTCATTTGGCTAAAAGTTGAGGGACTTACGCATGAGTTCTTCACAAGGTTCCATTTGCTAAGATTTATGGTCAACATTCATTTCCTTTATGCATGGCTATGTGACATCATTTCAGGTTGAATACCACATAATTATGGATCATTTGACATCATTGGATGGGCCTATCATACGCCCATGCATCCATGCAAGTGAGATTTCTATTTTTTTTCATTTTGAATGAAGTGTTGGAAAGAAAATGCATAGCCTATAAATAAGACCCCTCATGCTCAAAATTGGGGAAACCTTGCCCAAGCTTTGAACCTAAAACCCTAACCCTCACCATTAGAGGATAAACTTGAAGGTTTTCAATTGAAAATCGAGTTTCAATTTCACTTCAGTTTTGAAGTTGAAACTCCAAGAATCCAAGCCCTTCCTAGATCCATTTCACTTCCTACAAGCATCTGAAGTCAAGCCAAGACCAATTGGAAGCAAGATCAAGCAAGATTCAAGCTCCCTCGAAGGTGATTTTTCAGAAACTTTATCTCTTCTATTCTCTCTCAATTCTTCACCATTCTCTTTGATTTTTGGTTGGCTGAAGTCCTACCAATATAGGCACCAAGAATGAGTTGCTTTGAGGTCAAATCGAAGGAACTCAATTCATGATCCTCAAAATTTAAATCCCTGTATCTTTTGATATACTTGGAATTGGAGAAAATTGAGGTCAGATTCGAGCTCCTGAGCATTTTTCCTTTAAACCATGTGTTTGTTTTTCATTTTGGTGGTGATTGATGGTGGACCAGTCCGGTGAGGTCCACCAGAGAAGAACACCGGAGCCCTAGCTCCAGTGGTGTGTTGGCAACTTCACATCCATCTGATCCTGGTCCAATGATCTAATCCTGGCCTTTGGTTTGAATTACCACACGTATATCACTTTGACTTGTGTCCATCATGGATAGTGCGTGTGTGGCCTTCAAACCTGTCACCTCAATGAATGAGGGAGATCTGATGACCCTTGGTTTTTCTAATTTCTTTTTATTTTATGATTTTTTATTTAATTGCTTTATTTTATTTAATTCATAGAAATTTCATTTTTAATCCAAAAAATATGGGACTTTCACCAAAAATCTTTAAATATTTTTCTCTATTATGAATTAAAATTATTTTTTGGATTAATTTTTGATATTTTTTATGAATTAAATGTTTTTGTGCATATTTTCAATTCTTTAAAAATACTTCTGACTTTTCAAAAATAGTGATTTTTTTTGTCTAAGGTCCTTTGACCTTTTTTGACCTAGGATAAATCCCTTGGCCATTTATTTGGTGTTTTGAAGGGATTTTAGGTGTTGACCAAATTAAAATGTATTTTAATTCACTTTTAATTGGATTTTTAATTGTTTAATTGTTTAAAATTTATGTTGAGCCATTTTTATGGTCTTGTGATGTTTGAATTTCTGTTTGGGCCTTCGTCAAGGTTGATTTGACTTTTGTTGGATCAAAACCATTGGACTTAGGGGTTTGATGAAATGTACATTTCATCTCCCAAAGTGAATGGATGGTTTTGATTTGATAAAACTCCTTCCATGACCAATTTGTGTTTCTATCTTCCCCTCCCTCTTCATCTTCATCCCTATTCTCTCCTGTTCCCTCATTTGGCCAATGAAATCTCTAATGTCTAAAAGCTAATTGGTTCATCAATGACCTTGTGTCAGATGAACCAATACAAGTATGACTGTGATAGGTCATTCCCTTTTGATCTTTTCTTTTAGTGTGTGGTATGTTTTAGGAGTTTGGTTATTCATACCAAATCTCTAACATGCATTAACACCTAAATTTTTATTGCCCGACCTCAGATAGTTGTGACTTCTACGTAAGTCCAATTACGATTGCTTAACATAGAGCTAAATTTGACCCTAAAAGGCATAGCATTCTAGTAATTGAGATTGTAAGTCTCCCATTCTTCACGGCATTGTGTGGATACTTGACCTTTTTCCCTTTCAGGAGAGTTAGTGGTATAATTGTTGAATTATCAAAGTTGGAGCCCTTCTCATGGAAGATGTCTTGGTCTAAGGATTCATACTTGTGAATGAATGGTTGAGTGTTCTCCAAAGAATGACTTAATCAATTAAAAATCACCACTAATACTTGACTAACTTTTGACTAATATTTGACTAATTCTTATTAATATTGCTTACTTTCAAGTCATTTACTTTATGCAATTTAAATTTCAGTAATCTATCATTCATTGTCATTTACATTTCATTTAACTTGTTTATGTTTATGTAATTTTCACTTTGCTCATTTGAGCCATATCTTTTGATTGTATATATTTTATTTGTGCGTTTTGGTTTTGTTTGTGGTTGTAGCGGTAAATTCATGACCATCAAGCTATGGGTAAGCTCGACGTCAGTAAAACCAGAGTCACCACCGCACTTTTATTGCTTCCAATGGAAAAGGGAAAAAGTATGAACAAAACCCAAAGATAAGAATTTTTCAAATCAAAACTAATAAAATTCCAGAGATTACAGGTAAGGGAGTTGATTACATAGAGGGAAGATGTTAGCACCCAAAGTGTTATAGGTACTTCTAGGGAGCCCTTTTTTATGTGTGCATGTGTTTTAGTATAAATGATGTTTGAGAAAAATAGAGTGTGGGGATGAGAAAAGAATTCAGTGATTATATTTTTGTGTTTGACAAGACCCTTGGACTTGTGCCTACGTACCAACATAAATATGAGGGATCAAAACCTCGTAGTTAGTGGTAAAAAATTCAAAGTTGGTGAATTGCTTTTAACAAGAGTTTAAGTAAAAGGGCACAAAAGGCCAAAGTTTTGAATGGGGTTGTTAGTTCTTTTTGTCTTTTGAACTTTTAAGTCAATATGATTAAGTTTATTTACAAATTTGATTTAAGAAAAAAGTTTGAAAATTCATTGGCATATCGCCAAAGTTTCTAATCATTTAAACAAAGTCTAAGTTTGAAATCAGAAGTAAATAAGTTTTTCTGAAAAAGGGGAAGAGATTTTGAAATTTAAGAAGTCGGAAGAGATGAAGAGACTACCCTAAGCATAAAACTAAAAGTTAAGAGTTGAAAAGATCTGACCAATGGGATGCAATCCAATAGACAAAAATGTCATATAGAAACCCATTTTCCTTTGGACTTTGATCAAGCAATCATCGATAAGAAATAAACAACATCCAGACATTATGAGGATCAAGGCATCAAATAAAAATAGCCATATCCAAGCAAGCAATTCCCAAAGCTAGCAGTCTTCTTTATCTTCTTATGTATCAGTTAAAATATTCCTTGATCAACTCAGAACAAAGCATCAGATACAAGATCAAAATAACAATTAAGCACAAAGACAGAGTTGTAGGTGAATTCAAACAAAACCCAAGACTTGCATCAGATGAAGGCTCATTTCACAATAGCTTGGTCTCAAAATGTTGGCATTGGCCAAGTCCTTTTTGCACAGGGAATATTGCCAATTCCTAAGTCCAATAGTTCAGATCAAGATCAACAATCCATCAAACATTTTTTACGGTTTTTGTTGTTATTAAGTATTTTAAGGTCCTAAGACCACAAACAAAACCAAAATGCACAAACAAATATATACAATCACAAGATATGGCTCAAATGAGCAAAGGGAAAATGACATAAACATAAACAAGTTGAATGAAATGTAAATGGCAATGAATGATAAATGGCTGAAATTTAAATTGCATAAAGTAAATGACTTGAAAGTAAAGCAATATTAACAAGAATTAGTCAAATGTTAGTCAAGTGTTAGTGGTGATTTTTTTTAATTGATTAAGTCATTCTTTGGAGAGCACTCAACCATTCATTCACAAGTATGAATCCTTAAACCAAGACATCTTCCATGAGAAGGGCTCCAACTTGGATAATTCAACAAGTATGCCACTAGCTCCCATGAAAGGAAAAAAGGTCAAGTCTCCACACAATACCATGAAGAATAGGAGACTTACAATCTCACTTACTAGAATGCTATGCAATTAGGGTTAAATTTAGCTCTATGTTAAGCAATCGTAATTGGACTTATGTAGAAGTCACAACTATCTGAGGATGGGCAATAAAAATTATGTGCTAATGCATGTTAGAGATTTGGTATGTAGAACCAAACTCCTAGAAAATATACCACACACTAAAAGAAAAGATCAAAAGGGAGGGACTTATCTCAGTCATACTTGTATTGGTTCATCTGACACAAGGTCATTGATGAACCAGTTAGCCTTAAGACATTAGAGATTTCATTGGTCAAATGAGGGAATGAGAAAGAATAGGGATGAAGATGAAGAGGGAGGGGAAGATATAAACACAAATTGACCAAGGGATAATTTTATCAAATCAAAACCATTCATTCATTTTGGGAGATGAAATGTACATTTCATCAATCCCCTAAATCCAATGGTTTTGGTCCAACAAAAATCAAATCAACCTTGACCAAGGCCCAAACAGAAAGTCAAACATCACAAGACCATAAAAATGGCTCAACATAATTTTTAAGCACTTAATCAATTAAAAATGAATTAAAATACATTTTAATTTGGTCAAAACCTAAAATCTCTTCAAAACACCAAATAAATGGCCAAGAGATTTATCTTAGGTCAAAGGACCTTAGAAAAAAATTTCATGATATTTGAAAAGTCAGAAGTATTTTTAAACAATTAAAAATATGAACAAAAAACATTTAATTCCTGAAAAATATCAAAATTAATCCAAAAAATAATTGTAATTCAGAAAATGAAAGAGAAAAATATTTAAATATTTTTGATGAAAGTTCCATATTTTTTGGATTAAAAATGAAATTAATATGAATAAAATAAAATAAAAGGATTAAACATAAAATCAGAAATTAAAATAAAATAAGAAAAAACAAGGGTCATCAGATCTTCCTCATTAATTGAGGCGGCATATCTGATGGTCAAACGCGCACGTTCCATGGTGGTCATCAGTCAACGTGTTATATGCATGATAATTCAAACAAAAGGTTCAGATTAGAACAATCAAACATGATCAGATGGCCAGGAGGTGTGCCAACACACCACCGGAGCTAGGGCTTCGGTCATCTTCTCCGGTGACCTCTACCGGACTAGTCCAACTTCATCTCAATGGAAAATGAAAAACAAGGACACTATTTCAAAGAGAAAATGCTCAGGATCACGAATCTGGCCTCAATTTTCTCCAATTCCAAGTATATAAAAAGATACATGGATTTGAATTTTGAGGATCATGACCTGAGTTGCTTCGATTTGACCTCAAAGCAACTCAATCTTGTTCCCTACACTGGTAGGACTTCAGCCAACCAAAAATCACAAAGAATGGTGAATAATTGAGAGAGAATCGAAGAGATGAAAATTCTGGAAAATCACCTTCGAGAGAGCTTGAAACTTGCTTGATCTTGCTTATAATTGGCCTTGGCTTGACTTTAGAAGCTTGTAGAAGTTGAATTGGATCAAGGAAATACTTGGATTCTTGGAGTTTCAATCTCAAAACAGAAGAAGATTTGAAACTCGATTTTCAAAAGAAAACCTTCAAGATTTTCCTCTAATGGTGAGGGTTAGGATTGCAGGTTCAAAGCTTGGTAAATGGAATGTGATCATGAAATTCATAGGCAATGCAATTGGTTTCACACCCTTCATTCAAAATGCCAAAAATAGCAATTCACCCTTGCATGGATGCATGGGCGTGTGATAGGCCCGTGAAATAATGTAATCAGGTCCAAAATTCCTCATGTGCAATGCTGAAAGTGTTTCATGCAATCATGCAATGGTAAATGGAATGTGATCATGAAATTCATCCAAATGAATCCTTGTGAAGAACCTATGTGCAAGTCCTCCAATTCTTGACCAAATGAGATGATCTTGGACTTTTTGAAAAGGTGGGATCAAGGGGAACAACTCTCATGTTGAACACTTTTCCATTTGAAGCATGGATTATGATGAATTTTGAGGTGGAAGTTTGGAAAATCAAACATATTTGAGAATTTTCTAAGTACCAAGTCAAATGTTCACTTCTTCCACCTTGAATAACTTTTGCTATGGGCTTCAAATGGAACCAGTTCCTTCATAAAAGTTGTAGCTATTTCAAATATCTTTAATATGGTAACAAATTTGACCTCATTTTAATTTGGCATGAAGGAGTTATGCATTTTAGAAGTTAAGGAAAATCACTTGTTCAATGGTAATGGCCCAAAGTGACCTATAATGTTTCCTCTTGGCACATGCACTTGCGGTCATATGTACGGTACCCATGCAAAATAAATGGGATCATCTCATGCCAATCTTTATATGTTACCACCATTTTCTAAATTATCCTCTTGATGTTCTTGTTCGCAGCTTCAACATCCCCATTCATCTTGGATCTGTAGGGAGAAGAATTATGATGTGCAATCTTGAAGTCTTTACAAAGAGCTTCCACCATATTATTGTTCAAGTTTGATCCATTGTCAGTAATGATCTTAGTTGGCACACCATAACGACATATAATTTGATTTGATAAACCTTACAACAACTTGCTTGGTCATATTTACATACGATGCCGCTTCAACCCACTATGTGAAGTAATCAATAGCCACCAGAATAAAACAATGTCCGTTCGAAGCTTTGGGTTCAATTATGCCAATCATATCAATTCCCCACATGGAGAATGACCATGGAGAGGAAATGGCATTCAACAGTGTCAAAGGAACATGAATCTTATCTGCATAAATTTGACACTTATGTCACTTCTTCATAAACTTGCAACAGTCAGATTCCATTGTCAGCCAATAGTAACATGCTCTCAACATCTTCTTAGCCATAGCGTGTCCACTGGAATTAGTACCAAAGGAACCTTGATGGACTTCAGTCATCAATAAGTCTGCTTCGTGTCTATCCACGCATCTGAGCAGAACCATATAGAAGTTTCTCTTGTAAAGCACATCACCATTTAGGTAGAAGTTGCCAGCTAATCTCCTCAAAGTCTTCTTATCTTTCAAACATGCCCAGGCGGGTAAATTTGACTTTGGAGGAAACATTTGATATCAAAATACCATAGTTTTTGATCTTTGACCTCTTCAACAACAAACATGTGAGATGGCCTATCAAGACGCATCATAGTCAAATTGGGAACCTTATTCCAGAATTTTACCATGATCATTGAAGCCAACGTTGCAAAAGTATCTGCCATTCAGTTTTCTTCTCGAGGGATATGATGAAACTCTACCTTTGTAAAAAAAGTTGAAAACCTCCTCGCATAATCTCTAATTTGGTATCAAACCGGGTCGATTCGTCTCCCGTTCACCTTTGATCTGATTCACAACCAAAGCTGAATCCCCATAGACATTGAGATACTTGATTCTGAGATCAATGGCCTCTTCAAGCCCCATAATGCAAGCTTCATACTCAGCCATATTGTTTGTACACTTGAAAGTTAATCTAGCTGTAAACGAAAAATGTGTGCCTTGAGGAGTAATAATTACTTCCCCGATACCATTACCATACTGATTAACAACTCCATCAAATACCGTTCCCCAACGGGAACCAGGTTCTGACCCTTCTTCAAGCAATGGTTCATCACAATCTTTCATTTTCAAGTACAAAATCTCTTCGTCAGGAAAATCATACTGTAGTGACTGGTAATCTTCAATCGGTTGGTGAGCCAAATGGTCAACCAAGATACTACCTTTAATCGCTTTCTGAGATTGGTATTCAATATCATACTCAGATAACAACATCTGCCAACGGGCAATCCTCCCAATTAAAGCAGGCTTCTCAAAAATGTACTTGATTGGATCCATTTTAGATATCAACCAAGTAGTATGATTCAACCTATATTGGCGCAGACGCTTAGCAGCCCAAGCCAATGCACAACAAGCCTTTTCCAGCATAGAATACCGAGTCTCACAGTCGGTGAACTTCTTACTGAGGTAGTAAGTTACATACTCCTTCTTTCCAGTTTCGTCTTGCAGACACGGAATACAACACATACTTTCATCGAGTATAGTCAAATACATGACCAATGGTCTCCCTTCAACAGGAAGAGATAGAATCAGAGGATCAAGCAGATATTCTTTGATACTGTCAAAAGCTTTCTGGAAATCTTCGGTCCAATCACAAGACTGATCCTTCTAAAGAAGCTTGAATATAGGCACACACGTGGCAGTCATATGTGATATGAATCTTGAGATATAATTCAAGCAGCCAAGAAAACCTCTGACTATCTTCTCAGTTTTTGGCGCAAGCATTTATTGTATTGCTTTGACCTTGGAAGGATCAACTTCAATACCCTTCTCACTGACAATAAAGCCCAACAACTTACCAGAACGAACACCAAAAGTACACTTATTGGGATTCAAGCGGAGTTTGTACTTCCTCAAACGCTGGAATAACTTCAACAAATGCTAAACATGTTCTTCTTCATCACTTGATTTGGAAATCATATCATCAACATAGACTTCAATCTCTTTATGCATCATATCATGAAAAAGAATGGTCATAGCTCTCTGGTACGTTGCATCAGAATTCTCTAAACCGAAAGGGATCATTCTATAACAGAATGCTCCCCAGGGTGTAATGAATGTGGTCTTCTCCATATCTTCGGGTTCCATCTCGATTTGATTATAATCGGAAAATTCGTCCATAAACGAAAAGACTTTAAATTTAGTTGTATTGTCTACCAACATATCAATGTGTGGAAGAGGAAAATCATCTTTCATACTAGCTTTGTTCAAATCTATGTAATTAACACACATACGAACTTTTCCATCCTTCTCAGGAACAAGCACAATATTGGCCACCCACTGCGGATATTCGGAGGTTACAAGAAAACCAGCATCAATATGTTTCTGCACTTCCTCTTTGATCTTCGCTACCATATCAGGATGAGTTCTTCTCAGCTTCTACTTGACCGACGGGCATTCTGGCTTCAACAGTAATCTATGCTCCACAATTTCAGAATCTAAACCAGGCATGTCTTGATAGGACAAAGCAAACACATCTGAATATTCTCGAAGAAGATCAATCAACCCCTTCTTAGCCTCTAGACACAGTCCAGGCCCAATCTTGACTTCCTTCACATCATCTTCGGAACCCAAGTTGACTAGTTCAATCTGCTTTTCAAATGGATGAATATCTTTTTCCTCATGCTCAAGTAAACGAGATAATTCATCAGATACTTTTTCATCATCAGTCGCTTCCTCGGCCTCAAACACAGGGAAATCAAAGTTTGGAGATGGAGTATGATCATTGTATTTAATGGGTTTGGGAACCAACCTGCATAATGATTTGATACTTTGATTTTAGAGAAGTGAATTGTGACCAAATATTATGCAGATGGACAATTATTATTTAGTTCTTTATGTTTTTTTGTGATTACCATTTTCAGAAAATCAAAGAGTAAAAATAAAACATCATAGATATGGATGAATAAAATTGTATTTCATTGATGATAATTGAAATGCCTAACAATGTTCACTTCTCCCTTAGGCATAGGAGAAGGATTTTTCTTAAAAATGAAAACAAATTATTTAGAGCGGTGAACAATAATAGGAACATCAACAGCAACCCAATTGATGCAAGTTTGGCCATGCGTCACAAAGTTGGCGCAATCTTCGTCTTCATCGTCACCATCCCCGATCACAGTAGTTGAGTGTTGATCATTACCATGAATGAAACCTCCACTGTGGAAACTCGGTTGCACATCCTTAGCTTTGATGTTGAACGACCCTAGTTGAAATCCCAATCCGACCCTATTCTTGTTCTTAGTGATCTCTACCATACGACCCCACTGATCAACGCTGTCAGTCTCAATAGCTTTCTGAGCATCCTTTAAAGAAGACATGGGTTCCCCAGTTTTATCCACTTCAGCAATAGATAAGGCTTGGAACGGAGTTCCAACCTCCTCCTCAGCTCCGACATAAGAAAAGGATGACAAATGGCTCACTAAAAGTGCCTTCTCTCCACCAACAACGACAAGCTTGTCGTTCTTAACAAATTTAAGCTTCTGGTGTAGAGTAGATGTCACATCTCCTGCTTCATGAATCCATGGCCTTCCCAATAAACAACTATAGGCCGGGTATATATCTATTACTTGGAAAGTAATTTGAAAATCGCTCGGACCTATCTTAACCGGAAGGTCCACTTCACCAATGGCAGTGTTTCGAGAACCGTCGAACGCTTTGACAATCACGCCACTGTACCTCATAGGGGCACCTTGATAATAAAGTCTGGACAAAGTTGACTTGGGAAGCACATTCAGAGACGAACAAATGTCGAACAACACATTGGATAGCGCGTCCTCCTTGCAATTCTTCGAAATATGGAGGGCTAGATTATGATTTCTGCCTTCCACAGTAAGCTCTTCATAACAAAAACTTAGATTATTGCAAGAGGTGATGTTAGCAACAATGCGGTTAAACTGATCCACAGTAACATCGTGTTCAACATAGGCTTGCTCTAGCACTTTTTGCAATGCCTCTCTATGTGCCTCAGAATTCATCAATAAGGATAACACCGTGATCTTTGACGGGGTTTGGAGCAACTTCTACACCACATTGAACTCACTCCTCTTTATTAATCTCAAAACTTCATCATCATCATTAGTCTTCAGCTTGCTTGATTCACCAGACTGACACACTGAAGTACTAACTGGGTTTACCACTGACATATCCACCTTCTTACTGATTGAAACATCCTTTATCTCCTTTGGAAAGACCGGACCGAAGACACGACCACTAAGGGTCACCTTTGCAATATCAGCTGTATTCACCACATAATCTTCTACGGGTAACGAAATTTCTTGACCATTTTCCACCATTATGGAATTATATTGATAAGGCACAACTTTATCGGATGCATACGGGACATGACCCGCTAACCATATTACCAACAACGATACCGATCTATTAACGTTGTTACTCTTGCTGCTATCAAACTGGATTACTACCCGCTTAGGGGTCTTTAACACTGGCACAATCACAATGACATCATCTATATCCCTAGATTGTTGAATTTGGATTACATTCTCATCCATCAACTTCTGGATATCCCTCTTGACAGTCATACACCCACGGAGGTTCACACTACAGATTGCACAACCATCATGGTCGTGCTCACAATCACTGATCAAACATAAGGTTCTATACATCTCTACCAGAGACTTACAGATACTTCGTACATCAAAAACTCAGAAATTCCCCGGACAACCATCCACCATGTTGAGAGTAGCATTATCATGAATATGCAATGGATTGGCTTTCGAATTAGGTGCACGATCCTCAAAGGACACCATCCCACTCTTCACAAGCTTTTGTACTTCCTACTTCAATGGGTAACAATTCTCAATGTCATGGTCAGGGGCTCCTTGGTGAAATGCACAACGGAGTTCAAGTTTGAACCACCATGGAAGTGGCTCGGGAATTTGAGGTGGATTTCTTGGTTGGAGTAGGTTCTTGAGAACCAAAGATGGATATAATTCTGCATATGTCATAGGAATAAGGTCAAAAGAGACCTTCTTCCTCTCAAAGCTTTGCTGGTTATTGTTGCTATTGTAGTTGGTTCTTTGTTGCGGTTGTTGTTGATGTTGTTGTTATGTAATTGGAACAGATTGATTGTTGGAATTGTTGGAAAACACGGGAATCACTGAAGAAACTTTATGTTGATATTGATGCGGTTGATAACTCCTTCTAACATGAGGCCTTCTCGGCCTCCCCACAGATACTGAATTGGTTTCCCCCTTCTTTCTCTTGGAGAAAGTACCACCGTATTTCTTACTGGAAGACGCTTCTTCCTTAGACAGTCGTTCTTCACAGACTTATTCTTCTAACCTCATCCCCATATTTAACATTTCGGTAAAGTCACTGGGGGCGTTGGCTATCATACGTTCGTAGTAAAACGAACTCAAAGTCTTCAGAAAAATCTTCGTCATCTCTTTCTCCTCTAAGGGAGGATTAATCTGGGCAGCAAGTTCCCTCCACCTCTGAGCATACTCTTTAAATGTCTCCTTATACTTCTGAGACATATACCTTAGCTGGTCTCTATCAGGCACCATATCAACATTGTATTTGTACTGCTTCACAAAATATTCACCCAAATTGTTGAAAGTACGGACACTTGCACTATCCAACCCCATATACCATCTTAGCGCAATACCAGTCAAACTGTCTTGAGAGTAGTCAATCAGTAACTGATCATTATCAGTTTAAGTTGACATCTTCCTGGTGTACATAACAAGGTGGCTCAGTGGGCAAGTGTTTCCCTTATACTTTTCAAAGTCAGGGACTTTGAATTTCATCAGGATCTTCACATTTGGCACTAGGCAGAGCTCAACATCACTCTTACCAAACATGTCATTTCCTCTCAATGTTTTCAACTCCCTTCGCAACTCAAGGAACTGATTCTTCATTTCATACATCTTCTCATATACGTCTGGGCCCTCATACGACTTAGAATGCTAGATGGTGTCCTCAACACGCAGCAAAGTATGAACAACTGGTGGTGGCACAGACATGACCAGGCTAGATGCCGGCATAGAGACAAAGGTAGGTGCAAACCCTTCAGGCACAAAGTTTGGTGTCATTTCCCGCGGGAATCCAGCAGGCATGGAAAGACCAAATTAGCTAGCAGATACGGGAACAGTTAAGGTAGCAACCTCAGAAATAACAGTCCTCTGGGGAGGAGTTGCGGGAGTTGGTGAAGACTGATTCTGCGCAGCAAGAACAGACTCCATCATAGCATTCAACCGTGCAATCTCATCCTTTGGCTCTCTATTATCTTGTTCCAAATGTTCCATGATCTTGGGTTGATTAGCGCGAGTGTTGTATCGGTGAGTCAGCTTGGCTAAAGTACAAAAGAATGACCGATAAGATATCTGGCACAAGAAAACCTGTTATGCAAATGATGCATGAAATGCAATGTTTTTGTTTGTTTTTAAATTCCAAGGAACACATGTAGTTCTATTTGCAAATATATTCAAATAATAGTAGTATTGACAATTTGATAGACCATAAAATCTCTTTTTATTCATAAAATTTGGAAGGATTACACTGAGTACAATTTCGGAAACCAAAAGTACAAATACAAGAGAAAAGGAAACTAGTCATCCTAAGGATCCCCTAGTAACATTGTCATATAATCTGGCTGCAGGCACGTACTTCCTTCGGATGCGTCGAATGTCAGACTCAAAATATGTCTTCATCTGAGCCTTCTCAAGGACAAGATGATCAACAATCTTCTTCCAAGAACCGGAAGACTGAGGCATACTAGAGGAAGATGGACCCTCCATCTCTCTCTGTCTCTTCACTATTCAATCTTCAAGAAGTTCAATAACCGCATCTTTGTCCTTCGACTCAAGCTGCAACTCCTCATGCTCTCGACTTAAAGCATGGAACCGCTCTTCCCACATGTCCTTCTCTTGCTTCATCTTGGCGAGCGCATCTTCCAACTTCTCTATATCTTGGTTAGGGGGAGTTGATGGCTCAGCCACAACCAAAGACATAGGTCTCTCACAAGCATACATCATCTTCAACTCCAAAGCACTTTTCTTCACCCAAGTAATGTAAGCTTCCAAAGCTACACAGTTGCACGAACCAAGCTCGGATCTTCCCTTCCTATGTACATTTTATGCCAAGGATGTACCATCTTCTGCTTCAAATGTTGGGGATATTTACCCTCTTGATATAAAATACCTTCTAACTGAGTGTTATTAGGTTTGTCTCTCAAGGGGAACCCAAGTTGATGACGAGCCAAAGCAGGGTTGTAGTTGATTCCACCTTTTGTACCAATGAGGGAAACATTAGAGAATTCACCACAACTATCAATAATATCCACACCACTCAATGCAGAATCATACCAAACAATATCATCATTAGTGAGAGCCATAAGTCTTTGGGACCATCGTAGACATTGTTTGTTCTCCACAAAAGCAGGCGTCTGAGGCAAGTGTGAAGTAAACCACTTGTACAGAAGAGGAACAGAACACACAATAGTCCCACCACCTTTAGAATTTCTCAAATGCAAAGAGAAATACATGTCACCCAACAGAGTAGGAACAAGATTCCCAATCAAGAAGATTCTAATGGCGTTAACATCAATAAAACCATCAATGTTAGGGAACAAAGCCAAACCATATATGAGCAACACAAAGATGGCTTCAAAAGCATACACACTACCGACTTGAGCAAAGATAATAGCTTTCCCTATGAAGAATTCAGAAGTCAATCCCAAAATGCCTCCTTTCTTCACCCAATGTGTCTCAATCTCATACTTCTTCAGATGAAGAGCTTCAGCTATGATATGAGATATGGGAATCTCCTCCAATCCACTAAAAGGCGTCTTGTCAGAAACAGGTATTCCCAAGAGATGGGCATACTCCTCTAATGTAGGCATAAGCTGATAATCTGGAAAAGTGAAGCAACAATAGAGAGGGTCGTAGAACTGAACCAAAACACTCAAGAGTCCTTCAACCTCATCAGCAGATAATACAGACAAAAGCTTCCCATGACGTTTCTTGAAGTCCAAGGGATCTAACACAAAACATGATAACTTCCTTATCTCTTTGAAATCAGGACATCTGAAATTGTACTTCTTAATGTTTCTTCGTCCACAATCCATGGTCTGAAAATATTTGCAAATATGACCTTAGTTCCTTGAAATTTATTTTTTCTGTGATGAATGTTATGATGCGCATGAATGCATGAGTGCAACAATCACAAACAAGGGATCACACACAAGGAAAACACAAACAAAGGTCAAGGGATAGATCAAGTTATCATCAAGATCAATCATCCATTTTGGTGGATTATGGTTTTCACCTTATCAACACCCAGGTGCCATTGATATTGATGAGACTTGATCGGATCAACAAAGAATTAAAGGGTTTGTTGTGAGTCACGAGCATGGAGTCAGGTTAAGAGCCATCCCAAAGGAGTGTACTAAGGATAAGAGCCTGTAGATCATGTTCTAAATGTTGGTGTAAGCCCTAGAGGCCAATACTTTTGGTACTTGTATCGAATTATTTATTAATAATAGAAGGCTTTTTCTTTATTATGTTTGTTTAATAAAGTCCCTAGAATAGCTAGTCCGTTTAATGTATCAAGTATGACTTAATCATGAGATCACATTAAACATAAGGACATTATTCTTAAAGTATCCGTAATCGAGCTTTATTGTGAAGTGGGATAACATTAAAGCATGAAGACTATTATGTTTATAGACTGATGATCACATCTCATGGATCATGGATAAGGAGTTATCAAGTCTTAAACATAGGTATGAATATTAAGAGTAATATTTATCATGGATTGACCCGCTATGAGAATACTATATAGAATGTTATGCAAAGTGTCATAAGTTATTCTCATGGTGATAATGGTGTATACCACCCTTCGACCTGTAACCACTATGGACCCTAGATGTAGAGTCGAGTGCCTTATTGCTGATCAAACGTTGTCCGTAACTGGATGACCATAAAGACAGTTGATGGGTACTCCACGAAGCATGCTAAGGGACATGAGTGACCTAGATGGAATTTGCCCATCCTGCGTAACAGGATAAATGTCTATGGGCCCAATATTGAACTGGACAAACATGACACGGTCTATGCCTTGTGTTCAATATAGACATAAGGGCAAAAGGATAATTATACACATAATTATTATCACAGAAGGATTTGTCAGATCACATGACATTTTCGGGTCTTGGGTAGCAGTGATGTGTTGCTAGATACCGCTCACTGTTTATTATGTTAAATACGTGATTTAATATAATTGCCAATGCCACGAAAACCTACAGGGTCACACACAAAGGACGGATTGATGAGAGATAGAGTAACTAAGGAATACCGTAATGTACGGTGCCCTTAAGTGAATTGTAGAACATCGTAAGGTACGGTGTATTTAAGTAGAATACGAAATATGGTAAGGTACCACGTGCTTAAGTGATTTTGGCATATTATAAGATATGGGCCATATACACTTGAGTGGGATTTTTAGCTTGCAGCCCACACAAGTGGTTATAAATAGAACCCTTGTGTAGAAGCATTTGTAGTTGCAATTTCATTTCTCTCTCTCTCTCTCACTCAAAGCCTTCATTCGTAGCAGCTAGCACTGAGATTGAAGGAATCCGTTCGTGTGGACTGAGTAGAGGCGTTGTCATCGTTCAACGTTCGTGATCGCTCCGTAGATCTGCACCAAAGGTTACAATCGCCACAAGAGGTAACGATTTTATCACTGATCATGCCCATTCATAAGGATCATTAAGGGAGAAATTTTAAATTCCACTGCATTTTGGATCGCCCTTCTCCTTCACTAAAAAGTTCCCAGAGTCTTAATTCCATCTATAAGATATTATAGGTTAGGATGACTGACTCATCAACCCATAATATTCTCAAGAGACACTCGCCTGAGTGTAGTATGGCGTAACAACTTTTATCATGTCTATACCAGAACAGTCTCCGCACTACGTCCTAAATAGGCCAAGTTGGATTAAATGTTCTACGGTTCTCAGCTTCTCAGACCCCAAATCAGAGAAAGTAATGCCTAACCACAAATAACTTGTGTGACATCAATAACTCCAAAAGGGTCTCCGCTGAGTCTCCACATGAAAAAGTAGACTAACCCCACCGAGGACTATTCCCTAGCAGAGTCGCCACTTAATTTCTGTAGCGGTAAATTCTTGACCATTAAGCTATGGATAAACTTAACGTCAGTGAAACCAGAGTTGCCATCGCGCTTTTATTGTTTCCAAAGGAAAAGGGAAAAGTACGAACAAAATCCAAAGGTAAGAAATTTTCAAATCAAAAATAATAAAATACTAGAGATTATAGGTAAGGAGATTAGGCAACATTACATATGCAAAAATAATAAAACCCTAAAAAATACTATTGTTTATGTTTATGTAATTTTCACTTTGCTCATTTGAGCCATATCTTTTGATTGTATATATTTTATTTGTGCGTTTTGGTTTTGTTTGTGGTTGTAGCGGTAAATTCATGACCATCAAGCTATGGGTAAGCTCGACGTCAGTAAAACCAGAGTCACCTCCGCGCTTTTATTGCTTCCAATGGAAAAGGGAAAAAGTATGAACAAAACCCAAAGATAAGAAGTTTTCAAATCAAAACTAATAAAATGCCAGAGATTATAGGTAAGGGGGTTGATTACACAGAGGGAAGATGTTAGCACCCAAAGTGTCCTAGGTACTCCTAGGGAGCCCTTTTTCATGTGTGTATGTGTTTTTGTTAATAAATATGTTTGAGAAAAATAGAGTGTAGGGATGAGAAAAGAATTCATTGATTATACTTTTGTGTTTGACAAGACCTTCGGACTTGTGCCTACGTACCAACATAAAAATGAGGGATCAAAACCTCGTAGTTCGTGGTATCTATTTCAAAATAAATGGATTGCTTTTAATCAAAATTTAAGTTAAAAGAGGCACAAAGGGCCCATGAGTTTTAATGGGTGTTAGTTTTTTTTTGTATTTTGAAATTTTAAGTCTATATGATTAGATTTATTTAAAAGTTTGATTTTAAGAAAAGGAGTTCAAAAATGCAATGGCATAAGGCCAAAGTTTCTATTTGAAATAGACCTGAGTTTGAAATCACAAGCAAAGAAGGTTTTTGAAAAGGGGGAGAGATTTTGAAATTTAAGAAGTGGGAGGAGATGAAGAGACTAATCCTAAGCATAACATTAAAAGTTAAGAGTTGAAAAGATCTGACCAATGGGATGCAATCCAACAAACAAGAATGTCATATAGAAAACCCGCTTTCCCTTTGGACCTTAAATCAAGCAATTATCAACAAACAATCAGCAATATTAGACATCATGAAGATCAAGGAATCAAATAAAGATGGCCACATCCAAGCAAGCAAATCCCATAGCTAGCAGTCGTCTTTATCTTCTTTTGTATCAGATGGAGTACTCCTTGTTTAACTCAGAATAATGCATTAGAATCAAAATAACAATTGACATCAAGACAATGTAGCAAATCAATTCAAGTGGATCCCAATAATTGCATCAGATGAAAACTCAAATCACAATACTTGGTCTCAAAAATGTTGGCATTGGGCAAGTCCTTTTGCATATGTAATGTTGCCTAATCCTAAGTCCAAAAGTTCAGATCAAACCCAACAGTCCACACAAATATTTTTTAGGGTTTTTGTTGTTTATTAAGTATCTTAAGGTACTAAGACCACAAGCACAATCAATATACACAAGCAAATAATCACAATATATGGCTCAAATGAGCAAAGTAAAAATGGCATAAACATAAACAAGTTAAATGATATGTAAATGACAATGAATGGTAAATGACTTGAAATTAAATTGCATAAAAATAAATGACTTGAAAGTAAAGCAATATTAATAAGAATTAGTCAAATGTTAGTCAAGGTTAGTTATATGTTAGTGGTAGTTTGCTTTTCAATTGATTAAGTCATTCTTTGGAGAACACTTAACCATCTATTCACAAGCATGAATCCTTGAACCAAGAGATCTTCCATAGGAAGGAAAAAATGCCAAGTTTCCACACAATACCATTAAAGATAGGAGACTTACAATCTCACTTACTAGAATGCTATGCCTTTAGGGTCAAATTTAGTTTTATGTTAAGCAATTGTAATTGGACTTATGTAGAAGTCACAACTATATGAGGTCGGGTAATAAAAATTTAGGTGCTAATGCATGTTAGAGTTTTGGTATAATGAACCAAACTCCAAAAACATACCACACGCTAAAATAAAAAATCAAAAGGATGGACCTATCTCATCCATACTTGAATTGGTTTATCTAACACAAGGTTATTAATGAAACAATTAGCCTTAGGATATTGAGATTTCATTGGTCAATGAAAGGGATGGGAAAGAAGGGGAATGAAAATAAAGAAGGAGGGGAGATGAGGGAAATACAAATTGGTCATGGGAGGAATTTTATCAAATTAAAATCATTCATTCATTTTTGGAGATGAAATATACATTTCATCAATCCCCTAAATCCAATGATTTTAATCCAATAAAAGTCAAATCAACCTTGACCAAGGCCCAAATAAATATTCAAACATCACAAGACCATAAAAATGGCTCAACATAATTTTTACACAATTAATCAATTAAAAATCAAATTAAAAATGCATTTAAATTCAATTTAATTTGGTCAAAACCTAAAATCTCTTCAAAACACCAAATAAATGGCCAAGAGATTTATCCTAGATCAAACAAGGTCAAAGGACCTTAGACAAAAATTTGATGATTTTTAAAAAGTCAGAAGTATTTTTAAACAATTAAAAATATGCCTAAAAACATTTAATTCATGAAAAATATCAAAGTTAATCCAAAAAGTAATTTTAATTCAGAATATGGAAGAGAAAAATATTTAAATATTTTTGGTGAAAGTCCCATATTTTTTGTATTAAAAATGAAATTAATATGAATTAAACAAAATAAAGCAATTAAATGAAAAATCAGAAAATCCAAAAACACAAGGGCCCTCAGATCTCCCTCATTAATTGAGGTGGCAGATCTGATGGCAGAAGCGCGCAGTCCACCAACGCCTCAGTCAACGTGTGGTAATTAAAACAAATGGCTAAGATTAGAAGATAGGAGGAAGATCTAATGGGTCAGGCCATTGCCAACAACATCACCGGAGCTAGGGCTCCGGTCTTCTTCTCCGATGAACCTCACTAGATTGGTCCACCACCAACCACCACCAAAATGAAAAACAAGGACATGGATTTAAAGAAAAAATGCTCAAGAGCTCAAATTTGGCCTCAATTTTATCCAATTCCAAGTATATGAAAAGATACAGGGATTTGAATTTTGAGGATCATGAACTGAGTTGCTTCAATTTGACTTCAAAGCAACTCAATCTTCTTGCCTACATTGGTAGGACTTCATCCAACCAAAAATCACAAAGAATATTGAAGAATTAAGGGATAATCAAAGAGATGAAAATTCTAAAAAATTACCTTCGAAGGAGCTTCAACCTTGCTTGATCTTGATTCCAATTGTGCTTGGCTTTGTTTCAGAAGCTTGTAGGAAGTGATTAAGATCAGAAAATGGCTTGGACTCTTGGAGTTTCAATCTCAAAACAGAATGAGATATGAAGCTCGATTTTCAAATTAAAAACTTCAAGATTATCCTTTAATGGCGGGGTTTGAATTGCAGGTTCAAAGCTTAGGCACGAGGTCCTCAATTCTGAGCATGAGGGGTTGTATTTATAGGCCATGATATTCATTTCCAAATACTTCCAAATTTTGCCATTTTTAGCAATTTTTAATATATGCTTGCATGGGCGTGTGATAGGCCCATCAAGTGATGCTATCAGGTCCAAAAATGCTTGAGAGTCATGCTGAAATCATGTCATTTGGCCATGCATTTGTGTTTGAAGTGTGAAGGTGAAAATCATCCAATTGGTCTCTTGGAAAGAACCCATGCGCAAGTCCTTCATTCTTTGGCCAAATGATATGATCCTGGACTTTTTGGAAAAGTGAGATCAAGGGGAACAAATTTCATGTTGAACATGTTTCCATTTAAAACTTGGATAATGACGAATTTTAAGGTGGAAGTTTGGAAAATCAAACATATTTGAAAATTTTCTAAGTATCAAGTCAAATGTTCACTTCTTCCACCTTGAATAACTTTTGATATGGACTTCAAATGGAAACATTTCCTTCATCAAAGTTGTAGCTCTTCCAAACCAATTCAATTTGGGTACAGATTTGACCTTATTTTAAATTGGCGTGAAAGAGTTATGCCTTTTAGAAGTTGAGGAAAATCACTTGTTCAATGGTAATGGCCCAAAATGACCTATAATCTTTCCTCTTAGCACATGCATTTGCATGTTAAATTTGAACTTCCTCCGAACATCAAAGTTGAATAGGAAATCGTGAAGTCGATCATTGAATTGTAATTGCTTTCATATCATAAAAATTGAGCAAGTTATTGTCTTGGGAAGTTGACCTCCTAACTAGGGTTCAAACAAAATGACCTATAATCTTTCATCATACAAAATGACTTTCCAAGCCAAACTAGCTCTAGAATTCAACATGACAGTTGTTTGGAATGTCATTATGAGTAAATTTTATCTTGGAATCATTTTCATAGTACAAATATTGTAGGAGATAGAGTCTTGGGAACCCCAATTTTGACTAGTTGACTCTCTCTGGTCAACAACCATGAACCATCTTGCTAGCTTGAAATTCTCTTGATTTTTGGGACTCATGGAGGATCATATATGTATAATATGATGTAATATGAAGTATACCTTTTAATATTAGATCAAATGTTGAAAAAACTTGTTGAAGAAATCACACAAGATACCCAGATGAATTAGGGTTTCCAAGGCAAACAAGCTTCAAACTCTTGATGATTTATTGATCAAAATGATATGTGAAAATCATAGGGACCCATATATGATTCCTAAAGTTAATGTGAACCATCTCTTGATGGATTTCCTTGCATTGAGGGTCTTAAACCCTAGATAAGAACTTGATGATGCATTGGTGAGCACACTCACTATCTACAAAAGTAACAAACTATACATTGACATATTTTTGCTATTTTGGTTAGTGAAATAATTAAAAACGAAGTATAATACAATAAAATGTTCTTGGTGATCTCTCCCAATACAAACCCAATGAAAAAGGGGTAAGGAGGTTGCCAAGGTGTGATCCCAATGCTAATGCATATGATGAGATAACATGAGGGATCTTAGGGTCAAAATTAGGGTCTTACAACACAATGGGTATTGAAGTTGATAAGGGAAGTAGTGATCATTATATTCAATGTAGACTACCATTCTATTAAATAAAGTTGAGCTTTTTATCCAATTGTTTCCACTCTTATTTATTTTTCAGCTAAAATAAAATTGAATTTTTTATGATGATAATTTTGAAATAAATTAATAAAAATCATTTTTCTTAAATAATAAAAGCAATTACTCTAAATTTCAGCAAGGAATATCAATAACAGTCTGAAAATAGGTAAGTCTTGACATATGAAGCCTTGTTGGTCTTCCCAAAGCAATTGGTTTGGTGATACCTCCCAAACAATTCATAATTTATTCCCTAGTAGGATGGAGTTGGTGATCGATCCCTTTTGCAAATTTTCCCAACTGAGTTGAAGGCTTACATCCTCAGTAGTTTGTCTAGATTCTCCGTACAGAGTTTTACCTCTTGTTCTCCCCGACAAAGTTCATCCCCAAAAACGGCAGTGTTAATTTTGAGCAGTGTTTGACTCGGTCCCCTACGAGGTTCTCTCCCACTTGATATGGTGTTGACCTAAACTTACCCGCAAAGTTGACAACTCGGATCCTTAGCATGCCTTTTCTCTTTCCCCTAGCCAGGATTGAGATATTCAGAGCCAGATTATTGGTGTTCATCCCCATCATTTTTCTCTAGTTGGTGTTTCCATTTTGTTGAGATTAGCCGAGTGTTGTAGCGATGATTCAAATCTGAGACATTTGCATCCTTTGTGATTGTTTTGTAAGCATAATCATCAATAATACACTTACATAACACAACATCAGATATTTCATTATGCATTTTTATTGCATTTGATTCCTTATGTCTGATCCCCTGTTATGGTGCTATTATTTCCCTATGCAGATTTGGTGCGTCTGTCATCCTCCAATAGTAGAGTGTCAGCAACTTAAGCAGAAAGAGATTAACCTTTCTCATTCCCCACTGAGTTATTTCGTCGTGGATGATTATTATTTCAGTTTCCTTCCTAGTTAATTATCTGGATGGAACCACTCCCCTTGAGATGTGTCCTCATTGGATTGAGTCCTTGTTTAACAGTTTCTTTCTAGTTCTTAGCTAGATAGATACTTTTGGTCCCTTGAGAGTCTGTTACCCAACAGGTGGTAATTCTCATCTCGATTTGTGAGTACTTTACTTTTGCCTAATATCTGGAAAAAGTAATATACTTCCTTTATTTTTTTTCCTCAGCGGATTCATTTTCACGTTTCCCCAGGCAGTATATCCTTGATATATTCATCCTAATCGATGGCGGATATTCTCCCTTTGTTGGTATTCTACCCAGTAAAAAGGTAGTTGTAATCCCTATTTTCATTCCCTAGAGAGTTAATACTTGATATGTTCATCCTAACCGATGACCGATTTTCTCCCTTTTTGGTATTCTATCCATTAACTGGTAGATATAAATCCTACTTCTCCCCTCATAGTTAATCCTAGTTATGTTCATCCTAACCGATGACGGATTTTCTCCCTTTGTGGTTTTCTACCCAGTAAAAGGTAGTCGTAAATCCTGCTTCCCCCCGTTAAGTCTATCCTTGATATGTTCATCCTAACTGGTGACTGATATTCTCTTTTTGGTATTCTATCTAGTAACTGATATATATATAATTCCTATTTTTCCCCAACGGTCTATCCTTAATATATTCATCCTAACCGATGACGGATATTCCTCCTCTAAGTCTATTCTTGATATGTTCATTTAAACTAGTGACATATATTCTCTCTTTGGTCTTCTGCCCATTAGCCGGTAGTTGTAAATCCTATTTGATATTTTCCCTAGCAGGTTGTTCTTACCCAGTAAATGATAATGAATACACCTCTATTGTCCTTAACGAGTCATCCTTGAAATGTTTACCCTAACCGGTAACGGATGTCCCTCTGTCAGAATACATTATCTTCCTACCTAGTAACCGGTATTAGATAATATATTTCTGGTACTCCTGTGTTGAAGATCTTTCTTCCCCAGTTGAGTTTGGTTCGATTATCTCAGATTTGTTCTGATCTACCCACTCCCCTGCAGTTTTCCCCTTATCTCCCAATCGAGTGCTTCGATTGATTTATTTTCATGGAATTCCCCTTGTGTCTCCAGCAGTTTTTAAGTCGTAGCCTGGCCTACGCATAACCTGTTTATCCCTAGAGTCTTTGTCTCCCCAGTGAATGTTCCTTATGGAATGCATTATACTCCAGTGGACTTTCAGTCTCTCCGAATTCTTTTCCTTTGTGGCAATATTTCCCACAAAGATTATTTTTTAACGTTCGTATCATATGCATCATGAGGTCTCTTAGGGACCAAAATTTGTTTCTATATGTTGTTATTTAAGTCCATTCTACTAAGTTGATACGAAGATTTTAACCTTCACATCCTTAGTTAGAATGTCCTTAAATAGGGGCAGCTGTAAGACCCCAATTTTGACCCTAAGATCCCTCATGCTATCTCATCATATGCATTGGTTTTAGGATCACACCTTGGCATCCTCCTTACCCCTCATTCATTCGGTTTGCATTGGGAGAGGTCACCAAGCACATTTGATTGTATCATACTTTATTTTTCGTTATTTACTAACCAAAATACCCAAAAATATGTCAATGTATAGTTTCTTGCTTTTGTAGGTAGTGTGTGTGTGTTCACCCATGCTCCATCAAGCTCATATCTAGGGTTTAAGACCTTCAGTGCAAGGAGACTAATCAAGAGATGGTTCACATTGACTCTAGACATCATGTATGGATCCCCATGATCTTCACACATCATTTTTATCAATAATTCATCAAGAGTTTGAAGCTTGTTTGCCTTGGAAACCCTAATTCATATGGGTATCTTATGTGACTTCTTCAACAAGTTTACTCATCAATTGATCAAATATTTCAAAGGATACTTCATATTACATCATCTTATGCATGGATGATCCTCCATTAGTCCCAAAAATCAAGAGAATGTCAAGCTAGCAAGATGGTTCATGGTGGTTGACCAAAGAAAGTTCATGGTGGTAGACCCTATCTCCTACGATTTTTTGTCATATTGTAGCGGTAAATTCATGATCATCAAGTTATTGACAAGCTAGAGATCAAATAACAAGAGTAGCCACCGCGCTTTTATTGTTTCCAAAGGAAAAGGGAAAAAGTACGAACAAAACCCAAAAAGTAAGAAGTTTTCAAATCAAAACTAATAAAATGTCAGAGATTACAGGTAAGGGGGTTGGTTACACAGAGGGAAGGTGTTAGCACCCAAAGTGTCCTAGGTACTCCTAGGGAGCCCTCTTTTTATGCATATGTACTTGGTAGTTCGTAATACAAATGAGGGATCAAAGCCTCGTAGTTCGTAATACAAATTTCAAAGTGGATGCATTACTTTTAACAAAATTTAAGTTTGAAAGGCACAAAGGCCTAAAATGGTTTGAATGAGTTAGTTCTTTTTGGATTTTTGAAAGTTTAGGTCAAGTATAGTTAAGTTTATTTACAAGTTTGATTTAAGAAAAGAAGTTTGAAAATGCAATGGCATAAGGCCAAAGTTTCTATCTTTTTGCAAAGTGGTCAAATTTTAGAACAAAAGTAGTTCACACAAAGAAGATTTTGAAAAATGGAGAAAGATATTTTGAAATAAAAGAAATGGGGAGAAGATGAAGAGACTACCTTATGTACAAAATTTAAAAGTTTAGAGTTGAAACGATCTGAACAAGTGGGTAGCAATCCAATAGACAAGAATGTTAATAGAAACCCAGAATTCCCTTGGACTTTTAGAATCAAACAACACAATGCACAATTATATTATCTTGAAGAGTAAGGCATCAAATAAAGATAGCCACATCCAAGCTTATCCATTCCATGATCCTCTCCAAAATAGCCCATGTAACAGATGATTTCCACAAGTCACAGGTTCAAAATAACAACTTCACAATGATCATGTTGCAGATGAACTCAAAAGGATCTTCAATGATGTATCAAATGAAGTTTCAAATTGCAAGCACTCGGATCCTCCATAAGTTGGCATTGGCCAAGTCCTTTAGCATAGGAATGTTGCCTAGATTCTAAGTCCATTTGTCCAAGATCAAACCAACAATCCACACAAAAGTTTTTAGGTTTTTTGTTGTTGTTATTATGTACATTAATGATCAAAGACCACATAAACAAACAAAGTATACACAAACAAAATATATCACACAATATGGTCCAAATGGACAAAGTGAAAATTGCATTAACATAAACAAATAGGATGATATGAACAATGGCAAATGAATAAAAGCAAAAATTAAATGACATTAAAGTAAAGGGCTTGAAATTAAAAGTTAGTAGTTAATAGGTTAGAAGTTAGTATTGTTTTGCTTTTGCTTTTTAATTGAAGTCATTCTTTGGAGAACACTCAACCCACTTATCACAAGCATGAATCCTTGAACCAGGACATCTTCCAAAGGAAGAAAAAAGGCCATGTTTCCACACAATACCATGAAAGAGGGGAGACTTACAATCTCACTAACTAGAATGCTTATGCCTTTTATGTCACAAATTTAACGCTATGTTAAGCAATCGTAATTGGACTTATGTAGAAGTCACAACTATTTGAGGCCGAAGAATAAAATTTTGGTGTTAATGCATGTTAGAGACATAATATAGTAGACTATGCTCATGAAACATACCACACATAAAAAGAATATGCAAAAGGGGTGGCCTAATCTCATCCATACTCATGTGAATTTTTCAATCATCAAGCCTTAGGATTTTGAGATATCACAGGCCAAATGGAATGAATGAATGAAGAAAGGGAATAAGATGAAGTGGGAGGGAAATGAATCAAAACAAAAATTGGTCAAAGGAAGACTTTTACCAAATTAATATCATCCATTCATTTTGGGAGATGAAATGTACATTCCATCAATCCCCTAAATCCAATAATATTAATTTGACAAAGTCAAATCAACCTTGACCAAGGCCCAACAACAAGAGTCAAACATAAACAAGTTATCACAATTGGTCAACAAATTTATTTGGCAGTTATTCAAATTAAAAATACTAAAATACTGCATTTAAATTAAATATGGTTTGTCCAATTCCTAAAATCTCATCAAAACACCAAAGAAATGGCCATGAGATTTATCATAGGTCAAACAAGGTCAAATAACCTTGGAGAAAAAATTTCATAATTTTTGGACATTTAAAAATATTTTTAAACAATTAAAAACAAATTCAAAATCAATTAATTCATGAAAAATATTAATAATGATCCAAAAAATAATTTTAATTCAGAATATGAAAGAGGAAAATATATTAAATTTTTTGGTGAAAGTCCCATATTTTTTTTGATCAATATTAAATTTAATATGAATTATTGAAAATAAAGCAATGAAAATGAAAATTAAAATATTAGAAAAAACGTGGACCACTTGATCTCCCTCATTAATTGAGGTGGCAGATCAAGTGGCCACCAACGCGCGTTCCATCGTGCACTTAAGTCAGCGCGCCACACAATTGGTATTCAAAAGGAACACTCATGATTAGATCATTTTAAAAGGATCCTATGGCTCAGAACCATCCAGCACACCACCGACGGCCAAGGACCGGTTGTTTTCTCCGGCGAACCTTGTCGGACTGGTTTAGTCATAACCATCACCAAAATTAAAAACAGGGACATGATTTCAAAGTAAAAATGGCAATGAGTTCGAATATAGCCTCAATTAACTCTAACTCCAAGTATATTGAGAGATACATGGAGTTGAAATTTGAGGTATATGAACTGAGTTGCTTCGATTTGGCCTCTAAGCAATTCAATCTTCTTGCCTACAATGGTAGGACTTCAGACAACCAAAGAATCAATAGAATTGAGCAAGAATTATTGAGAATCGAAGAGTTCAAAATTTCTGAAAAATACCTTCAATGGAGGTCTGGATTCAACTGATCTTGCTCTTGCTCGTGCTTGATCTCACTTCAAATGCTTGCAGAAGAAGGATTAAATGCTCAAAAGGTTGTGGATCCCTGGAGTTTTGAATTTCAAAATAGTGGAAATTCAAATTCAAATTCAAATGAATTTTTCAGGATTTACCTTTGCAATATGAGGGTTAGAGATTGGGGATCAAAGCTGACGCCACTGTGTGTCAAATGCTGAGCATATGAGGCTCTATTTATAGCTGAAACCATTTCTTTTTTCACACTTGAAATCCATTTTCCAAATTTGGTATTGATGATGCATGGGTGCATTGGCGCGCATAAGCCAATAAAATCATTGCCCTAAGTCCACAAATGAGTGTGAGATAGTCTGAATTCAACTTGGGTTGCAAGGGAGTGTACATGAAGATTTGAAGTTTGATCCTTGCCAAGTGATGACACCATGTTCATGCCATGCGCAGCCTATGCATTCCTTGTCCAAAATGAATGAATTTGAGCTATTTGGAAAGGTGAGATTGAGAGCAATAACTTTCATGTTCAACACTTTTTCGTTTGGAATTTGTATCATGAAGAAATTTTAGGTGGAAGTTTGGAAATTTTTTACATATCAAAATTTTTCTAAGTGTCAAACCATATGTCTCAAAGTTCCACCTTGTCTAACGTTTCATATGAGATTCAAATGAGAAACGTGTCTTCATCAAAGTTGTAGCTCTTTCAAAGAACTTCAAAATGGTCACCGATTTCATGTCATTTGGATTTGAAATGATAGAGTTATGCATTTTTGAAGTTTGGAAAAATCACTTGATCAATGGTATAGGCCAAAAGTGACCTATAATGTAGCCTCATATCACATGCTCAAAAAAGTTGAATTAGCTCCCACTCCAAACATAAAAGTTTAAGTAGACACATTAAATTTAATTGTGCAACTTGGAAACCTTTCATCTCATAAAAATTGAGCAAGTTATGACCTTGGGAAGTTGACTTTCAAATTAGGGTTTAGACAAAATGACCTATAATGTTTCAACATAGAAAATGATTTTCCAAGAAAAAATAGCTCTATGTCTAAACATAAAAGTTGTTTGGAATGTAATTTATAGTAAGTTTTCTCTTGGAATCATTTTCATATGGTTAAAATTGTAGGAGATAGGGTCTAGGGAGACCCAGTTTTGATTAGATGAATTCATCTGGCCAACCACCATCAACCAACTTGCTAACTTCCAATTCTCTTGACTTTATTGGTTCATGGTAGATCATATATGCATAAGATGATGACTTTTGAAGTGTACCTTGAGAAATTTGATCAATTGGTGAGATAGCTTGTTGGAGAAGTTACTCAAGATACCTAGTCAACCTGGGTTTCCAAGGCAAATCACCCTCAAACTCTTGAAGAAAACTTGATCAATATAACATGTAGAGAAATTTGGGACTAATATATGATGCTCATAACCATTCTTGGATCAATTCTTGGTTGTGCTCTTTGTTCATGAGGGTCTCAAACCCTAGATGTGAACTTGATGAATCAATGGGATCATGTTTTTCCTACAAAAGAGTTAGGCAAATACAAAGACATATTTTGGGTATTTTGGTTAGTGAAATGATAAAATACAAGTATGATACAATCACAAAGTATTTGGTGATCTCTCCCAAAACAAACTCAATGAAAAAAGGGGGAAGGAGGATGCCAAGGTATGATCCCATGCTAATGCCTATGATGAAGTTACATGAGGGATCTTAGGGTCAAAATTGGGGTCTTACAGCTGCCCCTATTTAAGGACATTCTAACTGAGGAGGTGAAGGTTAAAATCTTCAACTCGACTCAGTAGAATGGGCTTAAATAACAACATAGAGAAACAAATTTTGGTCCCTAGGAGACCTCATGATGCATATGACATGAATGCAAAAGTTAATCCTCTCTAGGGAAATATTGCCACAAAGGAAAAAGAAATCAGAGAGATCGAAAATCCGCAGAAGCACAATGCATTCCGTAAGGAAAACTCACTGGGGAGACAGAGGCTCTTGGAGGGGGGGGGGGTAAAAGGGGTTATGCGTAGGCCAGACTACGACTTAAAACTACGGGGGGACTCGAGGACATCCATATAAAATAGAAAGACAGGGAAAAACAACATCTGCAGGGAATACGAGTAGATCATAATAACACTGAAGTACTTGAATCATGTAGGGGAAAAGTGATTTCACTAAGGAAATGCACACTCAACTCAACTGGGGAAGATAAACTTCAACATAAATGAAGCATAAATCTATTATCCATGACCTGTTTCCAGGTAAGGAGATAATGAAGATCTGACAGAGAGAACACCCGTCATCGGTTAGGATGAACATATCAAGGATGACTCGCTGAGGATTCCAGGAGAGGAAATTCATTACCGGTTACTGGGTAAGAATAACCTTGCAGGGGAAACTGAAGAAAAGATAGGATTTACAACTACCAGTTACTGGGAAGAAGACCAAGGGTGAGAGTATCCATCATCGGTTTTGATGAACATATCAAGGATAAACTCGACAGGGAAGAAAATCTGTCACCGGTTAAGATGAACATATCAAGGATAGACTTTCCTGGAAATGTTAAGGAGGATACCCGTCATCGGTTAGGATGAACATATCAAGGATATACCAACTGAACAAAAAAGGGTAGGAATTACATCTATCGAAAGCTGGATAGAAAACCGTCGGAGAGAAAATCCGTCACCGATTAGGATGAACATATCAAGGATAGACTCTGAATAGGGGACAAAGCAGGATTCATAACTACCGGTTACTGGGTAGAAAACCAATCAAAGAGAAGACTCGTCATCGGTTAGGATGAACATATCAAGGATCAACTCTGATGAGGAGAAAAAATAGGGATTATATCTATCAGTTACTGGATAGAATACCATAGAAGAGAAAATCTGTCACCGGTTAGGATGAACATATCAAGGATAGACTCCACACAGGGGAAAAGTAGGATTTACAACTACCAGTTACTGGGTAGAAAACCACAAGGAGAAGAAAACCCGTCATCGGTTAAGATGAACATATCAAGGATTGACTCTCTGGGGAACAAAATAGGGATTACAACTACCTTCTTACTGGGTAGAATACCAAAAGAATGAGAATACCCATCACCGGTTAAAGTGAACATATCAAGGATAGACTTAGGCAGGGGAAAGAAAGATATTCGTCACCGGTTAGGATGAACATATCAAGGATATACTTCCTGGGGAATAAATCCACTAGGGACTCTACTGAGGAGAAAAAAAGGGTACTTTTTCCGGGTAGTGGATAAAAAGTAAAACACCACAAACTAAGAAGAATATTACCAGTTATTGGGTAATAGACTCTTAGGGGACCAAAATATCTATCTAGGTAAGAGCTAGAAAGAAAACGGTCAATCAAGACTCAACCCAATGAGGACATAACTCAAGGGGAGTAATTCCATCCAGAAAATCAACTGGGGAGGAAACTGAAATAACAACCATCCACGAGGAAACAAACTTAGTGGGGAAAAGGAGAAAGGTTAAAGTCTTTCTGCTTAAGCGGCTGACACTCTACAATTGAAGGAGGACAAACACCAGATTTGGTATGGGGATAAAATACCACCATAAGAATCTCAAACAAATCAAATATGAAGATGCAGGGTACGCAATTATGAAATTATATGATTGTATATGTATATGTATATATGATGATTATGCTGACAAAACGATCACAAAGGATACAAAGGTGTCGCAAAGAATTTGAACCATCGGTGCAATCCTCGGTCAATCCACAAAATATGGAGACAACTGCTGGAGAACAAAGTGATCAACATCCCAAAGGTTCAAACCTAGTTGGGGAAGGAGGAGATCTGCTGAGGACAGAACATCCAATCTGTGGGGAATTTTAAGTCAACACCATAAAAAGGGGAGATAATCCTACAAAGAATAATCATAATAAAAGCTGCTCAGAAACCAGGAGTTAACTCTGACTGGGAGCAAGTTGAATGGCGATTGGTGGGGAAACCAATGTGATCTACTGGGGAAGATCGACCACCTCTGAAGATCAACCCTGCTGAGGAAATACGAACTTCGTTGTGGATGTACAAACTCCGCTGGGGAAGGCAGAAACTCTGTCGGGGAAAACAACATGCTGCACGGTATCTGAATCAACCAACTAAACTAGGGATGAGGAAAGGAATTCCACTGAGGATCAAACACTCCTCCAAGGAAGTGAATCAACACAAACGTCTAGGGATACCCGAAGGATTAACTTCTTGGGGAACCCCTAATGTTTCGCACTTAAGGACTTGCTATCCATTGAAATGTTATTGATATCCCTTTTACTTGCTCTGGAAAAATTCTTGCTTTTATATATTTAAGAAAAAACTTGATTTTGATTTACAAATTTAATTTCAAAATGATCATAATAAAGTTTAAAACTATTAGCTGAAGTAAATAAGAGTAGAATTTTTTTGGATAAAAGCTCAACTTTATTTAATGGAATGGTAGTCTGTAACTGACAAGACTCCATGGATTTTTACAAAGTTGAAAATGGTAATTTACATGGAAAAAGGGTTACATTGAATACAAATTATCCTTAATCCTTCTACCAACTCTTGATATCCACTGTGCTCTTGACCGCTGCTGGGGATGAACTGATGTCAACCCTTGTGCTCAAACAAGTCTTCAAAATCTGAAGATCAGCAGAATGCAGTTACTTGCCATAATCCATAATTTTTGCATAAGTTGCCCCAAGGTGGGGTACTCGACTTATCGGGAAATTCTTTCTATTTTATGTCTCTAATTTTTTCCTGGATCGCCCTTTCGGGGTTTTAATCCACCGAGATGCTCATTTTTGCCTAAGCCGCCTTTTCGGGTTTTCAACTTAGTGAGCTGTTCTTTTTATTTTTTAGGCGAAGTATTTCTTGACTGCATTTGCGTTCACAGGATGAGTGAGCTCTTCACCATCCATTGTTGTAAGAATCAATGCGCCGCCTGAAAAGGCTCTCCTAACAACATATGGGCCTTCATAATTAGGATTCCATTTTTCTATGGAATCTGGCTTGAACGTCAAAATCTTCTTGAGCATAAGGTCACCTTCTCTGAACACTCGAGGTCTGACCTTTTTATCAAAAGCTTTCTTCATCCTTTGTTGATACAGCTGACCATGACACATGGCAGCTAACCTCTTCTCTTCAATCAAATTCAACTGATCAGACCTGGTCTGACACCATTCAGCCTCAGCCAACTTGGCTTCCATGAGCACATGTAATGAAGGAATCTCAACCTCTACGGGGATCACTGCTTCCATACCATAAACAAGAGAGAAAGGGGTTGCCCCCTGTGGAAGTGCAGATGGATGTACGATACCCATGCAAAGCAAAAGGGAGCATCTCATGCCAATCATTATATGTGACAACCATCTTTTGGATAATCTTCTTGATGTTTTTGTTCGCAGCTTCAACAACCCCATTCATCTTGGGTCTGTAGGGAGAAGAATTATGATGTGCAATCTTGAAGTCCTTGCAAAGAGCTTCCACCATATTGTTATTCAAGTTTGATCCATTGTCAGTAATGATCTTACTTGGCACACCATAACGGCATATAATCTTTTTCTTGATAAACCTTACAATAACTTGCTTGGTCACATTTGCATACGATGCCACTTCAACCCATTTTGTGAAGTAGTCAATTGCCACTAAATGAAACGATGTCCATTTGAAGCTTTGGGCTCAATCATCCCAATCATATCAATTCCACACATGGAGAAGGGCCATGGGGAAGAGATAACATTCAATAGTGTCGGAGGAACATGATTCTTATCAGCATAAATTTGACACTTGTGGCACTTCTTCACAAATGTGCAACAGTTAGATTCCATTGTCAGCCAATAGTAACCTGCTCACAACAGCTTCTTCGCCATTGCATGTCCATTGGAATGAGTACCAAAGGAACCTTCATGCACTTTAGTCATCAACAAGTCTGCTTCGTGTCTATCCACGCATGTGAGCAAAATCATGTCGAAGTTTCTCTTGTATAGTATATCACCATTCAAGTCAAAATTATCGGCTAATCTTCAAAAAGTCTTCTTATCTTTCAAAGATGCCCCAGGCGGGTAAATCTGACATTGGAGGAAACATTTGATGTCGTAATACCACGATTTCTCGTCTTTGATTTCTTCAATAGCCAACACATGAGCTGGCCTATCAAGACACATCACAGATAAATTGGGAACTTCATTCCAATACTTCACTACAATCATCGATGCCAACGTTGCAAGAGCATCTGCCATTCGGTTTTCATCTCGAGGAATATGATGAAACTCAAACTTTGTAAAGAAAGTTGAAATCCTCCTCGCATAATCTCTATATGGTATCAAACCGGGTTGATTTGTCTCCCATTCTCCTTTGATTTGATTCACAACCAAAGCCGAATCACCGAAGACATCCAAATACTTGATTATGAGATTTATGGCCTCTTCAAGCCCCATAATGCAAGCTTCATATTCTGCCATGTTGTTTGTACACTTGAAAGTTAACCTAGCTGTAAATGGTAGATGCGTGCCTTAAGGAGTAATAATCACTGCCCCAATTTCATTTCCATATTGATTAACAGCTCTATCAAATACCATGGCCCAACAGGAACCAGGTTCTGACCCTTCCTTAAGAAATGGTTCATCATAATCTTTCATTTTTAAGTACAAAATCTCTTCATCAGGAAAATCATACTGCACTGAATGATAATCTTCAATTGGCTGGTGAGCCAAATGGTCAGCCAAGATACTACCTTTGATTGCTTTCTGAGATCAGTATTCGATATCATTCTCTGATAACTACCAACGAGCAATCCTCCCAGTTAAAGCATGCTTCTCAAATATATACTTTATTGGATCCATTTGGATATCAACCAAGTGGTATGATTCAACATATACTGGCGCAGACGCATAGCAGCCCAAACCCATGCGCAACAAGTCTTCTCAAGCATCAAATACCGAGTCATATAGTCGATGAACTTCTTACTGAGGTAGTAAATTGAAAATTCTTTCTTTCCAGTCTCATCTTGCTGACCAAGAACACAACCCATACTATCTTCGAGTACAGTCAAATACATGATCAACAGTCTCCCTTCAGTAGGGGGAGACAAAGTCGGAGGTTCAAGCAAATATTCTTTAATACTGTCAAAAGCTTTCTGGAAGTCTTCGGTCCAATCACAATACTGATCTTTCCGAAAAAGCTTGAATATGGGCGCACATGTGGCAGTCATGTGGGAAATGAATATGGAAATATAATTCAAGCGGCCGAGAAAACCTCTGACTTGTTTCTCAGTTTTGGGCGCATGCATCTCTTGTATTGCTTTGACCTTGGTAGGATAAACTTCAATACCCTTCTCGCTGACAATTAATCCCAACAACTTACCAGAATGAACACAAAAAGTACACTTATTGGGATTCAAGAGGAGTTTATACTTCCTCAAACGCTGGAATAGCTTCAACAAATGCTCAACATGTTCCTTTTCATCAATTGATTTAGAAATCATGTCATCGACATAAATTCCAATCTCTTTATGCATCATATCATGAAAAAGAGTAGTCATTGCTCTCTGGTAAGTCGCACCAGCATTCTTTAGACCGAAAGGCATCACTCTATAACAGAATGGTCCCCAGGGTATAATGAATGTGGTCTTCTCCATATCTTCGAGTGCCATATTGATCTGATTATATCCGGAAAATCCATCCATAAACGAAAAGACTTTGAGTTTAGCTGTATTGTCTACCAACATATTGATGTGCGGAAGAGGGAAATCATCTTTCAGACTGGATTTATTCAAATCTCGATAGTCAACACACATGCGGACTTTTCCATCTTTCTTCGGCACATGCACAATATTGGCCACCCATTGCGGATACTCTGCTGTTATAAGGAAACCGACATCAATCTGCTTTTGCACTTCTTCCTTGATCTTCACAGCCATATTAGGATACGTTCTTCTCAATTTGTGCTTGACTGGTGGACATTCTGGCTTCAACAACAATCTATGCTCCACAATCTTAGAATCCAAACCAGGCATGTCTTGATAGGACCAAGCAAACACATCTGAATACTCTCAAAGAAGATCAATCAACCCCTTCTTGACATCTGGACATGATCAGTCACCATTTATGCTAGGTATTTCACTATTTAACCGTAAATAAGTCAGGTAAACTGCGTAAACTGAAGCATTTTTAGTTTGATATAAGCTCAATTCTATAATATGAAGTGTGTTGTTACTTATGAATTTCTTGAGGATATTTTACACTTTTGGGTATGTTAGCAGGTCAAAAAGTAGTCTGGAAGCTCAGGGAATCAAACGTCAGATGCGAAATTAAGCCCGAGCAAGAAAACGGAAGAAAAAACCAAATTCTTGGAGAACCTGCTGTCCATACACGTATGGCCTTACATGATACGCGTATGGACCTTCCCAGTACGCGTAGCATACGTATATGACTAGAGGGATGGAAAATCTAGCAAAAAGACAAGCTTCTGGTGATACGCGTACCAGACTGGGCAATACGCGTACCAGACTGGGCAATACGCGTATCAGAGGCTGTCTTACGTGCAGTACGCGTACCAGACTGGGCAATACGCGTACCAGACTGGGCAATACGCGTATGGAGCCCAAATTCAGGAAAAGCCCAACTGCATAGCTATTTAGAGGGGAGAACACGATTTCCCGGGGGTTGGACAATTTTTAGAGAAAAAGAGACGCATTTGAGACCTGGAGACTCTACGATTATCAGAGGATTCATATGTTCAAGAGTTTTCCGACGATTGAAGATTGATTCCTCACGAAATTCTGTAATGACAACAATGTTAATCTTTGTTTTTATTTCGATTATGAGTAGCTAAACCCCCCATTGCTAGGGGGGTGACCCTGATTCTGAATGTGACAGATTTTATGTTGATGAGTGCATTGACTATTTCCTCTTTTCCATTGATTTGTTCTTATTACCGTTCTTTATGCTTTATTTGTCGGACCAACGAATGATGATTAATATGAATAGTTTAAGCTGGACAACAATTATTCATTGATATGTATAAGAATTTTGGATAGTAAAAATAACCTAGGACTAGGGATTTTCTATCTGACCGGTAATTCTTGATATTTGAATGCTTGAGTATGAACTTAATTATTTATGGCCATAGTAATTAGGTTACATAATCAAAGGTCTTTTCACTAAGGAATTAGGAATTGATACCCTTGAGGACCGGAATTAATTGGACAGAATTATTGTCTAAGCCTTCATAAATTATATCTGTTACAGGAAGTTTCATTCACCGAACCCTAGCAATCTTCTCTCATTTGTCTCTCGTTCAACCTTTTTACTTATTTTATTTATTTGCAATTGGTAATATAATTACTCACAACACAAAAACCAAAGGCTTTTGTATAATTGAAACAATCTATAAACTCTGTATCGTCAAGCAGTCCTTGAGATTGACAAACGGGGAATTTCCCTTTTATTACTACAGTTAGAAAAATAGTACACCAGCCTCTGTTCACTCCGAAAAATCTGAGTCAGACACAGATTCACATCCAGACACTATTAACATGGCTGCAGACCCACCCCCAGCGGAAAGACTTTTAGGTGACTATGGCAGACAGAATAACCCAGCAGTGCGGTTGACCATTGTTAATCAACCTGTTAATGTTGCTCACTTCCAGTTACACCCCTCAACTATCCGTCAGTTAGAAAGCAAACCTTTTGCAGGAAAGATCAATGAGGATGCAAACAAGCATCTGCAGAGGTTTCTGACTATGACTACATCATTGAAAATTGATGGGCATTCTGAAGAGGCAAAGAGATTGGTCATGTTCCCATTCACGTTATCTGAGGACACTGAGGAATGGTTCTATTCCCTACCCGCAGGAAGCATTACTACATGACAACAAATGGAAACAGCATTCTTGAACGAGTATTTTCCTGCTTCTGTGTATATCCGTAAGAGGTATGACATTGTGAATTTTAAACAGAAAGACGGAGAGACACTTGGAGATGCATACAAAAGATTCAAGAGATGTTTAGCTGCATGTCCTACACATAATCTGGATGAAACTGAACAAATGCAGAATTTTGTAAACGGGCTGAAGATGAGAACTAAGCAACTCATTGATACAGCTGCTAGTGGCTCGTCTAATTTTTCAACAGCAACCGGTATCAAAAAAATCATCGAAGCTATTGCAGCGAATGAGCATTTGGAATTATATGACCGTACTGTAAATCAGCCGGAGGGAAAAATTGACTTGAAATTAGCAAATCAGGTAGTGAAAATGGAAGACCAGATTGCAGCTGAGGTTGAAAGAAGATTGAAAGCTATGAATTTAGGTACCCAGACTGTTGCTCAAGTTCAACCGGTTCCGACCATGATTTGTGAGATTTGTAGTGGACCACACTTTGCCATGCATTGTGTTGCAACCGCAGAACAAGTGCAAGCTATAAATTACCTGAGGCAGAATAATCCCTACTCAAATACATATAATCCGAGGTGGAAAAATCATCCTAATTTCTCTTGGAAAGATCAGCAAGGTAATGTTCAGAAGCAAGGACCTCCACAACAACAACCACCTTACCAACCACAATATCAGCCGCAACAACAACATTATCAGCAACAAGTACCAAAGAAAGCGGATTGGGAGATTGCTATAGAGAAGATGGCAACTCAGAGTATGCAACTTCAGGAAGAAACCAGGAATAATCAGAAGAGCACAAATGCATCCATTAAAAATCTGGAGATTCAATTGGGTCAGATAGCACAACAGATAACAAATTCCCAAACACCAGGCGCATTACCTAGTGCAACAGTGACAAATCCGAGGGAGCACAATAATGTGAGTGCGGTAACAACAAGAAGCGGAAAATCTGTTGAAGATCTTAAGAAGAAGGATGAAGAAGAAGATAAATTGCTTGAAGTGGACCTGGAAATCTTAGAAAACAAGACACCACCTGAGGAAGAAAGTGTGATACTGCCGGTGGTACAAGAAAAGCTACCTGAACCAAAACCCATCATTAAGCTTCCATTCCCACAAAGAAACAAAAAGAAGAAGCAAGATGAGAAAATTTTTCAGAAATTCATGGAGTTGTTCAGGAAATTAGAAATCAATATTCCATTTTCTGAGGCACTCGAGCAGATGCCTATCTATGCGAAATTCATGAAAGACATCATCTCCAAGAAGCGCACCACTGACACTGACCCTGTTATACTAACTGAAACTTGTAGTGCTATTTTGCAGGGTATGAAGATTCCAGTGAAGAAGCCAGATAGAGGTTCTGTGACCATTCCCTGTACCATTGGAGATAGGTCCTTTAAAAGGGCGCTGATTGATTTGGGGGCTAGTGTTAGCCTTATGCCTTTGTCTATTTACAGGAAGCTAGGAATTGGAAATGTTCAAGATACCAGAATGACACTTCAATTTGCTGACCACTCAGTGAAGAGACCTTTTGGGGTAGTTGAGGATGTTCTGGTCAAAGTTGATAAATTTGTTTTTCCTGTTGATTTTGTAATTTTGGAAATGCCAAAAGATGAAGAGATACCTCTGATTCTGGGCAGACCTTTCTTAGAAACAGGTAGATGCATGATAGACATTGAGGGAGGTACCTTGACCCTAAAGGTATATGATGAAGAGCTCAGAATTGATGTCCGAGATACTATGAAACATAAAGAGGATATGTGTACAAACCACTCTGTGGAAGTAATTGATCAAATGGTAACTAGCACAATGCAAAGAAAGTTTCCTGAATTACCGTTGGAAAGAGTTCTTAGTCTCTCGGTCAGAGAAGATGAAGAGAATGATGATGAAAAAGAAAAAGAAGTGCTTGCCATGCTGGATACACAACCCCTTTGGATGAAATCCAAACCACGCAGGTGGGAGGATCTGAGAACCTCACCGGAATTAGAAGATGAAAAGGTAAGTAAACCAGGTATAAATTTTGAATTAAAACAATTACCGGTAAACCTCAAATATGTATTTCTAGGATCTGGACAAATTGTCCTGCTATTATCAGTTCTGAGCTAAATGCCATAGATGAAGAAAAGTTGATACAGGTACTGAAGAAACATAAAAGTGCTATTGATCAATTAAAAGGGATTAGCCCCACAATATGCATGGATAAGATAATGATGGAGGATAATCAGAAACCAGTAGTACAACCACAAAGGAGGTTAAACCCAGCAATGAAAGAAGTGGTAAGGAAAGAGGTTGTAAAGTTGTTAGATTCGGGAATGATTTATCCCATCTCTGACAGCTCGTGGGTAAGTCCTGTGCATGTGGTACCAAAGAAAGGAGGAACCACAGTAATTTTAAATGAAAAGAATGAACTGATCCCAACTCGCACAGTGACAGGGTGGCGAGTATGCATCGATTACAGAAGATTGAACACTGCAACAAGAAAGGATCATTTTCCTCTCCCTTTTATTGATCAAATGTTAGAAAGACTTGCAGGTCATGAGTATTATTGCTTTCTGGATGGATATTCGGGATACAATCAAATTGCTGTAGCCCCGGAAGATCAGGAGAAAACTGCATTTACATGTCCTTATGGTATTTTCGCTTACAGACGGATGCCATTTGGGCTATGTAATGCCCCAGCTACTTTTCAGAGGTGTATGACGTCTATATTCTCCGACATGCTTGAAAAGTATATGGAGGTGTTTATGGATGATTTCTCTGTGTTTGGTTCTTCTTTTGATAATTGTTTAGCTAACTTGTCTCTTGTTTTGCAAAGATGTCAGGAAACTAACCTTATTCTCAATTGGGAGAAATGTCATTTCATGGTGCAGGAAGGAATTGTGCTAGGACACAAAATTTCCCACAAAGGAATTGAAGTGGACAAAGCCAAAGTGGAGGTGATAGCTAACCTCCCACCTCCGGTGAATGAAAAAGGGATAAGGAGTTTTTTGGGTCATGCAGGTTTTTATCGCAGGTTTATCAGAGACTTCTCAAAAGTTGCCAAACCATTGACTGATTTGCTAGTCAAGGACAAGCAGTTTAATTTTGATAAAAACTGCATGGTAGCTTTCGAGACTTTAAAGAGTAAGTTGATCAGTGCACCTGTTGTAATCGCCCCCGATTGGTCCTTCCCTTTCGAAATAATGTGTGATGCAAGTGACCTTGCTGTGGGGGCTGTCCTAGGACAAAGAAAGGACAAATTATTGCATGTGATTTATTATGCTAGTCATGTCCTTAACCCGGCCCAAATGAATTATGCAACTACCGAAAAGGAGTTGTTGGCCGTGGTTTATGCTTTTGACAAATTTAGATCATATTTGCTTGGTTCAAAAGTCATTGTGTATACTGATCATGCTGCTTTAAAGTATTTGTTTGCTAAGCAGGAATCAAAGCCGAGACTTTTGAGATGGATCCTCCTCCTTCAGGAGTTTGATTTGGAGATCAAAGACAAAAAGGGGTGCGAGAACACGGTCGCGGACCACTTATCTCGCATGTCCCCAATCAAAGAAACTGAGGAGGAACATCCTATTCAGGACACATTCGCTGATGAGAAAATACTTGCTGTTCAGGAGATACCATGGTTTGCTGACTATGCGAACTATGTGGTAGGTGGGGTTATACCTGATGACTTTAATTCTCACCAAAAGAAAAAGTTTCTTTATGATTGCAGGTTATACTTATGGGATGATCCATTCCTCTATAAAAAGGGAGTGGATGGTTTGATCAGAAGATGTGTTCCAGAAAGAGAGCAAGCCGACATTCTAAAAGCTTGTCATAATTCGGAGTATGGTGGACACTTCAGTGGAGATAGAACTGCAACAAAAGTCCTCCAATCGGGTTTGTATTGGCCGTCGCTATTCAAGGATGCAAATTCTATAGTCCGAGAATGTGATAGGTGTCAACGAATAGGTAACATTACAAAGCGGAATCAGATGCCGCAAAACTCCATGCTAGAAGTGGAGCTGTTTGATGTTTGGGGTATTGATTTTATGGGACCGTTTCCACCATCATCTGGTAAGAATTACATATTGGTTGCGGTCGATTATGTGTCAAAGTGGGTAGAGGCTGTGGCATTACCAACAAATGATGCTAAAGTGGTGGTGAAGTTCTTGAGGCATAACATCTTCTCAAGGTTTGGGGTACCACGGGCTTTAATTAGTGACCAAGGTACGCATTTTATAAATAAACTCATGGAGAATTTGTTGAAAAAGTATAATGTCAAACATAAGATAGCCACACCATATCACCCCCAGACGAGTGGGCAAGTGGAAGTGTCCAACCGTCAAATAAAGCAGATCTTAGAAAAGACGGTAAGTGCTTCTCGGAAAGATTGGTCAGTAAAGCTGGATGATGCATTGTGGGCATACAGGACTGCATTTAAAACACTTATAGGTATGTCCCCTTATCAACTAGTTTATGGTAAGGCTTGTCATTTACCACTCGAACTCGAGCACAGAGCCTTCTGGGCCTCCAAATTCCTTAACTGTGATCTTTTCAAAGCTGGTGAGTCCCGAAGTCTTCAACTTCATGAGTTGGAAGAGTTCAGGAATCAAGCTTATGAAAATGCCAAAATTTACAAGGAACAAACAAAAAAATGGCATGATCAAAAGATCCAGAAGAGGGAATTTCAGGAGGGACAACTCGTACTGTTGTTTAATTCCAGGTTGAAGCTGTTCCAAGGGAAATTGAGGTCAAGATGGTCTGGACCGTTCGTCATTAACAAAGTACTTCCTCATGGAGCAATAGAGCTTAAAAATGAGAAGAATGGCGACACCTTCAAAGTTAATGGTCAGAGGTTGAAACCATATAATCTCGGTGAAGGGGGACCAATTGACACAGTTAAACTCATCTGAGTATGAGGTGTCCCGTCGAGCCATGCGACGTTAAACGAAGCGCTGCTTGGGAGGCAACCCAAGGAAGGTTTGCAAATTTTTTGTTTGTGTTATGTTAATTTTGTCGAGAAAGTGATAAGAAAAAAAAAGGGATTTTTTTAAAAAAAAAAGGCCAATACGCGTATGCACTTTATGATACGCGTATGGGATGGAAAAATATCATCCCTCTGGTGATACGCGTATGAGATGGAAAAATATCACCCCTCTAGTGATACGCGTATGGGATGGAAAAATATCACCCCTCTGGTGATACGCGTATGGTACGCGTATGGGACCTTGTGATACGCGTATCAGGCTCTGATACGTGATCTGTTACGTGAATCACATTTTTCACTAGTTCCAGCAGCGTATGATACGCGTATGGGAGCCAGATACGCGTATGATACGCGTATGGGAGCCCTATACGCGTATTGGCTGCGTATCATACGCGTATGAGTATTTGGGGTCTGTTTATATAATTTTTTGTCCGTACGGACTTCATTTTCTCACTTTTCTCCTTACGTGTTTTTGCGTATTCCTGTGATTTCTCTCTGTTTTTTTTCTCTTTCACTCAGCTACAGGTCCATATCATGTCTCAATCACCAGAAGATGTCAACACATTCCGCACCACATACCATGAAGATAGATATCAGCAAATCAAGAGTCGAAGCATGGTCGAAGAGAAACATTGGATGTATCAGAATGACACGTTTCCAGAGGTCACTAATATTCTTAAAAAGCAGAAGTTAATCTACTTCAATGAAAAAATCCAACCGGTTTCGCTGGATCTGATATGGGAATTCTACGCTAATGCGCTACGGGTAACCTCTGATGAAGAAGACCCAACAGGGAATGCAGCGTTCGTTTCATGGGTAAGGGGCAAGGTTATCAAATATGATGGGAAGACGATTAACAGTGTGTTGAAATGCAAATTCTATGATTCTGTTTGCCCGTTTGCCGAAGTGAAACGGTCTGACAAGAACTACTGGCCATACAATGATATGAAAGCGTCACTGATTAGGCCGGGTCATGATTGGGCACCTACTTCCAAAATCTCTCCGGCTAAGATTATGGTTGTTGATCTAGCTCCGATTCCTAAGGCCATGGCATATTTCATTCATCATAATTTAAGCACTAATCGGAGCGGGTCTGAATTGATATCGGAGCGTGCCCTGCTTCTTCATCAGATCCTACAGAAGAAACAGGTGAACATTGGACAGCTAATTGCTGCGGATATGGATGAGATTGCTCAGTCGCCAAAGAAATCATTAGGCCATGCGACTGTGATTTACCTGCTGTGCAAGAAAGCTGGTGTTCCGGATTTCCCTGATTCACTTAAGTTGCGCCCGACTGCACCGCTGAACGCCCACTGGATGAAGGAGAGGACGGTCACAGATGATCCGCCCCGACCTCTGAGGCGACCACATGACAGGGAGGGCAACACCAGTGCTCCGCGCCAGGAGGCTCAGCCGACTGCTACAGAGACACAGCCCCCTCAGCCTCCTCCGATTGATGAGAACTCTCGGGAGTACCGGATGCAGATGTCACAGTTTTGTGTTATGCAAGACTTCTGTTTTCAGTATGGACTGTCAGGGAGAGTTCTTACTCATCAGACAGATCTTTGGGAGGAGGCACAGCGCTTTAGAGATAGATTCTCCGGACCGCCTCCAGCACCTCACTACGGACAGTTCACCTTTCCTTGGTGGAACCAGCCCGTTCAGATAGGGGGAGAGATTCCGCAGCAGCCACCGCAGCAGCCACCGCACCAGACACCACCTCAGCAACAACATACTACTTCGGGCCACACAGAGACGTTGACGCCTATCTCTGCCTTTGCACGGGGGCATACTCTGTTGGATCTGACAGATGAGATTGATTTTGACACTCATATGCAGGACGGTGGACTGGGTGATTGATTATGTTTTTTGTACTTTTGGTTTTCTCTGTGTATTTTTTGTTTTTTTTAGGTTGATTCAGTTTTTATTTTCTTTTGCTTTGATGTAATCACCTATTATGGGTTGTCTTAATCTAATGAATTTGATTTTGTTTACCTCCAGTTTCCTGTTTATTTCGTTAGATATGTGACTATGTCTGGCTATTGGTTATCTTGATCACTTACACCAAATACTTGGGCGTCCTCTCTTTCAGTCCCCTGACTGTAGATACTGTTGTTTATGATTGGACGCACTGGTTAAGATTAACATCAGAACCACGAGCATGAGCTTTGAACTCAGAGGTATGATAAAACAAGTCAGCTTAACCCGTCCTGGTGAGATCCGAAAAAGCCAAACACTTATCATCATATGAGAGATATCAGGTATGTCTTTATCAATCTTGGTTTGCGTATGTTCTTTTGTTATTATTAGCTGTACGACTACACACACTGAGGCATGTTTTTGTTTATCACCTAGAGCCTTTCTAGCCATCCCATTATTATTATCCATTGTTTCACCCTGTTGAGCCTGTTAATCATTTATTTCTGCTATACCCGTTTTTTCTCAACCCATGACCTTGTAACTATCCTACCCTGTTCAGAGTATGTGAGGATTGATTTCATCTCTACGTTCTATCTAAGTTTGGGGTTACTGTTGGAATAACAACCTTTAAGTTTGGGGTAGCTTTGCAGTAAGTGAATAGTAAGTCAATGTAGTAAAAAAAAAAGAGAAAAAAAAAAGAAAAAAAGAAAAGAAAAAAAAAAGAAAAAACAACAACAACATGAAAAGAAAGAAAGAGAAAAGCGAAAAACAATAAGAATAGCTTTTGAAAAATGCTACATTCACTATAGAAAAAAGGAAAAGAGGATTACAAAACCCTACAGGAATAATAGGAAAGAAACGTAGTGAGAGAATGATTTCATATACTCTGAACCAAAAAAAAAAAAAAAACCTTTGTTCAAATTTCATACCCTATCTAAACCAAAGCCCCGTTACAATCCAAAAGACCTCAAGAAGTGTGTGTGATTGTACATGTTGATAGGATGAGAGAATTTATTCAAACTTCTGATTTGATATTGCATATTGTGATTTGAGAGTGATTACATTTTAACCCAGAGAGACTTGGTGAGAGTGTGATATAAGCTGACAGGTAAAGTCATATCTCTGAGGGAAAGAGTTTCTAGCTCGTTGGCTATGTGGAAAAATCAGAAAACCTGAAAAAACATCAAGAGGTCCAGTGCGAAAGATTTCAGCAGTATTGTGGCAAGAACTGTTTTACAGTAAGTTTGGAGTGACATGATCTTATGGTAATAAAATGTTACTTGAGGACAAGCAACAAGCTAAGTTTGGGGTTGTGATCAGTCACCATTTATGCTAGGTATTTCACTATTTAACCGTAAATAAGTCAGGTAAACTGCGTAAACTGAAGCATTTTTAGTTAGATATAAGCTCAATTCTATAATATGAAGTGTGTTGTTACTTATGAATTTCTTGAGGATATTTTACACTTTTGGGTATGTTAGCAGGTCAAAAAGTAGTCTGGAAGCTCAGGGAATCAAACGTCAGATGCGAAATTAAGCCCGAGTAAGAAAACGGAAGAAAAAACCAAATTCTTGGAGAACCTGCTGTCCATACGCGTATGGCCTTACATGATACGCGTATGGACCTTCCCAGTACGCGTAGCATACGTATATGACTAGAGGGATGGAAAATCTAGCAAAAAGACAAGCTTCTGGTGATACGCGTACCAGACTGGGCAATACGCGTACCAGACTGGGCAATACGCGTATCAGAGGCTGTCTTACGTGCAGTACGCGTACCAGACTGGGCAATACGCGTACCAGAATGGGCAATACGCGTATGGAGCCCAAATTCAGGAAAAGCCCAACTGCATAGCTATTTAGAGGGGAGAACACGATTTTCCGGGGGTTGGACAATTTTTAGAGAAAAAGAGACGCATTTGAGACCTGGAGACTCTACGATTATCAGAGGATTCATATGTTCAAGAGTTTTCCGACGATTGAAGATTGATTCCTCACGAAATTCTGTAATGACAACAATGTTAATCTTTGTTTTTATTTCGATTATGAGTAGCTAAACCCCCCATTGCTAAGGGGGTGACCCTGATTCTGAATGTGACAGATTTTATGTTGATGAGTGCATTGACTATTTCCTCTTTTCCATTGATTTGTTCTTATTACCGTTCTTTATGCTTTATTCGTCGGACCAACGAATGATGATTAATATGAATAGTTTAAGCTGGACAGCAATTATTCATTGATATGTATAAGAATTTTGGATAGTAAAAATAACCTAGGACTAGGGATTTTCTATCTGACCGGTAATTCTCTATATTCGAATGCTTGAGTATGAACTTAATTATTTATGGCCATAGTAATTAGGTTACATAATCAAAGGTCTTTTCACTAAGGAATTAGGAATAGATACCCTTGAGGACCGGAATTAATTGGACAGAATTATTGTCTAAGCCTTCATAAATTATATCTGTTACAGGAAGTTTCATTCACCGAACCCTAGCAATCTTCTCTCATTTGTCTCTCGTTCAACCTTTTTACTTATTTTATTTATTTGTAATTGGTAATATAATTACTCACAACACAAAAACCAAAGGCTTTTGTCTAATTGAAACAATCTATAAACTCTGTATCGTCAAGCAGTCCTTGAGATCGACAAACGGGGAATTTCCCTTTTATTACTACAGTGAGAAAAATAGTACACTTGCTATTTTCCCACCAAGACACAATCGAGACCCAATCTTGACTTCCTTCACCTCATCTTCGGAACCCAAGTTGACTAGCTCAATCTGCTCTTCAAACGACTGAATAATCTTTTCATCTTGCTCAAGAAGACGAGTTAATTCATCACTCACTTCTACATCACTTTCCTCTTCGGCCTCAAACACAGGGAATTCAAAATTTGGAGAAGGAGAAGGATCATTGTATTCAATGGGGTTAGAGACCAACCTGCATAATGATTTGATATTTTGATGTTAGAGAAGTGAATTTGTGACCAAATATTATGCAGATGAACAATTATATTGTTTATTTATGTTTTTCGTGATTACCATTTTCAGAATAAAGCAAAAAGTAAAAACAAACATCAAAGATGTGGATGAATAGAATTAATTTTATTAATGATCAACTTGAAATGCCCAAACAATGTTCACTTCTCCCTTAGGCATAGGAGGAGGATTTTAAAAATATAAAAGCAATTACTTAGATCGATGAAAAATAACAGGAATATCAACAACAATCCAATTGTTGCACGTCTATCCATGCGTTACAAAGTTGGTGCAGTCATCCTCTTCGTCATCCTCTAGCACAGCAGCTAAGTTTTGTTATTGCCATGAATGAACCATCCGCTACGAAAGCTGAGTTGCATATCTTCGGATCTTGCAATTGATGAACCTCACTGGAACCCCAAACTGGTTCTGCCCTTGTTGTCGGAGACTTCTACCATGTGCCCCCACTGATCAACAATACCTTCTTTAACAATTTTCTGAGCATCTTTTAATGAGGACATGGGTGCCCCAACTCTCTTTTCAGCAGCAATAGATAAGGCTTGGAACGGAGTTCCAACCTCATCCTCAACTTAAACATAGGAGAAAGATGACAGGTGGCTAACCAACAACGCCTTCTCTCCTCCAACAATCACAAGCTTACCATTCTTGACAAATTTCAATTTCTGATGCAGAGTGGAGGTAACAGCTCCCGCCTCATGAATCCATGGCCTTCCCAATAAACAGCTGTAGGCCGGGTGGATATCCATTACTTGAAAAGTAATCTGAAAATCACTCGGACCTATCTTGACTGGAAGGTCCACTTCACCAATTACTGTTTTGCGTGAACCGTCAAAAGCTTTGACGATTACACCTCTATACCTCATGGGCGCTCCTTGGTAAGATAGCTACGACAAAGTTGACTTTGGAAGCACATTCAACAACGACCCCATGTCACCCAACACGTTTGACAAAGCATCTTCTTTGCAATTCATAGAAATGTGCAAGGCTAGATTATGGTTTCTGCCTTCCTCAGGGAGTTCTTCGTCACAAAAGCTGAGATTATTGCAAGAAGTGATGTTAGCCACGATATGATCGAATTGATGTATTGTAACATCATGCTCTACATATGCTTGTTCAAGAACTCTCTGTAGTGCTTCTCTGTGCGCTTCGGAATTCATCAGCAGAGACAACACTGAGATTTTTGAGGGGGTTTGGAGCAGCTGCTCCACCACACTAAACTCGCTCCTATTTATCAATCGGAGTACCTTATCATCATCATTGGCTTTCAAGTTGTTGGATTCACCAGGCCTCTCTTTTGAAACGCCAATCGGATCTACATTAGGCACCTCCGCCTTCTTACCAACAATCGTTTCTTCTTTGTTTTTTGGGAACACCGACCCAAACACTCGACCACTACGGGTTACCTTCGTTACATCAGCAATGCTCACTACTAAACTAGTCGTAGGTAACGGGACCTCTTGACCATTCTTTATCATTGTAGCATTGTACTGGTACGGTACAACCTTATTAGATGAATGCGGGACTGGGCCCGCTAACCGTATTACCAACAACGATACTGATCTTTGACTGACATTATTATTGTTGCTACTGTCATATTGAATTACCAACCGCTCTTGTTGTTTGAAAATGGGCACTATGACATTGACGTCGTCATCTACATGACGGGATTGAACAATTTGGATCATGCCTTCATCCATCAGACGTTGGATGTCCCTTTTCACTACAACACACCCTCTTGGGTTCACACTACAAACAACATAACCATCATGGTCATGTTCACAGTCACTCACCAAAAAGATATCCTTGTGCATCTGCACCAAGGATCTTCAGATAAACCAAATGTCATAAATCTTATACTCCCCAGCACAACCGTCCACCTCATTCACTGAATAATTCCCATGAGCAGGCAAAGGGTTCGCTTTCACATTTGGCGCGCGGTCCTCAAAGGACACCATACCACTCTTCATAAGCTTTTGAACCTCATACTTCAATGCATAGCAATTTTCAATGTCGTGTCCGGGTGCTCCTTGATGAAAAGCACAACGGAGCTCAAGTTTATACCACCAGGGAAGTGGTTCTGGGATCTGCGGTGGGTTCCTCGGTTGAATTAAGTTCTTGAGAACTAACGAAGGATACAACTCTGCATATGACATAGGAATCGTGTCAAAAGAGACCTTCCTCCTCTCAAAGTTCTGCTGATGATGATTGTTGTTGGTATTGTTGTTGTTGTAGGTGTTCGTTCTTTGTTGCGGTTGTTGTTGTTGACGTTGATGTTGTTGTTGTTGTTGAATTGGTGTTCCTTGTTGATTAGAAAATATTGGAATTACTGATGACACTTGATGATGATGATGTTGACGGGGTGGTGGATTCCTTCTGATCTGAGGCCTCCTCTGCCTCCCATTGATTACTGCATTTGTCTCACTGTCTTTCTTCTTACCAAAGTTGCTACCATATTTCTTGCTTGTTGACGCCTCATCTCTTGACAACCGTCCCTCACGGACTCCTTCCTCAAGTCTCATCCCCATGTTTACCACTTCGGTAAAGTCACTGGGGGCACTAGCAATCATGCATTCACAATAAAATGAACTCAGAGTTTTCAAGAAGATTTTTGTCATCTCTTTCTCCTCCAAAGGAGGAGTGATCTGGGCAGCCAACTCCCTCCATCTTTGTGCGTATTCTTTAAATGTCTCTTTGTCCTTCTGAGACATAGACCTCAGTTGGTCTCTATCAGGCGCCATGTCCACATTATACTTGTATTTCTTCACAAAAGCCTATCCCAAGTCGTTGAAAGGGCGAATGCTTGCACTGTCTAACCCCATGTACCAACGAAGTGTAGCACCAGTCAGACTATCTTGGTAGTAGTGAATAAGCAATTGATCATTGTCGGTCTGAGTAGACATCTTGCGGGCATACATCACAAGATGACTGAGCAGACAAGAGTTCCCTTTATAGTTTTCAAACTCAGGTACTTTGAACTTCATCGGGATCTTGATGTTGGGCACTAAGCACAACTCAGCAGCACTCTTCCCAAAAAAGTCTTTACCTCTTAGCGTCTTTAATTCCTTGCGCAGCTCAAGAAACTGATCTTTCATCTCGTCCATCTTCTCATACACATCTGGACCCTCATACGGCTCGGAATGATAGATGGTATCCTCTATGCGAGGCAAGGCGTGCACAACGGGAGGTGGCACGAACATGACCAGGCTAGATGCCGGCATGGAAGCAAATGTAGGCGCAAAGCCTTTGGGCCCAAAGTTGGGCGGAATTCCCCACGGGAATCCGGTAGGCATTTTCGGCGCGAAGTGAGCGGTAGAAGCAGGCATGGTAGAGGTAGTCACCTCTGAAGTAACAGTCCTCGCGGGAGGAGTTGTAGGCGGTGGAGTAGCTTGGTTATGAGCAGCAAGAATTGACTCCATCATGGCAGTTAGGTGGGCGATCTCGTCCTTCAGCTTTCTGTTCTCTTGCTCCAAATGTTCCATGATTCTCAGATGATTGGCTCGGGTATTGTACTTGTTGATTCTAAGTGTTGGCACAAATTTTGGCAAAACAAAGAGTGTTCACAAGATGTCATGTGTGATGTCTTAACATGAGATATCCTATGTACCTGCTGGAGTTAAAGAACATATGCAAGCAGGATTGTTTCAGAATGCCACATACAATGACAAGGCTTCTGATATTGGTTGTACCTGCTGGAGCTTATATGGAAGACATGTTCATGCAGGATTGTTTCAGATGACATACACAATGTCATGGTATCTGATATGGATGTACCTGCTATAAAAAGAAATATGGATTATGCAGGATTTTTCCAGGATATCAGACCCGATGTCATGACATCCTGTACACAGAACATTCAGTATGAATGTCTGGTGTTTTGTGATTGCACAATTAATGGCAATCATTGGTTGATTGAAGATATGGCTAGCTGGCGCATTCAATCAGAAGATTTGGTGAATATATTTGGTGAATATACAGTTTCCAAATATGGAGATCTTTTAGGAAATAAAAGATTGAAGACCTTGATTGTAGCAGAAGAATTCTACCAGCTTTGTAACAGCAAAGGAGAAGCTTGCTGCGATTTCTGAAGGCCCAAATCCAGTTGGGTGGTTAGGTTATAAACAGCAGATTGTAACCTAGGTTTTGTAAGCCTCAAACAATGTAAAAATTAGAGGTGTGTGTGAGGTAAACCTCCCAACCTATGGGAAGGTTACCAGGTGTTTCTCAGTGCTTGAAAGCATGAGATTATTTGTAACTCAAAGCCTGTAGGCAAGAGTTGTTATGTTCTTGAACGAAGCCGTGAAACATGTTCAAGTTGTTTAAACATTACATTGTAATTGTAGTGATAGGAATGGAAACTGGAGGTTTCTATCTAGGAGTGCCTAGGTATAGATTGCATTGGGTATGGATTAAGTGAAGAGTTGTAAACGGGGGAGTTTAACTCTGAATTAATACTGCTAATAATGGATCTTCTTCCTGGCTTGGTATGCCCCTAAAGTAGGTAATGTTGTACCGAACTGGGTTAACAATTACTGGTGTTTTTACCTTCTGCACACTATATTCTGTCTGTTATAACTCAGTGTGGTGTTAGTCTGTTTATGAAGGGAATAACAGACCTGACACATAGCCTGCAGTCTGAATGCAAATCAGAATGTTATGACATTCATAATTGACTGCTAATACTGATGTATAGACTGATTGCTCTGTTACAGTTCAACCTTCTGTAATGTTGGAACAGGTGATGTTCAAATCAATGTTGAGACATCATGCTGATAACTGGGCAGGATCAATAAACATAAGTGTTATGTTTGATCTCTACTGTGTCTTTGTACTAGATGGACAAAACTGGATGTTCTTCTGTCCATGGTGGTATAGTAGCAGATGTCATGACATCTGTGACTGTGTGCATATGAGTACTGGGTTTTAATTTTTATAATTGTCTTGCTGTATTAGTAACAATGTTGGATCAGATGTCATGACTTCGTATAGAACATCTGAACTCTGACTATACCAGAATTTCAATTGGTATTAGAGCAGGCATCCGGTTCTGTTTCTGGATGAGATCCATGGGTGATACTTTTTGGTATCTTGCAAGGAGTTATGTTAGTACTGATGTTGGAACCCGTGGAAGGTTCTGTGATTTCCCTGAATGGTCCCTTGAAGTAGGTGGATGGACTATTCATGACAGGAACTGCGTGTACCTGTCTCTGGAGGTTGGAACTGCTAGTATTGAATCATATTCAAACTTGGTATGTTCTTGGAGGATGATCTGGTGAAGTGTGGGTTCATAGGTTGAGTTGTATTATGATTTCCGCTGCGTAATACCTGGAAAAACTCAAACTCTGATGTAGTTTCCCCTCATGTGGATGAAAGGCTGCTGTATTCAAGATTTCATCATAATCTATTGAAGATGTCAAAGATACTTGAGTCTCCTCAAGTCCACTCATCACGACGTTCTCACTTCAGGATGGTAAGAATCACCTGATCACTGATTCTTTTACTCTCTTGGGTAGTGTATATGAAGACCTTGAAGACTTTCAAGGAGGGTTTGTTTCAAGGAGGTGGAACTAATGTTCTATGTGATGTTAGAACATGTTGTTCAACAAGTATGCAGCTACTGGTTAAAGAGCAGATGTGTTTAGGTGTCAAACAATGGGATACTTTTGTTTGGAACCTACTTCTGACCTGGAAGAGGAGACATCTGTGTGTGCTAAGTTGACAAGGGAAGGGTCAACTGTGTGTGTGCTCAAGAAGGTCACTTTTAGAAGTCTGATCTCTAGAAGTGGAGCTGGTTGAGATGTGACATTGTGAAATTTCCTGCTAGATTGATCAGGGTTGGATAGTTGTTCCCTGAAGTACTATGTTGTGTTGGAAGACAAGTCCCCTGGATGTTAGAAGTCAATAATGGGGTAACCTGATTGCTATTAAGAGGATTGGGACCATGAATCTTGTTATTCAAACACCACGCTCAGAAGTGGCAGTTCTTTCAAGGAGTGAGAATATGAAGATTCAGAGGTTGGTTGAGGTAGTATGCTCTGGCAATGCATATCTACTATTGACTGGTGTTGTTTTCTTTCACTAGTACTTATGGTCAGCTGGAGTCTGATTGGTGTGATTGGAGTATGTATAGGTATAACTCATAGAGTTAGTTGCCACTGGTAGGGATGGTGTATGTCATGTTGAGACATGTCTGTACAATGCATGGATATTGGTGTGGAGTTTCCATGATTGTTAATTTGAGGGGGAGTGTTGGTTAACCTCCTCTCGTTCGGTCAGCCTAGGGTCTGGTTGGCTGTTTACCTGTGTCACATGGGTTTTGGTGGTTGTGTGACACATTTGCAAGGAAGAATTCATCTCTCTCATTCCTAAGGGTGAATTTAATCTGGGAAGACTTTCAAATCTGTTGAGGTGCTTGCAAGCAGAAGATGTTGACACAAGAAGAGTATTCTCAAAGTATTCTTATGGTGGAAGTATCGAAAGGAAAATTGGGAAAGGATTTAAGACCAATGTCTACTTGTGCCAAGTACAAGTACTTAATTGATTATTCTTGGAGCTCAAGATAACTGATGTTTTTAAAAGATGTTGGAACATCTCGTCTTCTAGACCCTGTGCAGAATCACAGGAAGGATAGTACATTGGTTTATGATCTATCACTTTGGTGGCAGCAAAAACATATGATATCTAAAAAGGTTTCCTGGCAAGAAACATGTTCAGCATTGGTGTGTACAAGAAGAAGAAAACATCATAGTCCTGATGGTGGTTACTTGGATCAGTTCATTTCTGATCTAGGTAAGGAAGTGCATTAGCTAATGCACACTGTGGAGTCAAGAACAAGTGGCAGCGGTCTTGACATCATGGAAACAACTTTGCTTTAGGAAGTGGAATCCTTGGTATAGCTGAAGGGATAGGTTCTAACTGGTCCTTCTGAAGACTCATGCATCAGAGTGTCTGATGTCTTTGGAGAAGAAGCAGGGATTCATCAAGGTGTGAGCTTGGATGACTTAACTGCAGACCTGCAGGATGGAGGATGTTTACTCAAACTTGGTTCCACAATCAAGTCTATGAGAACATTGAACTCTTGTTCTGTGAAGGGAGAAAGTTCTTTCAAGTGGCAGAAGAAGGAGCTGAATTCAACAGCTAGATGTCAAAACACAATGTTATGACATTTGGTTCAACATCAGAATCTTAGTTGGTGAAGTGGTACATCAACTTGAGATAGAAGGTTCTATAGGGTTGTAGATTGGATACTTCAAAAAGGTCATTCTCGTTGCAGTTCTTTGGAGTTGCTGGATAGAGAGGATGTTACATGTTCATGTCTTAGAAAATCTAAGTTTTGTTCAACATGTAGCTTGAAGTTCAAGTCTCACTTGGAAGGCCAGAATATCTTTGGGAGAAGTCTGATAAACGTGGAAAGGTCAAAGAATGGCATTTGACTTTTTCATATGAGGATTCATGAAGGAGGTAATCAACCAGTGGCATTTGGTCTATCTCAGAAGTGAGTTCGAAGAATCAAGAGAATCAACTCATGGCAGCTGATTATTCTTGAGGAAGGTCTGAGACAAATTACCTTGAGCAGAAAAGGAGTAAGTTGAAGACAAAAGCAGGTGTTTTCTATTCATCTCTTGGAGCTTGTGGAAGGAGTTCTGAGCTATCTATGGAAGATTATCTCTTGTAATGGGATGAGAATGCATATGTCCCAATTTTTGTCTGGATCAAGCTCATGATTCAGTTATATCTGAAGAATATCAGATGGTGTTATGTTGTGAAGTGGTTTTCTGTTCTGGTTAGAAGAGAGATAGTCACAGGGTGTGGATGTGTTCAGCCAAGAGGGTTGAACAGGGAGTGTTCTCTTGAAGACATGAAGATGCGTCTTATGTTTTCCATTCATCAAGTTGTCTGGGTTCTCTTTGAATCAGGAAGTATGTGAAGGCCCAACTTTGGGTGTTGGATATGTTCATGTGTGATCTCCAAGTTTCAAGAGGAGAGTTGGTTGTTCATGACAGGGGGAGTTCTGTCTTTGCACTGCAAGTAATCATCAAGCTTGTGGTCTATGTGTTCTCAGATAACAAGGTATGGAACCTTGTTAGTTAGTGGGATGTTGTGGTGTGTGTCAAGGCTGAGTGAGCAGAAGAATGTCTGACCGGATGTCATGACATTGCCTTGGACAATATTGTTATTTCCTTCTGAAACTTACAGTCATAAGGAAATATGGATGTGGTGTGTACTTCCTGAATATTTTGTGTTCTCTGCTAGGCTAATAGACATTTATTTTGTCTAATTGGTCACCTTTGGTCAATTTTGACTAAAAAGGGGGAGAAGTGCTGATGTGGAAGTTGGATGTGGCAGGGACAGAAGGACAACTATTATTGAAAGAAGTGCACAGGTGTTAAAACAGAATGTTGTTCTGTTTGTAGATGTCAAAGAGGATGTCTGATATGGTGCACAGGTGCTGTTGTTGAAGCAGATGTCAGTATGACATTCTGGCTGGTACAAGTGCTGGAGTTACAGTAGCTGTTATATTTGATGCATGCACAGATTTAGGGGGAGAAGAAGTACCCTGGTGCATTGTGCATTTGTGTGTCTTACTAGTTGCATCCATAACTAGTAATTCTGTTGATTGTTGCACAGATTTAGGGGGAGGAGAAGTACCCTTGTGCATGTGTGTATTACTAGTAGCCATAGCTAGTAATTGTTTTGCTTCTGCTGCTGATTAAACTACTGGTATGTGGTTTAAACTGCTGATAGTTTGCCTTGTGAACAAAAAGGACAGATATATGTTTTAGCCAAAATTTGCCAAAGGGGAAGTTTGTTGATTCTAAGTGTTGGCAGCAATTTTGGCAAAACAAAGAGTGTTCACAAGATGTCATGTGTGATGTCTTAACATGAGATATCCTATGTACCTGCTGGAGTTAAAGAACATATGCAAGCAAGATTGTTTCAGATTTCAGAATGCCACATACAATGACAAGGCTTTTGATATTGGTTGTACCTGCTGGAGCTTATATGGAAGACATGTTCATGCAGGATTGTTTCAGATGACATACACAATGTCATGGTATCTGATATGGTTGTACCTGCTATAAAAAGAAATATGGATTATGCAGGATTTTTCCAGGATGTCAGACCCGATGTCATGACATCCTGTACACAGAACATTCAGTATGAATGTCTGGTGTTTTGTGATTGCACAATTAATGGCAATCATTGGTTGATTGAAGATATGGCTAGCTGGCGCATTCAATCAGAAGATTTGGTGAATATATTTGGTGAATATACAGTTTCCAAATATGGAGATCTTTTAGGAAATAAAAGATTGAAGACCTTGATTGTAGCAGAAGAATTCTGCTAGCTTTGTAACAGCAAAGGAGAAGCTTACTGCGATTTCTGAAGGCCCAAATCCAATTGGGTGGTTAGGTTATAAACAGCAGATTGTAACCTAGGTTTTGTAAGCCTCAAACAATGTAAAAATTAGAGGTGTGTGTGAGGTATACCTCCCAACCTATGGGAAGGTTACCAGGTGTTTCTCAGTGCTTGAAAGCATGAGATTATTTGTAACTCAAAGCCTGTAGGCAAGAGTTGTTATGTTCTTGAACGAAGCTGTGAAGCATGTTCAAGTTGTTTAAACATTACATTGTAATTGTAGTGATAAGAATGGAAACTGGAGGTTTCTATCTAGGAGTGCCTAGGTATAAATTGCATTGGGTAGGGATTAAGTGAAGAGTTTTAAACGGGGGAGTTTAACTCTGAATTAATACTGCTAATAATGGATCTTCTTCCTGGCTTGGTATGCCCCCAGAGTAGGTAATGTTGTACCGAACTGGGTTAACAATTACTGGTGTTTTTACCTTCTGCACACTATATTCTGTCTGTTATAACTCAATGTGGTGTTAGTCTGTTTATGAAGGGAATAACAGACCTGACACATAGCCTGCAGTCTGAATGCAAATCAGAATGTTATGACATTCATAATTGACTGCTAATACTGATGTATAGACTGATTGGTCTGTTACAGTTCAACCTTCTGTAATGTTGGAACAGGTGATGTTTAAATCAATGTTGAGACATCATGCTGATAACTGGGCAGGATCAATAAACATAAGTGTTATGTTTGATCTCTACTGTGTCTTGTACTAGTTGGACAAAACTGGATGTTCTTCTGTCCATGGTGGTATAGTAGCAGATGTCATGACATCTGTGACTGTGTGCATATGAGTATTGGGTTTTAATTTTTATAACTGTCTTGCTGTATTAGTAACAATGTTGGATCAGATGTCATGACTTCGTATAGAACATCTGAACTCTGACTATACCAGAATTTCAGTACCGGTGAGTCAGCTTGGCTGAAGCGCAGAAGAAAGACCAATAAAACATATGGCGAAAAATTGCTTGTGCAAATGATGCATGAAATGTAATGCTTGATTATTTTTATTTTCATTAAACTTACTATATCATAGTAAATATGTAAAATTTAAATGGCAATTGCAACAATTTGATATGACCAAAAATCTATTTTTATTTATATAAATTAGGAGGATTACACTGTGTACAATTTCAGAGACCAAAATAAAAAATACAAGAGAAAAGGAGACTAGTCATCCTAAGGATCCCTAACATCGTCATAACATCTGGCTGTAGGCGCGTACTTCCTTCGAATGCGACGGATCTCGGTCTCAAAAGAAGCCTTCATCTGGGTCTTCTCGAGGACAAGTTGGTCAACAATCTTCTTCCAAGCAACGGAAGGCTGAGGCATGCTAGAAGATGAAACCTCTGGCTCTCTCTGTCTCTTCGTCACTCGGTCTTCAAGTAGCTCAATAAGTGCATCTTCGTCCTTAGACTCCAATGCAACTCTTCATGCTTCTTGCTCAAAGCATGGAAACACTCTTCCCACATGTCCTTCTCTTGCTTCATCTTGGCGAGCGCATCTTCCAACTCCTCTACATCTTGGTTAGGGAGAGTTAATGGCTCAACCATAACCATAGACATAGGTCTACCACAAGGATAAGGCATCTTCAACTCCATAGCTCTCTTCTTCACCCAAAGAGTGTAAGCTTCCAAAGCTACACAATTACACGGACCAAGCTTGGATCTTCCTTTCCTATGCACATTATGCCAAGCATGCACAATCTTCTGCCTCAAATGTTGGGGATCTTTACCCTCTTGATAGAAAAGACCTTCTAACAACATGTTATTAGGTTTGTCTCTCAAGGGGAACCCAAGTTGACGACGAGCCAAAGCAGGATTGTAGTTAATTACTCCCTGTATACCAATGAGAGGCACATTATAGAATTCACCATAACTATCAATAATCTCCAAACTGCTCAAAGAAGGATCATACCAAACTATATCATTGTTAGTGAGAGAAATAAGTCTCTGCGACCACCTTAAACATTATTTGTTCCCCACAAAAGCAGGTGTCTGAGGCGAGTGCGAAATAAACCACTTGTACAAAAGAGGAATGCAACAGAAAATCGTTCCACCACCCTTAGAATTCCTTAGATGCAAAGAGAAATACATATCACCCAACAAAGTAGGCACATGATTCCCAATCAAGAACAGTCTAATGGCATTAACATCAACAAAACCGTCAATGTTAGGGAACAAAGCTAATCCATAAATGAGAAATACCAAGATAGCTTCAAAAGCATCCACACTATCGGCTTGAGCAAAGGTAGTAGCTTCCTTGATAAGGTAAATAAATGGCAACCCAAATAACCCTCATTTCTTCACCCAATGAGCCTCTATCTCAGAGTTCTTCAAGTGAAGAGCTTCAACAATAATACTAGATCGGGGAATCTCCTCAATCCACTAAAAGGCACTCTACTAGAAATAGGTATCCCCAAAAGATGAGAATACTCCTCCAAGGTAGGCACAAGTTAAAAATCTGGGATAGTGAAACAATGGTAGAGAGGATCATAGAACTGCACTAGCACACTCAAGAGTCCTTCAACCACATTAGCGGACAAGATGGACAGAAGCTTCCCATGACGTTGTTTGAAGTCCAAGGGATCTAATACAAAAGATGCTAGCTTCCTTAACTCTTTCAAGTCGGGACATCTGAAACTGTACTTCTTAGTGTTCCTTCGTCCATAATCCATGGTCTGAAAATATTTGCAAATAATACCTCAGTTCCTTGAAATTTTCGTGTGATGAAAGTTATGATGCGCATGAATGCATGAATGGAACAATCACAAATAAGGGATCACACACAAGGCCAGCAAAGGTCAAGGGATGAATCAAATCATTGTCAAGATCAATCATCCATTTTGGTGGATTATGGTTTACACCTTATCAACACCCAAGTTCCATTGATATTGACAAGACTTGATTGGATCAACGAAGAATCAAGGGTTTGTTGTAAGTCACGAGCATGGAGTCTGGGTAAGAACCATCCCAAAGGAGTTAACTAAGGATAAAAACCTGTAGATCATGTTATAAAAAGTTCCTAGAGTCTTAATTCCATCTATCGGATATTATTGGTTAAGATGACCGACGCATCGATCCATAATATTCTCAAGAGAAACTTGTCTGAGTGTAGTATGGCGTAACAACTGTTACCAAGTCTACACTTGAACAATCTCCACAATACGTCCTAAATAGGCCAAGATGGGTTAAATTTTCTATGGTCCTCAGCTTCTCGGACCCAATTAGAAATAGTAATGCCTAACCACAAATACTTGTGTGACATTTCCAAATCAAAAGGAGTCTCCACTAAGCGGATGGATCTCAAGCTAACTTGTTAAGGACTACTCCACAAAAGTCGAACATGACTATCTAATCCTCCTATCTTAATTGCACTCAAGTTTGGGTTAGAACTTATCTCACCACTCAGAGATCACCAAGCACAACAAGCAGATTATATCACACATACATATATACAAACATCACATATATACAAATATTTACACAAAAAAGTAGGCTAAACTCACTGGAGACTACTCCCTAGCAGAGTCGCCACTTAATTTCTGTAGCGGTAAATTCATGATCATCAAGCTATTGACAAGCTAGAGATCAAATAACAAGAGTCGCCACCGCGCTTTTATTGTTTCCAAAGGAAAAGGGAAAAAGTACTAATAAATCCCAAAAAGTAAGAAGTTTTCAAATCAAAACTAATAAAACGTCAGAGATTACAGGTAAGGGGATTGGTTACACAGAGGGAAGGTGTTAACACCCAAGGTGTCCTAGGTACTCCTAGGGAGCCCGTTTTATGTGCATATGTACTTGGTATAAAGTGATATTTACAAACAAATAGAATGGGGGGATGAGAAAAAATTCATTGATTATATTTTTTTGTTTGACAAGACCTTCGGTCTTATGCCTACGTACCAACATAAAAATGAGGGATCAAAACCTCGTAGTTCGTAATACAAATTTCAAAGTGGATGCATTACTTTTAAAAAAATTTAAGTTTGAAAGGCGCAAAGGCCTAAAATGGTTTGAATGAGTTAGTTCTTTTTGGCTTTTGGAAAGTTTAGGTCAAGTATAGTTAAGTTAATTTACAAGTTTGATTTAAGAAAAGAAGTTTGAAAATGCAATGGCATAAGGCCAAAGTTTCTATCTTTTTGCAAAGTGGTCAAAGTTTATAACAAAAGTAGTTCACACAAAGAAGATTTTCAAAAATGGAGAAAGAGATTTTGAAATTAAAGAAATAGGGAGAAGATGAAGAGACTACCCTATGTACAAAATTTAAAAGTTTAGAGTTTAAAAGATCTGACCAAGTGGGTAGGAATCCAATAGACAAGAATATCAATAGAAACCCATAATTCCCTTCGACTTTTAGAATCAAAGAACACAATGCACAATTATATTATCTTGAAGAGCAAGGCATCAAATAAAGATAACCACATCCAAGCTTATCCATTCCATGATCTTCTCCAAAATAGCCCATGTAACAAATGAATTCCACAAGTCACAGGTTCAAAATTACAACTTCACAATGATCATATTGCAGATTAACTCAAAAGGATCTTGAATGATGTATCAAATGAAGTTTCAAATTGCAAGAACTTGGTTCGTCCATAAGTTGGCATTGGCCAAGTCCTTTAGCATAGGAATGTTTCCTAGATTCTGAGTCCATTTGTCCAAGATCAAACCAACAGTCCACACAAAAGTTTTTAGGGTTTTTTTGTTTGTTATTATGTACATTAATGGTCAAAGACCACACAAACAAACAAATTATACACAAACAAAATATATCACACAATATGGTCCAAATGGACAAAGTGAAAATTGCATTAACATAAAAAAAATAGGATGATATGAACAATGGCAAATGATTAAAAGCCAAAATTAAATGGCATTAAAGTAAAGGGATTGAAATTAAAAGTTAGTAGTTAATAGGTTAGAAATTAGTATTGCTTTGCTTTTGCTTTTTAATTGAAGTCATTCTTTGGAGAACACTCAACCCACTTATCACAAGCATGAATCCTTGAACCAGGACATCTTTCAAAGGAAGGAAAAAAGGCCAAGTTTCCACACAATACCATGAAAGAGGGGAGACTTACAATCTCACTAACTAGAATGCTTATGCCTACTATGCCAAAAATTTAGCACTATGTTAAACAATCGTAATTGGACTTATGTAGAAGTCACAACTATTTGAGGTCGGGCAATAAACTTTTGGTGTTAATGCATGTTAGAGACATAGTATAGTAGACTATGCTCATGAAATATACCACACACAAAAAGAATATGCAAAAGGGGTGACCTAATCTCATCCATACTCATGTCAATTTTTCAATCAACTAGCTGTAGGATTTTGAGATATCATAGGCCAAATGGAATGAATGAATGAAGAAAGGGAATAAGATAATGTGGGAGGGAAATGGATCAAAACACAAATTGGTCAAAGGAAGACTTTTACCAAATTAATATCATCCATTCATTTTGGGAGATGAAATGTACATTATATTAATCCCCTAAATCCAATGATATTAATTTGACAAAGTCAAATCAACCTTGACCAAGGCCCAACAACAAGAGTCAAACATAAACAAGTCATCACAATTGATCAACAAATTTATTTGGCAGTTATTCAAATTAAAAATACTAAAATAGTGCATTTAAATTAAATATGGTTTGTCCAATTCCTAAAATCTCATCAAAACACCAATGAGATGGCCATGAGATTTATCATAGGTCAAACGAGGTCAAAGGACCTTGGAGAAAAAATTTCATAATTTTTGGACATTTAAAAATATTTTTAAACAATTATAAAAAATGAAAAATCAATTAATTCATGAAAAATATTAATAATGTTTCAAAAAATAATTTTAATTCAGAATATGAAAGAGGAAAATATTTTAAATTTTTTGGTGAAAGTCCCATATTTTTTTGATCAATATTAAATTTAATATGAATTATTGAAAATAAAGCAATTAAAATGAAAATTAAAATATCAGAAAAAACGTGGACCACTTGATCTCCCTCATTAATTGAGGTGGCAGATCAAGTGGCCACCAACGCGCGTTCCATCGTGCACTTAAGTCAGTGCGCCACACAGTTGGTATTCAAAAGGAACGCTTTTGATTAGATCATTTTAAAAGGATCCAATGGCTCAGAATCATCCAGCACACCACCGGCAGCCAATGACCGGTTGTCTTCTCCAGCGAACCTCGCCAGACTGGTTCAGTCATAACCATCACCAAAATTAAAAATAAGGACATGATTTCAAAGTAAAAATGGCATTGAGTTCGAATGTAGCCTCAATTCACTCCACCTCCAGGTATATTCAGAGATACATGGAGTTGAAATTTGAGGTACATGAACTGAGTTGCTTCGATTTGGCCTCTAAGCAACTCAATCTTCTTGCCTACATTGGTAGGACTTCAGAAAACCAAAGAATCAATAGAATTGAGCAAGAATTAGAGAGAATCGAAGAGTTCAAATTTTTTGAAAAATACCTTCAATGGAGGTCTGGATTCAACTGATCTTGCTCTTGCTCATGCTTGATCTCACTCCAAATGCTCGGAGAAGAAGGATTAAATGCTCAAAAGGTTGTGAATCCCTTGAGTTTTGAATTTCAAAACAGTGGAAATTCAAACTCAAATTCAAGTGAATTTTTCAGGATTATCCTTTACAATGTGAGGGTTAGAGATTGGGGATCAAAGCTAGTGCCAATTTGTGTCAAATGCTGAACATATGAGGCTCTATTTATAGCTGAAACTACTTTTTGCACACTTGAAATCCAATTTCCAAATTTGGTATTGATGATGCATGGGTGCATGGGCGCGCATAGGCCCATAAAATCATTGCCCTAAGTCCAAAAATGAGTGTGAGATAGTCTGAATTCAACTTGGGTTGCAAGGCGAGTGTACATGAAGATTTGAAGTTTGATCCTTGCCAAGTGATGACACCATGTTCATGCGATGCGCAGCCTATGCATTCCTTGTCCAAAATAAATGAATTTGAGCTCTTTGGAAAGGTGAGATTGAGAGGAATAACTTCCATGTTCAACACTTTTCCATTTGGAATTTGTATCATGAAGAAATTTGAGGTGGAAGTTTGGAAATTTTTGACATATCAAAAATGAGATTTTTTTATCCATATGTCTCAATGTTCCATCTTGCTTAACTTTTCATATGAGCTTCAAATGAGAAAAGTGTCTTTATCAAAGCTGTAGCTCTTTCAAATACCTTCAAAATGGTCAACAATTTCATGTCATTTGGATTAGAAATGATAGAGTTATGCATTTTTGAAGTTTGGAAAAATCACTTGATCAATGGTATTGGCCAAAAGTGACCTATAATGTAGCCTCAGATCACATGCTCAAAAAAGTTGAATTAGCTCCCACTCAAAACATAAAAGTTGAATTATACACATTGAATTTGATTGTGCAACTTGGAAACCTTTCATCTCATAAAAATTGAGAAAGTTATGGCCTTGGGAAGTTGACTTTCAAATTAGGGTTTAGACAAAATGACCTATAATGTTTCAACATAGAAAATGATTTTCCAAGCAAAAATAGCTCTAGGTCTCAACATAAAAGTTGTTTGGAATCTCATTTATAGTAAGTTTTATCTTGGAAGCATTTTGATATGGTGAAAATTATAGGAGATAGGGTCTAGGGAGATCCAATTTTGATTAGATGAATTCATCTGGCCAACCACCATCAACCAACTTGCTAACTTCCAATTCTCTTGACTTTCTTGGTTCATGGTAGATCATATATGCATAATATGATGAATTTTTAAGTGTCCTTTGAGAAATTTGATCAATCGGTGAGATAGCTTGTTGGAGAAGTTACTCAAGATACCCAGTCAAACTAGGGTTTCCAAGGCAACTCACCCTCAAACTCTTGAAGAAAACTTGATCAATATAACAGGTAGAGAACATTGGGACTAATATGTGATGCTTATAACCATCATTGGATCAATTCTTGGTTGTGCTCTTTGTTCATAAGGGTCTCAAACCCTAGATGTGAACTTGATGAATCAATGGGATCATGCCTTTCCCACAAAAGAGTTAGGCAAATACAAAGAACTATTTTGGGTATTTTGGTTAGTGAAATGATAAAATACAAGTATGATACAATCACAAAGTATTTTGTGATCTCTCCCAAAACAAACCCAATGAAAAAAGGGGGAAGGAGGATGCCAAGGTATGATCCCATGCTAATGCCTATGATGAAGTTACATGAGGTATCTTAGTGTCAAAATTGGGGTCTTACACATATGAAAATTATTCCAAGATCAAAGTTACTCCTTATGACACTCCAAACAACTTTCATGTTGAAGTCAAGATCTAGTTTTGCTTGTAAAGTCATTTTTTATGGTGAAAGATTATAGGTCATTTTTTCTGAACCCTAGTTAGGAGGTCAACTTCCAAGGACCATAACTTGCTCAATTTTTATGAGATGAAAGCCATTCAAAATCCATGATCAAATTAAAGGTTTAGTTTTCAACTTTTATGTTTGGAGGAAGTTCGAATCCAACTTGAAAATGCATGTTCCAAGAAGAAACATTATAGGTCATTTTGGGCAATTACCATTGAACAAGTGATTTTCCTCAACTTCTAAAATAAATAACTCCTTCATCCCAAATCCGAATGGGGTCAAATTTATGACCAAATTGAGGAGTATTGAATGCTCTAAAACTTTGATAAAGGAACATTTTCCATTTGAAGTCCATAGAAAAAGTTTTTCAAGGTGGAAGAAGTCAACATTTGACTTGGTACTTAGAAAATTTTCAAATATGTTTGATTTTTCAAACTTCCACCTCAAAATTCATCATGATCCAAGCTTCAAATGGAAAAGTGTTAAACATGAAAGTTGTTCCCCTTAATATCCCCTTTCTAAAAATCCAAGATCATCTCATTTGGATATAAATTGATGGACTTGCGCATGGGTGCAATGCATGGCCCCATTTGGAAGATTTTCATGACCAATTTCCATTCCACATTACATGGTGTCGCATTACGCGAAAAACCGGCGGGAAAACAAGAACAACAGAGCCGCCACCGTGCGTTATTTATCCCAAAAGAGGGAAAGGAAACGCTCAGAGTAAACCTGGAAAAGACATGGTCTCGCGACCAAAGAGAATGGGATCGGGAGCCGGTTATGCGAAGGGAAGGTATTAGCACCCCTACGCATCCGTCGTACTAGACGGGATCCACGCACAATAGAAAGGAAAATGGTTGCTAAAAACGCTGCTCACACACACACACACACTGGCTGAAAGAGACACAAGAAAACAAACAAGACTGACTCGGCAGGATATCGCATCCTGGGCCTACTTAGTCTATCAGGCATAGACATCAGAGTCAAAGTAGTTCGGACTGGGGAAACGACACATGCTCGCTAGGATATCGCTTCCTATGCATACGTATCTCCTTGGACGAAGGAGAATCAGAGCATTCGTAGCTCGGCTGACACGCACACAAAAACAGGCAAAGGCAAACGTGGAGCCCGAATGCCAATCACTGGACTTACATCAGCATCCAAACCAACACACGCACACTGAAACCCAGATGCCACTCGATGGACTTATACCGGCTTCCAAGCACACAACAAGAACAAACAGACAACAAATTGCTAAGGAGTCGGGAACTCGAGCCTAGCAATCGTCAAACAACACACACAAAAAGAAAAAAAGGTGCCCGGAGAGACCTCGCACGGTCTCCTGCCTACATACCTCGTCTGGAACGAGGATCAGGGCGATGTAGTTCACCTACAGAGGGGAGAAAGACTAGCCTAACCAGATAACAGAGGGAGACACAACTAGGGAGACTACGACTCGAGCCTAGATGTTATCATGCAAATCATCCCTAAGTTAAGGTTTCTAGCTAACTGGCACAGGGAGCCAGCCTATCCTAATCATGACTTGCACAGGAAGCAAGCCACACACACACTTAACTTGCACA